>NC_081413.1:76364059-77008097 GCF_030272615.1 Cryptomeria japonica
TGTGAACAAGAGTGCTCTAGTAGACGAGAAAAACTGATGATAAATGAAAGGAAAAGGTAGAGGAGATCATAGACAAGCATGAGAAGATGTGGGTCATAAAAGATGAATCCAAGGTGGATAATGGATTTGCACCTAAATTTGGTGCAAGATCTTCATCCGGTAACTAAGGCATTTGGCCTTACGGGGTGGCATCTTCATGAAAAATATTGTAGAACCCCCTTGGAGAGATCTATGATCGATCATGGTTGATTGCATATGCTTAGAGTTGATCATTCGAATCTCTAGATCATCCAGTGAGTTGATTGATGCTAGATAGGGCATCCGATTGAAACTTATTAGTGCATTTATATCAACTTTAAATTAGAGGTTGTGAGGTTAAAAAGGGTAAATGGAATCATTTCTTACATTGTGAGCAAAGAGTTGAAGCAATAGAGCTAGGCGAACCAATTTCCAAGGGGATCAAAGGATTTGAGGAGATCCAATAGAATCTATTGTGCATTTGTTAGGAACAAGAGGTATTTACAGAAGAACACTCTTAACCCTACATTTCTCATAATGAAATCTTCTTCTTCTGTCAATATTCCATTGGTAGTAGAGGTTTTGGAGAGAGAAAGTCTGCAATTTAGGAAGCACCCATTTAAGTATGTAGAAGACGATCCAAATGGTGCCTTATCATCCATTCCCTATAATGTTTTTCATGTTTATGATGTAAGAGCCTATATTCACTGAAATATTGAAGAAACTGGAAATGAGGCGATTCTAGCACTTTACAACAGACACCTCCAGGATAGAGATGGAAATCTCAAACCAGAATATGCAGAATTGTAGAGGAAGGGTTTCACATAGTTTGTTCATTTCCCTATGTTCAATGAGGATAAATGGGTGAAGTACATCCTAAGCTGTGTGCATGATGAATCTATCTCGCTAGACATGCCATACAAAATAACCAAGCAAGCCATCCATGGAGTCACCTATCTGCATCAAACCGATGACAAATTGAATCTAAGGAAGGTAGGTAACACAACTGTCGCAAAGGTAACCAATAAAAAATTTGATAATAGATCTATGACAATAGATGATATTTTGGAGCATGTTGTGAGATTTACATCCATGATCATTTTTTACGAGGTCTACCAGTCTAGCAGACTTAACTCAATCTTTGAAACAACCATTTATGCAGCATACCAAATGGTGAAGGAAGACATTTGGTATGATATTTGTTCAGTCCTTCTTGAGGAGATCCTAAGCAATTTGAAGAAGATAGAATGTGATAAGAAGAATGTATTTAAGTTTGGTTCTCTAGTTGTCTATCTACCATTGTGTTGGTAGTGGGCTAGCATCCCTTGTGAGGATTTGTGACATGGTTTAACAACATCTTGTGGATTTTATAAGTCTAGTGGTTGTATTGGGCATTGAAAGGTCGATCTTTTGGTGCAATGGCAACCCTAGCTTGTAACAAGTGGTATCAGAGCTTGGTCACATGTTTGAATCATGCAGGTTGTAGTGAGTGACGCTGGGAGGGGGAATGTTGGCAGTGGGCTAGGGTCCCTCGTAGGGATTTACGACATGGTTTAATAGCCTCCTATGGATTCTATGTCTAGTGGTTGTATCAGGCATTGGTAGGTTGATCTTTTGGTGTAACAACAACCCTAGCTTGTAACACATTGTACTTTATGAACCAAATTCCTGGTACACATAGATTGCAATGAGAATTTGATTTACTAGTGGCCACTTATATCAAACAAGGTTTACAAAGATTGGGAAATAAAGAAAATCAGACAACAATCTTGTGGAGTTTCTTTAAGACTTTCCAAGGTCTAATGAAATATAGAGAAATGATTCCCAAAGAGATTGTTGAGAAATATGAGAACACTATCTGCTTCATGATGGACAAAGACCAATGTCACATGGAAGCTACGGAGCCTAGGATAGTCTAGATCTTGCTAATGGGTTATGAGGTGGATGGTCAGACCCTTGAAGTCTATGTTCAACACCTTTAGAGAAAAATAGTGGATCCAAATGAACCAAGGTTTGGCATTTTTAAGGAGAAAGATATGGATTTTCACAAAAAATTCATTGAACCAACAAGAAAGAGAAAAGTATCTAAAATGGTTGAAAAAGTGGCTATGCAGATGGGATTCACTTGAGAAGCAGTAAAGCAAGCAAGGGAGAAGCATGTTAAGATGGAAGCTAAGGAGAAATCCAAGAAGCCCAAGGCTGAACCGGTTCCCTCCAAAGAAAAAATAAAGGAGACCAAGTCTACACCATCAATAGGACAGAGCTTGTCTATAATGCCCTACCAGAAACCCTAAAGGAAAACAACACAACTAGGCAACTAAAGGGTGAAATATACTTTTTTTAAAAGATAAGTGCATTAATTATAACACTTGCACATTTAATAACACATCGAAAGTCTAACACATGATTTCCTAAGGGTTACTAACAAAGATTAATTCATAGATTATATTAATACCATGGTTAATCCAATTGTTCATCTAATTAGGAAACTTAAATGCTTAAATTAAAAACATACTCATATATCTAATTTCTATAATTAAAGAATCAGAGTATTCCAATGCATTTATTTTTCCATAGATCAATTATACAAGAGATTAAAGAAACTGAATTAACATACATTCCATTGATATAATATTACAATATCCATAAATACATGGCTTAAAAAAATACCATGAAATACAAAAGTTACAATGCCAAGGTTACATAAATGTTTGATACAATGACCACAAGGTCTCAACTGAACAATGATCACAAACATGAGTTGGTACAAGAGTCATGATCCAAGGAACACCAATGAAGCCGATCCTCGCATGAAGGTATGAACACAAATATCCGATGGGAAGTGGCACTACCACCTGACCATGCGATTCTGAAAGGGAACCACTCCACCATGCTAGGAGATAATAGAAGACAGTCAAGCAAGCAAAATACGACAAGTACGACAAAACTACATGACTCTGCAAACATCCATGTGAGTCAACTCACAACACTAGTGACTCTAAGCAGAGAGTGTCATCGCATGGCTTACAGTGGTTACCCTACGTAGGCCTCCATAGGTCCCTGCCCCCATCTTGGGTTATCCTGGTAACCTCTCCCAAACCCCCGGCTCCATCTAAGCATCATGTGGACCCTACCAACCCTTTCATGAAGACAAAGTGATAGGTTTTCCATTCCAGGCCTTCTCACAACATCCCGAGCCTATACAAGCACTCAAGCATGTGCAAGGCACATTATCTTAATTTAATAATTCCGCTACCCACCCCCTAATTAATTATTAAGTTATCACTTCTTAACTAACTTTTGAGGGGTTATCCTGCCATCCACTTTGGGTGCGCCCCCCGCTTGAAAGCCACTCTCTCTCATAGGACACTAACAGGAAAGGTTTCTCTCTACGAGAACACTATGGCAAAACTGACAGTCATAACTAATCCTGACCAAATTATAGGTGAAAGGTACACTATCAATAAACAAGGATTGACCATAAGGAATAGAACACACTATGCCTCACATCGATAGGTTTACACAACAACATCTGATCAAGGGATATATCCATAAATGACATGACGACAACTCAACCAAAATTGCAATGAATTAACTCTTGACTAAAATATCATAAACACTAAGATTCTAAGATAGGCAACCTTTTCTTTAAACAACCAAAAGCATAAATAACTTGCAATTACATTTTTTTCAGAGAATAAGGAAAATACAACTATATCCTAAAGGAAATTCCGAGTCGTCATTTGTACAAAAAGCTAAATTTATCACATCAAATAATTTTCCCCTAGTCATATGTTTATGAACAATTTTGAAATATCCCATTTAAATGATTGACATAATATAGGTTATATTCCAAATTAGAAATATATATAATAATATAATATGATTACATGAGTATATATTCTTCAAATATAAACCATATAATTATATCATAATTAAAATATACATACTAAAATGAATATTTAATGTTCAATAATAAAAAAAATTACATACTAAATTGAAGATTTACTTTCCAATAATAAAATCTACATGCTAAAAAACTGTAATTTCCAATTACGACATTCTAAACATATTGCATAGTATTATGTTCAAAGCATAAGCATGCCTTTTATATATATATATATATATATATGGTAGCAGTTGCTACCTTACGGTAGTAGCTGCTGCTGTGGGGTAGCAGGCTCCACCTCCCCCAGTTAATTCCCCTTTTTTATTTTTATTTTTTATTTTTAAATTTAATAGAATAAAAAATAATAATTTTCATTTTCAATAAAATTTATTACCAAAGAATTTAAATAAATTAACAGCTTAAAAAAATACAGAGGTAAATAAACTTTAATGATTAATTATATTTAAAAAAAGTTAACATAGATAATTTAAAATTTCTGGCTCAACCTCAGAGACAGAACAAAGAAGGAGCAAACTCAATCCTAGACCTTAATATTCGAACAAAACCAAAGTAAGAGGAACCCATACTCGGGCAAACCCAAATTTTCTCCCTGAAATTGCAAACTTTTATGCACAACAAGATTTTGGCAAAATTTTGCTAGCATAACCTTCCCAAAATTTCTCAATTTTTAATCTACAACACCCAAGAAATAACTTCTTTCCATAAACTAAAATTAATTTCAGGAATGGATTTTAGCCCAGAACATGAAATAACCAGAAAGGGGTTTTGGATTTGCAATTCTATTTTTAAAACACAGACACTGAAATTTTCAATAACTTTCATAATAACCATTCCAAAACTACTATACGCATTTTGTCATGCCCAAACTTTTGGGCACGAATAGGATAATTTTTTTTTTTTAAATCACAAATAAATAACATTAAAGTGCTAATATGAAATGCACTAGCAAGTTTTGTCTGAACTATGTTTGGGTTAACTTAAACCACTAACTCAAGTAAATGAAAATAATTTAAAATTAAATGCGGAATACTAAATGAATAGTTTTATTATATCATCAAAACTTGTCAATAGATTAATTAAATCACAACTCTCTAAAACTTTTGGGCACGAATAGGATAATTTTTTTTTTTTAAATCACAACTAAATAACATTAAAGTGCTAATATGAAATGCACTAGCAAGTTTTGTCTGAACTATGTTTGGGTTAACTTAAACCACTAACTCAAGTAAACAAAAATAATTTAAAATTAAATGCGGAATACTAAATGAATAGTTTTATTATATCATCAAAACTTGTCAATAGATTAATTAAATCAGAACTCTCTAAAATGTTAATCTTCAATAAGCATTAATTGCTTTAAGGATCTAATTAAATTAGTCCTAGCACTTTGTCTATAAATGTCTGTCATTAATTAAAATATGATTAATTTTAACCGACTAAAGGGTTAATTAAATTCATAATGATATTAGTCCTTTAAGGTTTAATCTCATAAACCTATAGTTAGTATAAACTCCAAACTAGTAATAAAGTCTAAAAACATCCTTTTGTTTCATACCCCTATGTTTAACAATACCCACCTAATAAAATATTAGAACTACCATTTGCCCTTAAACAACATTATTATTAAAAGTCTAAATTAAAATAAACATTAATATATATGATAAATTATAAAAATTCTTTAATATATATAATTAAATTATATATATTTTTCCTTAAACACATATTATTATGATTTACCCAATTCGCTCATATTATTTTAACTCTCCATATATATATATAGGTATATTTATATAACTATATGTGTATATATTTTTCCATTGTTATAAAATCCATGGAAACCCTAATTTCTTTATTAATATAAAGAAAACCCTTTTTATTCTTTTCATATCTTATTATCTTTCCACATTTTACCCTAGCTCTAACCGGGCTAGGGTTCTATTCCCCCTTTTTTTTTTGTGCAGGGGCGAGCTTGTTGGGCGGTGGCCATGGATGGAGGGTTGGCAGCGGAGGTTCCCAAGGGAACCACTCACTATGGGTTTCCACAATGGCTGCGACCACTGTGGCCACCCATAGTGGCAGCACTTGGGCCGTCCACTGTGGGAAGCCATGGTGGCGGCGACCACTATGGTCACCCATAGTGGCAGCCCTTGGGCCGTCCATTGTGGGACGCCGCAGTGGCACCATCCATTATGGTCGCCCACAGTGGAGGCTCCTCATTTGCGTTGTCCAATGTGCCAAACACAGTGGTTCGACCCTAGTTCAGCCCCGAAACCCTATGCGATGTTTTTTTTTTTTTTTAATAATATATATTTTTTTGTTTTAATAAAATATAATATATACATATATATATATATATATCTATATATGTATTTATATATATAAACATAATTTATATATATATATATATATATATATTGTATATACAAATGTATTTTAAATATGATTATAAGTATATATTTTCATACATTCGATGCATAAGGAAAATTAGAGTTAACATAACTAAGCGTTTAATTTATATT
Organism: Cryptomeria japonica; assembly: GCF_030272615.1. Lineage (NCBI taxonomy): Eukaryota > Viridiplantae > Streptophyta > Pinopsida > Cupressales > Cupressaceae > Cryptomeria > Cryptomeria japonica. The sequence goes on from NC_081413.1 coordinate 76,370,507, forward strand.
TTTTTTTTTGAACTTTTAAAACTGGTTGATTACAATATTCTGAATTAAACCCATGTAATTTTTTTTTTTAAAATACCTTGTTGCTAAATCATAGATGTACTATTTTAACCTTAGATTTATTTTCTGCATAAAGTAAATGACAGAATTAAATAATTTTATACAACAACTATAAGAATATATTTCTATTTAAACTAGTCAGACTATCTAACTTAGATTTTAATTTCTGCAAATAAATGAAAGGAACAATGACAGAGTTTTTTAATATACTATATTTATATTTCCATAAAGAGGACTAAATATTTTATTTCCAGCTTTCTATCATTCATACTTTTCTAATACTTTCTTTTCCAATGTTTCAAATACATAAGGAAATAAATAAACCCTTATTTACAAAACAGTATGCATGCAACAAATATTATTTTAGTAACTATAGGAACTTAATCCAAGATAAACCTTTCATTTTTGCAACAAAATAATGGTTAATAAAAAAACCAATATATCTCATCAAAGTATATTTAAAATACATTCCAGGCAACCTTACAAATGGATCTCTTATTTCTAATAATGAGGACTTTAAATAACAATAGATATATCTCCTTTTCAAAGTAATTACAATATATAGTTTCCCTTTTACATTGCTGCAACTTAAAATATAAGCTATTCCATTTCCCAATCTTTTTCTGCAAACATGCAAATTCTGCAACTTCTACTGGTTCTTTTCTTTTCTTCCAACAACCTGCAAATGAATCAAAAGCTATGACCATCGAGTGCTCACCTCCCAGCCTAGGCTAACTAGTAGCCACCCCTGAGCTTGGAGAACCAAGCCCTAGACAGGTAACACACATGCAACACAACAAAGAAGGAGAAACAATCACAAACATATTCCCAACCAAGGCTACACTGCACCACACAATGTGATGACTATACACGGGTGGTAGTGGACCAAATACCCTGAGGAGACTGCAAGTATAGTAAAAATCAAGGCCACCTCATGGAAAACAATGATAAATCATAATTATAACAACCCCACAACCTTATGCCCCCCAAGGCATTCATGCCTTATTTCCCTCCTTATGACCCCCAAATGCATAATCAAGCCATGTAGCAAGGGTTACATAGGAATCCCTTGAGATCACTCTCTTAATGAGAGTCTCTCACTCGAGGGCTGTCAAACTTCTACCACCCACAAGACCATCCTCTCTCCCAAGAGTAGGAGGTCTTGGTTACTCCCAAAACACAGGATATATGCAAGAGTAAAATGAAGAACACAAAATAAATTTTCATAAGGTAAAAATACAAGAAAGAAGCCTTCTCACACATGCAAGTCTTTTTAACATAGCATGCGATATAAAAACATAACAAAGAGAATTTTAACCAACCTTCAACTACCTAAAGGTATGCTAGATAAGTTGAGGATGAGCAGCCCAAATCCACAATCTCTTCCTTCTCTACACTTAGCCAAATTCCTAAAACCAAATCTATCTTTTCTTTCAAAAATTCTTGTCTCCAAAAATGGAGAGTGGGTGATTACCCGCAAAATCTCTCATTTTTGTGTAAAAAGGCCTCAGTGAGAGTTCTCACAAGTTTCTAAAATTGAAAAAGGAAAAGTTAGAAAAAAGATCAAAAGGGATCTCTCATCAAAAAGGAAAGTTAACAACTTAGATGATGCTTCTAATTTTCAATTTTCTCTCAACTTAGGAAACCCACTTTTTAGGGTGTCTAAATGGTCACATGGGTAATTTTCCCATGCATCTCATTTACACATTAGTAATTCGAAATAACCTCATATAATATAAAACACAAGAATAAGAATACACATCAAACACTCTGGATACAATATAGATTTAAACAAATCAATACATCTTACATCCAAACAACTCAACATAAGCAATTATCATAATTCTCATAATTCTCATAATTTTGATCCATACATAAAACATACATCCTATTTCTATCATCATAGTGAAGTCCTACAAATCCAATAATGACATATATCATCTCAAATTTATCCTATTCTAGAATCGTATAGATTTCTCTATCATAACGCATATAAATGAAGCATCAACATACATCGATGTTATCCAAATCATGGAATCTTATAAGTTCTAAATCCATAATGCATAAAAATGTACACCTCAAGGTGAAATGGTTCCGTAACCTAGTTCAATTAATTTTCTCACCAATCTATCTATCTAACATAGCCCATCTTATTGAATTATAGCATTTATTAGTAGGGTCAAACATGGTCAACTAAGTTAGTCAAAGCTTGGTTGGGGAGGGCCTTACACATTTCTAACATCTATATATATATTTTTTTAAACACACATCATTCAAAATGAGGGAAGAAATAAAAAGATTTTCTTTAAAACAACCAGAAGAGGCCATCCAACCTGTATAGCTTTCCTGGGAGAACTTTATTGGAGAGCTTCTATCCTTCAACAAGCTTCCAATTTTGAAACCTAGGCCTCCTTCCCAACAACTCCAAAATCTTCACCTTCCCAAGAACAAACACTCGAGAAAATTTCAAAAATTTCTTTCATGCACAACTACCTCCTTCCCATGAACTCTCAAAAAGAAAAAGATATATTCTCTTTAACCTAAACTTTTAGGTTGTACATATTTTTCCCAAAAAACCTAATATTTAATTTTAGTAATAAAAAGGAATTTTATTTTCTTTTCTAATTCCCACCAAAAGGATAATTGAAAATGCAATAAGCAAAAATCATCCTTTTTTGTTTTTCGTTTCTTTTCTCATGCTAATTAATTAATTTCCTTAAAAAGAAATTAAAGCAATACTTTAATTCTAATTTTTTCTTTTATTCATTTATTATTATTTTTTTAAAATTCTAGGAAACAATAATGAAATTAATCTAATTTTTTTTTTTTTCCCTAACATTTAAATAAGATATATTTCTAATATAATGCAACTTGCAACTTTATTTAATAACTTCTTTTAATTGATTAAATTTATGATCTCAATGCATAAAATACATAATTCAAAAATACCAACTATGAGATAGCTCCATAAATTTAATCAACTAATCAAATTTACTAAACACACACATTGAGCAAACCCCAAGCAAGGACTCAAAAAATGTCAAACGACAATACACGAAAGCCAAACAAACTGATAGGACGACCTACTGACGACACTCACAAGAGTGTATTGGGTAAAATAGTGTCAACTACTACCTCCTCCACTTCCATCGGACAAATATAAGGCACGCTCAGACTTGTGAAGCCAAGTGGAGATGATACCCTGTACCTACCCGATACTTGTACCTACAATATCTTGCATCACCGAACCACACCTGCATATATACAATATAGAAAACATGACATGCACACCGATGAAGGAGAATCATGATGTTCCCTGTCTCACCAGAGTGAGTGAAGGAAAATCATCCCCTCACATGCAATACACTCGCAGACATGCAACATATAATTAAACATTGCATAGATAAAGTAAAGTGTCAGTACATAACACTAATCCATAAAATACCACAAATCACAAGTATTGAAATATTGTAAATAAATTATGCATCTCATATCTAGATAAAGCATGAAATAATGTCATATAAGTTTGAATAACACATAATGGTAATGTATCCACTGAAAGTAACAATAGTAAAGTATGAGTCTAATAGGTTCAATCAAGGAGGGGTACTACATTCTCCCCCCAAAATACTAGGCTTATTCCTAGAAGCCTAAAATAGATAAGAATAGAGCTCTCTCATCTTCACTACATCCTCCCAAGTCACCAAGGTCTCATCATTTGGGTACCATAGGACCATTCCCTAGTCAATATTATGACCCCTAAGGGTCAAATCCCAACACTGAAGAATGGGCATGGGTTCCATAGATAGCTGCCTGTCCTTGACCTGCAAAGAGTTCCAATCAAGAACATGTGTCACATCAGGATGATAAGGTCAAAAAGCTGAAACATGAAAGACATCGTGGATGTGGGATAGAGTTGGTGGCAAGGCAAGATGGGAAGCAATAGGTCCTATCCTCTCAAGGATCTCAAAAAGGCCAACAAACTAAGGCACCAACTTAGAACCCTTTCCATAATGAATCAGACTCTTATGCGGACGCACTCTCAAGAACACCCGATCACCAACAGAAAATTGACGATCTACCCTATGAGCATTTGCATACTTCTTCTGCCTATCCTGTGTAGCTACCAAATGCTCATGAATCCGCTCAACCCGCTGCTCCATCTCTCGAAGAATATCTGGTCCTATAAGCACCTTGTCCTCTAGCCGATACCAACTGAAAGGAGTATGAGAAGGATGACCATACAATGCCTGGAAGGGAGACATACCTATGGAGCTATGATATCCATTGTTATAAGAAAACTCTTCTAGATAAATATAATCCTCCCAGCATAATTTCTGGTCCATAACATACATGCGAAGCATGTCCTCCAAAACCTAATTCACTCGCTCAGTATGACCATCTATCTCTGGATGATATGTTGAACTAAAGTTCAACTGAGTCCCCAAAGCATGCTGAAGTGAGGTCCATAATGCTAAGGTAAAGATAGGATCTCTATCAAAGATGATCCACCTTGGAATCCCATGCAATCTCACCACATCTTCCAAGAAGACTCATGCCACCACTGCTACCATATAGGAAGCTCAAATAGGAACAAACTAAGAAACCTTTGTCAATCTGTCAACAATGAACATGATAGCATCATGCTGATGCAAAGAAATAGGCAACCCAACAATAAAATCCATGGAAATGATATCCCATTTCCAATTTGGTACCAAATTAGGCTGTAAAAGCCCTGCCAGGTGTTGATGCTCTACCTTCACCCACTGACACTCTAAACACTTCGACACAAAATCAGCGATGTCAAATTTCATACTAGCCCAATGATAAATCTATCTAAGATCTGCGTGCATCTTCTTGACACCTGGATGTGTCAAATAAGGTACACGATGGGCCTCAGTCATGATGAAAATGCGAAGACCCTCCAAAGGAGGTATATAGATCCATCCAAGGTGACAAAGAAGTCCATCTTCCTCAAGGTTATATCTGAAAAATATACCCTCTAAAGGCCTTCCAGATTCTATCACGACTCTAACATCCTGATACCAAGAATCCCAAGGAAGAACTCCAAGAATCCTCCCTCTCAAGTCTACTCCAAGGGACAATGCTGAAACTTCATACCACCTACAACTCCAAGTATCTACCACCATGTTCTCTTTCCCTTGAATATAACAAACCTCAAAGTCATACTTGTAGAGGAATTCCATCCATCTCCGCTATCGAGCATTCAAGTTTGGCTACGTGAGGATATACTGCAAATTGTGGTGATCACTATGCAGCTCAAACTGACACCCTAACAAAAAATGCCACCATCTAACCAAAGCATGCACTACAGTTGCCAAATCCAAATCATGAACTAGATAGTTCAACTCGTGGTTCTTGAGTTTGCAAGACTCATAGGCAACCACACGTCCATCCTTCATAAGCACTGCACCTATACCTTCCAAAGAGGCATTTGTGCAAACCATAAAATCTCTAGATGGATCAGGAACTGCCAAAATTGGAGCACTGACAAGGAGTTCCTTCAAGGTACAAAAAGTTGACTCACACTGCTCTGACCAAACAAACTTCTTCCCTTTCCTTTGAAGAGAAGTAATTACGTGTCCTATCTGGGAAAAGCCTTGAATAAAGCGACGGTAATATTCAGCCAAACCCATAAAGCTCTAAACTTCTGAAATGTTGGTCAACACCGACCAATCAACAATGGCTTGGATCTTTGAAGGATCCACAGATACACCTTCTCCCGAAACCACATGACCAAGATAGTTCACCTCAGACTGGAAGAAGTCACACTTTGCCAAATTGGCATAAAGCTAATTCTCCCTCAAGAAATGCAATACCTGATTTAAGTGACCCTCATGCTCTTCCATAGTTCTAGAATAAATCAATATGTCATCCAAGAACACAAGGACAAAATGATCAAGGTAGGTGTGAAAAACCCCATTCATGAAGCTCATGAAAATTGAAGGCATGTTCATCAAACCAAATGGCACCACTATGAACTCATAGTTGTTAGGTCCCGGGGACAACTGAGAGGGGGGGGGGGGGTGAATCAGTTGTCAAAATAAAATTCAAACCAAAACAACTTAACCAACTTAAATTCTTAATACCGGTAAACTAGACTTGTATTTTGGTAGACAATTTTATCAGTTAATTACAGTATCGGTAAGATTAATGCATGAAACAGAAAGACAATAACATCCACAACACATAACACCAATATTTGTACATAGAAATCCTATAAGGGGAAAAACCACAGTGGGAAATCTTACCCACAATCAGATGATACTACTGCAAATAGTATGTGTATACAAATGGGGTCTGCACATGCCGAAAGGCCAAGCGCCTAGAGCTCATTGCTCAAACACAATAGGAGTCACACTGACTATAATTGGATGGTTAAATCCAATAAGGATGTACTACTCAAAATAGCATCTTACTATGCTAGATTCAGTACTGGTGTAGTTCTGATCATCTTCACAAAACCCTCCTTCAACCTTCAAATGATGTCTGCATGTATAGCTCTGCTTATTCTCACATATACCTTCACAAAATTTCTTTTTTGCATTACCCATTAGATCTTACAAATAAGATCTTATATTTATATCATAACTTAAGGCCAATTTTAGTAGGTCGGCTCTAAAGGATATTACAATAAAATCATTTTAAAAATAAAACAATGTCTGATGCAATAACTGATTCAACATGTCGGCTCAATGTGATTACAACATTAATAAAATATCTCCATAGTGTGTCGTGCTGATCTGGAATAGATAAGCCTGTCGGTGAATGATCTGGATCTATTTGTCAGTAACAATAAATATGCAAATACGAATATACCAATGAACAAATATCCAAGACAAAGTGTCCAAATGATGTCTTCGACATAACCAGGTGTTTTCCATGCCATTCTAGGTGCCAGTGAACATTATATCCTACCAGTGTACCAGATACTGGTGACTATGCATAAGTCACTTGCTTGCCGATGAACATTGCCAATTCTTCAAAGTGCCAAAGTTGATAAGTGATAGTAGGTGTTGACATCAATGACAAAACCATACCAACAATCTCCCCCTTTGGCATTGATGGCAATACAAGATGGATAAACCATCAAAGTGCTAAGACAAAAATGCCAAATACCAAAAACCAACAATCTCCCAAAAAGAGATAATAACCAAAAACCAAAATACATATATAAACAATCTCTCCCCCTGGGAGTGACATGTGTTTTTCTTGTATTTTTCCATACCAATGTCTCCCCCTTTGACATCAAATTCCAAATACAATGCAAAACCAGATGTAAATACAAAATATCAACCAATTTAGTATACCAACTACTCCCTCTAAGAAGTAGCTTCCTCATCAAAGCTGGAATAAAAGATTTCTCTGTTAATTCTACTGGTTGATGACAAACATCAATAGTCCAAGTCTCTACCAGTGGGGGTATGACCCCAAGCTGGTCTCTGAGATATTCAAAGGTCTCCTTAGGTAGAGGTTTAGTGAAAATATCTACAATTTGCTCTTTAGTATTCACATAAACCAGTTTTACTTCTTTTGTTTCAACACTCTCCCTACTTGATAGAAACATGTTTAGTTTTAGAATGTAATACCGGATTCTTAGATATATCAATTGTTGCAGTGTTGTCACAATAGATAGTTATGGGTTCCTTGCATTTTACCTTTATGTCCTTCAACATTTGCTTAAGCTATAATACCTGTGTATAGTTAGTTGTTGTTGCAACATATTCTGATTCAGCTGTTGATAAAGATGTACAACTTTGTTTCTTATTCAACCAAGAAATTAATCTGCTACCAAGAAAAAATTCTCCTCTGGCGGTGCTTTTTCTATCATCCACATTTCCTGCCCAATTTGCATCTATGTATGCACATAATTCAAAGTTTTCATCTCTAGGATACTATAATCCAAGATTTGTAGTGCCTTGTAAGTACCGAAAAATCCTTTTTATTGTTGATTCATGAGTTTCTCTAGGATTACTCTAAAATCTTGAAACAATACATACTACATTCATAATATTAGGTCTTGTTTGTGTTAAATACAGTAGGCCTCCTATCATAGATTTGTACCTAGTCAGATTAATAGGTGTAGATTCATCCCTTAGTGATAATTTGTCATTTGTAGTCATAGGTGTGCTTACCAGTTTAGAGTTCTCCATCCCAAATTTATTTAGTAACTCCTTCAAGTACTTGGATTGACTCAAGAATATACCTTTATCAGTCTGTGAAATCTGCAATCCTAAAAAGAATTTTATCTCTCCAATCATATACATTTCAAATTCTTGTTGCATTTCAATAGAAAAGTCTTTACATAATCCATCTTCTCCTCTAAAGATTATATCATCAACAAAAACTTCTATAACCAAGATGTCATCATTATTCACTTTGTAGTATAAGTTGCTATCAACATTACCTTTAGAAAAACCAATCTTCAAAAGATACTTATCCAATCTTACATACCAAGCTCTTGGAGCTTGTTTCAACCCATACAAAGCTTTCCTTAACTTGCAAACCATATCTTTATCTGTCAAAGAAAATCCATCAGGTTGTTCAATGTAAGCTTCTTCTTCAAGATCTCCATTCAGAAATGCTCATTTAATATTCATTTGATATACTTTGTAGTTTTTGTGTGCCGCAAAAGCCAAGAATAATCTGACTGCCTCAATTCTAGCTACCACTGCAAAGGTTTCATTATGAATACCCATTTTGTTGCAATCACATTTTTATCTTTAGGCCGGGGAACTAATGTCCATGTGTTATTTTTCTCTATTTGTTCTAGTTCCTCTTCCATAGCTTTAATCTAGTGTTTATCTTCACATGCCTCATTAATTGATGATGGTTCAATTTGAGAAATAAGACATACCTCTTCATTTGCCAGTCTTCCTCTTGTCATAACTCATTTATACTTGTTCCCAATTATATGATCTTCAGAGTGATTCAGTCTTACATATCAGGGTGTCTTCATTTGCTGTTGTTCCTCAGTTACTGTGGAATTTTTAGATGATACCGATGTAACTGGATCTTCATTCTATACTGGTGGGTTCAATGTAGGCTCATTTGTTAGAATCTCTGTTGCCGGTTCAGAGTCTATATACCTTGAAGTTCCTTTGAATTGTTCACCAATCTTCATGTTTGTACTCAATAATTTTCTGTAATCTTTTGTTGAAACATCTATATGCCTTGCTCTTAGATGAATAACCAAGAAATATTCCTTCATCACTTCTAAGATCAAATTTTCCAATATACTCATCTCTTCTAATATAGCATTTACTTCCAAATATTCTGAGATACTTAAGGTTAGGAGTAATACCAAACAATAGTTCATAAGGGGTCTTACCAGTTTCTCCTTTGATGTGAACTTTGTTGAATGTGTAGACTGTTGTTCTTACTACCTCTCTCCAATATACATATGGTAGATTTGCTTCAGATAACATACTTCTAGCTACATCCAAGATAGTTCTATTTTTCCTTTCAACAACTCCATTCTATTGTGGTGTCTGGGGTGCTGATAACTATCTTCTAATTCCATTCACTTCATAAAATGCATTAAATTACTTAGATGTAAATTCTCGTCCTTGATCTGATCTCGGACATTTGATTTTATTACCGGTTTCATTCTCTACCATTGCTTTGAATAGTTTTTACTTCCCAAGTGCTTCTGATTTTTCTTTGAGAAAAGTAACCCAACAAATTCTGGAGTAGTCATCAATGATTAGCATGAAATATCTATCACCTTGTAAACTTTTAGTTCTAGTTGGACCACATAAATCAGTATGAATTAGGTCAAGAGAATTATTGGATTTTTCTAGAATACTTTTAAAGGATGCTCTAACTTGTTTTCCAAATTGACATTCCTTACATACCGGATTGTGAGGTTTGACAATCTTAGGTAAATCTCTAACTGCCTTAGTAGTACTAATTTTTACCATGCAATCAAAATTTACATGACAGAGTCGCTTATGCCATAGCCAACTTTTGTCAATATGTGCAATCAAGCATGTCTTTTCACTGTTAATCAAATGAAAGATGATACCTCTAGTTTGATTACCGGTTGCAATTTCCAAGCCAGTTTTGTTCATAATTTTGCATTTACCATTCTTGAATTGTAACTAAAGTCCTTTCTCAACTAATTGACCAACACTCAAAAGATTATGCTTAAACCTTCCACATAGTAAACATTGTCTGTATTATGCTTACCATCAAGAGATATTGTACCTTTACCTTTGATCAAGCAAGCTTTATCATCTCCAAATCTTACTAGACCTCCATTATATTCCTGAAAGTTCAAGAATTTACCTTTATCACTAGTCATGTGATGTGAAAATCCTGAATCAATGATCCATTCATCCTTAACTTCAACTTTAGTTGCCAGGGCCTGCTCTACCGATTGAATAGTAGATGTCAGTTGATATTCTATTATAGCAACAAAAACCCATCCATTGTCTATCAGGTCTTCATCAGAATCATCAGTGACTCCTTCTTCAGCAAGATAACAAGATTTATCTTTATTCTTCTTAAATCTGTATCTTTGATATTCAGGGTTATGCTTGTATGTTCTTCTAGCTTCTTCTCTTAGTCTAGCATGTCTATCAGGGCATCTTGAAGCCATATGACCAATCTTATTATAGTTAAAGCATTTAAAGGGTGTTTTACCTTCATCCTTACTTCCAACTGGACCTTTAGGCATTTTCCTTGCAAATAGTGCTTCAAGTTCTTCAAGTTCTCTTGCATAAAAGGCTTTCCAATCAAACTTGTCAAATGATGGTGTAGATGATGTTGATGCCTTAAAAGATAAATCTTTCTTTATAGTAGCAACAGGATCAAATTCCTCAATTTCAAAAGCTGAAAGTTTTCCAATCAATGTATCCCTAGTTATTGATGTATTAGGCATTGTTCTTAACTCATTTATAATAGTAACCTTCATTTTATATGCCGGTGGCAATCCTCTTAAAACTTTTGAAATGATTTCATCTTCACTTAAGGTTCCTGTTCACATTTAATACCCAAAACAATTTCATTTACTCTTTCCATAAAAGCAGAAATCCTTTCATCTTCTTCCATTTTCAGATTTTCATACCTGACCCGGAAGCTTTCAAGTTTTGCAATTTTGACCGTGGAATCTCCTTTATTCAATGTTTCTAGATGATCCCAAATAGCTTTAGCAGTTGATCTATCTGATAATCCCATGATTTGCTGATCTATTAATGCACTCAAAAGTGCTTCTCTTGCTTTGCAATCATTTTCCTCATCTTTAGCCAAGTTTGGTGGATTAGGCTGACTGGTTGTAGGAGTTGTATAGTCATTCTTTGTAACATCTCAAATGTCCTTTCCAATGCAATTTATATGTGTCTCCATTTTGATCTTCCATATTCCATAGTTGGTTCCATCAAGCTTAGGACTGTCCTTCCTAAAATAGTTAGTAGACATTGGATCTCCTCAAGCTGTTAAACTTCTACAAAAAGAGGACTAGGCTTTGATACCAATTGTTAGGTCCCGGGGACAACTGAGAGGGGGGTGGTGAATCAATTGTCAAAATAAATTCAAACCAAAAGAACTTAACCAACTTAAATGCTTAATACCGGTAAACCAGACTTGTATGCCGGTAGACAATTTTATCAGTTAATTACTGTACCGATAAAGATTAATGCATGAAATAGAAAGACAATAACATCCACAACACATAACACCAATATTTGTACATGGAAACCCTATAAGGGGAAAAACCACGGTGGGAAACCTTACCCACAATCAGATGATACTACTGTAGATAGTATGTGTATACAAATGGGGTCTACACATGCAGAAAGGCCAAGTGCCTAGAGCTCACTGCTCAAACACAATAGGAGTCACACTGACTACAATTGGATGGTTAAATCCAGTAAGGATGTACTACTCAAAATAACATCTTACTATGCTGGATTCAGTATTGATGTAGTTCTGATTGTCTTCACAAAACCCTCCTTCAACCTTCAAATGATGTCTATGTGTGTAGCTCTTCTTATTCTCACATATACGTTCACACAATTTCTTTTTTGCATTACCCATTAGATCTTACAAATAAGATCTTATATTTATATCATAACTTAAGGCCAATTTTAGTAGGTCAGCTCTAAAGGATATTACAATAAAATCATTTTACAAATAAAATAATGTTCGATGCAATAACCGATTCAACATGTCGGCTCAATGCAATTACAACATTAATAAAACATCTCCATAGCATGTCATGCTGATCTGGAATAGATAAGCTTGCCTGTGAAAGATCTGGACCTATTTGCTAGTAACAACAAATATGCAAATACGAATATGCCAATGAACAAATATCCAAGACAACGTGTCCAAATGATGTCTTCAACATAACCAGGTGTTTTCCATGCCATTCCAGGTACCGGTGAACATTATATCCTACCGGTGTACCAGATACCAGTGACTATGCATAAGTCACTTGCTTGTCGATGAACATTGCCAATTCTTCAAAGTGCCAGAGTTGATAAGTGATAGTAGGTGTTGACATCAATGACAAAACCATACCAAAATACCAAAAATAGTGTCCATAACGAGTACGGAACACTGTCTTATGAATATCTACATCTTGAATGTGCAACTGATGGTATCCAGATTTTAGGTCAATTTTAGAGAATACCTTGGCTCGCTTTACCTAATAAAAAAGATCATCTATACAAGACAATGGATATTGATTCCAGATGGTTACCTTATTCAGCTATCGGTAATCAATGCATAACTGAAGAGAACCATCCTTCTTGTTAATGAAGATAATAGGCACACCCCAAGGGGAAACACTAGGACAAATGAATCCCTTGGCCAACAATTCCTCTATCTGCAACTTCAACTCAGTCAGCTCTTGAGTAGTCATCCGACATGGATATCTTGAAATAGGTTCTGCACTAGGAACCAAGTCAATGCAAAAATCTATGTCTCACTTTGGAGGCATACTAGGAATATCCAATGGAAACACATCAGCATACTTTCGAAGAATAGGGTGACCATCAAGAGTGATTTCTTGACTCTCTTTTTCATCCATATCCTCAAGAGTAACAACCAAAAGCTGAGACCCGAGCTACGCATGCACCGCTTAAGTTGCATAACGGAAATCATATGTAGGGATATCGGTCTCTGAACTCCAACAATCTCTACTTTCCTTCCAAGGTCATCTAAACACTCCACTGTCTTCTTATGATAGTCCATATGAGTACTGTGAGATGAAAGCCAATCCATCCCCAACACAACTCCATAAGAACCTAAAGGAATGACTTGAAGGTCAACTGAAGTAACAAGGGATCCTAGGTCCAACTCACAACTGGGAATAAAGGCATCTAAAGAAACATGAACTCTTGTAGCCAACTCTACTTGCCACATATCCACCTGCTTAGCAGACATGAGTCCGTACAGCTCTACAATGGATGAATAAATGAAAGAATCTAAAGCACCAGAACCAAAAAGTACAGAGATAGGAATTCCACACAACACACCTGCTGCCTCAATAACTGTACCCTGATGATCAGCCTGGTGGTCATCCACTACAACAAACACTCTATGGGATCTACCTGGATCTCCCACTGTAGGCTCTGATGCTGTTGGCCTATGACTACTTGTATGGTGGGAACACTGAGGGCACTGCACGAATATGTGACCAAACTACCCACAAGAGAAGCAAGCTCTCCTACCTGGTCCTCTACTACCTAACGGCCCACTAGACTGCTGGAAACTTCACCGGCTAGGGGCATGAGATGCACTCTATGAGGAATACCGTGAAGGGCACTATCTGCTTCTCTGCCAAACCCTGTTCTTCCTATACTAAGAGTTGCCACCTTGCTGGCCCTGGAACTATTTCAATCTTGACGGTTGCTACTGCTACTATCCACCCTTAGCGGGTGCCTAAGGAGTCCTAAATGGTGCAGCTGATGGGACTGATTCCCACGAGCTCTGTTCCCACTGAAAGGTGCACTCCCTATCTGCACACCAGACTGACCACCTAGTGCACGACTAAGGTTCTTCTCAACCAATCTAGCTTTCACCATGGCTACCTCAACTGAAGCTGGCTCAAACACCCTCACTCCTTCACTGATGCGGTCATTCAAACCCCTCAAGAAGTGCTGGACAAGAATTGCCTCATTGTTACCAATTCTAACATATTATTTAAGCTCATAGAACCTATGCTCAAACTGATCCACTGATAAGCCATACTGACACAGAGCATAGAACTCATCAGCCCAAGTTTGCCTCCACTAGGGTGAGAGAAATCATGCCCAAAATCTCTCTAGAAATATCTCCCATGATACAGTGTTAATGCACATACCGATCTTCTCCTACTCTAACCTCCACCAGATCGAAGCAAAACTATCGAGATGCATAATAGCACATCTCGCCTTGGTGTTGCTACTGTATGGGAACATAGCGTAACACTGATCCAGACTGATAAGCTAGGTCTCTACCTCAAGACTAGTACCCTTACCATCAAAGAAGGGAGGGTTGGACCTCATCAAGTCCTTTATGTGACCCAAGGAAGTTGGATCTTGATCCACTGGGATCTCCCTCCTCCTGGGTGATCTCTCCCTCTCTCTCTCCTTTGGAACCTACTGATGTGACTCCTCAACCTGAGCATGAATAGGCTGATCAACCTCAGACCTGGGGCCTAACCTGACTAGAACCTCTTGAAACATCTGTCTCAACTCTTCCCTTTTGGGAACCTTCTCTCCTGCATGTTGTGAATCCTGATGAACTGACTATTCCAGCTCAACACTCACATGAGTGGGTGGTGGTGAAGGATTGTGGTGATTAGAACCACGGCCCCATCCTCCACCTCTACCTCTATTTCAACCACCTATACGACCACCTCCCCTATCTTTCCTAGCCATGACCTAGCACTACAAAAGAGAAAATGGTTTAGATCTATGGCAAGGATAAAACAAGGGAAACACAAACATTAAGACCTAAGTATAAAGGTCAAGTTGAATGGGCTGACTACAAACCTAGAGTACCCAGTGTTGAAACTTGGGCTCTGATACCAAATGTAATGCCCCACAAGAAACCCTAAAGGAAAACAACACAACTAGGCAACTAAAGGGTGAATTTTCTTTTTTTAAAAGATAAGTGCATTAATTATAACAATTGCACATTTAATAACATAGTGGAAGTCTAACACATGATTTCCTAAGGGTTACCAACGAAGATTAATTCACAGATTATATTAACACCATGGTTAATCCAATTATTCATCTAATTAGGAAAATTAAATTCTTAAATTAGAAACATACTCATATATCTAATTTCCATAATGAAAGAATCAAAGTATTCCAATGCATTTATTTTTCCATAGATCATTTATACAAGGGATTAAAGCAACCGAATTAACATACATTTCATTGATATAATATTACAATATCCATAAATACATGGCTTCCAAAAATACCACGGATTACAAAAGTTACAATGCCAAGGTTACATAAATGTTTGATACAATGACCACAAGGTCTCAACTGAACAATGATCATGAACATGAGCTGGTATAAGGGTCATGATCCAAGGAACACCAATGAAGTCGATCCTCGCATGAAGGTATGAACACAGATATTCAATGGGAAGTGGCACTACCACCCGACCATGTGATTCTGAAAGGGAACCACCCCACCATGCTAGGAGATAATATAAGACCCTCAATCAAGAAAAATATGAAAAGTACAATAGAACTACATGACTCCGCAAACATCCATGTGAGTCAACTCACAACACTAGTGACTCTAAGGAGAGAGTTTCATCGCATGGCTTATGGTGGTTACCCTAGGTAGGCCTCCATAGGTCCCGACCCCCATCCTAGGTTATCCTGGTAACCTCTCCCTCTCCTCCGGCTCCATCTAAGAATCATGCAGACCCTACCAACCCTTTCATGAAGACAAGATGATTGGTTTTCCATTCTAGGACTTCTCACAACATCTTGAGCCTATAAAAGCACTCAACCATATGCGAGGCACATTATCTTGATTTAATAATTCAGCTACCCACTCCCTAATTAATTATTAGGTTATCACTTCTTAACTAACTTTTGAGGGGTTATCTTGCCATCCTCTTTGGGTGTGGCCCCCACTCGAAAGCCACTCTCTCTCTCATATGACACTAAAAGGAAAGGTTTCTCTCTAAGAGAACACTATGGCGAAACTGACAGCCATAACTAATCCTGACACAATTATAGGTGAAAGGTACACTATCAATAAACCAGGATTGACCATAAGGAAAAGAACACACTATGGCTCACATCGACAGGTTTACACAACAACATTTGACCACGGGATATATCCATAAATGACATCATGACAACTCAACCAAAATTGCAATGAATTAATGCTTGACTGAAAATATCATTTACACTAAGATTCTAAGATAGTGTCATGCCCAAAATTTAGGGCAAGATCGAGATAATTTTGTTTTTAAACATAACTCTTAAAACCATTAAAGCGACAATTATAAAATGCTACAACATGTTTTGTCTTAACTATGTTTAGATAAACTTGATCTACTAGCTCAAATATTCAAAATTAAATAAAATTAAATGCGGAATTCCAAGTGAATAGTTTTATTGTCCACTTGAATTTAATAATTCAACTAATTCAGATAATTAATTGGTGCAAGCAAAATTAATCTCACATAGCCATTAATTGATTTTAGAAAGCTAATTAAAATTATTCTCCTAGCATCCATTTTAATCCATAATTAGAACGTGCTTAAATTAATTCATTTTATTCCATACTTAAAATGTGCTCAAATTAAATTAAATAAGGTACAATTAAGCCCATGATGAAAAAATGTCCTATAAGATTTAATTCCAAAAACCTCTATCCCAGTATGTTAATTAAATCTCAACCCCCTTTTTTTAAAAAAAGAAATACCTTTAGGTTGATTTAAAAAAATAATGTTTGCCCACTTGATTTTATATACTCTTAAAAATCTACAACACTAAATAAATATTAAAACCTAAAGATATGGTTTATTCTTTAATTTCCATAATTTTCTATTTATATTTTCATTTATGTGTATTTAAATATTTATATTTATATATAATTACATATATAAATATATATATTAAATTACTATAACAATTTTCCCAACTTTATAAAAGAAACAAAATCATGCAAACCCTAGCTAGGGATTTTGCATTATAAAATACCCTTAAATTATAAATTTTACCCTTTCTATTATTATTACCCTAGCCCTACCCAGGCTAGGGTTTAATATTTTTTTTTTGCTTACAATTTTTGGTGTAGGGCCGAATTGGGGAGACCAGACGGTGGCCATGGCAGATGGTGACATTTGTTGGGGATGTCAGTGCGGTGGTGCATGAAGCTCCACCAGTGGGGTGCCCCACTGTGGGGGCCACGACCCACATAGTGGCCTTGGCTGCTGTGTGAGTCATGGCTGGCACAGTGGCGCGGCCCACTGCACGGAGCATGGCCCGCACAGGGTGTCACGGCCTCCTGTGAGGGTCGCGGCCCGCATAGAGGTTGTGGCCTTTGTGAGAGTCGCGACCAGCACAGGGGCTACGCGCCATGCGCGGCTGAGGCCCCGTGGGGGTTTTAAACCCCGCTCCTATGCAAACTTTTTTTGTTTTAGTTTTTTTTTTATATATTTTTTAATATAATTATATATATATATGTGTATGCATATATATATATTTATGTATATACATGCATTTTTATATGTATATAGGTACATTAATATTTATTTTTGTCGGTATTTATATAAATTTATTTTATATATATATATATATATAAGTATATACATGAAATTTGCATGTATATAATTATATAATTATATATAAATATATTTTATATAATAGAGATTATATAATAAATAGACCATAGTATTTTGTTTTCAGGTATGTATAAGTTTCCTAAATGCAAAAATCAAATAGATGGATTATGAAATTTTTTGATTCACTTACAACAAAAGTAAAGTAATTAAACTGTTTACTGTAGATGTTATTTTCTGCATATAATTTATGCTAGTATTTAATAAATCCTAATTTCAACTATATAAATGACTAAATTTAATAAATTTACGAGCAACCAAATAAATCTAGATTTTATTTAATTAAAACTACAATAGATATGATTTTCCTTTTCTACAATAAATTAATTGACAGACTTTGCAAATTCTACAACAACTATTTAAATGACAAATTTTAATAAATCTAACAACAACTACATATAACCACTTATTTTATAAATCTGAAAATCTTATAGATGGCTATAAAATCTTTGCTCTTATTTTTTTTTGCAATTAAAAAAAAAAAAATACAATCACAAATAAAGTAAAATTCATAGAGTTAAATAAATGATTTTTGCTTTTTCCTAGATTGATCTAAAAGCTTTTATTTTCAGCCTCCTACATGCATGCAAATCAAATTCATTTCTTTCCTAATATTGGAGTTTAAATGCATAAAAGGAATAGATAAATCTTTTTCTTATCAAAATATCCTAAAACATAACATTGTTAATTTCTAGAAATTTAGAAAACTAAACCAAAGATACTTATTTCTTTTCTGTAGTATTGCATGAATTATTATTATATAACTTTAAACTTGGTCACAAAACTCTATAGTCACTTTACAAATAGGTCTCTCATTTCAATCAAGTGAGGACTTTCAAAGAAGATAAATTACATTTACATCATTTTTCTGCAACAACTAAATCCAGCCACATCTACTTGTCCTACTATTTCCTTCTAACAACCTACAATTAAATCAAAGCTATGACCATGGAGAGCTCACCTCCCAGCCTAGGCTAACTGATAGCCACCCCTGAGCTTGGAGAACCAAGCTCTAGATAGGTAACACACATGCAAACACAAAAGACAGAAAATACACAACTTAAACACAACCCCAACCCAGGCTACACTACACCACTCATTGTGATGTCCTTTTCAAGGGTGGTAGTGGACCAAGTACCTTGAGGAGACTGCAAGTATGGAAAAACATATAGCCACCTCATGACAAACCAAATACATCAAGTATAACAACCCCATATTCCTTATACCCCCCAAGGCATTCATGCCTTATTTCCCTCCTTATGACCCCCAATGCATAAACAAGCCATGTAGCAAGGGTCACATAAAATCCCTTGTGATCACTCTCATAACGAGAGCCTCTCACTCGAGGGCTGTCACTTCTACCACCCACAAGATCCTCCTCTCTCCCAAGAGTAGGAGGTCTTGATTACTCCCAAAACACATACATTGCATAAACACAAAACACCAAATAAATTTCCAAAAAATACATGCACAAAAACTAGTCTTTTACACAAACATTTCTTTCAAAACAACATGCAATAAGAAAACATTATAAGAAAAATAAAACCAACCTTAAACTGCCCAAAGGTATGCTAGTTTTGTTGAGGATGAGCAGCCCAATTCCAGAGTTCTTCTCTTTCTACCCTTAGCCAAATTCTCAATCCAAAATTTATCTTTTTCTTTTCAAAATTCTTTTGTCTCCAAAAATGGAGAGTGGGTGATTACCCACTAATTTTCTAATTCTTGCTTAAGAAGCTCATTGTGAGAGTTCTCACAAGTTTCTAAAAACTAAAAAGGAAGGTAAGGTAGAATGGGAAAGGGAACTCTCATTCGAAAAGGAAGGTTTACAACTTAGTTCAAGTCTTCTAATTTCAATTTTCGCACAACTTAGAAAAGTCACTTTTGAGGGTATCTAAAAGTTCACATGGGAGTAGAAACTTGCCTAAAATTACCCCGAACCCTTAGGTATACCTTATGGGCTTTAGGAAACCGTATTAAACTACCCCTAGGTGTCCATTTAACCCTTTTTAAACCCCTCTAAAGTTTATTTTTGGGTCAAACCTATGTTGACCATCCCAAAGATTCTTTACCCAAGGCATTTATGGAATCTCATTACATTAATTGAAAAAGCTATAGTTAAACAATTCCCACCAAGAGACAAATTTAAAATTTCAAACATAAATCCACACGTGTCAAGTGACACAAAGAAAATACTTTTACAAAATTATACATGAAATTGTGTCTCTTGTGGGATTTACATAAATAAATTAAATAACACTTAACACACATGCATCATTTACTATTACGAATAAAATATGACACAAATGGGGTGTTGTCTCTCCAAATAGACAAACCCTGGCTTTACGAACATACATAGGTCTAGGTTTGGTTCTCCGTAATATTTCCATGGTCACATGGATAACTTCCTACGCATCTAAATTTCACATTAGTAACTTCAAATAACCTCATATAATATAAATCACAAGAATAATAATACACATCAACACTTGCATACAATTTACATCTGAACAATTTAGTACATCTTATATCTAAGTAATTTCACATAAGCAATTTATCCTAATTCTCATAATTTTGATCCACACATAAAACATACATCATATTTCTATCATCATAGTAAAGTCCTGCAAATCCAATAATGACATTTAATTTCATCCTATCCAAAAACCATGTAGTGTTCTATATCATAAAGCATATAAATGAAGCATCAACATATAGCAATGTTATCCCAATCATGGAATCATATAAGTTCTAAATCCAAAATGCATAAAAATAAAGCATCCATAATAGTCTCAACATAAAAACCACTGAAATGTCAAACTGAGTTGGGGTGGGGCCTCACACCCTCCCCCTCTAGGCATGAACTTCCTCCTGGAGTTCATCAAAATGGTGGGGGTACTCTGATCTCATACATGTTGTGTCCTCCCATGAAGCTGTAACCTCATCATAGCAATCCCACTGGACCCTAACTTGGTCCAGCTCTTGACCTCGAAGGGCCAGTGTTCGGCGTGCCAAAATGTGA
The DNA here is from genome assembly GCF_030272615.1 of Cryptomeria japonica. Taxonomy (NCBI): domain Eukaryota; kingdom Viridiplantae; phylum Streptophyta; class Pinopsida; order Cupressales; family Cupressaceae; genus Cryptomeria; species Cryptomeria japonica. The sequence continues at coordinate 76,391,418 of NC_081413.1, forward strand.
ATGGGCTCCAAAGCTAGCTGCCCGTTCGACTCCACCTGCAAGGCATCCCAATCTAAAATATGAGACTCATCATAGATATATTTCCTCAAAGCTGATACATGAAACACATCGTGGATGCGTGACAGGCTAGGTGGCAATGCTAAATGGTAGGCAATTGGGCCTATCCTCTCAAGGATCTCAAAGGGTCCTACAAAGTGAGGTGCAAGCTTAGAACCCTTTCTGTAACGGATTGGACTCTTATGCGGTCACACTCTCAAGAAGACTCTATCTCCAACCAAGTAGCTATGATCTATCTTCTTCGTATCTGCATATTTCTTCTGTCTATCCTAAGCCTCTCTAAGATGCTGCCTAATCAAATCCACCTGCTATTCCATATCCTGAACTATCTCAAGACCAATAGAAACTCTATCCTCTATGCGATCCCAACTCAACGGTGTCCTGCAAGGCCTGCCGTAGAATGCCTGATAGGGTGGCATCTCCAAAGAAGTGTGATGCCCATTGTTATAGGCAAACTCCACTAAGGGAAGGTACTCTTCCCATTTGGTCTGATGGTCCATGACGTACATGCGAAGAATATCCTCTAACACCTGATTAACCCTCTCTGTCTGACCATCTGTTTCTAGGTGATAGGTTGTACTGAAATTGAGCTTAGTGCCCATAGCTGCCTGTAGTGCCTTCCAAAAGGAAGAAGTGAAGAGGGAATCCCTATCAGAAATAATCTTGCGTGGGATGCCATGAAGTCTAACAATGTCTCGCAAGAACACCTGTACTACTGCTAGTGCTGTGAAGGTAGTCCGAATTGGTGAAAAGTGAGCCACTTTGGTCAACTTGTCAACTGTCACCAAGATAGCATCATGGCGACGAGAAGACATAGAAAGACCAATGATGAAATCCATGGATATAGTATCCCACTTCCACTCTAGTATAGCATGAAACTGGAGCAACCCACCTGGATGGTGGTGTTCCACCTTTACTCTCTGACACTCGAGGCATCGGGCTACTATCTCAGCAATGAGTTGCCGCATTCCTGGCCAATGATATAACTGCCTCAAGTCAGCATGCATCTTTTTAACTCTGGGATGTGCTGCATAAGGAGCTCTATGAGCCTCCATGATAATGAACTCTTGCAATCCCCCAAAGGAAGGTACATATATGCACCCTCTATGGCGTAATAGTCCATTAGACTCCAAAGAATAATCCACATATTTTCCCTCTAGAGTATCCTCAGATTGTATCACCTAACAAACCTCTGCATACCATCCATCCTCTAGTACATGCTGTAGTATACGATCTCTCAAATCCGTGCCCATAGATATGGTATAAACCTTGTGATGTCTCCTACTCAAAGCATCTGTGATTACGTTTTCTTTTCCTTTTGATGTAGTGAACATCAAAATCATATTCGCACAAGAACTCCATCCATCTCCTCTGACATGCATTAAGGTTCGGCTGAGTGAAAATGTACTGAAGACTCTAATGATCTGAATGCAGCTCGAAGTGATGACCTTAAAGGAAGTGTCTCCACCTCACAAGTGCATGCATTACTACTGCAAGCTCAAGGTCATGAGTAGGATAATTAAGTTCATGAGTCTTAAGTTTCCTAGACTCGAAAGCTATAGCCCTACCATCCTGCATAAGAACTACCCCTAAACCCTCTAGTGAAGCATCTATACAAACCATGAAGTCAACTAAGGGGTCTAGTACAACAAGGATAGGAGCACTAGTAAGTGCCTTCTTGAGTTCTTGAAAGGCCTTCTCGCACATCCACTCAAATTTCTTCCCTTTACACTAAAGGGAAGTAATAGGATGTGCGACTCTGGAGAATCCCTCAATAAAACGTCGGTAATAACCTACTAAGCCCATGAAGCTCCTGAACTCTGTCACACTGGTTGGTGCTGGCCAATCCATAATAGCCCCAATCTTTGATGGGTCAACTAAGATCCCATCACCAGAAATAACATGCCCAAGGTACTTGACCTCTGATCGAAAGAAAGCACACTTTGACAAACTGCCAAACAACTGATTATCCCGCAAACACTGCAATACCTATTTCAGGTGCTCCTCATGCTCCTTCTCATTCTAAGAATATATCAGTATATCATCGAGGAACACAATTACAAAGTGGTCTAGAAATGTACGGAATACCCCAATCATGAGGCTCATAAAAACAACTGGAGCATTTGTAAGACCGAATAGAACCACGGTGAACTCATAGTGACCATATCTAGTGCGAAATGTGGTCTTGTGGATATCACTCTCCACTATTCTTAGTTGATGGTATCCTGACTTTAGATTAATTTTGGAAAAGACTTTGGCACCCTGAAGTTGGTCGAATAAATCATCAATACTATGCAGAGGATATCAGTTCTTGATGGTTACTTTATTTAACTGTCGATAGTCCATACATAATCAGAGAGATCTGTCCTTCTTCTTAATGAAGATGATTGGTGCACCCCAAGGGGATATGCTAGGATGAATATGACCCTTCTCAAGAAGTTCCTCAAGTTGTATTTTGAGCTCATTAAGCTCATTTGTGGTCATCCTATAAGGTGCTCTAGAAACTGGCTTGGCTCCTAGTACAAGGTCTATATGAAAGTCAATCTCTCTATGGGGTGGCATTCCAAGTAGCTCTAAAGGAAACACATCTGAATATCCCTTAAGGATAGGATGGTCATCAAGTGATGTTTCATTTTCTTCCTCTTCTCCTCTATCACTGATAGTGATAGCAAAAAGCTAACATCCCTTTCGCATGCTCTGCTTAAGCTGCATTGCGGAGGTCATACGAAGAGACACGAGTCTCTGAATCCTGGTGATAACTATGGGTGAACCATGATCATCCTCACATTTGATCTTTTTTAGGCGGCAATCCATCTTGGCTCTATGGGCATAAAGCCAATCCATGCCAATTAAGATACCGTAAGATCCAAGTGGTGTCACTCTAAGGTCTACTAATGTGGTGGTCTTGCCAATCTGCAGCTGACATGCCCTAACCTCAGATTCCATTCACACTCTAGCCCCTGAAGCTAATTCCACTTCCCAACTAACACCATTTCTAGTTGCCACTAGCCTGCAACACTCCACAACCAATGGAGATATAAAGGAGTCAGTAGCTCCTGAATCAAACAAAATAGATACATTGTTACCTTTAATCATACGTGCAAACTCGATGACCGTGGCCTGATGCTCAGCCTAGCGGTTGTCAACCACTACGAATACTCTATGGGACCTACCCATATCACCAATTGTCGGCTCTGAAGTGGCCATCCGTTGATTCCCTACCATCTGACCTTGAGGGCAATCCCTCGCAATATGCCCCATGGCTCCACATGTAAAACAAGCACCCCGTGCCTGAAACTGGGCACCCTGAGGCCTAGAGAAAGTCTATCCTAGAGAAAGTCTATCCTCCTGTCCTACTAGATCCACTATACCCACCCCTGGAGGACTACTGAGTCCTCGTTGGAGGTGTGTAAGGCACCTGCACTCTCTAATCTCACCTCTGACCCTGGGACTACCACTGCTTGGGCTTTGTGCCCTGCTGAGACTGTGGAGGCTTCTGCCTCTGGTTCTATTGTGTCTGTTGTGAAGGAGGGGGTTTGGAGAACCCTTGTGAGTTTTGGTTATTTCCCTTCCAATGTGGTTTCTGGAATCCATAAGTCTAAGGTGTATGGTTTCGATTCTGAAACCGATCCCTAGTGTCCTGTGGTCTGACCTGAATCTCCTCGGCTATTAGTGCCTTCTCCATGGCAACCCAAAGGCTCTCTGGAATGGACATCCTCACTAGCCTGGCCATACCGACATTTAACCCTTTGATGAAGCGGTTGACGATTCTTGTCCTTTAGATAATCTACATAAGGCAAAAGCTCAAAGAATTTGCTCTCATATTGGGTTACTGATAAGCCCTTTTGTTGGAGGTCGTGAAATTCATCTATCCGATGCTGTCTGAAATGTTCTGATAGGTATCTCTCCCTGCACCTCTTTGTGAATATCTCCCAAGTGAGAGTATCAGGAACTAATCCACACTTGTACTCCTCCTATCTCCACCATGTGGAGGCTGTTCCTCTCAACAGATGGACTATGACATGTGCTTTTAGGTTGCTCTCATAAGAGCGCAATGAAAAACACCTCTCAAGGCTCAAAAGCCATGCCTCAGCTTCTACCCCATCGGTAGAACCCCCAAAAGATGGTGGCTGGAGGCGCATGACCTCCTTGATAAGATCCCCTGGATCCCAATGAGATCTCTCAAAATAAACTAGCTCCACCACTGGAGGTGGTCCTGGTAGGTTCGTAGACTTTGGCTCATTTCCACCCCGACTCTCTACAGGAATAGGAGTTGGGTTCCTACTTCATTCCCTATCAACTGATCTATGACTCCCAGAGTCTTGATTTCTAACATGAGGGTTCTCTGCTAGAATCCTTTCCTGAACTATGCCAATTAGGTTCTAGATTTCTTCTAAGAGGTTTCACTTAGGATCATTTGGCTATTCGAGAGGTGCTTCTGGGTTCTCTTCTAGAACTGACTCCTCCCTAGCTACCTCTTCGTGTGCTATGCGCACACGCCTAGGACCCCTTCCGTGCTTGCGATCTTGTCACATAGTCGGAGGCATCCTAAGAGGAAAATGAAATAAATTAAATAACTAATTTCTTTTGGAAAAATATTTAATTAATTAAATTTAAATATCCTATAAAATCAATATAATAAAATAAATTAAATAATCTAAAGCAAAAAGTAAGTGGAGAAAGGTTCCTAGTGTGGAAACCTTTCTCTGATACCAAAATGTCATGCCCAAAATTTAGGGAAAGAACGAGATAATTTTTTTTAAAACATAACTTTTAAAAGCATTAAATAGACAATTATAAAATGCTACAACATGTTTTGTCTTAACTATGTTTAGATTAACTTGATCTACTAGCTCAAATATTCAAAATTAAATAAATTTAAATGCGGAATTCCAAGTGAATAGTTTTATTGTCCACTCGAATTTAATAATTCAACTAATTCAGATAATTAATTGGCGCAAGCAAAATTAATCTCGGATAGCCATTAATTGATTTTAGAAAGCTAATTAAAATTATTCTCCTAGCATCCATTTTAATCCATAATTAGAATGTGCTTAAATTAATTCATTTTATAATATACTTAAAACGTGCTCAAATTAAATTAACTAAGGTACAATTAAGCCCATGACGAAAAAACGTCCTATAAGATTTAATTCCAAAAACCTATATCAAAGTATGTTAATTAAATCTCAACCTCTTTTTAAAAAAAAAAAGAAATACCCTTAGGTTGATTGAAAAAAATAATGTTTGCCCACTTGATTTTATATACTCTTAAAAATCTACAACACTAAATAAATATTAAAACCTAAAGATATGCTTTATTCTTTAATTTCCACCATTTTCTATTTATATTTTCATTTATGTGTATTTAAATATTTATATTTATATATAATTACATATATAAATATCTATATTAAATTACTATAACAATTTTCCCAACTTTATAAAAGAAACAAAATCATGCAAACCCTAGCTAGGGATTTTGCATTATAAGATACCCTTAAATTATAAATTTTACCATTTCTATTATTATTATTACCCTAGCCCTACCTGGGCTAGGGTTTAATATATTTTTTTTGCTTACAATTTTTGGTGCAGGGCTGAATTGGGGAGACCTGGTGGCGGCCATGGCAGATGGTGGCATTTGTTGGGGATGTCGGCGCGGTGGTGCATGAAGCTCCACCAGTGGGGCACCCCACTGTGGGTGTCGTGGCCCACACAGTGGCCTTGGCCACTATGTGAGTCGCGGCCCACATAGTGGCGTGGCCCACTGCGGGAAGCACGACCCGCACAAGATGTCGCGGCCTCCTGTGAGGGTTGCAGCCCACATAGAGGTTGTGGCCTTTGTGAGAGTCGCGGCCCGCACAGGGGCTGTGCGCCCTACATGACTGAGGCCCTACGGGGGTTCTAAACCCCGCTCCTATGCAATTTTTTTTGTTTTAGTTTTTTTTTATATATATTTTTTAATATAATTATATATATATTTATATGTATGTATATATATATATATATACATGTATTTTTATATGTATATAGGTACATTAATATTTATTTTTGTGGGTATTTATATAAATTTATTTTATATATATATATAAGTATATACATGAAATTTGCATGTATATAATTATATATTTATATATAAATATATTTTATATAACAAAGATTATATAATAAATAGACCATAGTATTCTGTTTTCAGGTATGTATAAGTTTCCTAAATGCAAAAATCAAATAGATGGATTTTGAGCTGGGCTCTTTTTATTACAGGGGTTTTCTTCCTCACTCTGATCTGCTGGATAATGGGAACTGTGGAGTTTTATTGTTTGAATTGAGAATTGGGTTATTATGTGATAGATTGGGGGACACACTGCATGCTTTTGAATCCTTGCTAGAATCGGTTCCCTCATAGCTTTTGGATAACGCCTTAGTGGTGCTTACGGGTTTGCATTCTCTGCTCTCTTTTGGTTTTTTGGCTTTAGCTCCTCCACAGTTGGAATCTCCCTTGTAGAGCATTCTTCCTTTGATTATGAATAGAGAGCCCCGTGTTGAGAGCTCAAGCTCTTGGTTTCAGAACTAATTTTGTATGCAGATATGTTGTTGTCTTTTTTTGATGCAGGGTTCTGATCGGTTGATATATCCTCATGGCAAGATTACTCTACAGATTACTCCTCATAATTTTTTGGATAATGATATGTATATCTTCGATAAGCCATGTAATGGGTGGGTGATCAATTTCAAACATGTAATTGGGTATATGGGGGTTTCTTTTGGATATTGATATGTATATCTTTGAAAAGCAATGTAATGTGAGAGGGATCATAATCAGATATGTAATTGGGTTTATGGGGTTTTAGATTTACTTTTTTGGGCCACAACCGGAGGTTTTCTTGTGGGTTCTTTCCTGCTGGTATGCCCTTTGAACCCATTTGCATTTTCAAAATTCAAAATTAATAAAATATAGTTTAGTGGCTTGTCCACTTTTATCAAAAAAAGAAAAGAAAAAGTAAAGTAATTAAACTGTTTACTGTAGATGTTATTTTTTGCATATAATTTATGCCAGTATTTAATAAATCCTAACTTCAACTATATAAATGACTAAATTTAATAAATTTACCAACAACTAAATAAATCTAGATTTTATTTAATTAAAACTACAATAGATATGATTTTCCTTTTCTACAATAAATTAATTGACAGACTTTGCAAATTCTACAACAACTATTTAAATGACAAATTTTAATAAATCTAACAGCAACTACATATAACCACTTATTTTATAAATCTGAAAACCTTATAGATGGCTATAAAATCTTTGCTCTTATTTTTTTTTGCAATTTAAAAAAAAAAATACAATCACAAATAAAGTTAAATTCACAGAGTTAAATAAATGATTTTTACTTTTTCCTAGATTGATCTAAAAGCTTTTATTTTCAGCCTCCTACATGCATGCAAATCAAATTCATTTCTTTCCTAATATTGAAGTTTAAATGCATAAAAGGAATAAATAAATCTTTTTCTTATCAAAATATCCTAAAACACAACATTGTTAATTTCTAGAAATTTAGAAAACTAAACCAAAGATACTTCTATCTTTGCTGCAGTATTGCATGAATAATTATTACATAACTTTAAGATACGCAATATTTTCTTTAAACAACCAAAAGCATAAATAACTTGCAATTATAATTTTTTTCAGAGAATAAGGAAAATACAACTATATCCTAAAGGAAATTCCAAGTCGTCATTTGTACAAAAAGCTAAATTTATCACATCAAATAATTTTCCCCTAGTCATATGTTTAACAACAATTTCCAAATATCCCATTTAAATGATTGGCATAATATAGGTTATATTCCAAATTAGAAATATATATAATAATATAATATAATTACATGAGTATATATTCTTCAAATATAAACCATATAATTATATCATAATTAAAATATACATACTAAAATGAATATTTAATGTTCAATAATAAAAAAATTTACATACTAAATTGAAGATTTACTTTCCAATAATAAAATCTACATGCTAAAAAAATGTAATTTCCAATTACCACATTCTAAACATATCGCATAATATTATGTTCAAAGCATAACCATGCCTTATATATATATATATATATATATATTATTATTTACTTAATTAAAGAAAATTTAAGCAACAAAAATATAGGCTACCTACAAGGTAGTTGCTACCATATGGTAGCAAGTGCTACCCTGTGATAGCACTGCTACCATATGGTAGCAGTCGCTACCTTATGGTAGCGTTGCTACCATACGGTAGCACTGTTACCGTAGGTAGAAGTCGCTACCTTGGGGTAGCGCTTCTACCTTACGGTAGCAGCTGCTACTATGGGGTAGCAGGTTCCGCCTTCCCCAGTTAATTCCCCCTTTTTAAAATAAAAAAAATTCAATAGCATAAAAAACAATAAATTTTATTTTCAATAAAATTTATTACCAAAGAATTTAAATAAATGAACAGCTTAAAAAAATACAAAGGTAATTAAACTTTATTGATTAACTATATTTAAAAAAAGTTAACAAAGATAATTTAAAATTTCTGGCTCAACCTCAGAGATACGACAGAGAAGGAGCAAACTCAATCCCAAACCTTAATATTCAAACAAAACCAAAGCAAGAGGAACCCATACTCTGGCAAACCCAATTTTTCTCCCAGAAATTGCAAACTTTTATGCACAACATGATTTTGGCAAAATTTTGCCAGCATAACCTTTGCAAAATTTCTAAATTTTTAATCTACAACACACAAGAAATAACTTCTTTCCATAAGCTAAAATTAATTTCAGGAATGCATTTTAGCCCAGAACATGAAATAACTAGAAAGGGGTTTTGGATTTGCAATTTTATTTTTAAAACACAGACACTAAAATTTTCAATAACTTTCATAGTAACCATTCCAAAACTATTGTACGTATTACTAACATCTATATTTTTTTTTGAAAACACATATTATTCAGAATAAGGGAAGAAATAAAAATATTTTCTTTAAAACAACCAGAAGAGGCCATCCAACATGTATAGCTTTCCTAGAAGAACTTTGTTGGAGAGCTTCTATCCTTCAACAAGCTTCCAATTCTGAAACCCGAGCCTCCCTCCCAACAACTCCAAAATCTTCACCTTCCCAAGAACAAGCACTCCAGAAAATTTCAAAAATTTCTTTCATGCACAACCGCCTCCTTCCCGTGAACTCCCAAAAAGAAAAAGCTATAATCCCTTTAACCTAAACTTTTAGGTTGTACATTTTTTCCCCAAAACCCTAATATTTAATTTTAGTAATAAAAAGGAATTTTATTTTCTTTTCTAATTCCCACCAAAAGGATAAATTAAAATGCAATAAGCAAAAATCATAATCCTTTCTTTTTTGTTTTTCTTTTCTTTTCTCATGCTAATTAATTAATTTCCTTAAAAAGAAATTAAAGCAATACTTTAATTCTAATTTATTCTTTTATTCATTCATTTATTTTTTATTTTTAAATTCTAGGAAACAATAAATGAAATTAATCTAATTTTATTTTTTTCCCTAACATTTAAATAAGATATATTTCTAATATAATGCAACTTGCAACTTAATTTAATAACTTCTTTTAATTAATTAAATTTATGATCTCAATGCACAAAATACATAATTCAAAAATACCAACTATGAGATAACTCCATAAATTTAATCAATTAATCAAATCTACTAAACACACACACTGAGAAAACCCCAAGAAAGGACTCAGAAAAAGTCAAACGACAATATGTGAAGGCTGAACAAAGTGACAGGATGACCAACTAACGACACTCACTAGAGTGTACTAGGTAAAATAGGGTCAACTACTACCTCCTCCACTTCCATCGGACAAATATAAGGGACGCTCAGACCTGTGAAGCCAGACGGAGATGATACCTTGTACCTATCTTGTACTTGTACTTGCAATATCCTGCATCATCGAACCACACCTGCATATATACAATATAGAAAACATGACATGCACACCAATGAAGGAGAATCACGACATTCTCTGTCTCACTGGAGTGAGTGAAGGAAAATCATCCCCTCGCATCCAATACACTTGCAGACACACAACATATAATTACACATTACATAGATAAAGTAAAGTATCAGTACATAATACTAATCCATAAAATACCACAAATCACAAGTACTGAAATACTGTAAATAAATTATGCATCTCATATCTAGATAAAGTATGAAATAATGTCATATAAGTTTGAATAACACATAATGGTAATGTATCCACTAAAAGTAACAATAGTAAAGTATGAGTCTAATAAGTTCAATCAAGGAGGGGTACTACATCGTCTGGAAAGGGAGTTTTGAAGCAAAGGGAGAAACCCAAATGAACCTATGTTGTTGTATCTTTGGTAGCATCTGAGACTGAATCAGATGAAGAAGTAGGAAAGGCCAAAAAGAAAGGGGAATTTGTAAGGGTGGTGAGGAAACCACAATTTGATGGTGCAGTGTAGAGAAAGAAAATAAAGTTAGAACCTACCCTTACTGGAAGACCCAAGAGGGGAAGGAAGCTCATAACACAGCTTGATGATGATTTTGAAACTGGTAATTTGCAAGGTAACTATACATTTGTTCCTCCAATGACAATATATCAATTGATTGATGAGATAATTGTAGATGGAAATTTGAAGAACATTGGAGTATACTATGAAAATCTTGTTGAGGAAGAACAAAGAAAAGTTGAGGAAGTTGTTGTTTTGTACTTGCACAACTTTAGTAAAACCTTGATTGAACTACAATGTAGCATCCCTAAGAATTTGTATAATATTATTAATGTGAGGAGGTTGATAGCTAGTAAAATAGATAAAGAAATGAAAGAGAGAGAATTGATCAATGTCTAGACCTATATCTCCCAAGATGAAGCTAAAAGACTCATTGAGGAAAAAAATAAGAAGGAATCCAGAAGCAGGAATAGGATAAATAAATTAATGATTGACGGGGTTGAAGAAGTAAGAAAATAAATTGAAGAAATTTAGCGAAGGATCATAAAGAACAACCCTTTATATAGTGATGCAATTCAAAATTCCCATCTAGAAGTAAAGGAAGGTGTCTTCGGTGATCAGAAGGATGAAACTCAGACAAAGGGACATCCAAAAGATCAAGGCCATGTAACCCTTGATGCCGAGATTAGTGCGTATCATCTAGTGGTAGAGAATATTGAAGAAGTCCCTAATATTCTAAAGGATGACACTGCACCAAGTGGTAACACCGTTGCTCAGGATAACGACAATGATGTTGAGGAAAAGGAACCTAAGAAGACATGTGTAGTGTGTAGAGGTAGATAAAGGGAAGAGAGTTGTTGAAGCTCCGATAATTGACACTCCTCCAATCAAAGGGACAAGACCCTACCTCAAATTTTAATCAATCTTGATGGCCCCCTTGATATTGGAAAAATATCACCAGCTGAGAAGATGATGCTTGCAGAATCAATACAAGATCAGGCTAGTCAAGATCTGGTCAAATAAAAAAATGAAGACAAAAAGCTTATTTAGTTGTCTGTTGATGTTTTGCAGAAAATAGTGCTCAATACAACACTAGATCCTAACTCTAACTCCTCCGAAAAACTATTTCAGTTGATAAGTAATATAAACACTAATTTTGAATCCTTGGAGAAGACCACGACCAAGTGGGTACTGGATAGATTTAAAGAGGTTCGTATGCAAACATTCTGGAAAATGATAGAAGATGACAAAGTAAGATTGAATAAAGGTTTGTAGACAATCTTTGAAGAACTAATAGAAGGTGGTAATTTATATAAGTCTTGTCTAATTTTACCAAAGTTCACAGCAGACATAGACAAGCAAATAAGTATTCTCCAGGGTAAGCTAGCCAATATTTCACAGTCTTTGGATTCTAATGTAGCCCTAACCAGCAATATAGAAGGGTGGGTAATGTCTTCAATGATCAGATCTCAAGACTAAATGGGGAGAAGGATATAATTTTGAGAAGAGTTGGTGAACTCCAGAATTAAATTGCCCCTCGGATGGACACCATGTTGAGCAATAAGGTTGATTGCCTAAAGGCTATGGCACAACCTATTCCATTTGAATTGAAGGATGTGGATATTCATGCTTATATTTTCAGTGCATTCATCATAGTTTTGGACAACTTGAAGACAGGGTGGGATAACCACCTAGGATTTTTGAAGACTATTTTTGTTGATATCTTCAAGTATGTGTAAAGTCTCTGGTAGATATCCTTGTATATAAGTTTTGGACAACACCCCATCTTTGGCATTGCTGTCAAAGGAGGAGAGTAAATGTGAAGAATGCACAAAGAATGTTACAAGTTTTTTGAGGTCTTGATCTAAGGGGGAGTCTTAGAAATTCTTTTGATTCGGTGTACAAGTTTCAACACTTAGTCATTTTTCACGAGTCTTGCCATCAATGCCAAAGGGGGAGATTTTTGGCAATTGGCACTCATCCGATGAATTTTGGTGGATGGATAATAGTTTAGGGTTTTCATTGATGGGAACTCTTCATGAGAATACTATATGGTAATCATGGATTTTGATATCCGGAAGTTATTGTGGTCCAGTAACTAGTAATCTAGCTCCAATAACTCAGGTTGAGAAAATAAATTTTGGTCTAGAAGCTTTCCAGTGATTGCAATGGTGAGATTTGTGTATGGGGTGATAGATCCAACTTATGGAAGTCTTTTTGGCATCATTTGATGGATCCACACATGTTTTGGTGATCTGATTCATGCCGACTCATGACTACACGTCACATTAATAGTTTGACTTAATAAATGATTATTTTGTGATTGCGGATATATAAGACCGATGGAGATATTTTTGGTGTATGATATGAAGTAGTATGAGTGGGTAGTGATCAAGTATCCCTTTTGGTGCAGTTTCATGTGCACATTCTTGATTCGGTAGCTGACTGAGATAGAAATAGAGTAGGGTTGTAGAAGAGATACATTTTCAGTTTTGCACTTAACCAAAACTCATCTAGGCATTGTTAGATGCTATTTTGGAGTTCAATCATTGTAATTCATCACTATAATTGATCTATAAGGTAGTGAGTCTTTCAGGGTTGTAGTCCTTATTGTAATTGAGTTGTAATCTCTAGGTAGTGTGCCTGGATTTTTGTGCATTCCCCTTCATGTAATAATATTTTTCTACTGGCCATAGTAGAATAATATTGTGGCTTCAAATGCCACTGTGGTTTTTCCCATTTGGGTTTCCACTTAAAAATCTCGGTGTTATGATTTTGTGGTTGATTTTTTTGTGTTTCTGCATTTTAGTTTCATGCTTATGCTTCTAATGGTTTAAGGTTAAGTTAGAAAATTTAATAATTAGTAGAACACTAATTCGCCCCCGCTCTTAGTGTTCCTTGATTCCAACACTACTAATAGAAAAGATATGATCTCATGAGAAGAAAGAGAAAGAGAGCATGGATACATTCTAGATGTGTTTTTCTAGGTGATCTATGAGAAGAAGAGAGAGAAAATGGATACACATTGTAGATGTGTTTTTCTAGGTGATCCATGTTGAGGAGGAGAATAGGAATAGTCTAGCTATGTTTGGCTAGTTCCAATCATCCTCATTCATGTGTGCAAGTGATGTATGATTTTGAGTATAAAGTGCCCCATATAAGAGTTTGTTTTCTTTGGTTTCGAGCGTGCTTCAACCTATTTAAGACATAATGCAAAAGCAAATGCCAATGGATGAATGTTTGGTTTTGGGAACATCTTGTATAAGAGTTTGTTTTCTCTAGTTTTGAGAATGTGTAACCTCATTTAAGATAGATACATGCCTAGTTTCAAGGACATCATATGTAAGAGTTTGTTTTCTCTAGTTTATATGATGTGCACCCCGTCTAAGACATATATCAAATGCTACCTCTAGTTTTGGGAGTGAAGCATCTCGTATAAGAGCTTGTTTTATCTATTTCTATGTCTAAACACCCCATTTAAGACATGCAAAGATATGATACAATATTATACAAAGAGGGTGATATGTATGCCCCCCCTTAAGATATCAATATAGCCCTCTATTGATGTCTCGAGGAAGATAAGAACATAAATATGAGAATACATTTATGAGAATCCAATAATACATGTAGAAGAATACAATTATGAGGAAAAGATTATGAGAATATTATTTTAGGGTTAGGGTTAATTTTATTAACCAACTTTGTATGTTGCCCTAAATAATGCATGTTATAAGCGGTTGGAATGTAAAAGACATTGTAATGGTGTTGTATTGATTTAATGGACAATAAGAAAAGATTGGACAAATTTGTTTTGTGGATGTAGCTCATGTTAGGTGAACCACATTAAATCTTTATGTTATTTGTGTTATGTATTTTTCTTCATCTTTTGTGTATTCCAATCTGCATATAATTGTTAATTTGTATTTTCTCCAAATTTTCCAAAACCCTAACACAATGTACTTTACATGAATATTCAATGTAAGACAATATTAATATATGTAAATTTCAAGTCTAAAGAAGAGGTAATCTTCAAAGAGAGAGAGAGAGAGAATTAGAATAAGGATCACATACTCCACTAAGGAGAGATTGATCACAAGAGACATGCCATTCTATGCAAGAAAGGATATCAATACATGAAAAATGCAACCCCAAAAGGGAATAGTGACACATGAGAGAAGAAAGAGATGAGATAGAATAATATTCCCCCCCCCCCACAAGCATAGAGACAAGAATAACTAAAATATTATGTTGCTCACTTAGTATGATTGTACCTGAAATTGTAGCACCACGAATGACAATGAGCCCGCAATAGGTAAGCTAACAATGTCACATAGTGAGGAGCAACATAATAGGAACTTGAATGTTATTTGAAATGATCATAAAATATATGTCATTCATCATCACATATTACTTTTATATTATTTTTATGGAATTCGGAGCTGCAAACTAGAAATCTAGATTTTGAAATAGTCTAGAAGGAATCTTGAAAACTTGGATCTAAATTGGGAGGACTAGGGCACTAGGCACCTTGGTACTGAGAAATAGAGTGCTAGGTGCCCTGGTCCTTGGACAAGGGTACTGAGTGCCTTGGTTGTTGGGTACCAGGCTAAAGTTTATAGCAGAGAAGTGAATTCAAGTTTGCATAAAGAGGATTGGATAAGACATTAGGTTTTTTCGAATGTCATATGAGAATGAGAAGATGCAAATTCAGTAGACAATTGAGGAGAGGATGTTGACAAAGGAAGAGGTTGGAAACCTATATTTTCATTAGAAAAGTTTGACTTCTCATGACTTTGTTGCACACATCCTAAAACTTGTCCATTGTATCAATGTGTAGGATTAGGAGAGGGTTTTCTCTTAGGTAGATTTGGATTGAAGTTTAAAGAGGCCCAATCAATATCTAGATATGTGTTAGGATAAGAGTTTTGAGTATGAAATTTTTTAGATTTTTTACAAAAGGGTGTGAAATCTAATGAACTCCAATCATCCTCCAAGAGTTCTTCTCTAAGACACTAATACATTTGGCCTAAAATTCTGATGGAGGTTTCTGATGGAGAAGGTATATTGTGATCAAATTTGATTTTTTTTTTGAAAAAATGCCTGATTTTGCCGAAATTCTGATGATAATGCAATATTTGGTTTCGACGGAGAAGAATTGGCAATGACTTTTGGGTTTTTTTAGAAAAAGTGCCCACGTTCATTGAAATTCTGACGACTGCGTGCATTACTTAAAAAAAAAAAAAAGACCAAGTCATTTCATAAATCCCACCTCTTTACAAAATCCTACCTCTCATCTATCCTGCCTTTGCAGTGAAGCTTCATGGTGAGGAAGATCATTGGTGTGAAACCAACCGGTTCTGTAGCTCAGGCTAGAAGTGGAGGGAGTATCAGTTTTGTGATTTGGTTTTGCAGCTCAGGCTGGAAGTGGCGAGGGAGTACAATTCAGTGGAAGTGGAGGCAGACACTCACTATCGAATCTCCATCCATCTTCGCTGGCTTCAACCACAACTATTCACGTAAGCGTCCCTTCCCGATTGAGCGAATGAGTGCCTACCTAAAGGCCCTCCCAAGGTATCTTAGTTCACACTGTCTTAGAGTATATTAGGGGATTATAATGGGGATCACAATAGGGAACATGTAGTTAGAGGCCATCCCCCAATGAACATGAAGGAGGGAGGCAGACATAGTTCCCTGTGGGTTTAATCGCTGCAGGATGTAGGAATGGTTTAATCGCTGTAGGAAAAAGGTAGGGTATAATCAGCAAATTCATTGTTATAAATATTCAAATATTTAGATTCAAAGTTTATTATATATTTGTCAGATTAATTGCCAATAGAAAAGATGGTGAGAGGTTTCTATAATATGATATGATTGATTTATAAGAAGAATTTCTTACAAGACCTAAACCGTTGAACAATCCTACAATCATGTATTATTTAAACACTGCATTTTAAATAATGAAAAATATAGTTAGCCTAAAACATATTAACACTACTTTCAATATTTAAAATATATCCTAATTAAGGGGAGGGATGACCTAAACCTGTGTGATCGAGTGCCATTATGTAAAATATATCCTAATTATGGATGTTGGTTGGTGCAAGAGCACCTAACCCAAACATACACCAGGAGGGTAAAGATCATGTCATGAATCATTTCACTCATATTTGAGTTTATATGGTCATTTTAATGTATTTTGAGTCATTTTGTGAAGCATTGTAAGACATTTGCTTCAAGATGTGTATTTGAGTCCTAATATGGTCTAGGAGGTCACTTTGTGCAAATATGCCCATGAAAGGTTAAATAGGATGTAAAAATTTTTTTTGAGTCCATCTAAATGTATTTCAAGTGCACAAGCCAAGATTAGGGGTCATATTTATCAAAATGTCAAAATTGTCAATTGTGTCAAAAATGTTGTCAAGCACAAATTGCATTATAAAGTTGTAAACCAAGGATGTAATTGGTCTTGGGTAGTTGTAACTACCATATGGATGTGTGGAGGTTATAAAAATCATCATTGGTCAAATCCAATGGGTGTGTGTAATATTGGAGGAAGGAAATGAATAATATTTGATGTTTTTACACACTCCACATTGTTTTCTAGGTATTACAGTCTGATCATTCACATTTTTCTTTATGAAAAATAATTTGTATCCATTGTAAATGTATTGGATATGATAATGGCATGAGTTAAATTTGTTTTTCCTTTGGTTTCATTCAATTTCAATCATTTTGAAGCAAGTTATCCAAGATTTGGTGAAAACTGTCAAAAAACCCTCCAAATTGGGGTTTGTGGAGAGTTTCACTAAAATCTTTTGATTTCACCATTGGAAATTGTTGTAACTTTGGTGTTTGATAGAGGTTTGAACTATATTTCAAATGAATTCAGTTTCAATGTGATTGGTTAAGTATTTCATGAGATATTTGATGCCCTAGGTAGACTGGGTATGCACATTTCTTGTTTTTTCTGTAATAGTAAAAAAGGTCTCGATGCAGAGGGAATAACTTTCAAATGAACCATTGGATCATTCTCAATTTTTGATATAGTTTTACAAACCTAGTTTTCTACAGTTTCAATAAAGAAATCTTCAAAATGTTCTCGGGTTAAAAAGTTATTAATAACTGAGTACGGGTATATCAGGTTGTCATTAACTGGGACATCATAATGCATTGTTTTGGTCTTGATTAATGTTTAAAGGGTTATAAAATGATATGATGGATTTGATATTGGATTGGTTGGTTGATATTAATATTGTTTTGGACTTTAGAATGATTATTATGATTAGATTATGTCTCTATTACAAGTGAAGATGTGTTGAGATTGGAACTCCATGTTGATTTGGGGTTCTTGAGGGCTTTTTCATGATGCTCTACATCAAATTGGTATCAAAGCCCAACAAAAGGTCTGAGTTTGGAAAGTTGTTTTATGGATAGAACACCAAGGGAGGCAATCCACATAGTTGTTTTGTGTTGGTGTTGTATTTGGTGCAGGTGTTGGATCCACCTAACTGCACTGGAACAGGTTGAGGAGAGAACCTGGTTGTGGTTGGCAAAAGACTAGGGAGAGAGGAAACAAAGACTCCTAGATGAGGCAAAGGAAGTGTGAGTTTGTGTGGATGCCTGAGGAACACCTTGAGTTGCAACCATTGGATACTCCTTGGATGTTAGTAGTTGAGAGGATGATTACCTTTTTGAAGTTAGTAGCAGTAGCATGAGGATAATGAAAGAATGATGAAAGGAAGAGGTAGAGATAAAGATGAAGACAAAGACAAAGTTTCAATCCAAGACACAAGATTTTCTTATAAGTTGTTTGCAAGGGACTTGGAAATATTTCAAGGTCGGTAGTATGGTGCAAGAGCACCTAACCCAAAAAAAAACCAGGAGGTTAAAGATCATGTCATGAATCATTTCACTCATATTTGAGTTTATATGGTCATTTTAATGTATTTTGAGTCATTTTGTGAAGCATTGTAAGACATTTGCTCAAGATGTGTATTTGAGTCCTAATATGGTCTAGGAGGTCACTTTGTGAAAATATGCCCATGGAAGGTTAAATAGGATGTAAAATTTTGTTTTTATTCCATCTAAATGTATTTCAAGTGCACACGCAAAGGTTATGGGTCATATTTATCAAAATGTCAAAATTGTCAATTCTGTCAAAAACGTTGTCAAGCACAAATTGCATTATAAAGTTACAAACCAAGGATGTAATTGGTATTGGGTAGTTGTAACTACCATATGGATGTGTGGAGGTTATACAAACAATCATTTTTTTGAATCCAATGGGTGTGTTTAATATTGGAGGAAGGAAATGAATAATATTTGAAGTTTTTACACACTCCACATTGTTTTCTGGGTATTGCCGTCTGATCATTCATGTTTTTATTTATGAAAAATAATTTGTATCCATTGGAAATGTATTGGATATGATAATGGAATGATTTAAATTTGTTTTCCCTTTTGTTCCATTCAATTTCAATCATTTTGAAGCAAGTTACGCAAGATTTGGTGAAAACTATCAAAAAACCCTCCAAATTGGGGTTTGTTGAGAGTTTCACTAAAATATTTTGATTTCACCATTGGAAATTGTTGTAAATTTTATGTTTGATATAGGTTTGAACTATATTTCAAATTAATTCAGTTTCAATGTGATTGGTTAAGTATTTCATGAGATATTTGATGCCCTCGGCGGATTGGGTATGCACATTTCTTGTTTTTTCTGTAACAGTCAAAAAGGTCTCAGTGCAGAGGGAATAACTTTCAAATGAATTGTTGGATCATTCTCAATTTTTGATATAGTTTTAGAAACCTATCTTTCTACAGCTTCACTGAAGTGATCTTCAAAATGTTCTTGGGTTAAAAAGTTATTAATAACTGAGTACGGGTATATCAGGCTATCATTAACTGGGACAACATAATGCATTGTTTTGGTCTTGATTAATGTTTAAAGGGTTATAAAATGATATGATGGATTTGATATTGGATTGGTTGGTTGATATTAATATTGTTTTGGACTTTAGAATAATTATTATGATTAGATTATGTCTCTAATACAAGTGAAGATGTTGTGTTGAGATTGGAACTCCATGTTGATTTGGGATTCTTGAAGGGGTTTTCATGATGCTCTACATCACTGGTATATATGGTAGTGCCAAAAAATCCCTGTTGCAGAACCGTGAGAGCAATGTGTAGTGATCGAGTGCTATTTTTTGCTAGTGTTTTGGAGGGGAGCATAAGTGTACCATCAGGAAGGTGGTATAAAATGGAAGCTGAGAGGTATAAGGTTATGAGGTGTGGGTTAGGATAAGATAGGGAGGTAAGTGATGAAGGATGTAATGGTGAAAGAGTAAGTTAGGATATGTTAGAGGTTTGGAAGGTAGGATAGTGAATGGGGGGAGATAAAAGGATATGAAGGATGGAATGGGGTTAGGTAGGTGAAGTAAAAGTAAGTATGTATGAGGTTAAGGTGTAGGATTGGATGTAGGAAAGTGGAGGAGGTTAAGATAGGGGATATGAAAGGTAGATGGAAGGTAATAATGATAGGAAGTGAGGTAAAAGTTATGAGGTGTGGGTTATAAAATAGGGTGTAGGAAATGGAAGGAAGGGCCATATCACTTTGAGAGTTTTCACCAAGATGAGTAGTCCAAGTATGGACCTCAAATCTTACAAGCCATCAGGATCCACTTGTAGTAGAGGAGCATATACTTGCATCTTGGGAGCTTATTAGGAGTTTGCCTTGAATTTAGGAAATACATATAGAGGAGATAGAATATTTATCAATACACATTACCTAGCCTCATCATGCATAAATACAAGAGGTATAGACTATAGAAAGAACATATCATGAGCCAAAGGATCATATTCGAGAGTTGCTTCATCTCCAATCCTCTACATTTTTAAGATCCACAAATGGGTTTGATGATAAGTCTTGTTTACTAATTAGCTTGGACTTATGCTTTGGGTTGCATCTATATGTAAGCAACCTAAAGGCATAATTTTCAATGCAATTTTTGAGAGGACTTTCTTCCACCTTGTGGTACTGGGAGGATAAAATGCACCAACTCACATTGGAAACCCTCTCCAGATACCATTTTGGAGTGCTTCAAAGTGTGTTCTATTTCAAAATATTTTTGACAGAGATGCATAGATGGGTTTCACAATTTACATAATAAGGTTTCATAGTGGCTCAACATGAGAGTTTTTGGAGTTCTTGTAGTTTGTAGATTACATTCAAGACAACTTACTTGTCAATTATTTCATTAGGGGTGGAAAGCCCAAAATTTTAGTTTTCCTACACATGGCCAATCCAAGTGACTTTAGGGTTGCTATGGCAAAGTCTCTTATGGAAAAGGAGGTACATGGGAGGACACAAGAGGCATGAGAGAAATTTGTAACCTTGATGAAGGGACTAAAGTGTCCATAGGCCTCCCCATCCTTCAAAGGATAATTTAGACTTACTATATGATTTACAAAGAAAAACCCAATAGTATCAATATTAGGGACAAAGGTCTACTAGAGCATAGTAGGGGCCATAGGGTAGTCACATTTGACCATCATAGACACAAGGATATTTTAGGTATGAGAGACTATAGGGCTATCAAGCTAGGCCTTCTATGACTCAACAACCTTTTAGGGGAGAATCTAGTGTTTTTAGTAATTAGGATCTTCTAATTATGGTGAGGCCTAGCCAACATAGGGCTATATGAGAGGCACATGTTATGTATATGTTAGTATCAGACAGAGAGTGCCCACAAGGTTTTAGAGTAGGTGGACACCATCCTAGGATGTCAAAGTAGATAGTTGATATGTGGGTCTTTACCTTCCCAACCACTCAACATATACCACCATGGGTCTTTACCATCCCAAACACACAAAGATCAAAGGAAGATTCACTGCTGCAACACTCACTTTTTGTGACAGTCTCAAGCACTTAGGAAAGTCACTCCTTTCATGGCCATTCTTCTTCACACAACACTCTCTAACATTAATTATGATGACAGTGTACCTCCTTAAACCTTCCACTAACACCTAACTCAATACCAAACTCTTTCCCAATCTCGCTAATGGACTAATTAACTCAACTCATCGTGAAATTGTGATGGTCAATGCAAGGTTTAGGACAGTAGTAATTAGGATCTTCTCATTATTTTGGGGTCTAGCCAACATAGGGTTATATGAGATAGGGGTATGTTCAATAGTGATTTCTCCTCTACAACCTTTGCCAGTCTATGCGAAAATGAGAGCTTGACAACATTCTTTCACTTTTAGCTAGCTAAATTTTTCAAGAATTTTATCTCTTGATTTAATATTTCTTTTCTTGCATGAATCTATTAATTTTGAGATAACAGATCTTGCCTTTATGAATTGATCCTAGTTTATCCCTTTAACCCTGATTAATTTATTTAGAGTGTTTAGTTCCATTTTAATCCTTTCTTTTACAATTAAATATTATTAAAAAATTGTATTATTGTTCCAAATTTTGTGGATATTTAGGAGACACAAATAAAATATAAATGTAATCATTCCATAGTTTTGTAGGAGATATTGGAATGAGACTAATAGGAAGAGTAGTAAACATGAGTCACAATGAGCACTTTAGAGTAAATCTAAACATTATAAGGAAGAGTAGCTTGGAAAAATAGAAGCGTAACTTATTTTCCAATATGCAAGATTATTACTTGGGAAAGAATCTTGAAAGAGGATTGAAAATATTCCTTGAGATAACATTGTCTCACTTGTCCAAAATTATGAGGAAGGATTCATTAATGAAATGGTCATTAACAAGATGGAGAAAATAATAATTAGGAAGAGATATATTTCACATGCTACTAGGTGACTAGATTGGAGAGAAACTAGAGTCAAATCATTTAGCTTGGCCATGACACAGAGTCTTAGAATAGATGCCAACCTTGGTGAATGGAATGAAAATCCCAAACAATTAATGAATGGTGAGACAAGTAGAGGCATCTATAAATTTTGTTCTGAATAAAATAAAGAAAAAATGGGACTAAAACCAAGGGAAATGCACATGGAAAGGATATGATGAAAATAAAAATAAATAGTTTGAAGATAATATTAGTTACCTAAAGGATATTCCACTTGATTATTTGGTTTATCATAACTATTTTGAATTTTTTTGAAACCATTAGAGGTATCTTTTTCTTTTGTAGATGAGGCATTCATTCATGTTGAAGTTGTGATAGCTTATTTGCCTCTTTATAGACAACAAATTATCCATACTAATTATCATATATACTTGTAACCTCCATCCCAAACCACCTATTTTACTCTTCTTCCTTTGTGTACCTCTTTTATTCTTCCATTACCTCTTTGCTTACCTAAATTCAATCCAAAACATAGTGTATATATCATCAAAAAAATTCCATATTTGATTAATATTATCCACAACATATCGAAAAGACAAATACCACACTTACCTGTGTCATCAACCAAAAATAATCTACTTACATATTCAAAGAGTTTAATAATGGAGAAACATCCATGTGGTGCTCTACACATGTCCTCAAAGGTTCAAGAAATACTTATCCTCTATTGGTCCAAACTTTAAATCACTTTCCATGCATGAAAATAATTGCAACCATACATAATTTCCCACCCAATATATTCTCTCAAACTAGTTTACTATCTTAACATAGGGTCAAGGAAAAGCAGGCCAAAATAGGAATCCAAGTGTCTTAAAAGCCTTCAAGACCATAGTGGTGAGGGTTGAATTTCTTTTTTTAGTGGTATCTTTCTCTAGATTAATTAGTTGGGGATTCTATTAGGACCTTTTCCTAATTAAAAAAAAAATTTAAAGATTACATCCTTAAATATGGCATTCATAATAGAATAAATTTCTGCAATATTGAGACTAAATTCATAATAGATTTATAGTGATGAATAAAGAAATATTTGAGATTCTAAAAAAAATGATGTTTTCTTTCTCCCAACGGTCATTGGATATTGGATGATCTTTGAGGCATTATGCCAAATAGTTCGTGTGCCTTATCTAAGCTTACACATTTTGCATGCATGTGTACCTGAGTAGTTGCACTACAACATCTATACTCACTAATCACATTTGGTTGGAAGTTTCTAAATCCATTTCAAACACATTTTGTGCATATCTTGCAATCATAGCATTCCATTAGATCATGTTTCTTTGATGCATCTCACCAAACAGTTCATGCACTTTCATGTCTATACTTCCACATTTTCCAAACATGTCAAATAGAGCATTTCCAACCATAAGCATCTGATATTAATTACCCTTACCTTCTACTTTGATTGAAGACCATACTCTATTCCAAAGCTCCCATTTTGGCACAGGTAGAGAGTACGTTGGCAAATAAAACTGATCGAAATGGAAATCTATTTGTTGCATTGACTGCATCGTGAGGATGCTTATGTATTTCATCGACAACATAAAGTAGGAAAGGACATGAGAATATCTCCTCTAGGAGGTATTTTATGATAGTTGCGAGGTAGATGAGAGTTTCTTATGCCATTTGCTTTCTTCTATGCAGTCAAACACAGGAACATTGTTTGAATTCAAATGCTAATGGTGATTGTCTTTTTAACAAAAATGGACGGGAAGGGAAGGAATGGGCCCACAACACACCTAAGTAGTCAAAGCTTAGTGTGTGTTGTTTAAGGCTACCCCCTTAAGACATCATAATTGATTGGCTCTTCACTCCTAAGACCTTCAAAAGTCTTTAATGGCTTCATTGAGTCCTTTGGTCTTCCAAATGCACCCGCACCAACTTGAATTCTCCTTCAATTCTTGTTTGCTTGTTCACTTGGAATTGAATTGATTTTATAATTAAGAGATCACTTGAATTTTAGGTAGACCCCTTCAAATGACAGGGTAGGCTTCCTTTTATACCTAATATATGTCTTGAAAGCATTTTATCCTGATGGCTTTAAATTAACGTACTTTCTCTTCTATCTAGTATTGGTGGAGCAGAGGTTGCATTGCATTGTCCTAGGATACATATTTCCGCAGATACAACACAATTTAAATGTATCCCAGGTCAATGCAAAGCAATCTCTACTCCAGAGATCACTAGAAAATAGAGAAAGAACTTTAATTTAATGCCATCAAGATAAAAGTCTTTAATCAAGACAGATAAATGGTATGCAACTCGATCTATTTGAAATGCATTACCCAAACACTGCAATCGATTAGTCACCTTTGAAAAGAAAGTGGTATGATGAAATATTTAGGCATAAAATAGATGAAATGCACTCCATACTACTGCTATACAATATTTTGGTCGATGATATTTTTAAAATAGTAAAGGAAGGTGTATGGAACAACCAAATTCTTATCATTATAAACAATGAATATTTTAAGATCCTTTTATGATATGTAAGTTGAGAATATTTTATGAAAGGTCCCTAAATGAATACACTTTAAACTAATTTTAATATACCTTGAAGTGTGCAATATGAAAGGTTTGTATTCTTAATCTCCTACCCATTTCTTAATTGAAAAGATGATATCTTTATTAAATATCTCCTCTATTAAATATCTTTATTAACTTTATTCCTTCAATTCTTGATGAATGCTTGATTGCCTGTTCACTTGTAATTGAATTGATTTTATAATTAAGAGATCACTTGAATTGTAGGTAAACCCCTTCAAATGACAGGGTAGGCTTCCTTTTATACCTAATATATGTCTTGAAATCATTTTATCCTAATGGATTTAAATTAAAGTACTTTCTCTTCTATCTGGTATTGGTGGAGCAGAGGTTGCATTGCATTGTCCTAGGATACATATTTCCGCAGATACAACACAAACTAAATGTATCCCAGGTCGATTCAAAGAAACCTCTACTCCAGAGATCACCAGAAAATAGAGAAAGAACTTTAATTTAATGCCATCAAGATAAAAGTCTTTAATCAAGACAGATAAAATTTGAGTTTGATTGTCATCATTTACTTTGCCAAATTCTTCACACGTAACTCCTAAATCAATTTCCTACTCTTAAGAATTTTATTATGTCTCAAATATAGGGAAACAAAAGGCTTCAAATAGAAAACTTATACATGCAACTAAATCCATTGACTAATCAGAAGAACAAAATTAAGAAACGGTTTAATCATCTAAGAGATGTTGTAGACTTGCAACTCACCAGCTACTTAGTTTTTGCGGGTAAGAATTTTTTTTTGTTTTGGTTATGGTTGTGGTGTTTATAGGGAGACATTTACAAATTTATATCTATTTTCACTATTTAATTGTTTATGGGTTTGTAATGGTAATTTAATGTTCTTTCATATTTTTGTATATATTCTTTATAATAGCCTATTATATTGATTTGTTCTATTATGCATAATGGTGTGGGTCAGACGGCTTTGCCGTCGGTGCATGAAAGCATTGAACGAGTTCTACTTTTAAAAATTACATGAAACATTTTTAATTTATTTGATTCAGTGTTATTTGCAAAAAATGATTATCAATGATGTTTCCTTTCTCCAAGAATTGTCTAGGATCTTTCCGTCAGATAATATGTAACATCGAATGACTAAATCTTTTCATTACAAATGCTTATTTCATTTAATTATTATCTGAGCATGAATTAAAATTTATATCTGTATGGAAGTAGAACATACAAGCTGAAGAGTCATGTGCAAGCAAATTTCCTAAAAGAAAGCAAGTAGGCATTATCTTGAATGACATGGAAACAAGCTCATCAGCTACCTAGAAGAGAGCAATTGGATAATGGTAGAGGAAAGTGTTTACAGGTGATAAATAGATAGAGAGTATGCAATACAAACAAACAATGTCTGGAGTGTCTGATGTGACATCTCTAATTTATGTCCGGAGGGACTAACTAGTTTTGGAGTTCTTGCAAAACCTATTGGGCCACGCTTGGAGGAAATCAATGTGTTCATGCAAGGAACACCTTTTTCTATTATGAGAATGATGCTTTTGCACCAAGGGATATTTGGAAGTCAATATCCAAAAATTTCTATCGTGTGGAACCAGAGTTGGCGGACTCGAAGTAATTTTCATCTTTTAGAAGACCAAGAGGTTATGTACACAATCTCCCAATAGAAGGGAGATTTCAAGAATTACCTCTCCCCCGATGACTATTCAGAAAGTACTTCCTCAGACAAAGGACTATTGGTCTCCATGGGATCAAAGAAAAAAATTGAAGCATAGACTCTAGATGATGTGGTGGTGTCCTTCGTGAAGAACTCTGTACTATAATTGAAAATTCATGAGGGAAACTACAAGATAGTGAAGAGAAATACAATCTTGAAAAGTGGGAAGAATGGATATTGGTTTGGGTGGGGCCAACTCAGGTGGCTCCTCTAGAGGTTGATGAGATAGAAATCATATTAGGATTTGAAAAAGATCACACTCATGGAACTTCGTGTGCGATTGATCGATTGTAGTGTTTGGGTAATGCATTCCAAATAGATACAGTTGCATTCCAAATGGGTAATGTCTTGATTAAAGACTTTTATCCTGATGGCATGTGACTGTATCTATTTGGAATGCATTACCCAAACATAGCAATCGATCACTCACACACAAAGTTCCACGAGTGTGATCTTTTTCAAATCCTAATATGATTTCTATCTCGTCAACCTCTAGAGGAGCCACCTAACTTGGCCCCACCCAAACCAAGATCCATTCTTCCCACTTTTCAAGATTGTATTTCTCTTCACTATCTTGCAGTTTCCCTCGTGAATTTTCAATTATAGTGTAGAGTTCTTCATGAAGGACACCACCACATCATCTAGAGTCTATGCTTCAATTTTTTTCTTTGATCCCATGGAGGCTAATAGTCCTTTGTTTGAGGAATTGCTTCTTGAATAGTCATGGGGGGGAGAGGTAATGCTTGAAATCGCCCTTCTATTGGGAGACTATCTACATAACCTCTTGGTCTTCTTAAAGCTGACAACTATACTTTGAGTCCGCCAACTCTGGTTCCACACTATAAAATTTTTTGGATATTGACTTCCAAATATCCTTTGGTGCAAAAGCATCATTCTCATAATAGAAAAAAGGTTCTCCTTGCATGAACACATTGATTTCCTCCAAAGCGTGGCCCAATAAGTTTCGCAGGAACTCCAAAACTAGTTAGTCCCTCCAGATATAAATTAGAGACGTCAAATCAGATACTCCAGACATTGTTTGTTTGTATTGCATACTCTCTATCTATTTATCACCCTTTAACACTTTCCTTTTCTTTTCTCTAATTGCTCTCTTCTAGGTAGCTGATGAGCTTGTTTCCATGTCATTCAAGATAATGCTTGCTTGCTTTCTTTTAGGAAATTTGCTTGCACATGACTCTAAAGCTTGTATGTTCTTCTTTCGTACAGATATAAATTTTAATTCATGCTCAGATAATAATTAAATAAAATAAGCATTTGTAAAGAAACAATTTAGTCATTCGATGTTACATATTATCTGACAGAAAGATCCTAGACAATTCTTGGAGAAAGGAAACATCATTGATAATCTTTTCTTGCAAATAACACTGAATCAAATAAATTAAAAATGTTTAATGCAATTTTTAAAAATAGAACTTGTTCAATGCTTTCATTCACTGATGGCAAAGCCATTTGACCCACATCATCTCTCACCATCAGAATTCTGACGACAACTAATGGAACGCCCGACAAGGATGATGTATATCCGACGTCATTGCCATGTTGGATGGTCGTTGAGGAGCAATCATAACATCTGTAAGAAATCCACCGATATAGCCGCCATCGGGGCAGTTCATAAAAACGTCAGACGATCAATGCAAATGGCATCGTCAAAAAGCTTGACAATGAGTTTTTGATGGTAAAGTTTGTTAGAAGCCTAATGTTTGGTCATCCCAAATCTGACAATTAGCCATTGGAAATTAGGCCCAAATGTACTAGTGAGAACTTATTTACTAGCAGATGGTGTATTTGTTTTGAATTGGATAGAGGATCATAGGAACTAAAAAATTATAGTGTGCTTCAATTTGTATATTCTTATCAACTTACAAAGAAAAAATTTCATTACTATATATGTAAGGAACTGCATGATAATTAGGTTGACAAGTCACCTCATCCTTAACAATTTTAGGTTCTTCAACAACATGCTTAAAATTGATTGAATCTTGGTTATGTTTTTAATCTTTAGGAGAGAGAGAATTAAAAACATGATGGAAAATGGTATTCTCCTCTTTTTCTAAAGTATCTTCATGACAAACCTTAGGAAAGTCACAATCATGTCTTATTGATGCTTCATCTCTAGGGGAAAGGTTATTGAAATGAATAGAAAGTGAAGTTTTATCAAAGGAATCAACTTCTTTTACCATAATATCATCCTCTTTCACCAAGGTACCCTCATGGAGGAGGAATATATTAGGAGAATAGTCTACACCATCCTCCAATGGTTCATCCCAAATAGGGAGATCATTGCAAGAAGTGTTAAAAAAATTTCTTGCATCAATATGTCCTCTTTAGGGATAGAAAATCTAGGAGAAGAATCATTGAAAGGCTCATAAAGGGATTTTCACATACCTTAAATCCTTTCAACTTAAGAACCTCCTCTTGTAAAAAGAAATTTGACATTTTAATTTGAAAATTATGATTAAGCAATACAAAATTTTGTGAAAATGATTGATTAACCAATTAATTAAGCAATTTGATTTATAAATTTGAAAGATAAATGCATATAGATCATAGCATAGAATATCATAAAGATCAGATTTGAAAATTGATTTGAAAAATGATGGAACCCACAAGATAAATTTAGAATTATAAATTAGGATTTTTGTAAATTCAACCACTAAATTTATGCAATTAAAATTGAAATTGAGATCTAGGAGGGAAATTTATATTTCAAATTAAATGAATAATCAGATTTGAAATAATAAATCCAAATTAGACAACCCACAAGCTCAATTTTAGAATTAAAAATTAGGATTTTTTGTGAATTTAACCTCTAAATTTTTGAAATTCAATAAAATATTAAACTTATAAATGTAAATTTAATTTGAAATACATAAAAATTCATATTTGGGAACATAAATCAGAAATAAGGGTGTAAGGAGTCAGGTTCACCAAAATGTAATGATGAAAATTAGGGTTTCTACCATTAGATGTAGTAAAACCACTAATTTTTCTTAAGGGCAATTAAAATAGGGGTAGATAGGAATTATATAGATCTAAACCTCATATATCTA
Source organism: Cryptomeria japonica (assembly GCF_030272615.1). Lineage (NCBI taxonomy): Eukaryota > Viridiplantae > Streptophyta > Pinopsida > Cupressales > Cupressaceae > Cryptomeria > Cryptomeria japonica. The sequence goes on from NC_081413.1 coordinate 76,421,143, forward strand.
TATTTTGATCTAGCTACAAGAGGTTTTATATGAGCCTCTTCTTTCCCTTAAGTTGAATTGAATTGTTGAAGATGCTGAAATTAGGGTACATGTGCCAAAATTGAGGTGAAAATGCATGAACAACTTGACCTACGGTTGTTGGATTGAGAAAAAAGCCTAGACCTGAGGAATATAAATGTACTAAGACTTGTTCCCAAAAGGAGCTCTTTATTTTTTGGGATTAGAGCGACAGTCGCTCTGGTTCTTTGTACTTTTCACACTCCAAAGGGGGATCTGTTCATTTCTATAAATAAAGGCAACTTTGTACTTACTCCTACACACACTAGACAAGGGAAATGGTGGTTTCCTAAGTCAAACCCTGGTTTAGAAATTAACCTTGAATGAAATATTGGAAATACTAAAATAAACAATGAAAAGATAGACCTTAGATTTGCAATGACTGAAATTGATGCTTGGCTTCTTGAATGTTATCATATATGTTGAATGAAATGGTATGAACATGAAAAAACCCTAATCAAACACACATGCTTACATATGAATGAAGTAATTTTTCTCCAAAATTATTGAATGAATAATATGCAGCCTTGAAGACCTCTAAAAATGCTTGTTAATTCTTCATGAATACAAGGATGCTTGATTGCTTGGAGAGATAGATTGATTAGATTGGATTAGATTAAAATGAGTTGAGAAGGATGCCTTATATAGGGATTTCATAATTAAAATAAAATTTAGGATGATTTATAATTAATATATTTTTGTATAGAGCTAAATTTGAATAGGATAAGACCACCCAATAATCCTCCCTAAATTCGAGGAAAAAAGCATGTGACTAGATCAACAGGCGCTCCAATCCTGACCAATTTTTTTTTCTGAATATTAAGTGATGTGAGCTATCATGATTCTAATACTAAATAAAACTCAATGGATCAACCCAATATGTGTAGATATGCAAAATATGTTTTGAGAGTTGAAATTAGGACAAGATTAAGGAAAAATCAAGATAAAATGTTAAAGGGCACACTTAGAATTAAGAGCCCAAATAAGAGTGTGGTGATGTAATAAAGTGGAACAAGACCCATAATATTGAATTAAATATTAATTAATTACAATAAAGGTCCTATAATGCATAGATGAAAGGGGGATACTAAAATAGGTGCTAGGAGTATGAAATTGGCCACACAAATAAAGGGTGTACAATTTACGATGCTACACTCCTTGTGAAGGATTATTCCTTAGGAATGTAAGTTCATTCATGACTTGAGACAAGGTTTTATTTATGGCTCCTACTACAAAGGTTAATTGACTAGTCTAACCTAAGCTAAAGGAAGACAAAGACCTTTGTTATTCAAAGAAAGTAGTTCCTAATGAATATGAAGTATTAGAAGTAGTGAATGCATCATGTATTCCTATATGATAAGTAATCAAGGGAGAACCCTTGAGTTAATTTAGACGTTACTGATACACAACTTGAATTTGTCCTATATAAGTAACACTTTCTATGAGTCATCAAAGGTGTATGATTTGTCAAGACATTATTAATGAAAGTGATTTGATTACTCATACCAAGATATCCTAAAGAATGAAAAGATCCCATATATTCTCCAATGAGAGGACATTTTGATGTTGAAACCTAATGACCTGGATATATTTATTTTGCAAGGTATCCATATTTACAAGTGATAATGTAACATCATAAATTCTACACCCTTGATTACGGTTATTCAATTTCACACTTAGGTTAGCACCTTCCTTAGTGTGATGCATTGCATTTTGCATTTTCAAGGTTCCTTTAAGCATTTAATTATTAATTTAATTAAATCTAAGATCATTTCTCACCAATACACGTATTATAAAATTGAGCCCTAAACCCTAAGTGTCCTCCTTTTTATCTCAAAATAATTAATCCTAATAATGTCCTAATTTCGATCTTAAAAGCACATTTTTGCACATCTAAACACCTTGGATTGAACCATTAAGTTGTATTTGACTTTGTAATCATGATATTTTGCTTCCCTAGAAATTTGAAAAAAAGTTGGTTGGACAAGTACGACCACCATATCGGTCCCAAATTTTTCTCCCCAAATTTTAGGATCTTAATTGGGCGGTATATTATAATGTTTAAATCCTTCTTTGTGTGAAATTTTATCAATTCTAGGTTGGCCTATGATAAAAAATAAAGTTAAAGTTTCATATATATAACCTTTTCTTTCCTCATTTGAAGGATCCATTCTCTAGCAATTGAAGGAGACCTCTTATGAAGTGAGAGTGTAGGTTTTATATACAATTAGAAAATTCATTATTCATCAAGTCTTCATCAACCTTTTTCATCACTCTTGGAATCTTAGGAGATATTGAAGAATAATAAGGAGATCACTGATTGTTGATTGGCTTGTACCTCTCCCTTAAGGTTTTGTATGGTTTCATGTTATTTTCATGTCTCTATGTGAGTTTTTAGATCTACATATCATTCATTTTTATATTTACATTATTGCTTTAGATCTACATTGCATTTATGATTTGAAGCATTATATTACATTGATTTAGGGCTTTTACTCAAAATATAGGGTAGACCTCTAGTTTGCATTTTAGCTCATATAAATCTTAAAAACACATGAGATTCTAGGGCACACACACTTTTCAATACTTTACTAGCTATTTGTGGAGTTGAAAATCACCAAAATGAGGGCCAGGTTTGACTAAGGTAAAACCCTATATAACCACATACACCATTTTTTAGATAACATCTACAAGTTTACGTTTTCGCTAGAGCTATAGATTTCTAGGAAGTCTTAATTAATAAGCACAAATCTAGATCTAGAATTTGGACCTAGACCTCTAGGACTAGAGCACCTAGCACCCTGGTCCTCCTTATTCAGTTGCAGGTTTTGGTAGTTATCTTGGATTCTTTCTCATACATTTCATTAGGATAGTTTGTATCACTTTACATTTGATTCATTTCCCTTTCATATCAACAAAGGAATAGAAAACCTAAAAGTATTTCTTGAATGTCTTTCACAAGAGGAAGTCAAAGTAAATCACTTCCTTAGGCTCTTTTGTATTCCAATGTATGAATCCAAGTGGGATTAGGTCCTATTTTACCCAATTCCATTTATATCCTATATAGATAATATTCTACAAAATAGACGAGTCAAAGGATCTATCAATCTACAATATGCCTATATAACAACTAGTTTTTTCATAAGATAAATATATTCTAACCTCTTGTAAATTTTGAAGAACCTAATATTAGATATTCATTAAAGTCTTATGAGGCCCTTTCTTATGGATGAAAAATTGATAATACATAATGACAAGATATATATAGATCTTGAAATAGTTTAAGAATTCTATTTGTAGTTGATCCCAACTTATAATAGATCTAAGAGTTAGGATCAAATAACAAATATATTCAAATTATCCTAAGGAAAAATGAAAACAACTTCCAAATTAAATCCTCCTATTCAATTTTGGGCTATATCTCCTTAGATGTATTAATATGTTAAATAATTTAGATTCTCCATAGATGAACTTAGGGTAAATTTTTAATGGTTATTAGGTAACTCATGCATGGGCCCAACAAAATTGAGATGAGAGTTACCAAATATTAGGAAGAAAGATATCCTTAATGGTAAAGATGCAACAACTATTGAGGCACTAGATAAAGTAGGATTTGTGGTTGAACTTGTATTTCAATATATCTCTTTTCCAAGTTATTTGTTCTATAGTCTTAATGTAACTCAAAAAATTATTGACTCATTTTGTTAAGAGAAACCTAGAATTGGTCACTATTGTATAAGACATTAGAAATAATTTCTCACAAGGATCCAATTTGATTAGGCTTTGCTTCTAACACTAATTTTTTTTATGGATCAAGTAAAATAATGGAACATTCTACTTATATTAAAAATCTAAGAGAACAACTCAACGAATCCTTCCACCAAGTCTTGACCACATTGGACAAGTTAAGTGGTCTACATGACTTGTTTACAAGAATTTCGTTGGTATTATAATATTTGGTTGAGATGTGTAGTCAAATGATTCATATTAGAAGATTAAATATTCAAAGATTCGAATTGAAATTCCCTATCTAATTAACTCTACTAACCTAGAATATTCTAGATATATCAATTTTCTGAACTAATATAGATCTACATCTATCTTAAAATAGTACAACTACAAAAAACATCAAAAGCAAGTTAGGTTATAGAGAAAAATAAATTAAAAATGATTATTTTAACTATATATTAGATATATAGGTATGATGTGTTGGCATTTGACACTCATCAAATTTTGTAGTGTTGTCAATGATGGAAACACACTTCATGGGAGATCCAGTAATCAAGGAACCGACATTCATATCACCGACAGGCATGTAAACCAACAAACTTGGAACTGGTACACATAGGCCAACATAGGAGATTGATCCGACAAATGTAATGTGGTGGCGGAAACGGTCACATAGATCAATTTTTATATTTTTGTCTAGGCAGACATGTAATCACCTTTGTAAATATGATTGTAATCTGACATAAGGCATTTATGTTTATGTATGTAAAAGGGTATATAAGTCAGTCTGATTAGGTCATTTTGAATATATAGATGAGATAGGATATGTGATGATATGTGAGAAAGATCTTGATCGACGAAATGTGAATGTAAAGATTTATAGTCAGTCTTGGTTATTTGTCAAGAGGATTGGGAAGCGAACTAATTTACTAGTAAGGAAGGATACAGTGATAACTGGTATAGATAGTGCTTAAACTAGAACACATCTAACATATTAGATGCATGCTCAGAGTTCAAAATTTTGTTTGTAATTCAACATTTTGGATCTGTAGTCAGTGAGGCTCTTTTGTGATGAGCAGTGTTTTCTAGGCAGTGTGCCCTACTGCATGTGTAGGCCCCTCTTGTAATATTTATTCATTTGGATAGTGGATAGATATCGTGGGTCACCAATCTCACTGAAGTTTTTCCTCTTTGAGGTTTTCCACATATAAATCTTTGTGTTATGGTATTGATTCTTGTGGTTGCATTGATATTACTTGTTGTTACTTTCTTTTATGCATATCGGTTACTGAGTTGTTTAGTTAAAAAGGTTAAAATTTATCTCACTGGTAGAACACTGATTCACCCCACCTCTCAGTGTTCTTGGATTCCAAAAATTGGTATTAGAAGTATAGATAGGATTTAGCAAGAAGAAGAGGGAAGGGTAGATAAAGAAGGTTGGACAAGCTATCCAGAAGATGTCTTTTGAGATCAAACACATCATTGGATTAGCAAAAGGATCTTCTTCGGTAGTGGTTCAAGCCTCATCAACAACAACAACCGACAAGGGTGTGATGAAGATAAAGAAACCAAAAACTTATATTGCCCCTATTGCTTCCAGATCTGAGACAAAAGAAGAGCCCTCTAAGATTCCTAAGACTTACATATGGACTCAGAGGAAGAAGCCCGAGGAAGGGAAACAATAGAAAGCAAAAGTCACTCCTTCGACAACTCAAAAGAAAATTTTGAAGGAGAGGAAGCCTACAAAGAAAAGAAAACCAGTTAAGGAGTCTACTTCCACTCTCGGTAAGAAGAAGAAATCTAACTTGGATGTAGCATTAGAATCTGGTAAGAGTGTTAAGGTTATACCTCCTTTGTCTGTAGAAGAATTAGTAGATCAAATTACAAAGGATGGAATTTTGAGTAATATACAACACTATTATATACATATGGATGATAAGGAACAGATGTAAATAGGTCTTTGAGCAAGAAATTCAAGTTTTGTAGCATCTTTCATTGGAATGTAAGATATATCAAGTTGGAAGTCCATCCAGTAAGTTGAAAGGTTTGATAGACCATATTGATAAAGAGTATAAAACTCTACAACAAGTATCAAATCAACAATTAGTAGAAAGGTACAATGCGGCTAGATTGGTCACCTATAACAATATGATTGCATTTGAAAAGATTAATTTGATAGAGGAATTAATAAGGATTGATGAAGCTCTTCATCAGTGTGCAGTCAGATATACCGGTCTTGCACTAACACAACAAATTTAGCAGCAAACCTGGATAATAAGATTAAGGAAAATGTGGATAAAATTGAACAACTTCTAGTTAGTTTTGATGGTATGGAGTCATTGACCAGCTTTGTTGATGATCAAATTTTGCTTCTTGAATATGAGATTTCAGCCCTGGAGAAGGATAAGGATAGTTTTATTTGGCGGGCAAGAGAGCTACAAGGATTGGTTAGTCCTTGACTTAATACATTTTTGCTTCATAAGATAGAGTGTATAGAATATATGGGTAAGCCCACTTTGACAGTTCTAAAAGAGGTAGAAATTCATGCTTACATCATGAATAACCTAGTATCAATTTAGAGGACCTTAAAATTTGGTTGGGATACTTACTTGACATTTTTGAAGGGTACTTATCATGACATTTTCAAGCACCTTCATCTTCAGTAAACACAATTTTGATTTAATTATTTCATTCATTATTCATTTACCCTAGCTTTGGCGTTGTTGTCAAAGGGGGAGAGATTGATGTGAAAAATGTTAAGGGACATAAGAATTAATGTATAGCTTAGGGGGAGCAGCCTTCTGAGATCAGTTTTGGGGAATTAGTTTTGGTAGGGAACTGATACAACACTTTATCAATCCATTTTTCACATGAGTGTTGCCATCAATACCAAAGGGGGAGATTGTTGGCATTTGAAACTCATCCGGGTTTGTAGTGTTGTCATTGATGGCAACACACTTCATGGGAGATATGGTAATCAAGGAACGGACATCTAGGGAACCAACATGCATGTAAATTGACAAAATTAGAACCGGTACATAGAGGCTGACATAGGAGATTGATCTACTAAACGTGATGTGGTGGTGACAATGGTTATATAGATTAATGTTTATATTTTTGTCTAGGTCGACATGTAATCACATTTGTAAATATGATTGTAAGCCAACATAAGGCATTTATATTTATGTATGTAAAAGGGTATATAAGTTAGTTCAATTAGGTTATTTTGAATAGATAGATGCGATAAGGTATGTGATGTTATGTGAGTGAGATCATGATCGACAAAATGCGAATGCAAAGATCTGTAGTCAGTCTTGGTTATTTGTCAAGAGGATTTGGAAGCAAACTAAGTTACTGGTAAGGAAGGATATAGTGATAACCAGTACAAACAATGCTTAAATCAGAACTCATCTAGCATATCAGATGCATGCTCAGAGTTTAGAATATTGTTTGTAATTCAATAATTTGGATCTGTAGTCAGTGAGGCTCTTTTGTGATGAGCAGTGTGCCTACCTGCATGTGCAAGCCCCTCTTGTAATATTTATTCATTTGGCTAGTGGATAGATATTGTGGGTCACCAATCCCACCGCGGTTTTTCCTCTTTAAGGTTTTCCACATATAAATATTTGTGTTATGGTGTTTATTCTTGTGGTTGCATTGCTATTACTTGATGTTACTTTCTTTTATGCATACCAGTTACTGAGTTGTCTAGTTAAAAATGTTAAAATTTATCTCATTGGTAGAACACTAATTCACCCCCCCTCTCAGTGTTCTTGGATTCCAACATGATGTGCTCAAAGAAAACTAATACTGCAATGGTTAGTATTCACACAACCATCCATAATACTAGTGAAAGCATATAAAGAAAAACACAATATAATATTTGTCAAGTTTATGCAATTGACCCACCTTATTTCAAATGTAGATTCTATAAGGAAGTTAAGTAGGATAACAACTTCCAACACTAAACTTGAGAGGATGGTAATGCAATTTTTTTATAGATCTATACAATAGTTACAAAAAATTAACATAAATAAACATAAATAACATGTATACTTGCTCAATAAGAAACAAGGGTAGGTAGGAAATAGGTGTGGTAGGTAGGAGAAACAATATAATATTTCACATGAGGTGGATCACCCACCAAAGGTGGAATTATCACTCCACAATAAGTCGATCTGATAAAGTAGTAACAAGATCAACACCATCAAAGGTGAAAATCTTCCTACACACACTATCCAAATGAGGCACAAACACCTAAGTGTCTCATACCCAAACTACTATGAAATGCATTATCCTAAGTAAACTTAAGTAAGGTATAATAATATCCATGATGAATAATTATTTACACCAACAAAACTGTTTGAATACATCACACTACACAACCATAATAGAAAGTCCTCATGAAATAGGGTTGCCTTATAGGGAAAACAAATCACACAAAATATCCACTACTAGATCTATTACCTAATGATAAACAATCAAGATTTATAATGATAAATTATACCCTAAAATTTATTTGGGGATGTTTCCTTCGAATCCCCAATAGTCGAGGGCCTTTCCCTTAAACCCCTATTGTCACATATCAACAACAACCTTTTATCAATAATACCTTTTTATCATTGCAAGGTTGAGAAACAATAAACAAATGTAATCAAGTTATTCAAATTTAAAGAATTAAGGAAAAATGCACCATTACCAAGGTTGGAACACTTGAAACACCTTACTTATGATCCTTCATTGATTTGAAATATATGCTAATTAGAATATCTAGCAAGAATTTTAATGCTAAAAATTTCATAATTCACTAGTATACAAAATGTCAACAACCCTTTACAATTTCCATAGCAAGGCAACAAATAACTAGTCTTAGGCATCCAAAATTTGAAATTTACAAAAAATGTTAGCCTTTGATCTGTGCTGGCACTTGGGCCCAAAATTCAAAATATACAAGTTATACTTCATTAGGTTATCCTTATGGGTTGTATAATAATTTCAATTCATTTGATTTGAGTTATTACATCTTTCCAAAGAATAACAAATGATTACATAATCAAGTAGCACAAGGAAACACTAAAACTATTTATGTTGTTGAAGTTTTCCCCTTTATAATACTGGAATGTCTACATGCCCCTAGTTTGTTTCTTTAATATCACTATATGGTGAACACATCTTGGATGGGTGGTGATACACCTTGAATTCATAGTTAAGTTCTTTATTTGGAAGCTCACCATGTATTTTTATAGAAAAGCCCACACAAGCTGTGTTAGAAAGCATCAAAGAATAAAACTATATATATATATATATGTATGTATGTATGTATGTATATCTATAGACACACACACACACACACACACCAGAGGACAATTGAGAGGGGGGGTGTATCAGTTGACACCAAATTATAGAAATTTAGGCATTGAAATCCTTATTACCAGAACATATAAACTTAATGCCGGAATGCATAACCAAATACCAGAATAAATGATATAGCAATTAAACATAAACATAAATCACATAACAATTACCATCCATCCATAACACATGGCACCAAGATTTGTATGTGGAAAACCTGGTAAAGGGAAAAACCATGGTGGGAAGCCTACCCACAGTCAGATAATACTTTTGCAGTAAGTATGTAATTACAATATGAGGGGACTACACATGCAGGAAGGATAACAACCTAGAGTGCACTAATCATCACAAAAAGGAGCCTCACTGACTACAAAATAAATCTAGACTACAATCCAAAAAGAAGAATGAATTGCAAAGATAACATCTCCTATGCTTGAGTATAGTTCTTGTTAAGCTCAATATCAGAGGCCTTAAATCTCTTCCACAAACCCAATTTAATCACCTATGATTGACCAAACCTTCTGCATATAATTACAACATGATTCGCACACAGATAATCCCATAACCTTTACCTATGATCTACAAAGAGGCCTTACATCAAATTTATACCAACCCGAGACCTAAACAATTAGGCTGGCCACCTAAAAGATAATACAATAAATTCATAACATAAACCCACAATCCAATAATCAACCAATTCATCTTAGGTAGAAAAAAAAGTAAACCAATCATTAAATCCTGTCGATAACGCATCAGAAACATCCTCCAACATGTTACATAAATTGGTCCATAACCTAGATAACACCGAACCCAAAATAGCTTGCCATAAACCAAATCCAACACCATCGATCAATAAGAACACAAACATGGCAACCAAAAATATCCTGAGAATTATCTAGAAGCTGTTGCAACACCTCTTATCATGTGCATCAAAAGATCCTCAACAAAGCTTTGCCGGTAAAACCCTTACCGGTGACCAAAAGGCTTACTAGAACAAATGATAGCTCCTGAGTCATCAATTCCTGAACCAACTAATCATGATACACATCTAAATAGCATAAATGATAGATCCAAACTAATTCCACAAACCAAAGAATACCGAAGCATACTGGATCAATATCATAAACCAACCACTCTATTGGAACCAATCGGAAATTGGTAATCAACCAAAATAATCGATGTTGCCATCAATGACAAAACATCAATGCAACACATAATCAATTCCTCCAAATTGACAACAATCTCCCCCTTTGGCATTGATGGCAATGGTAGATGTGAAAAACATCCAAGTGACAAGAAATGCTAAATAAGTCCCCCCCTATGGAAAATAGCCAACAATCTCCCACAAAAAGATATAGCAATGAAGCTCTGAACCAAACTCCCCTGATGAATATATCTCTCCCTTATGTTTTTCACAAGAATATCTCTCCCTCTTTGACATCAATGCTAGAGATCTTATATTAATATCAAAGAAAAATCATAAATCCTCTAATTCTTACAGTTGACTACTCCCTCTGAGTAGTAGCACCACCACATCAATCCAGAATGAGAAATAGCTCTGATAATGCATACCAGATTGATGCCAATCAGCATCACTCAAGTCTCTATTAGAGGGGTAGAAATCCCCAATCTGTCTCTAAAGTACTCAAATGATTCTTTAGGCAAAGGTTTAGTGAAGATGTCTGCAATCTTCTCTTTAGTGTTCACATAAATGAGCCCAACTTCATTTTCTTCCACCTTCTCCTTCAAAAAGTTATACTTGATAGATATGTGCTTTGTCTTAGAATGAAATGCCAGATTCTTTGATATATCAATAGCTTCATAGTTGTCACAGTGAATAACTACAAGTTCATTACAATCCACCTCTATATCCTTCAACATTTTCTTTATCCATAGAACTCGTGTACAGTTTGTAGCAGCAATAACATACTCAGCTTCAGTAGTAGATAAATAAGTACATGCCTGCTTTTTGTTGATCCATGAAACAAGTTTGTTTCCAAGAAAGAAAGCTCCACCAGATGTTCTCTTCTGGTCATCAATATCTCTAGCCCAATCTGCATCTGTATATGCACATAATGTAAAGTCATCATTTCTAGAATACCACAAACCATATTCAGTTGTTCCCTGCAAGTACTTGAAAATCCTTTTCACCGCACTCATGATTTTATCTAGGATTACTCTGATATCTTGATATAATAAAAACTACATTCATTTTATCCAATCTAGTCTGAGTCAGATATAACAAAGCACTAATCATAGACTTCTACCTTGTAGGATTTACCGGCGCAGATGCATCTTTCTTTGTCAATTTCTCACTAGTAACCATAGGTGTACTATCTGGTTTAGAATTCTCCATGCCAAATTTCTTCAACAACTCCCTAGCATACTTAGTTTTATAGATGAAAATACCATTATCAGTCTGAGCAATGTGCAAACCTCAAAAAAATTTCATCTCCCCAATCATAGACATCTCAAATTAATTCTTCATATTGTCAAATATTTCATACATAACTTGTCTTCACCTCCAAAATGATATCATCAACAAAGACTTCAATAATCAATATTTCATCATCAATGATCTTATAATATAAATTACTATCAGCATTACCTTTAGTGAAATCAATCTTCAAAAGATATTTATCCAATCTTGCATACCAAGCTCTAGGGGCTTGTTTGAAACCATATAAAGCTTTCTTTAACCTGCAAACCATGTTTTTGTCATCTGAAAGTGAAAATCCATCAAGTTGCACAATATAAACTTCCTCTTCAAGATATCCATTCAGAAATGCACACTTGACATCCATCTGATAAACCTTGTAGTTCTTATGTGCTGCATAAACAAGAAATAATCTCACAACTTCAATCCTAGCTATTGGTGCAAAGGTTTCTGTTAGACAGTTCAAATAACCGGAAGACAACTAAGAGGGGGAGGTGAATTAGTTGTCACAGATTACCAGAACCATTAGAAATTAAAACTTTAATATCGAAACCTAAAATATTAATACCAGAATATTAGTTAAACCAATTAAGCATAAACAATAATCACAAAATAAATACCATCCACATGACACCAAGATTTATACATGGAAAACCTGATAAAGGGAAAAACCATAGTGGGAAGCCTACCCATAGTCAAATAATACTTTTAAAGTATGTGAATTACAATTATGGGGCCTGCACTTGCAAGAAGGCCAACAGCCTAGAGCACATTGCTCATCACAAAAGGAGTCTCACTAACTACATAGAAATCCAGACTACAATCCAGATAAGTGTTGAACTGCAAACGATAGCATCCCCTATGCTTGAGTACAGTTTTGGTTAAGCTCAATACCAGAGGACTAAATCCTCTTACATAAACCCAATTCGACCTCCAATGATCAACCAAATCCTCTTCATCAATGATATTATGTTATTCGCATAATACATCCCTTGATCATGACCTCTAACATAGCCATGATGATCTACAATGAGATCTTAGATCTATATATACAAACCCTCGACCATAAACAATCAGGTCAGCCACCAGATAATAAATCAATTACATAATTACAAACCATGTTGGGTCTAGAGAAAGAAAATAATATCCAACACATAAGACATCCTAGAAACACATCGAGAGGTCAAATCCATACGTTACATTAAAGCCAGTCCATAACCTAGATCAACAGGGACCCAGTATAGGTCCACATGCTACAACAATTATCTCAATCCGCCAAGTCATGAACATGATCAACAATAGCATCTTGAAACCATACCATAAACTATACCAACACCACTTATGAAATTCATCAAAGATTCTTTATCAAAAGCTCTACCAGTGAAACCCTCGCCGAAACCAGAAACCAAGCTTCTAAGCAAATAGGATAACATCCGATAACCAGACCAAAACCAATTGACTAAATATTAGCATTAATATCATGAATAAGACAATTCCATAACCAAACTATACTGGAGCCTCCTGGATTATGCCGGATCCAAATCAACTAGAAACCACTTAACCTACCAAGACCAGAAGGGTGTCGATAAAGCATCCAAATAGCTAGTGTTGGCATCAATGAAAAAACATCAATGCAACACAAAATCAATTCCACCAAAAGGCCAACAATCTCCCCCTTTGGTATTGATGGAAACACTAGATGTGAAAAACATCTAAGTACCAAGAAATGCCAAAAAAGTCTCCCGAATGGAAGACATCCAACAATCTCCCACAAAAAGATGTACCAATGAGGTTTTGAAACAAAGACCAAACTCCCCCTAAGAATGATATCTCTGTAAAGATTTGAATTTATCCCTATCAATTTCTCTTCCCTTTTCTTTTTCTTTTTCACTTCCTTTTTCACATCAATATCACTCCCCCTTTGACATCAATGCCAAAAATCTAACAAAAATATCAAAGCAAATACATAAACCACTGAATCACAAAGTTGACTACTCCCCCTAAGTAGTAGCATCCCCACATTAGTGCCAAAATAAAAGGTATCTCTGATAATGCATACCAGACTGATGCCAATCTACATCAATCAAGTCTCTACTAGAGGGGCAGAAACTCCCAATTTATCTCTCAGATACTCAAATGATTCCTTGGGCAAAGGTTTAGTGAAAATATATGCAATCTGCTCTTTAGTGTTCACATAAACTAGTCTAACTTCATTTGCTTCCACCTTTTCCTTCAAAAAGTTATACTTGATAGATATATGCTTTTTCATAGAATGAAATACCGGATACTTTGATATATCAATAGCAGAAGAATTATCACAGTGAATAACCACAATCCACCTTTATATCCTTCAACATTTTCTTCATCCACAAGACTTGTGTATAGTTAGTAGCAGCAACAACATACTCAGCTTCAGTCATAGATAAAGAAGTACATGATTGTTTCTTGCTGATCCATGAAACCAACTTCTTTCCAAGAAAGAAAGCTCCACCGAAAGTACTTTTTTGGTCATCAACATCTCCAGCCCAATCAACATCTGTATATGCACATAAAGTAAAGTTATCATCCTTAGAGTACCACAAACCATATTTTGATGTATCTTTCAAGTATCTAAAAATCCTTTTCACCGAAATCTTATGATTTTCTCTAGGATCACTCTGAAATCTTGAAACAATACAAACAACATTATGAATGTTAGGCCTAGTCCGAGTCAAATAAAGCAGACCTCAAATCATAGATTTGTATCTTATAGGATTTACCAGTGTAGAAACATCTTTTCTTGTCGATTTGTCACTTGTAACCATAGGAGTACTTACTGGTTTAGAATCTCCCCTACCAAATTTCTGCAATAATTCCTTAGCATACTTAGTTTGGTAGATGAAAATACTTTTGTCAGTCTGAGTAATTTGAAAACCTAAGAAAAATTTCATTTCCCAATCATAGACATCTCAAATTCTTCATCCATATTATTAGAAAATTCTATGCACAACTTATCTTCACCTCCAAAAATAATGTCATCAAAAAATACTTCAATAATCAGTATATCATCATCAGTGATCTTATAATATAAATTACTGTTAGCACTACCCTTAGTAAAACCAAGTTTCAAAAGATATTTATCCAACCTTGCATACCAAGCTCTGGGTACTTGTTTCAATCCATGTAAAGCTTTTCTTAACCTGTAAACCATATTTGTATCATCTGATAGTGAAAAACCATCAAGTTGCTCAATATAAACATCCTCATCAAGATCCCCATTCAAAAATGCACATTTAACATCCATCTGATAAACCTTGTAGTTTTTATAAGCAACATAGGCAAGAAATAATCTTATAGCTTCCATCCTAGCTACAGGTGCAAAAGTTTCTCCATAATCAATTCCTTCCTTCTAAGAATATCCTTTACAAACCAATCTAGCCTTATTTCTTATAAATTGACCATCCTCATTCAATTTATTTCTAAAAACCCATTTAGTTCCGATAACATTTTTATTTTTTAGGCCAGGGAACCAAAGTCCATGCGTTATTTTACTCAATATGATCTAATTCTTCTTCCATATCTTTCAACGAACATTTATCTTTACATGCCTCAATTACTGATACCATTTCAACTTGTTAAATTAAACATACCTCATTATTTTCTAGTCTTCTTCTTTTCATCACTCCATTGTTCTTATCCCCAATGATCCGATCTTCTGAATTTTTCAATCTCACATACCTAGGAGTCTTGCAACCCACTATTCCTCTTGTTCTTTAGTCACTATAGAATTCACTGATACTGTCAAAGTAATTGGTTCAACACTTTATTCCGGTAAAGGTGCTACCAGTTTAGATGTAATCATTTTCACTGTCGATTCCTTCTCATAAACTCTGATTTGACTTCTATTCAGCTCATTTATTTTGACATTAGCACTCTCCATAATTCTTTCCAATCTCTTGTTATAACATCTATATGATTTTCTTTTATTAGAATAACCAAGAAATATGACTTCATCACATCTAGGATCAAATTTCCTAATGATATAATCTCTACTGATATAATATTTACTACCAAAAATTTTGAAATACTTAACTGTAGGTGTATTTCCAAACCATAATTCATAAGGTGTCTTACCAGTTTCTCCTTTGATATGTACTTTTTTGAATGTATACACCATTGTGCTCACTTCTTCTCTCTAGTAAATATGAGGTAGACTAGCTTCCATCATCATTGTTCTAGAAACAACCAAGATAGTTTTGTTCTTCCTTTCCACAACTCCATTCTATTGAGGTGTCTGGGGAGTACATAATTGTCTTCTTATACCTTGCTTCTCACAAAAGTTATTAAATTCACTAGATGTGAATTCTCCACTATAATCTAACCTCAAATGTTTAATCTTCAATCCTGTCTCAGTTTTCACTTTATCCTTAAAGATTTTAAACTTTTCAAATGCTTCAGTTTTTTATTTTAGAAAAGTAACCCACATTATTCTAGAATAATCATCAATGATTAGCATGACATATCTATCACCTTGAAAATTTTTAACTCTAGCAAGGCCACACAAATCAGTATGAATAAGATCAAGAACATCATTTGATTTATCTTGTATACTCCTAAAAGAAGTTCTGACCTATTTAGCCATTTGACATTCTTTACATACCGAATTATAGGGCTTCATAATCTTAGATATATCTCTAACTACCTTAGTTGAACTGATCTTTACAATGCAATAAAAATTCACATGACACGGTCTTTTATGCCATAGCCAACTCTCATAAATTTGTTTAATCAAACATGTCTTCTCCCTGGAGTTCAAATGAAATATGTTACTTTTTGTCTATGTACCAGTTGCAATCTCCAAGCCAAATTTGTTAATACTTTTGAATTTTCTATCCTTGAACTGTAATTGAAATCCCTTATCCACCAATTATCCTACACTCAAAAAATTATGCCTTAAACCTTCAGCATAATAAACATTGTCAGTATTGTTCTTACCATCCAATGATATAGATCCTTTTCCTTTGATCACACATGCCTTGTCATCTCCAAATCTAACTAGACCACCATCGAATTCTTATAAAGATAGAAACTTCCCTTTATCTCTAGCCATATGATGTGAACAACCACTATCAATTACCCATTCATCCTTGTCTTCAATTTTAGCAGCAAGTGCCTTCTCTTCAGGTACATTCTCTTCTAGTACTAGATCATCTTCCTTGATAGCCAGGAACACCCATTCATTTCCATTGTTGGAACCACTCGTAGAGTCTTCTGCCGATTCATCATCAGAATTAGTAATACCTTCCTCATCTGCTATGTAGCATGATTTATCTCTATTTTTCCTGTACTTATACTTTTTTTGATATCTAGGGTTAGGCTTAAATGATCTTCTAACTCTTTCTTCAAATCTTAAATTCCTTCCAAGACATATAGATGCAAAATTACCAATCTTATTACATCTAAAACATTTAAAAGGTGATTTTCCTTCATACTTACTTCCTACTGGTCCTTTAGGTACTCTTCTAGCAAATAGTGCTTCAAGTTGTTCAAACTCATCATCTTCTCTCTTCATATCTTCCAATTCTTTTTCATATAAATCTTTCCAATCTTGCTTATTGGTTGTAGATGTAGATGCATGAAAAGAAGGTTCAGTCTTCACAGCTCTAGAAGGTCCAAATTCTTCAAGCTCAAAAGAAAATAGTTTCCTAACCAAAGTATCTCTATTGACAGATGTATTAGTCATTGTTCTCAAATAATTAATAACAGTAGCCTCCATTTTGTAAGCTGGTGGTAGGTCTCTCAAAACTTCAGAAACAATTTCATCTTCACTCAGAGTTCCACCACAATATTGAATTCCTATAACAATCTCATTTATCCTTTCCATGAATGGAGTAATCCTTTCATCTTCTTCCATCTCCAGGTTTTCAAATCTTACCTGGTAACCACCAAGTTTAGCAATCTTTACTATAGGGTCACCTTCATTAAGAGTCTCCAACTTATCCCATATAGCCTTTCCAGATGATCTGTTGGTTAATCCCATTATTTGTTGATCAGAAAGTGCACACAAAAGGGCTTCTCTTTCTCTACAATCATTCTCAAGCTCCTTATCTAGGTTTTCCAGAGGAGGATTGCCAGATCCCAGATTATAAGGTGTGACACCATTTTGTGTGATCTCCTAAATCTCCTTGCCAAGACATCTCAGATGAATCTCCATCCGAATCTTTCATAGTGTGTAATTTGTTCCATCAAGCCTAGGAATATCTCTCTGAAAGATAGCTCCAGATGAACTGGATGAACTTGAACTATTAGTCACCATAGGATCTTCCTCAAGTGGTTAGGCTTTCTACAGAGAGGACCAAAGCTCTAATACCAATTGTTAGACATAAATAATTGGAAGACAATTGAGATGGGGGGGGGGGTGAATCAGTTGTCACAGATTACTAGAATGATTAGCAATTAAAACTTTAATACCAAAACCCAAAACATTAATATCAGAATAGCAGTTAAACCAATTAAGCATAAACAATAATCATAGAATAAATACCATCCATAGGACACCAAGATTTGTATGCAGAAAACAAGGTAAAGGGAAAAACCACGGTGGGAAGCCTACCCACAGTTAGATAATACTTTTGCAGTAAGTATGTGAATTATAATTTAGGGGCCCGCACTTGCAGGAAGGCCAACAACCTAGAGCGAACTTCTCATAACAAAAGGAGTCTCACTGATTACATAGAAATCTAGACTACAATCCAGAGGATTTTTGAGCTGCAAAAGATAGTATCTCCTATGTGTTACTACTTATCAAATTGCCATTAGTTTCATATCCAAAGTCATACTATATTCTAGTTGGTTAGTATTACCGAATCATGCAGTCGGTACACACAGAGAAGTCGGTATGGACAGTCTAGTCAGTTACTGAAGAAAGCAGTCACAGAACACAGTATTCACTGAGCTGTTTATCAAGTAAAGGTTCATGGCTACCGAGTGGTATAATTAACTCACCATGTAAAATGTCTTACTAGATACATTGAACCTGGACATGCACATGAAAATGTGTTACAAGATCGAGGCACATCTAACCATTTTTGTGTTGGAAATTGCACTAGGAGATTGTGTATGATTACAAGATCAATCTAACCTATGAGATATTTTGTTTAATCGAATAATATTTTTGTAAGATCAAAGCAATAAATCAGATCACCGTTTTAAGAGATCTATATATACAACATGATTCAAGGGTTAGACATATGACATGATATGATGTGATAAGAGATGAAATGAGATAGCAGTGTGCATGCATGAAGGAAGACTGTTACAAAGACACAAAGAGGTCATCGAGAAGGTTAGCAGTGAACAGTCGAAGAACAAAGTAAACAGAAGGATTTACCGAGTTTCATTATGGGTTACTAAGGTATGCTATAAGCTAGGTAATCTTATTCAGAGCACATTGAATCTGCTTTAGCATTTCAAATGTAAAGTTTTAGATATTTGTAATGATTATATTGTAATATTTTGAAGTTGTAAGAGAAACCTTTAACAGGGTAAAAGACTCTAACCAATTCTATAAATTGTAAATCCTTTAACCAGGTGCTACACTTATATAGTGTTGTATAAATCCTTTAGTAAGGTAGATCTAACTGATCTTAATACTCCTAACAAGGCAAGCTATCAAAAATAGCTAAATGTAGCTCTAACCGAGCATTCTTTATTATTGTAGTAGTGAAGTTGTGGGTGCCATCCCCACCACAGTTTTTCTCTCTAACCAAGAGTTTTTAAGTGACCAAAATATATGTGTTATGGAGTGAATCATGTATGAATGTTATCTATTGATTATAGTTTTGTTTTATATTACTGCACTATTCTATTTATGCATAATAGTAAGGTTATTACAAAAGAAAAGTTTTGGAGTACTGATTCACCCCTCCCCTCTCAGTACATTAGCTCTTTATATTGGGCCTAACACTATGCTTGAGTATAGTTCCAGTTAAGCTCAATATTGGAGGACTAAATCCTCTTACATAAACCCAATTTGATCTCCAATGATTGACCAAATCCTCTTCCTAAATGATATTACATTATTTGCACATTACATCACTTGACCATGACCTCTAACATAACCATGATGATCTACAATGAGATCTTACATCTATATATACAAACCCTCGACCATAAACAATCAGGTCGGCCACCAAATAATAAACCAAGTACATAATTACAAACCATGTCGGCCGTAGACCAAACAAATAATATCCAACACATAAGACATCCTGAAAACACATCGAGAGGTCCAATCCATACGTTACATTAAAGTCGGTCCATAACCTAGATCAAACGGGACCCCGTATAGGCCTGCATGCTACAACAATAATCTCAATCCGCCAAGTCTCGAACATGATCACCAACAACATCTTGAAACCATACTGGTAACTGCACCAACACCACTTATGTAATTCATCAAAGATCTTTATCAAAAGTTCTGCTGGTGAAACCTTCACATGAACCAGAAACCAAGCTTCTAAGTAAACAAGATATCATTCGTTAACCAGACCAAAACCAACTGACTGAATATGAGCATGTGTATCATGAAGAAAACAATTTCATAAACAAACTATATCAGAGCCTAACGGATCATGCTAGATCCAAATCAACCAGAAACCACTAAACCTAATGGGACTAGAAGGGTGTCGGTAAAGCATCCAAACAACTAGTGTTGGCATCAATGACAAAACATCAATGCAACACATAATCAATTCCACCAAATGGCCAACAGTTTCAACATAATCAATTCCTTCCCTCTAAGAATATTCTTTACAAATTAATCTAGCTTTATTCCTCACAACTTGTCCATCTTCATTCAATTTATTCTTAAAAACCCATTTAGTTCTAATAAAATTCTTATTTTTAGGTCAGGGAGCTAAAGTCCATGTGTTATTCTTTTCTATCTGACTTAATTTATTTTCCATAGTTTTCATCCAATATTCATCTTGACAAGCTTCCATTTTTTATGTTGGTTCAACTTGAGAAATTAAACATACCTCATCAATTGCCAACCTTCTTCTTGTCATCACTCCTTTGTTTTTGTCTCCAATGATTTAATCTTCTAAATAATTCAACCTTACATACCTAGGAGTCTTCTGATTTTCTATTCCTCTATACTGATCTTCAGTTACAATTGAATTTTTTGATATTGCCAGAGTAACTGGTTCAATATTCTATTGTTGGTATTTTGATGATGTTTAGCTGTGATTGTCATTGATGGACACACACTTATTTGATGTATGAGTTATTCTCAATTGATAGTTTTTCCAACTGGTATTGTATGTCATTAAATGTATAGTCTTTGTTTGTTGAAGACTATCGATGTTTTACAAAAGATGCTTACCGATCAAAGCATGACCGAAGACCCCAAGCGGTATGAAGATCTCAAGCAGAATGAAGACCCCGAGCAACAATTAATCTTTTTGATCAGAACAATATGTTCCAGTTTTCTAGTCTTCATTTGTTAACCGGTAATCGGTATATTGTGTTAAACCGGTATAATTGTAATGTGTGATGAGTTATCATCCACCAACACTTTGGTGGTGTTTTTGTGCCATGTTACCAAATGTGTCTAGATGCACTATACCTAGGAAATTGTAGTTTAATCTTATTGGACCGACATGAAATTAGGTTCCTATATGAGGGCATCATGTCTAGGGTTTTAAAGTTGTTGATATGTGTGAGTGTTGGAGAGAATATTAGGTTTGTGCAAGAAAAGGTATCTCATGACAAAGATTGAGAGTGCAAAATATAGAAGATTGAAGTAATGTTGGAATAAATTAACAAGGAGCTATCAAGGATCTAATCAAGCATTCTGTGCTACTATCTAGATCATTCACTTGTTGATTACTAATATCTTCGACAAGTTTGAAACCCTTAACCAAGTAGGCCCATCCAAGCCTATTGTAAATCCTCTAACAAGGTGGTTCACAGTTGTGGATCTGAAATCCTCTAACAGGGTAGTCTTTAACAAGACTTATCTCCTAACAGAGATCTGTACTCCTAACTAGATCTGTTCTGGTGAAGAATGTTTTAAGGCCTTAACTAGTCTAGTTACTATTATGCAAATAGTTGACTTGTGAGTTTTACTCACCGTGGTTTTTCCCATTTGGGTTTCTATGTCAAAACATCTTGTGTTATGGTGATTGTGCTTTTGTGGGTGAATGCTTTATTTTCTATTTGGCTTGTTTATGTTTTAATCGACTTATTGTTTAATCTACTACACCAGTCTGCAATTAAACAACTTAAGAGTTTGTTTCAGTTTTTGGGTATAATAATTCACCCCCTCCCCTCTTAGTATTCATCATCTATTCCAGTGTAGGTGCTACTGGTTCAGTTACGATCATTTCCACTATTGTTTCTCTCTCATAAGTTTTGATTTGACTCTTTTTCTGCTCATCCACCTTGACATTAGTGCTCTGCAATATTTTGTTATAACATCTATATGCTTTGCTTTCATTAGAATAACCAAGAAATATTACTTCATCACATCTAGGATCAAACTTTCCAATGGAAACATCTCTTTTGATATAGAATTTACTACCAAAGATTCTAAAATACTTAACTATCATTGTATGACCAAATCATAACTCATAAGGTGTCTTATCAATATCTCCTTTGATATGAACTCTGTTGAATGTGTATACCTATGTTCTTATAGCTTCTCTCTGGTAGACATGAGGCAGATTATCTTCCATCATCATACTTTTAGCTACATCCAAGATAAAAATGTTCTTCCTTTCCAAAACTCCATTCTGTTGAGGTGTCCATGATGCAAACAACTGTCTCCTTATCCCATTCTTATCACAATAGCTATTAAATTCATTGGATGTGAATTCTTCACCTTGATCTGACCTTAAACATTTAATCTTTAATCCTGTCTTTGTCTCAACTTTAGCTTTAAATATTTTAAACTTTTCAAATGCATTCAAACTTCTTCCTTAGAAAAGTGACCCACATCATTCTTGAATAGTCATCAATAATTAGCATGAAATATCTATCACCCTAAAAATTTTTGATTCTAGTAGGACCACACAAATAAATATGAATAAGATCAAGAACATCATTAGATTTGTCTTGTATACTCTTAAAAGAAGTTCTGATTTGCTTTCCCATTTGACATTCCTTACATATCAGATTATAGGGCTTTACAATCTTAGGTATATCTCTAACTACCTTAGTAGAATCGGTATTCACAATGTAATCAAAATTCACATGACACATCCTCTTATACGATAGCCAAATTTCATCAATTTGTGCAATCAAACATGTCTTCTCAGTGGAGTTCAAATGAAAGATGTTACCTCTGTGTATCAGTTGTAATCTCCAATCTAGATCTATTGATAATCTTGCATTTTCCATCCTTGAAGTGTAACTGAAATCCCTTATCCACCAATTGTCCTACATGCAAAATATTATGCCTTAAACCTTCAAGATAATAAACATTATCAGTTTTATGCTTACCATCCAAAGATATTGTTCCTCTTCCCTTGATTGTGCATTCTTTGTCATCTCCAAATCTAACCAGAACACCATGGAATTCTTGTAAAGATAAGAATTTCCTTTTATCTCTAGTCATATGATGTGACCATCCACTGTCAATTACCCATTCATCCTTGTATTCAATTTTAGCAGCAAGGGCCTTATCTTCAAGTGCCAGATCATCTTCCTTGATAGCCAAAAATACCCATTCCTTTCCATTATCAGATCCACTAGCTGAATCTTGTGCTGGCATCAGAATCAGTCACACCTTCCTCATACGCATGGTAAGATGATTTGTCTTTGTTTCTCCTATACTTATGCTTGTTTTGATAATCATGGTTAAGCCTAAAAGATCTTCTAGCTCTTTCTTCAAATCTTGAATTGCTTTCAGGACATCTAGATGCAAAATGACCTATCTTATTACATGAAAAGCATTTAAAAGGTGATTTTCCTTCACACTTACTTCATGCCGATCCTTTAGGTACTCTTGTAGAAAATAAGGCTTCAAGTTTCTCAAACTCTTCATCTTCTTTTTTCATATCCTGTAGTTCCTTTGCATATAAATCTTTCCAATCACTATTGTCGGCAGATGGTGTAGATGGATGAAAAGCAGGTTCAAATTTTATAGCTCCAAAAGGTCCAAATTCCTCAAGATCAAAAGTAGATAACTTCCCAACCATGGTATCCATGTTAACATAAGCATTTTCCATTAGTTATCAGCTCATTAATTGTAGTAGCCTTGATCTTATAAGCTGGTGGAAAAGATCTTAGTACTTTAGAAACTATTTCATCTTCACTTGGAGATCCACCACAATATTTAATTCCCATAAGAATCTCATTAACTCTCTCCATAAAAGTAGTAATCCTTTCATCTTCTTCCATCTTCAGGTTATCATACCTTACCTGGTAACCATCAAGTTTAGCAATTTTAACAATAGGGTCACCTTCATTCAAAGTCTCCAATTTATCCCATATAGCCTTTGTAGTTGATTTGTCAGTTAGTCCCATAATTTGTTGATCAGATAGTACACATAAAAGGGCTTCGCTAGCCCTACAACCATTTTCAATGTTTTTATCCAAGCTTGCCAGAGGAGGATTGCCAAATGTTGGATTATGAGGTGTATAGCCATTCTCATTGATCTCCCAAATCTCCTTTCCAAGACACCTTAGATGAGTCTCCATCTAAATCTTCCATACCCTGTAATTTGTTCCATCAAGCCTAGGAATTTCTCTTTGGAAAATAGTTGTAGATGAACTTGATGAACTTGAACTGCTAGATGCCATAGGATCTTCCTCAAGTGGTTAAGCTTGTGTAGAGAGGACCAAGCTCTGATACCAATTTTTAAACAACTCAAATAACTAGAGGACAATTGAGAGGGGGGAGGGTTGAATCAATTATCATTAGATTGTAGAAATTTAGGCATTCATATCCTTTTACTAGAACACATAAACTTAATACTAGAATGCATAAACTAAATAATAAAATAAAAAATATAGCTATTAAACATAAACATAAATAACAAAACAATTACCATCCATCCAAAATACATGACACCAAGATTTGTACGTGGAAAACCCGGTAAAGAGAAAAACCAAAGTGGGAAGCCTACCCACAATTAGATAATACTTATGTAGTAAGTATGTGATTACAATATGAGAGGCTTGCACATGCAATAAGGCCAATAGACTAGAGAGCACTGCTCATTACAAAAAGGAGCCTCACTGACTACAAAATAAATCCAGATTACAATCCAGAAAGAAGAATGAACTAAAAAGATAGAATCTCCTATGCCTGAGTATAGTTCTGGTTAAGCTCAATACCAGATGCCTTAAACCTCTTCCACAAACCCAATTCGATCACCTATGATCAACCAAATCTTTTGCATATGATTATTTGCACACAAATAATCCCATAACCTTTACATATGATCTACAAACAGATCTTACATCATATTTATACCAACCCAAGACCTAAATAATTAGGTCAGCCACCTAAAAGATAATACAATAAATTCATAACATAAACCCACAATCCAATGATCAACCAATTTTTCTTAGGCTAAAAAGAATATAAACCAATCATTAAATCTCACTAGTAATGCATCAAGAACATCCTCCAACATGTTACATAAATCGGACCATAACCTAGATAACACCGCACCCAAAATAGGTCACCATAAACCAAATCCAACACCATCAATCAACAGGAACACTAACATGATGACCAACAACATCTTGAATCATCTAGAAGCCATGCCAACACTACTTATCATGCACATTAAAAGATCTTCAACAAATCTCTACCGGTAAAACCCTTACTGATGATCAAAAGGCTTACTAGAACAAATGATAGCTCCCAAATCATCAAATCCTGAACCAACTGATCATGATACACATCTGAATAGCATGAATAACAAATCCAAACCAATTTCACAAACCAAAGCATACCAGATTAATATCATAAACCAACCACTCTATCGGAACCAACCGAAAACCGGTAATCAACCAAAAAAATAGGTATTGCCATCAATGACAAACACATCAATGCAACACATAATCAATTCCTCCAAATTGGCAACATATATATACACACACACACAGACATATATATATATACATATACATATACATATACATATACATATACATATACATAGGTATACATATATATACATATGTATACATATAATACACATATGTATACATATAATATACATATATATACATATGTATGTAGCATCCTAAAATGGCGACACTTGTAATTTTGACTACATTTGGGTCTTCACGATGGCGGCGCAACGTTGAACCTGAATGGAGACCCCGAAACCTATTTGTGACATCAAAAACTACACCTTTCTGCACCTTGGCCTGATCCTCCTTGCACCCTGCTATCCCAGGAGGTGGGAACATGGCGCCTAGCGCTCTGGTCCCTCAGGACCATGGCACCCAGTGCCCTGGTCCCTGGCCCTATTTTGGACCCAGTCTCTTGTTGGACATCGGGTCTTCAAGTTTGCAATTTGGAAAATAATGTTCCTAGATTGGCCTAAGGTCAGAAAAATCAGTCTCCTAACCCTAATTGACAAGTATATAAACTACATTTCCCCTCCCAGAAAAGGGGAGGAAAAACATATGTGGGCAAGAGGCGGAAGCGATATTCAAACATTCAAACATTCAAGCATTCAAGCATTCCTTCAAGCAATTGAGCATTCTAAGTCTCCATTCAAGGCTAGGTGTTGCATTCAAGACAAGGATTCAACCATTGAAGAGGAGATCACCTACAACATACAACATACAACATCATTACACCTTCGCATGTAAGAATACAAACATTCTTACAACAAGGTATCAGTATTTGATTACATTACAAACACTTACATTTACAACATTCTCATTTCTTCGTTAATTCCAAAATCGAGGTTTGACCTAAAGGCAAACCCCTAATCCCTAACCCCCCAATCGTCCTCTCTTTTCTATGTGTAGGTTGCAGGTACGCAGCTGTAATTGAAGATTTGGAATCCTTGTGCAGAGACAAATAGATCCCCCTTCGTTTCGCAGATTTTTCGGAGGACTGTGTGCACTCCAGGCGCCATCATCCCGTCAACTTTTGCTCAAATTTGTAGGACAACATCGTCTCGACATTTTACTGCTAATTTCAGGTCTGTAGCTTCATCCGGTGTCCCTATCTCTATCTACAAGTGAATCTTTCTTATTTTACATGCACTCCTAGTTCAACCCTTCTATCTACATTCTTTACAAAAGAGGGTATCCTTGATGTCAGTTTCAACCCCTCTTTTGAATGTAAAGTCTCTCCTAAGTGAAAACTGTCAACCCTAGTGACCTCCTTTCTCTCTCCTTGGAGTGGGGGAACACCTAGGGTTCGATTTTCTGCTTTACATTTTGGTGAACCCGACGTGAACATCCTAATTCTAATTATTCATGATTAGATCTAAAAAATTTGCTTCCTTAATTATTTCCATGTTTGATCTTTTGCAAATTTTAGAGGTTAATTGCATAAAAACCCTAAATTTTCTTTTTAGTAATTGAGCTTGTGAAATGTTTAATTGTTAATGCTTGTTCCAGATCTACTGTTCTATTGCAAATTGTCAATTCATATTTGTGCTCTAATTCTAAAAATTAAGTGGTTAAGTGTCAAAACCCTAATTTTTAGAACCCTCTTGATTCAACCTTTAACCAATGATTTCACTGATCAAAACACCTCCAAATCGGCTGTAACTTTGGATTCCGCAACAAAATCACAATATCTCTCATCCCTGAAAATTTTGAAAAAAGTTGCGAGGACCGTGTGCACCCCGAGCGCCATCGTCCCCGACATTTTTTCTGAAATTTCGGGAGCTAGACCTTACTGCATTTTTCTGCTAGAATCCAGAATCTTGGCCGATTTCATCAATTCTAACACTTTCAAAATTAAAGTCAAAATTGGTCTAGTGATTGCTTGGATTAAGGCTTATAATCATTCAAAAAATTGTTGAAATTGAAATTTTGTGTTAAAATTGTGTTTCTTATAGTCCTAAATCTGAAAAGTGTGTTGGCATTCATTCGAAATTTCAGTACTTTATTCAAATTCTTGCAGTTTGTGACTGTTGAAATTAAGTGTTTAATTGCAACAACTTTGATTTCCGCTTTCAAATTTGAATTTTTGCATGAAATCGAGTCAACTTTTAAATTTCAAAGCTTGCATTGCTTTCAGTATTTCCTCTAAAATCATAAAATTCAAAATTTCAGTTTCCCTCTCTTTTTCAAAATTCAAATTTTGCATTTTTCAACAATCTTGGTAGGATTCAATTTTGAGATTGCAACTTTAATTTGGCCTATCTACAGATCATAAAATCACTCAATTTTTTCAGATTAGCTTTAAAATCACCATAACTTGCATCCCTGAAAATTTCAAAAAAAGTTGCGAGGACCGTGTGCACTCTCTTCACCACGGTCCCCGACATTTTTTTTGAAACTTCGGGAGATTGTCATGATTGCATTTAACAACTTAAATCCAGGAGATTGGCTGATTTTATTGAAATTTGCTACCTCTAAATTCGAAAATAAATTCAAAATTCAAGTTTTCAATTTTTAAGATAACAATTAAAATTAAGTGCTACCCCCTTGGCCCTAATTTTCAATTGTGCCTACCTTTCTTGGAAGTTGTGCATGAGTTTTACAACAATAAGCCCTACTTACACTATTCCCGTTAGATGAAGCCTTAGAATTAAGTCCTTCCAAGGTTTAGTTACCTAGGAGATGGAACCTAATTTGAATGGCCTTTTTAACAAGGACACGGGTAATTCCTCTAATCCTCTTAATGATGAAGAAGTTCTCCATGAGGTTTCTGTAGAACAACTTTCGAAATTGGATAACCAATTTGATGATTTTCAGCAATGGATGTCTCAAGAATACCCCGATAGTGAAGCTCTTTCATTGATTAAGGGTCTAAAATGTATGGTTCAAAGTGATAAGAATGGAATTGATATTTTGCATGGTATTGCACACATTGTGGATTTGAATGTGATGCCTATGAAGAGTTGTGCCGAAACTTTAGGTTATACACAACCTCCTACTCAAGTCAATCATTCTACCCCTTTGACGACTTCTATTGCTAGTATACCTACTTTTACATCAAACATAATGACTACTTCAATACAAAACATTCCACCCATGATCACCAGTCATGGGGGCAATCCTTCTTCTTCAATCAACCCTCTTCCTTCATTCAATCTGACTTCTTCATTCATTCCTTCAATGAGTGTCCCTATTACATCTCCACAAATGAACATGACACAAGGGGGAAATTAATTTAACCATTCCATTCCTCCTTGTAGTGTTCCTTCTTTCCAATCATCTCCTATGACTAACTATTATAGTGTCCTACCACCTTACTCTCAATCAATACCTTCTTTCAATAACATAATACCTCCATCACAATCTTCGACTGAAGCGACCATTAACAATCTTGCACAAACTGTCTCTTCTTTACAGCAACAAATTGCCTCTATGAATCAATCTAAGTTTAGTGTGCCCACATTTGATGTTGCGAGCCCACTTTCTCTTGACATTGTTCAAGCTATCCCCCC
This sequence comes from Cryptomeria japonica, assembly GCF_030272615.1. Taxonomy (NCBI): domain Eukaryota; kingdom Viridiplantae; phylum Streptophyta; class Pinopsida; order Cupressales; family Cupressaceae; genus Cryptomeria; species Cryptomeria japonica. The sequence continues at coordinate 76,450,303 of NC_081413.1, forward strand.
TAAGCATGTTGAAATCCCGCAATTGGAGCTTTATAATGGTAAGGGTGATCCTCTAACACATGTTAAGACCTTTCAAACAATATGTACTAATTTTGCTCATGACCAAGGGTTGCTTGCAAAACTGTTTACTAGAACATTAAGAGATAAAGCTCTAGAAGGGTATTGCTCGTTGCCTTCCTATTCTATTACTTCTTTCCAACAACTTGCAAATGCTTTTATTCAACAATTTCAAAACAATATAAGTCCTAAAGTTACTTTGATTGATTTAATGCATTGTAAACAAGGTGTTAAAGAAAAAGTGACTGATTTCATTGGTAGATATAAGCATTTGTATGCTCAAATTTCTTTTCCAGTACCTGACAATGATATTCAAAGAATCTTTATTTCTAATTTATAAAAATATATTAGAGAAAAACTTCTATTTTCTAAGTTTACTTCTTTCCAACAGTTGTGCGCAACTCTTCACAATTATCAACTGACTATGAGTCAAATGGAACAAGCAAATCCTATGGCTCCGAGTGATAAGGGTGATAGTAGTCAACAACCATTTGGGAAGTTTAAACTGAACAAAGAGGTCATTAAGTTCAATGAAAACATCATCAACAACAATGTGAATGCAGCATCAGGTGTGCCTCCTATTTCTAAGTTTTTCAAGAAAGAAAGGAAGTTTACTCCTTTGAATGAATCATTGCATAGTATTATGAATAAGTTATTGGAACAAAATGTGCTTACTCTTCCTCCTATAAGGCAAATAGATCCTGCAAAGATTAATTCACCCTATTTTGACAACAAATCTTTTTGTCAATTTCATCATCAACCTGGGCATGATACTGAAAAATGTTTTGCTTTAAAGGGTAAAATTCAATATTTGATTGATAATAATACTATCTCTGTTTCAGGTGTGAATGATAAAGGCAACACATCTGTAGCTCCTCCTAACCAAAATCTTAAGATTTTTACTGATCCATTACCTTCTCATACCTCTAATGTGATTGAGACTAATGATTCATCTTTCTCACCTGATAGTCTTGTGTCTATGACTCTGAATGTGATTAACTTTGTGGAGCAGCAGAAAATCCCTAAAGAGCCTTCCATCACATTTGATTCTAGTGAAACTATCCGGGCACCTGATGGTCCTTTATATATAGTGGCAAAAGTCAAGAATACACCTTGCCACGGAGTGCTTATTGATCCTTCTTGTATGGTTAATGTCATTACTGAAGAATTTCTTTTTACTTTGCAATTGAATCAAGTAATCTATGACAAAACAAATGTGGTTGTGAAATTATTTGATGCATTTTCTTCTCCTGCAATTGGTTCTATTACATTACCTATTGAGGTCCATAACAAATCCCTTGATGTGGACTTTGCTATTATTCCATCATCCGAACAATTTCGTGTGAAGCTAGGCTATCCTTGGTTATCTTCCATGAAAGCTATTGCTTCTCCTATTCACAAGTGTTTGAAATTTCCCCATAATGGTGAAATTGTTACTATCAATCATAGTCTCTTTAAACCAGCTGAAAGAACTTCTAGCATTCCTATTGATTATTTTTGGCCTAAACAATTCCAATCTCTTCCACTGCGGAGTGATCATCTTTTCAAATCTTATCAAAAGTGGAAAAAAGATGTGATCCTATCTCTAAGTAAACCTAGAACACCCAAACTTGATATTCCTATCATTCTTGAGAAGGCAGTCCTTCCTTTGAAAGATAAAACTAATGTCTTTCCTCAAGAAGATTCCCAACCCATCCCTATGGATGTGACTACGTCTATGTCTAATAAAATTTCTAAAGGTAGACCTATACCTCCTTGTCATGATGGACTTGGTCTCCTTCCTAAACCAAATATTCCTCCTTTATATGGAGCAGTTCCTCCTCCTTCCTCTTATAGAGAGAAGAGACCTTCCTCTTCTCCTATTATTCAACCTAAGAGACCACAACCTAAACACCCAAGTGATAAGGATGAGAACATTCTTCCTCCTCAATCTTCTCAACTTCCTACTAAGACTAGATGAAATCGTTCTGCATGTGAACGCCGATGAAAGCGTCATCTTAGAGCTCAGGCGGCTGCTTCTCAAACTTTGCAATCCCCAAAAACACCTTTAGCTAGTATTATTCCATTTTCTCCTCAGCCAAAAATTGAGCCAAAATCTCCTAAACATAAGATGCATGATGGTCTTGATCATGTATGAGTTAAAGATCCTATTTTTATATCTTGATGATGATATAGATGAAAATGTTACTCATGATGAAAATGTTACTCCTCTTTCTTCTGATAGTGAATATGAATATGTTGATGTTGATAACCATTTATCTAACGAATTTTCTAAAGAACTTATCCTAGCTCCTAGACAAGAACAACTTGGTGTGGAACATGAACATAGCCCTTGTTTGGATCTTGTGATAGCTCCATCTGCTGTGTTGGATGTTCCTCCTCTAGCGTGTTTCCTGCCTTCCCAAAATATTGATCAGCAATATTGGGGGGTGGATGACATGCTAGACTAGTTTCATTAGCATAGCAGACTCTCTCCTCCTCTCTTGATCTCTTTTGTTACTTCTTCTATGTGTTATTCTCATTCTTCTATTTGTTGTCCTTAGTGTTGTCTACTTGAGGACGATGCAAAGCATTGGGATCTCTTTTGGTCTCTCTCATGTTGACTCAAAAGACACATGTGTTCCCTTCTTCTAGGTGACTTTCCTTGATTGGGGAATGAAGAACAATTATGCATACATACATATGATATACATGAATTATCATACAGCATACTGACCCCAAGGAAAGTGAAGTCACCTCGTGCTTTGTGTTTTGTGTCTATTATCCTTGGGCTTATCTCACACTTGGGGACTAAATCCTTGTGATAACATGCTCTTTTCCCTTCTCATTTCTTATATGTATCACTACCTTAAAGCAATCACCCCCGATGAGGTGTGTGCGATTGCTTGAACGTAGGGGGCATACACTCCGTTCATATCTCTTCAAGATACTTGAAAATTTCTTGGCGAATTTAGCTTTGCCTTGAAAATTTTTGGTATTTTTCTTGCATGATTCATAGTGAGGGAACCTTACTACTGACAGTCATGGTTCTCCCTTGTGATCTTCCCTTTTACTTTGTCAATCAAATTCATAAGATCCTTAGTCCACTGGGGGCTTGGTGTATCTTGCCTCCTTGACATGGTGAAAGTCTTTCAATGTTGTTTCCTTGTACTTTACCGAAAGTATGGGCGTATGCTTATACTCCCGCTAAAGTGGGGGCTAAATGTAGCATCCTAAAATTGTGACACTTGCAATTTCGACTGCATTTGGGTCTTCACGATGGCGGCACAACGTTGAACCTGAATGGAGACCCCAAAAACTGTTTGTGACATCAAAAACTGCACCTTTCTGCACCTTGGCCTGATCCTCCTTGCACCCTGCTGTCCTGGGAGGTGGGACCATGGCGCCTAGCACTCTGGTCCCTCAGGACCATGGCACCCAGTGCCCTAGTCCTTCAGGACCATGGAGCCTAGTACTCTGGTCCCTCAGGACCATAGTGCCTAGCGCCCTAGTCCCTGGCCCTATTTTGGGCCCGGTCTCTTGTTGGACATCGGGTCTTCAAGTTTGCAATTTGGAAAATAATGTTCCTAGGTCAGCCTAAGGTCGGAAAAATCAGTCTCCTAACCCTAATTGACAAGTATATAAACTACATTTCCCCTCCCAAAAAAGGGGAGGAAAAACATATGTGGGCAAGAGGTGGAAGCGATATTCAAACATTCAAACATTCAAGCATTCAAGCATTCCTTCAAGCAATTGAGCATTCTAAGTCTCCATTCAAGGCTAGGTGTTGCATTCAAGACAAGGATTCAACCATTGAAGAGGAGATCACCTACAAAATACAACATACAACATCATTACACCTTCACATGTAAGAATACAAACATTCTTACAACAAGGTATCAGTATTTGATTACATTACAAACACTTACATTTACAACATTCTCATTTCTTGGTTAATTCCAAAACCAGGGTTTGACCTAAAGGCAACCCCCTAATCCCTAACCCCCCAATCATCCTCTCTTTTTTGTGTGTAGGTTGCAGGTACATGGCTGTAATTGAAGATCTGGAATCCTTGTGCAGAGACGAATAGATCCCCCTTCATTTCGCGGATTTTCCGGAGGACCGTGTGCACTCCGGGCTCCATCGTCCCGTCAAATTTCACTCAAATTTGTAGGACAGCATCATCTTGACATTTTACTGCTAATTTCAAGTCCATAGCTTCATCTCATGTCCCTATCTCCGTCTACAAGTGAATCTTTCTTATTTTACATGCACTCCTAGTTCAACCCTTCTATCTACATTCTTTACAAAAGAGGGTATCCTTGATGTCTCAACCCTTGAAACTCATTTAGAATTCAATCTTGCATTGTGTGGGATTGGATCTTGTGAGTTTCAACCCCTTTTTTGAATGTAAAGTCTCTCCTAAGTGAAAACCGTCAACCCTAGTGACCTCCTTTCTCTCTCCTTGGAGTGGGGGAACACCTAGGGTTCGATTTTCTGCTTTACAATGTATACATATATATATATATATATATATATATATATATGTATGTATGTATACATATTTATATACATATACATATGCATATGTATATGTATATAAATATGTATATACATATATACATATATATATGTATATGCATATGCATATATATGTATATATGTATATGTATACATATGTATATATATGTATATATACATATATACATACACATATGTATATATATATATATATACATATATATACATATACATACATATATGTATATATATATGTATATATACATATATACATACACATATGTATATATATGTATATATACATATATACATATGTATATGTATATATACATATACATATGTATATGTATATATACATATACATATGTATATGTATATATACATATTGCATGATCAATTTCATTAGTATCAACACAACCAAAATTAGAATGAGCTCAATGTACATAGTGTTGAATATCTAGGCAACTGAGAGGAGGGGTGAATCAGTTGACAACTTAAATCAATTTATTTAATTCGTTTACACATTTGGAATAACCATGAAAATTAATCAAAGAAGATATAACATGAAAACACATACACACAACGCATCACACCATGAACACTAGATATGACATGGAAAACACAAGAAGGAAAAAACCATGGAGAATATTAGTTCTCAATATAAAACACCGGTTAAGGTGATTTTTACAAAGGGTGGCTCAATGCCAGAATGCTCATTGTAGGAGGGCTCATTTCCTGGAAAAAGGTTCACTACCGAATAAAGAAAGAAAGAAAGAGTAATCCACCACCATATCACACACTACAAAACCAGACTGCTTCTAATGTCTTACATCAACATACTGCACACATCATCAATGATAAGATCCTTCCTTTTCAATCTTGCATATCTTCAATAACAATACCACTTTTTCATCATACTAACACAATCGAATCATCCTCATATATATATATATATATACTATCTTTCGAGAATCATAATCTTCTAAGTGGGCCAAGACAGAGATCTAAAATAGGTCAATGCTAAACATTCTGGTGGTGGGAAGAAATGAGAAGTAGACCATACCATAAGACACATCATTAGCCAGATCAACATGTTACATCGGCTCCAATCTACTTCAAATTTGGTGGGAAACCATTGGAGAGTTGTAAAATCCTTGTGGGCTTGATTCACAAGGTTGTTGTGGTTGGAGTTGGAGTTTATGAAGCAATAATACTCAAAACAATTTAGTTTTCCTAGAAATTCTGAGTTTGTAGGTGTTGTACATGACTGTACGGATTGATAGGAACCCCACCATCCATGGAGTAGATAGGGAGATGAGTTATTTTTCTTTTTGTGGTGGTCCGAGGTCTTAATTGTTTGAGAAACCTTCATTTATTGACTGTAACCCAAAAATTTAAGGTTTGGAGAGGGTTTTGACCCAAAATGGCTTTATCTTGCACTCCGGTCCATTAGAAGACTCTTCCTTTTGAGGGCTGCAGGATAAGCCTTTGTATTTTAGTGTTTTCATGTTTTTTTGTAGGGAAGATTTTGTTGTGTGGACAAATGAATAGATTTAGGTAGGCATCTCTATGTGACTACCTAGGACAAGTTTTAGGACAGTCATCATAAATTGTCTTAGCGATGGATTCCAGGAGTGCAACCCTAGAATTAGAAGTTTCTCACTACCCCCTCACATTCCCATTAAGTGAATTTTTCATTTGGTCCTATAGAAAAGGTATTTGCTTTGGAAAAAAGGGCTAATTGCCATTATTAGGTCTCTTAGCCTCTGAAGGAGCAAACCTTATATTTATAGATCTAACCAAATTTTTTTGGGGATCTATATATATTCCAAAAGGGTGTCCTAAATGCTAATTTTTTTGTATGGTTGTGTGGAATATTTTTGAGATAAGGCCAAAAAACTGGTCTTAGCCACTGAAGGAGCAGAACTTATTGTTATCACTGTTTAAGAAATGGGTTTTCTTTTCCCATAATTGGCCAAGTTTTTGAAATTTTGAGTCAGACACACTATCAACTATTTCAAGTCTGTGTTAGGTCTTAAGGGTTTAGGGTTTCAATTTTAAATCGCTCAATGTTTGATCAAAAAACCCTCTAGTTTCTATTCCTGTGTTACTTTATCCACTTAAGTAATGGGTCTTGGGGTCGTATGAGGTGTCCCCCCTTGTCATTTGTGTAGGCGGTTGTTGAATTAATCGTAAAAATTTATGCCTTATGACTTTTCTTCCTAATGTTGTCGGGCCTAGTAAGTTGCATGCAGCTCTCAGATGGATCTATGGTTTTCGCTATTTCGTTAGGCAAAGTTGTGCATGTTTTAAGACTTGTGAAATGGCGAAAGGGAAAAGCATGTTCAATGGTGTGCATTTGGTCTAGTTTAAAAGGGCTCCATCTCGTTCAAGATCTAATGACTGGTGTTAGTTCACAGCCAAAACTAGCAAGTGAAATACCTTTCATGAAATGGTGAAAATTCTTGGTGGGACCCGACAGTGGAGACTTTTCAAACAGCTAAAATGTGATCACATTCAAGAGAGATCGACGGTTCGCGCTATTTTGTGGCTGATAGATGCTCACGTGTTATGCCCTACGAAGTAGCGAAAAGGGAGTTTTAATAAGAGCATAATAGATGCACAAATCTCATTTGATCTGACAGTTAGCGCAGCTTCATAGGAGAAAGATGCTCAACAGTTAGCTTTCACAAAGTAGCGAAATGACATGGTCCTCCAAGCAGGCAGTCCAGTTGGTCGAGATGGTGAGTAAGATGATGGCACGTGGCAGAAGGTCAAAATAGTCAGCAAGTCGGATCTAAGGATTAAAAGGTGGGTCCCAAAGGTGAGTCATGTCGCGGGATAAGAAGTGACTTGGCAAATACAGGTGGCAAGGATGAGGTGGAATCCGATGTTTCCTCTCAGTGAATAAAAGGTGAACATGTCAGTTTGAAAATGACTAGATGCCAGGTGGATGGAGTTGAGTCAGAGAGCCCACTTCTATCGGATTCAGTTAAGTTGTTAAGCATCGAGCAAGTTAAATATGATCTAATGGTCCGCGTATATTCGCGAAGGTAAAATGCTCGTGTTTTAAAACCAGCAAAACAAGGAAAGGTTTTTGGGTACCGAAGAACAGGTGAAGCATGAAGCTAAAAGGGGATCAACTCTGATTTGATCCAAGAGCTCGCGTTGTTTCGTGGTTGTGAACCAACCGAGGGATATGCTTCACAAAATAGTGAAAGGAAGAGAAGGTTTGTCTAGGTGTAATGCTAGATGGCGGCGTGTCAATTGACACGTGGTTTTAGAAGAAATTGAGGGCCTGCCAAGGTGTAACTGACCGTTATAAGGGAAAGACACTTGGCCAACTTTGAACTAAACTCAAAGAGTTTTCCAAAGCTAATGGTTAAGTGCCATGTGGTATTTGGTAACCAGTGAAAGAGTGGCGTAAGTGAAGCAAGCGTAAAGGTCTCGCTTAAAGGATGGTCATCTCTGATTTGATCCAACACTTCGCATTGTTTCATGGCCTAAATTTGAAAGCGGTTTAAGCTATGAGAAATAGAAAAAGACCGTTAGCCATCAAGATAGAGGTGTGGTTAATGAAGAAGCTGACGGTTCTAGTAACAGTTAAATGCCAAGCAGTTAAAGTTCCATCTAACGCCTGGCGCAACTTCGTGAAAGAAAAGTTCTCGGAGGATAAAGCCCGCGAAATGGCGAAAAGGAGGTAGGGCTTAGTGCTAAGGAAAAGTTGTTAAGTTAGTGTAAAGACCGATCAAGTTTCATGTGATTAGATGGTTGGCATGATTTCGTTTGAAGGTTATGCTCTGCGAAATAGTGAAAGAGCAAAAAGAAAAATGTGCAGGCATCTTGTGACCCGTGCGAACGAAAATTTTGAATTCTCTCATGAATTCAATTCTTAAGAGATGGCCGAAGCATGTGGTATCAATGTCGCAATTAAGAGCCTAAGTACCATATATGATCTCATATCAATCGAATGAAAATATGATTCTAAAGAATTGTTGTAGAGAAAGCCGTTGCAAAGCCATTTTCTTCAAATATAGAGCAGTGTGTTTTAATTGAGGTCTTGATTTGTCACAGAACCAGTTGGGGGTAATAGTTAAATTGCTTGCATATTTTAAGATGGCACCTAAGAGAGAATTCTTAGGAAAAGTTAATTACTAGGAAAGGGCCATTTGTGATGATTTTCTTGAATAGTTGACATTGTAGACTAATCTGGCATCAAAGGTGAAAGAACTAGTGCCAAGAGCTCCTCACTTGAAAATAGGAGAGCGGTTATATGATAAGGGTAACTAGATGAGAGACCCATAGGTTGGGTTGTCTACATTGGGGTTGTTCAAAGTTGGATTTGGCATGAGAAATTCCCCAGCCCCAATCAACAACATCTAGGAGTTAGATGTGGGAAAATTGGTAGTTCCACAAGTATTCATGGACATGGATCTCCTAACTCAGATTGCACATAATTATGATCCAATCACAAGGAGAATTAGGGATATAAATGGGAAAGCTCTCATTGAAATAAATAATGAGGAATTCAGAAGTTCTTTTGGGCTTAGTGAATTCACCAATTTTCTAGAGCCTATTAATTTCAAATCACTAGCTCAAGTATACAATGCGTAGAGGAACCACCTTAGAAATGGGCCTCTTAAAGAATTCTTTGTGAAGATAGGTGGGTTGATCATTGTAGGACCGAACATTGAAGAGCCCTTCTCATTAAATTTGTTCACCCTTAGGGCTCAGGGATTGTATTGGTCACTTTGCCAGATTTTAGGAAAGGATGCTGAGGCAAATATGCCCACTCATTACATGCTAATGATTGCTCAGATTTTGAATCCTTCTCTTGCAGTAACCTTTGATTATGCTTCCTTTATCACTGATGCTATCCATGAAGGATTGATAGGAATAAAGAATGGGAAAATGGATAGGCCTTTGGGATGGTATTCCCTCCTCATGCATCTATTTTTATTCAAGGGTGGGGATTATTTTGCAAATGGAATAGATCTTGTAAAAGAGAAAGATGGAGAAAAGATGCCAGTGCAATTATGGAGTACAGTGCTGTCATGGGATAGAAATGATGCTAGTTTCTTAAAGTTTGATAAACATTTTGCATCAAAGATTAGGACTCTCCTCTATTCAGAAAATCCAAGAGTCACCAAGGTTCTTTTGGAATTTATTAAACCAAAAGAATTTGTAGAAAATATAAAAATATTCCATAACTAGGGTGATATTTACTTATACCCTGTCTCCACAGTTTTTAGAGTATTTCATTTCAGAGGCACTCCATTTTTATTGCCTTATCAGGTCCCTCTGAAAGTGGGAATTGCAGAAGTCCTCAGACAAATTGGTAGTGTGCACGAGGTAGAGCTAACAAGAAGGGGTAAAGGGACTAGTTTCCCTATAGTTACTATAGCCCACCAATTTGTAATAACCAAGGGAGGTTGGAACTGTTTTGAAGATTTTCTTCAACCTTATCATTTTTTAACTACAGTATCCAAGTGTGTTTATCCTGAAGATTTAGTCAATGGCATGTTTAGAAAGAGGGCAATATGCAGAAGTAGACCCCATCAATTCCAATTTCCTGAAGACCTCATTAGAAATGAGTTTGATCTAGATGAGTAGGAGCCGAGGAAGGAAAAGTGGGTGGCTTATAAAAAGGCCTTAGACTTTGTACATTATTTTGATACCAGCTATGACCCATTGTCTAGCTTTCACGCTTTTGAGGAGAAAATAAAGTTCCAAATTCTTTGTTTTGAGGATGTAATGCAGACTTTGAAAGAAAAGAGGGAGGTTGTAATTAAAAACAACCCTAAAAAGGAAAGAATGGTTCTAATTAGGTCTGCATATGCCAGAGTAATCCCTCCTAGTGACTACATGTTGCACAAGAAGTCTAATTACATTGTATTAATGCCTACAACAGGGGAGCCCTCTACCTCTAAAGGAAAGAGGAAGATACAAGATGTCACTGACATCCAATATAGCCCAAAGAAGCAGAGAGTGGGAAAAGAAATACAATCTGATAAACCCTTGTACTCTCCATCTCAATCCCCTATTCATATAGGAGATTAATAGGCAGCAGCTGAGCAACTGATAGAGTTAGGAAGTATAGGAGAAATAGCTTACACATATGATGAAGTAGAAGAGGGAATGCCAGAAGAGCCCCTTGCTATTGAGATAAACATCACTACCAATGAGTTCAAGGGCCAAGAGTGGGATCCTGAGATCAAGCAGGCCAGTGAGGACTTCTTGTTTAACAACAACTTTGTTACAATAGGAGCATTCATGCAATTTGTGTGGAAGCAGAACATTGATAAATACAATGCAAGGTGTGAAAAGAGAAAAGGTGAGTAGCCTCATAAAGATCTAGCTATGGTTGAGGAGGAAATAAAGAAAGAAATGATAGATGAGTTTAAGACCATCACTCTTGAGCAAGGAAGAGAAATGGTGGCACAAGCTAGAGTACTCATTCTCCCTGAGTGGGACATAGCAGATGCCTTGGTATTGGAGGCAGTGAGAAAAGAGACTAAACCCATGGAGGGAGTCACTTTCAGCAAAGACAATGCTGCATTGGTCATGTGGTCTCTCAAAAGAGATGAAAATAGGAGAAATAAGGACACCCCAGGGTCAAGTTACATTGGTGGAATGATAGTAAAAAGAGTAAAAAACATCTGGGTTGGGGAAGCTGCTAGCACTGTGCTAGAGACTGCAAAGTTTAGTGTTATAGTAGCAGAAAGGGAAGCTAAGGAAAAGGTAGACCTCCAAGTTAAGTTGGAGACAATTTTGAAAGCTTACAATAGTGCTAAGGAAGAGGTAAGGGGTAAAGACAACATCATTGCTAGGCTGCAATGCCAGTTGATAGGACAGTACCATCAAGGTGAGTCTTCAACACTGATGATCTCCTCTTCTCCTGCAAGACCTCCACCTACCAGCCACATTATTGAGTTCCCACCATCTCCAACACCTTCTAGTTCTCAAATGATCAAGATCACTCCCCAAGAATTAGAGAATTTAAAACAGGCTCAGGCCTTGTATGCAAAGAAGTATGAAGAAAGAGTAAGGGCTAGAATTTCAAGTTTTGTAAACACCATGGGGGCCTCATTATTGTATAACAACATGAGCAAGATTCTAGATATGTGGAATGAGCTTAATGGAGATAAGGCCATTTTGATGCCTATCTTTGACAAGTGGAAGCCTAGAGAGTAGGATTTGGAGCTTATTTGTGTATCTTATGATGAAGTAGGGGCTGATCCTATCATCAAATCCACTTGTGACACCACAAAGGATCTAGTAAAATTAGCAGAAGGAATAGACAATGCTGAAAGGAAGATTAACTTGTACAAAAAGGAGTACATTGATCAAGTTTTGAATTGATTCCAGGAGTTTTTGTCAGCCCAAATCAATTGAACGACAAACAAGTGTGGCTTAATGAATTAGAGGCCAAATTGGTAGTTAGAATAAAAGGAATTGGTGACTTAGATGATGCTTCCTTTTTTGTTGTAACAATTTAGGAGATAGAGAGAATCAAATCTCATTACGGTTTTCTCATTTCAGAGGTTAACAAGATGAGGAATTCATGGAAAAGGTTAACCAAGGCAAAAGCGAAAGTGATTAACTTTGCATTGCCTGTTGATGATGTATACAATGAGTGGACAAGAAAATATGCCATTCAGGATGTAGAACAATTAGAAGAGGTTGCAACTGGACAACAAGTAGAAGAAGCTATGGAGGTCGAAAAGGACTTGTAACTGTATTTGTAAAAGATTTTGTAACTTCTTCTTGAAATGTAATGATTGTAACAAATTCTCCTAGGAAAGTCTGAAGCTATGTGCATCCATGCTATTATAAGTGGATACCAAGACTAGTAGAAAAAGGATCGCAAAAGAATTGTGAGAAAATGCTACAGAAATTTATCTGAGCTTTTCCAAGTTTTTAATGGAGAATATTCGAAGGTTTCTTGTAATACTTTTTTGAAGAAATATCAATATAGAGACCACTGGTTCTGAGTAAAAACTTTGTGTTGTCTTCATATGTGTTTGTGTGTGTTTACTATTTCATTCTAAATAATCCAGGGTTATTTCATTTGAATAGGGGTTGTAAGGCAATCTTCAATAGATATGTTTCTTAGCTTTTCTCTTCAAGAGGGGAATTAAATATGCGGGGATCAATTCTACCAGTAAATTCCTTGTGAGATATTTTGAATCTTGATGAGCATAGTTTACTTTGGTATGCATAAATTCTTATATGTGTCAGGCATATATAGGGATCTACATAGGCCAAACTAATGGGATGTGTATAGATATTTGACTGTGAGAGTATGGTTTGAACTTAGATGACTCTGTGACCTTGGATAAGGCACTAGTATAGATCGAGGTTGTCTATTACATGTTTTGTAGGTCAAATATTGAATATGAGTATAATTTTCATTCCTTTGTTTTAGTTAGTTTTGAGGTGATTAGATCCACTGGTTTTTCTGGACTGGTTTGTTGTGGATTTATCTTTTAAAAGTGTGAATTTAGCTCACAAAGGTATACCTGCCTGGACTCAAAGTAGGTCCGAAGTGTAGAAGGTTAAATCAAACCTTGTCATATGTTGTCCTAAGAGTTTCCTTCTCTTTAATATCTCTGCACACAGAGTTATCATATTATTATAAGGATGTTGAAGTGAATTAGATTTTGAAGACAACAAAAGTGGTGACTCTACTGGGGAGAGTCACAATAAGGATCCAGAGGCATATTTGTGTTTAAATTTATAAAGAAAATCATTGTGTTTGTGGAATTGCAGCCTTTCATTCTAAGCTTGTTTTCATAAAACCCATAGAAGTGGGTGGCAGCTCTGTTATCTTGGAACCAGTCCTTGTGAATTACAAATCATTCTAAAAGGAAAACAAGTGTAACGCAAGGAGGAAAAAACACCAGATCATTCATGAAGAAGCATCCTCATGAGACTTTGAAAGAAGGTTTTCTAGAGTAGTCACGAAGTGGTCAGAAGAGATCATTGTTACACGAGCCGTCAAATGCTACTTGGGTACAAAAGAATAATAATATCGGTAAGATGCCTGATTGACCGGTTTATGCAAAGTCTAATTCTTCTTCTAGAGATTCTGAACATGAAATATTAGGTTTCCATTCTGGATTGTTTGGAAATATTGATAATGCATATGCTTTAAATCAAGATCTATCCCATGTTAGTGTCTATACAAGAGATAGGACTAGTTCAAATACAATTAGACACTCTATGCCTAGAACAATCGATGAAAACATTAGTTTGATTGACATAGATCAAGTCAATATCTCTGATTTCGAGGAAAATTTCCATGATGAAGATAAAGTGTCCCAAGAGATTGAATATTTGAATAAGAGAGTTCACCATTTAATCTCCCTAAGAGCCCAAAAGGAAGCAAATAAGGAGAAGGAAGTCAACGCTAAATTAATGGAGAGAGATAGGACTCTTAGAAAAATAGCTGATCTTGAAGTACTAGCTAAGGAAAAAGAAAAGAGTGATGAGGAAGGCCCTGTGATCAGAGAAATTCTGATCCCCAAAGCCAAGCAAGCATATAGGTCAGTAGTCCAACCAAACAGGGAAGTTTTTAGTGATTCTCAGCTTCCTAGGACTAATGTGGATAAAGGAAAATTGAAATGGGTGGATGATGGAACTGGATCTAAAAATGTAGAGGAGATTTCTCATAGGTTGTTAGCACATGAGAGAGAAATGGAAAGAATGAGGAAAGAAAAGGAGGATTTACAAATGGAGTTAGAGAAAGTTGAGTTGGAAGTAGCCAATTAGGAAGTCAAAAGAAAAATTACTTATCTAAAAGGTCCCCCTATCATGTTTCCATCAGAAGACCTTAGTAAGCCTAATCCTCAGCAAATTTCCCTTCCCCCAGTTAAAATTCAACCTACGGTGCCTCTAATATAGCATTAGTGAGTTAAATCCCTATGAACAGTCAGCACACCCAAATATCTTAGTCTCCAATTCCAAAAGTTAGAGTGACTATGGGAAACAATAATGTTATTACCCCTTTTCATAGGAGACCTATCAATTTAGAGCAATATAGACAATTGTTCTTTGATGGGATTCCAGGAAATCCCAACCATGTTCCTACTGAGTTAAGGGACAAAATACATAAATTTACTGGAAACAATGCAATTAGTGCTGAGGAACATCTAAAATCTTTTGGGGACCTAATAAATGATTATGAGATAGTGGATGAAGATGTCATCATGAAACTGTTTGTTCAGTCCCTGGTTGATGATGTAAGAGATTGGTACATAGGTCTTCCAGTTAATAGCATTGGGTCATGGGAAGATTTTAAAAATTGTTTTCAAGAGAAATATGGTGATAAAACAAATGTGAGCTTTATGCTCAATTAATTTAATAACATCAGAAAGTCTGACAATGAAATGGCCACTGATTTTAATGCTAAATTCCAAAAGGCCATGCATAGATTGTATCAGGTGATGAGATTAGATGATAACATGTGTCTGAATACCTATTACAATGCATCTTATTCTAAGATGGCCTATATCCTGAGGGATAAGAATACACATAGCTTGAGGTATGCATTTAGAATTGCCATTAATGTAGAAAGCAATAGAAAAGCATCCAAGAAGTTAGGAAGAAGGACAGATGGTAGATTATGGCAAGAAACAAAGCAACAACCTAATAAAGTTGCTAAGGAGGAAGACAAGATATAGAAGTTGGTCATTGCTATGAAGGATCTGATTGCCAAGGTAAACAAAAATGATAAACCTCATTATAACTGGCAATATAGAACTCCTAGATTGCCTGACATGCCTTATAATACCAACTGGAAAGATGGCAAACCCTAGAATGAGAAGCCCAAAATTGCTCAGAATCAGGATACTCCAGACCCCTTGAAAGGGAAAACTATCCATAATATAGAAAATAATCCTTGGTGCATTGCTTGTGATGGGCCACATTCTCCTCATAAGTGTGCAGTGGCTTAGGCTCTTGAAGAATCCATGAGACAAGAAGCTGAGCCTAATATTAACATGTTTGAGACTATTATAGAAAATGATGAGGAATCTATACAAAGTGAATACAGTGATGTGCTAGACAATGAAAGGTTTGTTCAAGGACAACAAACTTTGGATTAGCATCCTACATTGAATGTGGTAATAATTGAGGATGAAGAAGTTCATCTTAGAAGGCCTAGTGAGGAAGAAGTTAAAAGCCTCACCAAAGCTGCCATTGCCAAAGCAAAACACAATTATAACTTAAGGAGCACCAAGAAGGACATTGATCAAGGTGAATCTGGTTCCATGTTCATGAAAGAGATTACCCAAAAGGGGATAGCAAGTAGTTCTACTACTGTTCCTAAAATTGGTCAAGAAAAGAAGGAATAGGTTAAAGATGTACTCAAGAGTACAGATGATAAAAATACCAGTGATATACAAGGAGCTACCACAGCAAAAAGGGCAACTCAATTCAAGGCAGAAAGAGTTAGAGCTAATACTAAAATAAGCAATAGTTCTACATTTGACATGGTTCAAGCTCTTACTCAATGAAGGTTACTGTCCCATTAGTAGAATTGCTGAAAATAAAAGAACATAGGGATGCAACTTTGTCTTTGTTTTCTAATATATCTGACAGTGACATAGTCCTACCCACCGGTTCAGCTAAAAATGGAAAGGATCAGGGACTCCAAACCCTGGAGGTTTATGTTGGAACCACTATCACTCAAGAGCTTTCACAGGTAGATCCTTTCTATGTCACTTTGTTAGTAAACAACTAGTTGATAAAAAACTGCATGATAGATTCAGGAGCTGCTGCTAATGTTATGCCCTATGGTGTTATGAAATAATTAGGACTGTCAGTAACCATTGTTTATGGAAAATGCTATGATATGGATAACAAGGAAGTACCTGTGATAGGTACAATGAAATATGTTGAAGTAAAAATAGCAGTATTCCCTGAGGTAACTTATAAAATGGATGTTATTGTTACTGATACCAAGCCCCATTATGGTATGTTACTATCTAGGCAATGGGCAGCAACAGTAGGAGGAAATGTTCAACTGGATTTATCTTATGCCACCATTTCAATAAATGGGGATTAGGTCAAGTTGTATAGAGAACCACATGCTCCTAGGGTAATTGAAAATGTAGATCCTAGTATGCTCAATTGTATGATTGATGTGGATCTTGACAATTTCATATTACAACCAATTTTACCCTAGTTGAAGAATATTGACCCCATTGTGGTTGAATTAGAAGCACAACAGTATGGTTTATGGCAGATGTATTTTGATGGAGCTTGCTTCAAAGAAAGATCTAGAGTAGGGGTTCTTTTTGTATCCCCATCATGTATAACTTTTAAGTATTCTTTCTTATTGGCTTTCCAGTGCAAAATAATCTTGCAGAGTATGAAGCTCTATTGTTGGGGCTTGAGGTTGCAAAAAAGCATGGAATCTAGCTGTTGACAGTGTTAGGGGATTCAGAATTGGTTGTCTCTCAGGTAAGATCCAAATATGCATCCAAGAATGATAGATTAAAGAGATATAAACATGCAGTTTGGGATGTTATTGAGCATTTTAGTGCATTTTCTATTAATTGCATAGAGCGATCAAAGAATATTATGGCAGATTTCCTAGCTAATGTTGCCTTGAAAAATGATGATGCAACACTAACTGGTATTTCCACTGTGGAAATAAAATCTAGGCCTGCTATCCCTGATAATGGGTATAATTGGCAAGTTTTTGCTGATGATGAAGATATTCTTAGGTTCATCCAATGTGTTGATGATTATGATGGACAAAAGATTGATTGCAATGGACTATTGGAGGTGGTTGACAATAGGGAAATGGTGTTTGGAAATGACTTGGTCTAGTTGGAAACCAATGAAATACCTAAAGGGCTGGTAGAGTTGGAAAGCATGTTCAGTTACAATGATAGTCATTTACATCAGCAGTCTACCACCAAGTTGGAAGAATTAGAGGAGGTAAACCTGGGGACTGAATCATCCCCTAAGTTAGTATACATTGGGAAGAAATTACCCCCTCATGTCAGGACTAATCTTATTAATTTATTGAAGAAATATAAGCATGTTTTTTGCTTTGTCTTATGAATACCTAAAGGTGTATAGACAAGATCTTTTTCAGCATGAAGTTCCTCTACTTCCAGATGCTAAGCCTTTCAGACAGAAACATAGACCTATTAATCCCTTGTTGGAAACTAAGATGTAGCAAGAGTTGACTAAGCTAAGAGAAGGTGGGATTATCAAACCTATAAGACATTCTTCATGGGTCTCCAATCTGGTCCCAGTAAGAAAGAAAAATGGGGACATTAGATTGTGTGTAGATTTTAGAAATTTGAATGTGGCTTCTTTGAAAGATAATTACTATTCCCCAAATATGGAAGCCATGCTACAGAGAGTAATAGGTTGTGACCTCTTGTCCATGATGGATGGTTTTTCAGGATACAATCAAGTGTTAGTGAGAGAGTCTGAACAGTTTAAAACTACCTTCACTACTCCATGGGGAACACATGTCTATGTGACAAGGCCATTCGGGAAGCACCAGTGTTAAAGTCTCCTAATTAAAGTAAGCCCTTTTCTCTATTCTCTTTTGCTTCATATCATACAGTAGCTGCAGTGTTGTTACAAAAGGATAATGAGGGATATGAACATCCCATAGCTTTCTACAGCAAGTCTTTGCAAGTAGTAAAATTAAAATATGAAACCATGGAGAAACAAGCTTATGCTTTAGTTAAAGTTGTCAAGGCTTTTAGGCCGTATCTGGTAAATGAAAATATCATTGCTTATGACCCACATGCTGCAATTAAGGATATTCTGTCCCAGTCTAAAGTTATAGGGAAAAGATGCAGATGGATTAATAGAATCCAAGAATTTGACTTGGAAATAAAGATCACCAAATTGGTGAGAGGTTTAGGTCTGGCTAAGCTCATGACTGAGTCTAATCTTTTGAATGTTGAAATACATAATGTTGAAGTCAAAAGCACTTCAATCACTAGTATTGAAAGGCAACCTTGGTATTCAGAGATAGTCTAATTTTTAAGAGATGCTGCATTCTCAGAAGGAATGACACATAATTAGAGAAGAACTCTAAAACTCAAGTCACAAAAATATGTTTTCATTCAAGGTGATCTACTTTGGAGAAAAAGAGATGTAGAATTGCTAATGTGTTTGGATGAATTCTAGGCTAAACGAGTATTGACTGAAATGCATGATGGAGTATGTGGGGGTCATTACTTTGCTAAGAAAACTACTAGTAAGATAACCCAGGTTGGATACTATTGGCCTACCTTATTCAAAGATGCTCATGCACATGTCCAGAAATGTGACCCATGCCAAAAGTTTTCATCCAAGCTGAAGTATGAAGGAGCTTTACCCCTAAATCCAGTCATAGTGGAAGCCCCTTTTGTCTAGTAGGGCATTGATTTTATTGGAGAGATTGTTGAGAGATTAGAAAGAGATCATAGATGGATCATAGTAGCACTGACTATTTTACTAAATGGATTAAAGCTATTCCTACAAGAAGAGATACAAGTAAGGTTGTCATTGATTTCCTAATGGATAATGTAATAACTAGATTTGGAATGCCTGCAAAATTGGTGATGGATAATGCCATGAGTTTCAGGTCAGAAGAGTTTGTAGGATTTTGTACCAGTCATGGAATACTCATGTCTTACTCTTCACCCTATCACCCTTAGGGGAATGGGCAAGAAGAATCTAGCAATAAAAGCCTTTTGAACATCATCAAGAAAATCCTAGAAGAAAACAAGAGATCTTGGGATCAAAAATTGAAGTTAGCTTTGTGGGCAGATAGAATAATAGTCAAGAAGGCCATTGGAATGTCACCTTTTGAACTAGTTTATGGTACAAAAGTCAGATTACCAGTGAATAATCTTCTTCCAATTTATAAATTCTTGCAAAACGAGGATATGGATCTATCTGAACCAATGGAAAACAGAATGATCCAAATTGTGGAGGTGGAAGAGCTCAGAACTCTAGCTCATAAAAGAAATCAGAAGATTCAATTGTAGTCCAAATACCTTTTTGATAAAAGGACATCATTAAGGAAGTTTCAAATTGATGATATTGTTCTTCAGTGGAATGCAAAAGGACAGGACAAGGGAAAACATAAGAAATTTGAATCATTATGGGTTGGCTCTTTTGTGGTCTGTGATCTAAATGGAAAGGATTCTTATTTTGTGAAAAATATGAATGATGAAGTACAGGAATTTCCAGTGCATGGACAATTCCTGAAACATTATTTCTCTTGACGTCCATTCACAGTAGGTCCTTTGTTTGTATATATTTTGTTTCCTTCCTATTGTTTTGTTTGGGTCTGTGTTTTGGTCTGTTTCTCCAGAGTTTCTGAGGTTTCTTGTGTTGACCTTGCAATCAACCATCCCCAGTCAGAGCCACTATTATCACTGTTTAAGAAATGGGTTTTCTTTTCCCATAATTGGCTAAGTTTTTGAAATTTTGAGTCAGACACATTATCAACTGCTTCAAGTCTACGTTAGGTCTTAAGGGTTTAGGGTTTCAATTTTAAATTGCTCAATGTTTGATCAAAAAACCTCTGGTTTCTATTCCTACGTTACTTAATCCACTTAAGTAATGGGTCTTGGGGTCGTATGAGGTGTCCCCCCTTGTCATTTGCCTAGGCGGTTGTTGAATTGATCGTAAAAATTTATGCCTTATGACTTTTCTTCCTAATGTTGTCGGGCCAAGTAAGTTGCACGTAGCTCTTAGATGGATCTATGGTTTTCGCTATTTCATTAGGCGAAGTTGCATGTGTTCAATGGTGCGAATTTGGTCTGGTTTAAAAGGGCTCCATCTCTTTCAAGATCTAACAGCTGGCATTAGTTCGTAGCCGAAACTAGCAAGTGAAATACCTTTTGCAAAATGGTGAAAATGCTTGGCGGGACCTGACAGTGGAGAATTTTCAAATGGCTAAAAGGTGATCAGGTTCAAGAGAGATCGACGGTTCACATTGTTTCATGGCTGATAGATGCTCACGTGTTATGCCTTGCGAAGTAGCGAAAAGGTTTTTTAGCCCACAAAAAGGGAGTTTTAATAAAAGCATAATAGATGCGCAAGTCTCATTTGATTTGACGGTTAGCATAGCTTTGCAAAAGAAAGATGCTTGATAGTTAGCTTTTGCAAAGTAGAGAAATGACATGGTCCTCCAAGCAGGCAGTCCAGTTGGTTGAGATGGTGAGTAAGATGATGGCATGTGGCAGAAGGTCAAAATAGTCAGCAAGTCGGATCTAAGGATTAAAAGGTGGGTCCCAAAGGTGAGTCATGCCGCGGGATAAGAAGTGACCTGGTAGATACAGGTGGCAAGGATGAGGTGGAATCCGATGTTTCCTATCAACGAATAAAAGGTGAACATGTCAGTTCATAAATGACTAGATGCCAAGTGGATGGAGTTGAGTCAGAGGGCCCACGTCTGCCAAATTTAGTTAAGTTGTTAAGCATCGAGCAAGTTAAATATGATCTAATGGTCTGTGTATATTCGCGAAGGTAAAATGCTCATGCTTTAAAACTAGTGAAACATCGAAAGGTTTTTGGGCCTCGAAGAACAGGTGAAGCATGAAGCTAAAAGGGGATCAACTCCGATTTGATCCAAGGGCTCGCGTTATTTCGTGGCTATGAACCAATTGAGGGATATGCTTTGCAAAATAGTGAAAGGAAGAGAAGGTTCATCCAAGTGTAATGCTAGATGGTGATGTGTTGATTGACACATGGTTTCAAAAGAAATTGAGGGCCCGCCAAGGTGTAACTGGCGGTTATAAGGGAAAGACACTTGGCCAACTTTGAACTAAACTTGAAGAGTTTTCCAAAGCTAATGGTTGAGTGCCATGTGGTATTCAGTAACCAGTGAAAGAGTGGTGTAAGTGAAGAAAGCATAAAGGTATCACTTAAAGGATGGTCATCTCCGATTTGATCCAATGCTTCGCATTGTTTCGTGGCCCAAAGTTGAAAATGATTTAAGCTATGCGAAATAGTGAAAGACCATAACCTGGCAAGATAGAGGCAGGGTTAATGAAGAAGCTGAGAGTCCTGGTAAGAGTTAAATGTCGAGTAGTTAAAGTTCCATCTAACGCCTAGCATAGCTTCACAAAAGAAAAGTGCTCAGAGGATAAAGCCAATGAAGTGGAAAAAAGGAGGTAGGGCCCGGTGCTAAGGAAAAGTTGTTAAGTCAGTGTAAAGACCGATCAAGTTTCATTTGATTGGACGGTTGGCATGATTTTGTTTGACGAAATTGCTCGAAGGTTATGCTCTACAAAATAGCAAAAGAGCAAAAAGAAAAATGTGCAGGCATGTTGTGACCCATTGGAGCGAAAATTTTGAATTCTCTAATGAATTCAATTCTGAAGGGATGGCCAAAGCATGTGGTATCAATGTTGCAGTTAAGAGCCAGAGTACCATAGATGATCTCATATAAATCGAATGAAAATATCATTCTAAAGAATTGTTGTAGAGAAAGCAGTTGCAGAGCTATTTTCTTCAAATACAGAGCAAATTCATTTAGTTGCTGAGCAGATTCCTTCAAGCTAAAAACAAGTTTTCTTGTACTCTTGTTTGGCAATTTCTTAACAGTGTGTTTTAATTGAGGTCTCGATTTGTCACAGAACCAGTTGGGGGTAATAGTTAAATTGCATGCATATTTTAAGATGGCACCTAAGAGAGAATTCTCAGAAAAAGTTAATTACCAGGAAAGGGCCATTTGTGATGATTTTCTTGAATAGTTGACATTGTCAACTAATCTGGCATCAAAGGTGAAAGAACTAGTGCCAAGAGCTCCTTACTTGAAAATAGGAGAGGGGTTATATGATAAGGGTAACTGGTTGAGAGACCCATAGGTTGGGTTGTCTGCGTTGGGGTTGTTCAAAGTTGGATTTGGCATGAGAAATTCCCAGGCCCCAATGAACAACATCTGGGAGTTAGATGTGGGAAAATTGGTAGTTCCACGAGTATTCATGGACATGGATCTCCTAACTCAGATTGCACATAATTATGATCCAATCACAAGGAGAATTAGGGATATAAATGGGAAAGCCCTCATTGAAATAAATAATGAGGAATTCAGAAGTTCTTTTGGGCTTAGTGAATTCACCAATTTTCTAGAGCCTATTAATTTCAAATCACTAGCTCAAGTATACAATGCGTAGAGGAACCACCTTAGAAATGGGCCTCTTAAAGAATTATTTGTGAAGATAGGTGGGTTGAAAGTTGTAGGACCCAACACTGAAGAGCCCTTCTCATTAAATTTGTTCACCCTTAGGGCTCAGGGATTGTATTGGTCACTTTGCCAGATTTTAGGAAAGGATGCTGAGGCAAATATGCCCACTCATTACATGCTAATAATTGCTTAGATTTTGAATCCTTCTCTTGCAGTAACCTTTGATTATGCTTCCTTTATCACTGATGCTATCTATGAAGGATTGATAGGAATAAAGAATGGGAAAGTGGATAGGCCTTTTGGATGGTATTCCCTCCTCATGCATCTATTTTTATTCAAGGGTGGGGATTATTTTGCAAATGGAATGGATCTTGTAAAAGAGAAAGATGGAGAAAAGATGTCAGTGTAATTATGGAGTACAGTGTTGTCATGGGACAGAAATGATGCTAGTTTCTTAAAGTTTGATAAACATTTTGCATCAAAGATTAGGACTCTCCTCTATTCAGAAAATCCAAGAGTCCCCAAGGTTCTTTTGGAATTTATTAAACCAAAAGAATTTGCAGAAAATATAAAAAATTGTCCATAATTGGGGTGATATTTACTTATACCCCGTCTGCACAATTTTTAGAGTATTTGGTTTCAGAGGCACTTCATTTTTATTGCCCTATTAGGTCCCTCTCAAAGTGGGAATTACAGAGGTCCTCAGACAAATTGGTAGTGTGCAAGAGGTAGAGCTAACAAGCAGGGGATAAAGGGACTATTTTCCCTATGGTTACTATAGCCCACCAATTTTTAATAATAAAGAGAGGTTGGAACTATTTTGAAGATTTTCTTCAACCTTATCATTTGTCAACTGCAGTATCTAGGTGTGTTGATCCTGAAGATTTCTTCAATGGCATGTTTAGAAAGAGGGCAATATGCAGAAGTAGACCCCATCAATTCCA
Organism: Cryptomeria japonica; assembly: GCF_030272615.1. NCBI lineage: Eukaryota > Viridiplantae > Streptophyta > Pinopsida > Cupressales > Cupressaceae > Cryptomeria > Cryptomeria japonica. The sequence continues at coordinate 76,473,970 of NC_081413.1, forward strand.
GTTTCCTGAAGACCTCATTAGAAATGAGTTTGATCTAGATGAGTAGGAGCTGAGGAAGGAAAAGTGGGTGGCTTATAAAAAGGCCTTAGACTTTGTACATCAGTTTGATACCAGCTATGACCCATTGTCTAGCTTTCACCCTTTTGAGGAGAAAATAAAGTTCCTAATTATTTGTTTTGAGGATGTAATGCAGACTTTGAAAGAAAAGAGGGAGGTTGTAATTAAAAACAACCCTAAAAAGGAAAGAATGGTTCTAATTAGGTCTTCATATGCCAGAACAATCCCTCCTGGTGACTACATGTTGCACAAGAAGTCTAATTACAGTGTGTTAATGCCTATAACAGGGGAGCCCTCTACCTCTAAATGAAAGAAGAAGATACAAGATGTCATTGTCATCCAAGATAGCCCAAAGAAGCAGAGAGTGGGAAAAGAAATACAATCTGACAAACCCTTGTACTCTCCATCTCAATTCCCTATTCATATAGGAGATGAATAGGCAGCAGCTGAGCAACTGATACAGTTAGGCAGTCTGGGAGAAATATCTTACACATATGATGAAGTAGAAGAGGGAATGCCAAAATAGCCCCTTGTTGCTGAGATGAACATCACTACCAATGAGTTCAAGGGCCAAGAGTGGGATCTTGAGATCAAGCAGGCCAGTGAGGACGTCTTGGCTGACAACAACTTTGTTACATCAGGAGCATTCATGCAATTTGTGTGGAAGCACAACATTGATAAATACAATGCAAGGTGAGAAAAGAGAAAAGGTGAGCAGCCTCATAAAGATCTAGCTATGGTTGAGGAGGAAATAAAGCAAGAAATAATAGATGAGTTTAAGACCATCACTCTTGAGCAAGGAAGAGATATGGTGGCACAAGCTGGAGTACTCATTCTCCCTGAGTGGAACATAACAGATGCCTTGGTATTGGAGAAAGTGAGAAAAGAGACTAAACCCATGGAGGGAGTCACTTTCAGCAAAGACAATGCTACATTGGTCATGTGGTCTCTCAAAAGAGATGAAAATAGGAGAAATAAGGACACCCTTGGTGGAATGATAGTGAAAAGAGTACAGAACACGGGGGTGGTGGAAGCTGCTAGTGCTATGGTAGAGACTACAAATTTTAGTGTTGCAGTAGCAAAAAGGGAAGCTAAGGAAAAGGAAGACCTCCAAGTTAAGTTGGAGATAATTTTGAAAGCTTACAACAGTGCTAAGGAAGAGGTAAGGGGTAAAGATAACATCATTGCTAAGCTGTAAAGCCAGTTGACAGGACAAGACCATCAAGGTGAGTCTTCAACACTGATGATCTCCTCTTCTCCTGCAAGACCTCCACCTACCAGCCCCATTATTGAGTTCCCACCATCTCCAACACCTTCTAGTTCTCAAATGATCGAGATCACTCCCCAAGAATTGGAGAATTTAAAATAGGCCCAGGCCTTGTATGCAAAGAAGTATGAAGAAAGAGTAAGGGCTACAATTTCAAGTTTTGCAGACACCATGGGGGCCTCATTATTGTATAACAACATGAGCAAGATTCTAGATATGTGGAATGAGCTTAATGGAGATAAGGTCGTTTTGATGCCTATCTTTGACAAGTGGATTCCTAGAGAGAAGTATTTGGAGCTTATTTGTGTATCTTATGATGAAGCAGGGGCTGATCCTATCATCAAATCCACTTGTGACACCACAAAGGATCTAGTGAAATTAGCAGAAGGAATAGACAATGCTAACAGGAAGATTAACTTGTACAAAAAGGAGTACACTAAACAAGTTTTTGAATTGATTCCAGGAGTTTTTGTCAGCCCAAATCAATTGAAGGACAAACAAGTGTGGCTTAAGGAATTAGAGGCCAAATTGTTAGTTAGAATAAAAGGAATTGGTGACTTAGATGATGCTTCCTTTTTTGTTGTAACAATTCAGGAGATAGAGAGAGTCAAATCTCATTACGGTTTTCTCAATTCAGAGGTCAACAAGATGAGGAATTCATGGAAAAGGTTAACCAAGGCAAAAGAAAAAGTGATTAACTTCACATGGCCAGTTGATGATGTATACAATGAGTGGACAAGAAAATATGCCATTCAAGATGCAGTACAGTTAGAAGAGGTTGCAATCGGACAACAAGTAGAAGAAGCTGTGGAGGTTGAAAAGGACTTGTAACCGTATTTGTAAAAGCTTTTGTAACTTCTTGAAATTTAATGATTGTAACAAATTCTCCTAGGAAAGTCCAAAGCTATGTGCATCCATGCTATTATAAATGGATACCAAGACTAGTAGAAAAAGGATCGCAAAAGAATTGTGAGAAAATGCTACAGCAATTTATCTGAGCTTTTCCAAGTTTTTAATGGAGAATATTCGAAGGTTTCTTGTAATACTTTTTTGAAGAAAATATCAATATAGAGACCATTGGTTCTGAGTAAAAACTTTGTGTTGTCTTCATATGTGTTTGTGTGTGTTTACTATTTCATTCTAAATAATCTAGGGTTATTTCATTTGAATAGGGGTTGTAAGGCAATCTTCAATAGATATGTTTCTTAGCTTTTCTCTTCAAGAGGGGAATTAAATATGCGGGGATCAATTCTACCAGTAAATTCCTTGTGAGATATTTTGAATCTTGATGAGCATAGTTTACTTTGGTATGCATAAATTCTTATATGTGTCAGGCATATATAGGGATCTACATAGGCCAAACTAATGGGATGTGTATAGATATTTGACTGTGAGAGTATGGTTTGAACTTAGATGACTCTGTGACCTTGGATAAGGCACTAGTATAGATCGAGGTTGTCTATTACATGTTTTGTAGGTCAAATATTGAATATGAGTATAATTTTCATTCTTTTGTTTCAGTTAGTTTTGAGGTGATTAGATCCACTGGTTTTTCTGGACTGGTTTGTTGTGGATTTATCTTTTAAAAGTGTGAATTTAGTTCACAAAGGTATACCTGCCTGGACTCAAAGTAGGTCCGAAGTGTAGAAGGTTAAATCAAACCTTGTCATATGTTGTCCTAAGAGTTTCCTTCTCTTTAATATCTCTGCACATAGAGTTATCATATTATTATAAGGATGTTGAAGTGAATTAGATTTTGAAGACAACACTTAAATTTATCGATCTAACCAAAAAAATTTGGGGATCAGTATATCTTCCAAAAGGTTGTCTGAAATGCTAAGTTGTCTATATGGTTGTGTGTAATATTTTGGAGTTAAGGCCAAAACATCGGTCCAGAAGGGCTACTAGTCAAAGGGGTAGGTTTATAAAGGAGGTCTAAGGATTTGATGCCCGAGATCAAAACCAGGGCCTGAAAGAGGTCTTATATGTTGTGTGTTGACCAAATGCCAAATCCCAAGGAGTGGGGATCACTGGTAAAGTCTGTTTGAAGAGTTGAACCCTCTTACTCATCTTACCGATAAAGCCTATTTGAAGATTTGAAGCCTGTTACTCATCTTGAGTAGGCCTAAGACTAGGGAATGTGTGTTTAGTTTCATCCAAGGTGTAGAGTCCTTCCTTGCAGGGCCCTTGTGAGTAGTTGAAGGGTCACTAGTCTAACCCAATTTGGGCTTGCTATTAGGAGTTTTCGGTAGGCCTCTACATCAAGTGGTATTAGAACCTAGGAGTGTCCTTTGGAAGAGAAGGAGAAGACAAGATGTCAAAAGAAGAATGATCCCATGAGGTACCATCCAGAATGACCAATGCAGAGTTGAATGTCCTGGTGAAGAAGCAGATGGCAGAAAGCAAAGTAGTCAGGGATGAGAATTAGGCCTTGAGGAATGAGATGGACTGGTTGAAGGAGATAGTGGACAGGGGAGAGAAAGACTCTGGAGAAGAAGGGGATGAATAGGAGATCCCTATGTAGGAGGAGCTAGAGGTACCTACAGACCAGAGACCCATGATGAGTGTCCTCAAGTACATGGAGAGAAGAACAATGGATGTGAAGATGGATCTGCCAGTATTTGTAGGCAAGATGGAGCTTGACACAGTGATGGAGTGGATAGACTCCTTGGATACTTTTTTTGAAAGTGAAGACATACCAGACCACCAAAGGGTAAAGATGGCCCAATCCAAAATGAAAGGGGTTGCACTAAATTGGTGGACTTTCATCCAAGATGAGAGAGTGAAAGAGGGAAAGAGAAGGATAGCTACATGGAAGAAGATGATAGCTTTGGTGAAATAAGCCTATGTCCCAATGGATTACAATATCCAATTGCATAGGAGATGGCAGCATTTGAAGCAAAGGGAGATGGATGTGAGTTCCTATACCAAGGAGTTCATGAAGTTGTGTGTGAGGACTAAGGTGAAAGAGAGTGAAGATGAGAAGGTGGCAAGGTATCTCAATGTGTTGAGGTTTACAATCCAAGAAGAGTTGAATCTCCACACCCCAGAGATAGTCCATAAGTGATTTCAATTGGCACTCAAGGTGGAGGAAAAGTTGAAGAGAAGGAAAGATCCAAATGGTAGAGGTAAAGGGAGACATCAGAGAGGGGGAAGAGGCCCTTTCAGAGGTAGAGGAAGTGGTTTTGGTAATCAGGGAGACTCAAATCAAGAAGGCAATAGAGGAGAAAGTAGTTACAATCAAGGAGGAGGCTACAATCCAAGAGGAAGCTTTAGGGGTAGAAGACCACCCTCTAGAGGGAGATCCCAAGGTAGAGGACCTCCTAGATGCTACAACTATAATCAAGAAGGGCATATGGCCAATAGGTGTCTATAGAAGGCTTCTAGCTCCATGGGAGAAAGGAGAAGCAATTTGGTGCAGGAATCTAATTGTCAAAGTGTGGCAAGTGCAAGCACTTATAAAAGTGTAAATGCTCTTGATAGTTATGGATATCTTGAAAGAGGAGAGGCTCTAATGATGAGGAGAGTAGTAACCTCCATGAAAGTACCTAACAAGGAACATACAAAAAGGAAATCTCTTTTCAAAACCACTTGCAAGGCAAGAGGAAAGGTATGTAGGGTTCTGATAGACTTTGGATCCACCGAAAATTTTGTATCACTTAAAATGGTAGAAAATCTTAAGCTTAGGAAGTTGCCTCACCCATATCCCTATAAGGTTTCATGGCTCACCCAAGGTCAACAAATAGTGGTGGAAGAGGAGGCTTGGTTGGAGTTTCACATTGGATCTTACAAGGATATATTTCTATTTGACATAGCCAAGATGGATGCATGCCATCTCTTATTTGGGAGACCATGGTAGTATGAATTGAAAGCTCATCATGATGGGTTAAGGAACACCTACCCAATCACCAAGGATGGTAAGGTGATACAACTCTTGTCTCTGATAGAGGAAGAAATGGAATCAAAAGGGAAGGATACAAGAGTGTTGATGATAGAAGGTAAATAGTTCATGAAGGAGATTGTAGAGAAAGTTGCAGTTTGTTATGCCCTCATGCCTAGCCCAAAGGTGACAAGGAAAGAGCAGTATGCAGAAGAGAAAGAAGGACCAAAACATATAGAACTATAAGTCAGACAATTGCTTGATAAGCATCAAGGCATCATCTCAGATGGAATGCCAAGATCCCTACCACTAGTGAGGGACATCAGCGATTATATAGATCTAATCCTTAGATCTACATTGCCAAACAAAGTGACCTACAAACTCACCCTAGACCAGAATAAAAAAATGGCAAGACAGATTGAAGAATTACTTGAGTCAGGACTGATTGGAAAATATCTAAGCCCATGTGTAGTACCGACAATCCTTGCACCCAAGAAAGAAGGCACTTGGAGGCTTTCTACAGACTCAAGAGCCATCAACCAGATAACCATTAGGTATAGGTTCCCAATCCCTAGAATAGAGGATTTGCTTGATTGCTTAGGGAGTGCTAAATATTTTACAAAAATGGATCTAAAAAGTGGATACCATCAGATTAGAATAAGGCCAGGGGATGAATGGAAAATAGATTTTAAAACTTAATGAGGGGTTATATGACTGGAAAGTCATGCCATTTGGGTTATCCAACGCCCCTAGTACCTTTATGAGGTTAATGAATGAAGTCTTGGTGAATTCATAGGAAAATTTATCATAGTATACCTAGATGATATCTTGATCTTCAGTCACACAAGGGAAGGGCACCTTAAACACATAGATATGGTTCTCAAGAGGTTACATGAAGATCAACTAATGATCAATTTGGATAGGTGTTTGTTCATGCAGGAAGAGATCATCTACTTGGGTTTTGTAATCTCCCAAGGTGAGTTGAAAATGGATCAAGAGAAGGTGAGTGCTATATTGTCTTGGCCTACACCTAAGACTATGAATGATGTTCGGAGCTTCCAAGGTTTAGAAACTTTTTATAGGAAATTCATAAGAAGATTTAGTCATGTTTTTGCACCCATGCTTGACACCATAAAGGGAGGACAAAAGTGTAGGTTCAGTTGGACCAAAGAGGAAGATGATTCATTTGAGACATTGAAGAAGAAGGTTGTCGAAAAACCAGTCCTTGCCTTACCAGACTTCAACAAGATATTTTAGGTGTAATGTGATGCAAGCCACATGGCCATTGGAGAAGTACTTAGTTGTAAAGAAAGGCCTATTACTTTGTTCAGTGAAAAGATAAATGATGCTAAGAAAAGATAATCATCTTATGAATTGGAGATGTATGCTCTAGTATAGTCCTTGAAGAAGTGGAGGCACTATTTATTACCTAAGGAGTTCAGAGTGTCTATTGATAATCAGGCACTCAGTTTCATAAATAGTCAAGAGAAGCTTAATCACCGGCACATAAAGTGGGTAGAGACCCTACAAGCTTTCACGTTTACCCTCAAACATAAGAAGGGAGTCAAGAATAAAGTTGTTGATGCTTTGAGAAGAAGAGTCTTGACTATAAACCAAATCAAGATGGAGAGTATTGGTATTGATTCTTTGAAAAGTATGTATGTTGCTGATGAAGACTTTGGAGAAATATACAAGGTATGTGAAAATTTTGGTGACCAATATCATAATGATTTTTCTAAGTTTCTGACACAAGATGGATTGTTTTTCAAAGGAGTGCAGTTGTGTATTCCTAAATGTTCCATGAGGTTGATTATTAATAGGGAGAAACATTATGGAGCCATGGTAGGTCATTTTGGCCTTGACAAGACCCTAGATCTTGTGAAGAGACATTATTTTTGGCCTAAATTGCAGACAAATGTGAGAAAGTTTGTGAAGACATGTGTCATATGTTAGAAAGCTAAAGGGAAGTCTACAAATGTAGGTTTATATCAGCCTTTACCCATTCCTTCTAGGCCATGGGAGAGTATAAGTATGGACTTTGTGTTGGGTTTGCCTAGAGCAAGGAGAGGATTTGAAAGTGTCTTTGTAGTAGTGGATAGGTTTAGTAAAATGGCTCATTTCTTGCCATGTAAGACTTCTTGTGATGCATCATATGATGCAGACCTATTCTTCAAAGAAATAGTCTGGATACATGGATTGCCCCTAAACATTGTTTCAGACAGAGATGTGAAGTTCATAGGTCACTTTTGGAGGACTCTTTGGAAGAAGTTGGGGACTAACCTAGCTTTCTCACTAGCCTACCATCCTCAAACGGATGGAAAAATTGAGGTTGTCAATAGGTCATTAGGAAACCTATTAAGGTGTTTGATAAGGCAATATGGAAAGAAGTGAGATAACATTTTGTCACAGGTAGAATTATCATACAATGACACCATAAATAAAAGTACCGATAAATCTCCTTTTTAGATTGTTTATGGTATCCACCCAAGCGGAGTGTTGGAGTTAAGAGATTTACCCAAAGAAGAAGCCATATGTGTAGATGGTGAAGCCTTTGCATCAAACATGAAAGAGGTGCATGACCAAGTCAAGTCTCATCTCCAACAATTTGCAGTGAAGTATGCTGATAAGAAAAAGAGAGATTGGGGATTTGGTATGGGTACATTTGAACAAGGAGATACTATCAAAAGGAAAAGACACCAAACTCATGTAGATGAAGATTGGACCATGTCAGATAGTGAAGAAGTGTGGACAAAATTCCTATGAGATCCAACTTCCTCCTAATCTTGGATTATCACCTATTTTTAATCTGTGTGATCTTACACTTTTCAGAGGTATCGACAGTGAAGAAGAAGAACCAATGCAGGTTGCAGCAGACAATGACATTCCAAGGCAGGAATCACCTAAGTTGAGAAAAGTGATTGACAATAGAGTCACAAAGAAGACAAGGAACAAGGAGTACATTGATTACTTGGTGGCTTGGAAAGATAAACCAAACTCTGAGGAGGTTTGGATGACAAGTGAGCAAATATCCAATCATGGTGCAGATTTACAAACTCTGATCTCAAGTGGGCTTGAGATCTCTTATCCCAGGGAGTATGGTGCAAGAGAACCTCATCAAAAAGCTATTCATGACCCTGAGGATGAATACTAGGATCATTAGGATGTGTTAGTGTGTCTTTTTGCTTCATGTATGCAAATAAACCCCACCATGTAAGCCCATGTCACCAATGAGGCAATTTGAGAAGCCAATTGGGACAATGTGGTAAAAAGGGGTAGTAGGTGGTTTAGATTCATATTTCATAGGTTTTAGACATGTTTTATGTATTTTTGGTTGGTCCATGTGTGTGGATCCCAACCTTAGGCAGTATGACAACTTTGTGAGCAAAATTGAAAAAATGCAACTTCTGTAAAATGCAACTTTTGAGTGTAAAAGTGCAACTTTTTGTAATTCAATTGGGGAAGCCTTTCAATGGATCCAAACTACTCAAAATTTGGTGGGAAATAGGTTGGAGAGTTGTAAAATTCATGTGGGCTTGATTCCCAAGGTTATTGTTTTTGGAGTTGGAGTTTATGAAGCAATAATACTCAAAACAATTCAGTTTTCCCAGAAATTCTGAGTTTGCAGGTGTTGTACGTGACTATACAGATTGATAGGAACCACACCATCCATGTAGTAGATAGGGTGATGAATTATTTTTCTTTTGGTGGTGGTCTGAGGTCTTAATTGTTTGAGAGTAGAGAGAAACCTTCATTCTATTGAGTGTAACCCAGAAATTTAGGGTTCAAAGAGGGTTTTGAACCAAAATGGCTTTATCTTACACTCTGGTCCATTGGAAGACTCTTTATTTGGAGGGATGCAGGATTAACCTTTTTATTTTAGTGTTTTCATGTTTTGTTGTAGGGAAGATTTTGTTGTGTGGACAAATGAATAGATTTAGGTAGGCATCTCTATGTGACTACCTAGGACAAGTTTTAGGACAGTCATCATAAATTGTCTTAGCAATGGATTCAAGGAGTGCAACCCTAGAATTAGAAGTTTCTCACTACCCCCCACATTCCCATTAAGTGAATTTTTCATTTGGTCCTCCGGAAAGGGTAGTTGCTCTGGAAAAAATGGCTAATTGCCCCTATTAGGTCTCTTAGCCTCTAAAGGAGAAGACCTTATATTTACCGATCTAACCAAAAAATTTTGGGGATCTATATATATTCCAAAAGGGTGTCCTAAATGCTAATTTTTTTGTATGGTTGTGTGGAATATTTTTGAGATAAGGCCAAAAAACCGGTCTAGAAGAGCTACTAGCCAGAGGGGTAGGTTTACAAAGGAGGTATAAGGATTTGATGCCCGAGATCAAAAATAGTGCTTGAAAGAGGTCTTATATGTTGTGTGTTGACCAAAATCTAAATCCCAAGGAGTGGGGATCACTGGTAAAGCCTGTTTGAAGAGTTGAAGCCTTTTACTCATCTTATCGGTAAAACTTGACTGGTAAAGCCTGTTTGAAGCATTGAAGCCTGTTACTCATCTTGAGTAGGCCTAAGACTCGGCAATGTCTATGTAGTTTCATCCAAGGTGTAGAGTCCTTCCTTGCAGGGCCCTTGTGAGTAGTTGAAGGGTCACTAGACTAACCTGATTTGGGCTTGCTAATAGGAGTTTTGGGTAGGCCTCTGCATCACATCCTCAAATTTCAGTCTCAATCCAAATGCTGAAAGAACTACCCAAAACAAAAAAGATAGGAATAGAGATAGGATACACATGAATATACTTGATTAACACCATATTTGATAAACAAAAATATCTGAATCTCCATCAACTCAACTAATCCATATTGAAACACATCTTTTAGAGCACCCAAGGTTCTAGAAACACATCTTTTGGATCACCAACATGAAGAAAACATGTTGACACTAATGACAACCATTATGTTGTGTTGCCCTATATTTGATATACCCAAAATTTAAACTTCAAATCTGTCTCAATGTTGAGTGAAGATCCAATAGGTGTTTATGCCTATGCAGTGAGCATGTGACTCAAGGTCGATATCAGTCATAATATCAAAAATGGATGTTTTGTAAATTTATAAGAATTGAGGAAAATCATTTGATAGACATGTTCAAAGCATGATTTTGTGTCGTGTGGCTAATTTTCGCCTAAACCCAGTTCATTGTTTATCATATATTAAACTTTCAAATTTTGATGTCCCTCGCCTAAAAATGATTAGAATCTCTCATTCTAGGTATCTTCATGAGGAATAAATGATTATGTTGGCCCATTTCCCTACCATCAACGCGTGTTTCAAATTTCACAGCCTAACTCCCTACCATTTGGAAGACATGGTCGTCTTTCCTAAGTTCGAGCATTAAATTTAAAATATTTAAATTATTTTTCAAAAGATAATTTAATATTTTTTGTCATTTGAGGAAACAAGTTGTCTAAAAATATCATTTTCATTTCTCCTTTATTCTCCTCCATTGTCGATGGTTTCTGAGGTCGAGATCATAGTCTTTGTAAGATAAGGTTAGAGATGCTCCGTTTTCAAGCATTTTTAACCCATATTCATAACCTCAAAAAGAAAAATGTTAAGAATGCTCCAAAACAAAGCATTTCTAACCTTATTTCTTAACCTTATGTGGACCCACTTTGTCTAAAAAGGTTAGAGATGCTCCATTTTGGAGCATTCTTAACCTCCTTGATAAGAGTTAAAAAGAAAATGCACAAATGAAATGCAATGATCGAAAGAGTGTTCACAAAATTAATTTATTCAAAGAGGAATAGAAATTTTTAGCAAAATGCAATTGACAACATAAAATCCATATACACAACCATGCCTAATATTCTCCTCACCAACATTGAGATGAGAAATTTGATAAATCTATGTGAGATTTGATAAACATGCATGCAGAAAAATGGGCGCATGGAATGCAATGATTGTAGGATGTGCCCAAATTTGTGTGTTGAAAATAGCTTTAAGACCCCTTGTGGCTTCTACAAAACAAGGAGGTATAGATAGTGCATTCGAACTGTTTGGCAGAATGTTTCAAAGAGATGTCATCATAGGAATGAAAGGAAATGGGTTTAGTTGTAGTTATTTTGTTTCACAAAGATAAAGTTATTGATCTATTTGAAAAATTGTTTGAAGAGGAGCTCAAGCTAGCAGAAAGTGAAGCCATGGAAAAACTACCTGAATTCTTTGATAGAATGCATATTGTAGAACACATGATGTGGAAGCATATAATGACATATGAATTGTTTGATTGGATGCCTCATATAAATGTCATCTCAATGATTGAAATATAATAGTTGTTCGATATGCATAGGAAAAATTGGAGGAACTAGCTTGTGAGTGTAAGAACGAGGTATTTCCATATTCAAAAAAAGTTTTATTTATTAGCCACCATAGTGCAAAGTTAGAAATTGCATCTAGCTTATTCCAATCATTTTGAACACTGACAATGTTATTGCAAAGACTACTAGTGATGCTAAATGAAACCATCTAAAAATGATGCTTCTTGCACATATAAGATGACCAATATATTGACGTCCATCATAGCATATCAATGGAAGACTTTTGTCAGATATTATAGACATTCACACCAAATGTGGAAGCATAGACAATGCATGTTAATTGTTTGACATAATGCTTGCACACAACAGTTTAAAAGAATGCTTCAAAGAGATTTCACCCCATCGAAGGCAATGATTTCATCGAAGGCATGAAATGCATCTATTAAAAGACATTTGAAACTTTCAAGCTAATGAATTCAATAGGATCAAAGTTGAATCCCGAGTTTTTCTAGAATTCAATAAGAAACTTCAAACAGGTTGCAAACATTGATCAAATCATTTCGATCAGGAGATTTTTGGCAGATAATATAGTTTGAATTTTTTTTGGAAAAGGTCATGGATATTCATCAAGGTGTAAAGCTGCATTTCACAACCTTCGAATTGCACCCTCTCTACCCGCAAACCAATGTGGAAGCCTTCAAATCGGTCATGGCCATTTATCAAAGCATAAAGGATAGAGGAATTGCATCAAATGTTGTAGTCACAGCTTCTTTGGTAGACATGAAAGCAAATCATGGAAGCTTAGACAAGGAAAGCGAACTATTGGACAAAATGTTTCAACGAGATGTCATCTCATGTAATGAAAAGATTGTAAAATGTTCTCAAAATGGGTTTTGCAAGGAAGATCTTGAATCTTCTTAACTCTATAAGTTTTGTTTGTGCTCTACAGTTGTAGTCAACCTTCATGCCCATGGTGGCTATCTTGAGGACACAATAAATATTGTTATTATTATGCCAGTCAAGTTCATGGAAATTGCACAAGGCATGTCAACATTTGACAACACACCTCAAGGAGTCGACATCTCAAATAATACGATGATTGCACAGACATGGAGTTGAACTGATTGACATAAATGCCTTAAAAATATATCATCTCATGACTTGCATTAATTTCAAATTCTACACCAATATGGGATAGCTATGGAATGAAGGCACCCAAAAATGCTAATTCAATATTGTGTCAAAAGGATAACATGTGGGTTAGTTTATGACCACAAAGTTTTTTGAAAGATAATTGGTAAACATGCAAGATGGCAGTAAAGGATTCTAGTTGATGTGATCACAATGGGTGTGTCCTCGAACAAAAGATATTATCCGATGAATAATTTATTTCAATGATCAAGATACCGACATATGGGATAGATGGTGAGGTGATTACGAGATCAAATGAAGCAAATGAAGATGGAGGCCACCTTGACAAAATCGACAAGCGAATTATTTCTTCAATATAATGGGTTTGAAATTATTTTTGTAAAAAGTGAATCATGTCACTTATTGTAACCAAAGGATAGAAAGTTGACTTCTATGCATAAAAGTGTAAGTTACTAACTCATTGAAATTTACACAGAAAAGAGTTCTTTATTATCCCATGATTGAAGTTGGTTATAAGGTAGTTATCCTAAAATCCTATAAATACAAGGCTTTTGCATTGTAAAAGGGAGACTCTTACAGAGGGGGAAAACTCTGCAGAATTTTGTAGAGAAACTAAGTGAGATCTTTTGATGTTCATACCCTTGTACTAAGGGGTTTTTGAACTTGTATATTTTCAAAAAGAATAATGAAGAATGCATTGAGTTTGTGTCTTAAATATATTAATGAGTTATTGTTACTAATTTCTTGTATGTTGAATTAGTAATCCCTTTGTGTATTGGCTATATTTATTGATGAAACACAACATTTCATGGTATCTTGACTTGCATGTGCTAGCACAACCTATCTCTTCATGTGTTGAGTTTTATTGTATTTGTTTCATCATTTTTGCATGACTAACCTATTTGGTGGTAACCCCTTTTTGTAATTGTTATCATTTATGGAATCCTACTTGGTATTCGTATGTCTTCTAGTAGGGTTTTTGTTATTAATCTTGGTTTAATTTCTATGTTTTATCCTTTATGTACTTTTAGGTTAAAAGTACACAAAAATACTAAATACCCCTATGATACAAGGGAGATGCCCCTCTCAAATGCAGAGGAAGATTGTGGTTTCACTCCAATCTCTCCAAGTGTTGGAACATTTGTCACTACTCATTGGTAAAATAGGGTCAGATTCAGATAAATGACAATGACAATTTAGTTTACCAACATGTTGACATCAAGGACAACCAATCATACTCATAAATAACATTTGTAAAACACATATAAATCATATAGTTGGTCTTCAAAGATCATGGATGATTCATTCTTGGGAAATAAATAACAAAAATATTCAATACCAAAATAGAGGAAGTATTCATGATGAAGGTATTAGGTATTGAGACTCAAGGATATTCTATAACCCATTAAAAAATTCATGCTAACCTAAGGAATCTTGATGTCATGAAATTTCCTAAGTTGTAAAGTTGTGTGCATCAAAGATCGAGAATTAGATGTTGTAAAGACGTTAATCTAGGATCTAACCCTAAACTACGCTTTATTCATAAATAAACTTAAAATTTCAATCTCTAAGCATATTTTATACAAGATATAAGCAAACATTGAATATATCATAATAATGCACATGAATAATACAATATCAAATACAAAGAAGTTCTTATTTCCTACTTAGGCTTCCAAATTGTCTTAAGAATATACAAGAAGATGCATTCATCGATCTTTAGTCTGAGTCGCTTCCTTCTATCTTTCGAACACAAACAAGAACAAGAATCAGGTGCTTTTTCTGCCCAACCTTGAAGCTTACGCTTCCTCGAAATTCTTGGTGAATCAAGAATACCCAACCCTGCACGAATTGGTTTAACCAAAGAATTCAAAAGCAAGAGGGAATCTAGTGCATGCCTAGATAATATATGCATTTTCATTTTTCCTAATTCATTCTAAGAAACAAGAATTCGCTATCATACTAGGATGTGGTAGAGAGTATAAATAAGGAATTTCCATCTTTTTCTATGGATAATTCAAACAATAACTCGGCCGAGTATATGCTATGCACAGCAAAATAATAGTTGGAAAAAGAAACTATTTTCCCTAGAACTTCCACATTCGGCACTCATCCCGAAAGGTAAATTTTTCCAACTCAAGCTTAACCCTAGCTTGATTCCCTCAAACACAAATTCTATTGAGAATACAATCTTTCTTATAGAACAAAAAATAGAGATATCAGTTTTGCTTACTAATCATTACTTGTCCAATACATCTATCGAAGACAATCTTTCATATTTTGGAAAAATGATAAACTTTTATAAGCAATAATCTTAAAATCAATCCTTTGACCAAAATAAAGTACATTCAATAGAAGGTGTTAAACATGTATGAAATTACTCTCATATGTAAACAAAAGTACACAAACACATTCTAAAAATAGAATTGAAACTAATTATTTTTGTGCAAAATATGATATTAACAACATCTTTTCTCTAAATTCTTTTCTTCTATCCCACAATGGTTTATAAAGAATTTCAAATATGATATTAATAATTGATACCCATTTGGACATACATATCTATTATCTAAACTTCCATTTCTACACATTTTATACCAAATTTAACAAATAAAATAAAACATAAATAAAGGATTCTAACCTCTTGGAAACTTAGAGTGGATTGTAAGCTTTTGACCTTGTCGTTCTTCGTCAAATGATTCCACTCCTTGATCACAAGTCTCTCTTTCTCTCCAACTATTCTTATCTCTATCCAACTATCTCTCTATTGCTCAATCTCCACAATATTATCCAACTATTCTTCCTCTACATCCAACTATCCTTCCTCTCTATCAAATTGTTCTTCCTCTCTATCAAACTATTCTTCCTCTATCTCAAACTATTCTAACTCTCCCTTCAAGAAAGTATTTCTCTTCTAATCTTGTGTGAGAAAGAATGCCAGAATGAGTGTGTGCATACGTCTATTTATTCTAATCTGTGGCTATGTTTGCTGCTATCCTCTAGGTCTTATTTACTATTCCACTATTTCTATTGTCATGTGGTTGTAACTATCATCTCCGCGTAGTCTTATGGATTAAATACCACCCTTGTTTCATGGCAAGTTCGAGTCTTATTGTTTAAAACTTCCAACCATTTCAGTTGGAGCTTGATTGCTGCATGGAACATGTTGTCGACTTCAGCTTATCCACCGCAGAGTGATGTTGAATGCCAAGTTGTCCAAGGGGTCGTGGGAGTGTTTTACACATTGTTTACGTTACAAATGGGAGTAGCGGTAGTTAGTGGTATCTCCCTAAAGCTATGCCTACCTTAAACATCTTACCTTTAATTGCCTCCCACCACATTCGACCTGTGTTAAGGCTTTGACATCGACCACCATGGATGGAGGGGGTTCTGCTCAACAAACCAACCAAAGTGGCTACCATGGGTGGAGGAGTGTATTAATACACCGACCAAAGCGGCTCTTCCTTTCACTTCAACGGTCGACCACCTTTTTCAACCTGCCACCTTTATTAGCATGTTTAATAAAGTGATATATAATATTATATGTGTAATATGGTTTGTTTTATAATTTATTTATAAATGACTTTTCATTAAACATTAACCTTTGTTTTTAATATATTCTTTGTTAAACCTTTTCTTTGATAAAGAAATATATATATTGGATTTTCATTTCCTAATTTAATTTCATAAATACATATTCAATATTTACAAATAGATGATCAAATTATTATTAGACAAATTTCGTATGAATAGACAAAACAATTTGACAAAGTCAAATTTCACGATAATTGGTTATTAATATATGTATATGATTGAATAAATTTCTCATATATATATGTTAGACTATTATTCAATTTACAAAATTTAAACTTGTAAGTACTCTTTTCATACATTTACATACCTAAACAAGAAGGACATAAAAACCTAGGGTCGATATTCATTTTCGAATCATCTACACATTTTATCTCTTTTAACCATAAAGCTTAATATTTCACAATTACTGAAACAACTTAGATTTAATTCAATCGCTACTCACATCATACAATCAATGCACATGTATAATTATTTAAATCAATCTACTACTCCTTCCAAATTCATCGTTTCAATTTGAACAAACACTCAATAAGATCATTTAAATCATCCATCTTTGAAGATGCAAATATAAATCCTAATGTGGTCTGTGAAAGATTCCCTTTTCTATCGAAGTCATTCAGTTAAAAGCAATTCTACCTAATTTGTGTTCTCGCCTTCGACCTCCTTCACCTCATCCCGCATTACTTGCACTCAAAAATTTATTAGTATTGACAAACCCAAAAGAATATTGAATTTCATATCATTTGCAGGAGTAAAAAGCATACTATATTTCCTCATACTAGATTATGAATTATCTAATCTATTTTAAATTTCAAAATCACATTACATCTTTAAATTGCACAATATTAAATGAGGAAAATGATGGTCAATCGTCCCAGCATCCTCCCATGTAGCACTATCCTTAGAATATTGGTCCCACTGAACCTTATACTAAGTGAAATCTCTGCTATGTAGCTTCACACTATGCTAATCAAGGATTCGGATGGGCTCCACTAGCACCACGCCTAGATCCTGAACCTATAAGGATTTCCAATCAAGAATATGAGATGCATTAGCATTGTAAGGTTTCAATAAAGACACATTAAACACATTATGGATTCAAGCTAGAGCAGGGGGTAAAGCTAATCTATAGCAACTGGACTGATAACCTCTAGTACGTCAAAGGGTCCCACATATCTTGCAGCCAATTTTGATGATTTTCCAAATGAGTTAGAGCTCTTATGAGGTTTGAATCTCAAAAAGACTTTATCTCCTACAACGAATTGTCTAAAAGTTCTATTTCGGTCTGCATAACTCTTCTGTCGGTTAGCTGCTTCCTTCAATCTAGTCTTAATCAACACCATCTATTCATCCATTTCCTTGAGTAAATCTGGACCAATAATGATCCTATCCTCTAGTCTATCCTAGCTAATAGGTGTGTGACATTTTCACCCATAGAGTGCTTCAAAAGGTGCCATACCTAATGATGCATGAAAGGAGTTGTTATAAGAAAATTCAACTAAGGGCAAGTACTCCCATTTGTACTGCTGATCCATGCAATACATTCTCAAAAGATCCTCCACTACCTGATTAACCCTTTCTATTTGGCTGTCAGTTTGAGGATGATATGCTGAGCTAAAATTTAGCCTTGTTCCCAATGTTGCATTCAATGTTGTCCAAAATCTGGAAGTCATCCTAGTATCCCTATTAGATATAATAGTTTCTGGAACTCCATGTAACTGAAAAATTTCTTGCACAAATTTCTTGGCAAGAACAAATGATCCATCTTTTAGATTACCAGGTATGAAATGTGAAACTTTAGTCAACTTGTCCACCACTACTAAGATAGTGTCATGCTTATTCTTACTCATCAATAATCCTTGGATGAAATCCATATTGATTACCTACCACTTGTATTCTGGTATAACATGTTGAAATAGAAGTCCTGCTGGATGAACATGTTCAACTTTTACTCTTTGACATTCCAAACATTGTGCTACATACTCAACCACTTCTTTCTGGAGTTTAGGTCATAAATACAATGTTTTCAAATCAGCTACCATCTTTGTTATTCTAGGGTGTCCTGAATAAGGTGTATTGTGCATCTCATGTAAGATCAACTTCCTCAACTCTCTTCCTTCTCGTATATACATCCTTCCTTGATATCTCAAAATACCCTCTGGTTCTATCTCATATCCATCATAGCGATGGTCTGAAGAGTCTCTTTCCAAGGCTTGTTTAACTCTTATATAATGTTCATCTTTGGAAAGATTCTGCAACACTTGTCCTTGTGGTAACCATTGCAAATAGGTGTCTTCTTCTACTGAGAGCATTAGCTACTCTATTTTCCTTCTCTTGGATATATTCAATACCAAAGTCATACTCACTTAGAAATTCAAGCCACCTTCTCTGTCTTTCATTTAGGTTAGGTTGTGTAAAAATATACTTTAATCCTAAATGATTCGTTTTAAGCTCAAAAGGCTTCCCTAAATGGTAATGCCTCCGCATTTGTAATGCATGCATAATATCTAGCAGTTCTAAATCATGCAGAGCATAATTCATCTCATATTGCTTTAGCTTTCATGATTCATATGCAACCACCTTTCCTTCTTGCATCAATATTGCTCCCACACCTTCACCCAAGGCATATGTAATTACTACAAAATGTCCGTTGGGATCTAGTATTGTTAATACTGGTACTGTTGTCAATTTTTGCTTCAGGAGTTGAAATGATTCCTCACATTTCTCAGTCCATTCAAACCTTTTTTCCTTTTTCTGAAGTGAGGTAATTGGTGCCGCTATCTTGGAAAATCCTTCCACATATTTTCTAGAATATCCTGCAAGTCCCATAAAACTTCAAACTACTGAAACATTCTAGGGCATTGGCCAATCTACTATTGCTTCTATCTTTGCAGGATCAACTGAAATTCCTTTGGCGGATATGACATGACCTAAGTATTGCACCTTTTCCTGAAAGAAGGCACACTTAGAGAATTTCCCATAAAGTTTACGATCTCTCAATCGTTGCAAAACTATCCTCGGGTGCTTCTTATGTTCTTCTTCATTCTTAGAATAGATTAATATGTCATCAATGAAGATTAAAACAAAGTCATCCAAGTATTCTCTGAAAATACTATTCATGAGGTTCATGAATACTGCTGGGGCATTAGTTAAACCAAATGGTACAACTATGAATTCATAGTGCCCATACCTTGTTCGGAATGCAGTTTTAGGAATATCTTCATCCTTAATCCTTAACTGATGATATCCGGATCGAAGATCGATCTTGGAGAATACAGATGCACCTTTCATTTGATCAAATAATTCATCTATCCTGGGTAGAGGATATCTTTTTTTGATGGTTACTTTATTCAACATCCTATAATCAATGCATAACCTCAAGGTACCATCTTTCTTCTTTACAAAGATCACTGGTGCACCCCACGGGGATACGCTTGGTCTAATAAAACCTTGCCTAAGCAATTCTTGCAATTGACCCTTAAGCTCATATAGTTCTATCATTGTCATTCTATATGGAGCCTTAGATTGCGGCTCCATTCCAGGTAAGAGTTCTATAGAAAAATCGAACTCTCTCTTAGGTGGTAACTTGGTAAGATCTTCTGGAAAGACATCTAGAAACTCAACAAGGACACGATAATCTATAGGACTTTTCTCTACATTATTCAAATCATTAACCATGATGGAAATGATGGAACATCCTTTTCTTTGGGCCTTCTTGAGTTGCATTGCCAAAATGTATCTCAATTCAAGAGGACTTTGAGATCCAAAAATTTTAACGGAATTCCCAAAATCATCCATGCAACTAATGACCTTATCTTCATAGTTCACTACGGCTTTATGTTCAGTCAACCAATTAATACCTAAGATCACATCATATGATCCTAGTGGTGCAACATAAAGGTTAACTTGGGTTTGGAAACTAGGAAGTTCTAATTCACTGCAAAATAGACAAGTATCTACCCTCTTTTCTGCTCAATTTCCATACTGAACCATCCATGAATTTGAAATATAACCAGGTTTAACAGATATTCTAGAAACTACTTATGGATCAATAAAACATTCAGTAGCTCCCATATCTATTAAAACAGAAACTGATTGTCCAAAGAGCTTATCTGTAATCTGGATAGGTGCGGCTTGGAAATCAACTTGACGATTTTCGACAGCAGCGTGAATCTGATGTTGAGGGGCTCCTTGCTGATATGATCCTCTCTATGCTAAGGTACATTGTGGACAATTGGAGGTGTAATGACTCCCTCCACAATTATAACACCCATCCCTAGGACCAGGATGGCCACCTGACCTTCCTTTGTCCATGTTTTGTCGAGCATTGGTGTTATAGTTTGCTTTCTTATTTCCATATTGATTTGCTCTTCCTTTTTCCTGGGTGTTGGGTCCCCTCTTAAGATTTCTTATCTGTCGATTGTTGCTATTGTGATTCCTTTGGAAATTTCTATTCCCAAAATTCGGTCGGTTGTTCTCATTCTTTCGGAGGTTCCCCAGCTGCTGTAACTTCTGCTCTTGCTTAGTCGCCTTTTCAAATACCTCCACCATGGTTAATGGATTATGGATGTCCACCTTCGCTCCTATATGGGTTCTTAATCCCAAAATTAACTTCTGAATGTGGAACCTTTCATCCATCTGGTATTGCGCAACATACTTAAGGAGATTAGTAAATTTCTCCCAGTACTGTGTTACCGACATACTACCTTAAGTAAGGTTTTGAAATTATGTCATCTTTTTGTCGAAGAATAATTGTGGAAGCCACCTTTTCCTGAAGGATTGTAAAAACAAATCCCAAGTGATCTCTCTTGGTTGTAGTTTCCTTTCTGACTTTTCATTGTCCCACCAAGTAGCAGCTTTACCAAACAACTGATAAGTAGGCCAAACTTCCTTGGTTTCATTTGACATGTTGCAGAGACCAAAATATTTCTCCATTTAAATTACCCATGCCTTTGCACCATTGCCAATTGTTTTTCCATCAAACTTTGGTGAGGCTATCCTTTTCAAATCCTTTGCCAGCTCTTCTTCTATTCTGGCTTGGTTGTCGGGTTGTTCCTCAACCCTTGGGGCTTCCTGTCGGACTTCTCCGACCCTTCGAACCTCTTGTTCGAGATCATTCATCCTTGCACTTTACTGATTGAGCATATCCAGAATTTGATCTAACCTTTTGTTCCCATTACTTGACCCCACCCTTGTGGTTCTTGAGGCCATTTCTATTTATTAATTCTGTAACAGGGAGATATTGATAATTCTTAGTGATAAGAGACATATTTGCTATGTTACGTCTTTCGTAACTTTTATAATATTCCCTAACTTATAGCCTTATAAAGCAATTAGAGAGTTTAATACTTCTATTGAATAATTAAGAAAAATAATATAAATTTAAAACATAACAATATCAAATAATTTCATTCTACTTCTTTCCCATTTACTATATAAGTTAGGTTCAAAGTATATATATAGATATCATTAAGGAATACACAGTTTTTAACTCAAAATACAATAAAAGACATCTTTATTTGATAATAGAAGAGGATACATCTTTATTTAATAGTAGAAGAGAATACATCTTTATTTTATAGTAGAAGAGAATACATCTTTATTTTATACTAGAAGGGATTACATCTTTATTTTATAGTAGAAGGGATTACATCCTTATTCTGTAATAGAAGGAAAGACATTTTACTAAAGTGTTGTAACATGTTACATCACTCATCGAGAGGAGTCATGGGAGTGGATTCTTTCGACTCATTTGGACTTAATGGGGTATATCCTTCTGATTCAGTCTCACTTAGAGGGGTATAGCCCTTAGATTCCTCAGAACTGATCACTATTGACCTGATAGGTGAATATTCCAACTCAGGTTCTTTTTCTTTTTCAGGGATATTCTTCTTAGTATGACATTCTGTAGGGTCCTTTCCTATTACACTACTCTTTTCTAGGACTGGTTTTGCTTCAAAAGGAGCATCATCCAAAACTGGCTTAACAGGTGATTGAGGATCCTTTTTAACCCTTAGGTAATGGGCATATCCTGCTACCGACTTTCAGGTTGTCTACTTGGTATGAACCATTTCTGTAAAACATAAAGCTATTAATTTCTAGATTTATCTTAGCGAAGTGACTCATATAGGTGCTAGTGCTATAAACCTAGGCTCTGATACCAAAATGTAAAGATGTTAATCTATGATCTAACCCTAAACTACGCTTTATTCATAAATAAACTTAAAATTTCAATCTCTAAGCATATTTTATACAAGATATAAGAAAACATCAAATATATCATAATAATGCACATGAATAATACAATATACAATACAAAGAAGTTCTTATTTCCTACTTAGGCTTCCAAATTGCCTTAAGAATATACAAGAAGATGCATTCGTCGATCTTTAGTCTGAGTTTCTTCCTTCTATCTTTCGAACACAGATGAGAACAAGAATCAGGCACTTTTTCCACCCAACCTTGAAGCTTACGCTTCCCTGGAATTCTTGGTCAATAAAGAATACCCGACCCTACATGAATTGGTTTAACCAAAGAATTAAAAAGCAAGAGGGAATCTGGTGCATGCCTAGATAATATATGCATTTTCATTTTTCCTAATTCATTCTAAGAAACAAGCATTCGCTATCATACTAGGATGTGGTAGAGAGTATAAATAAGGAATTTCCATCTTTTTCGATGGATAATTCAAACAATAACTCGGCCAAGTATATGCTATGCATAGTAAAATAATAGTTGGAAAAAGAAACTATTCTCCCTAGAACTTCCACATTCGGCACTCATCTCGAAAGGTAAATTTTTCCAACTCAAGCTTAACCCTAGCTTGATTCCCTCAAACACAAATTCTATTGAGAATACAATCTTTCTTTTAGAACAAAAAATAGAGATATCATTTTTGCTTACTAATCATTACTTGTCTAATACATCTATCGAAGACAATCTTTCATATTTTGGAAAAATGATAAACTTTTATAAGCAATAATCTTAAAATCAATCCTTTGACCAAAATAAAGTACATACAATAGAAGGTGTCAAACATGTATGAAATTAATCTCATATGTAAACAAAAGTATGCAAACACATTCTAAAAATAGAATTAAAACTAATTATTTTTGTGCAAAATACGATATTAACAATATCTTTTCTCTAAATTCTTTTCATCTATTCCACAATGGTTTATAAAGCATTTCAAATATGATATTAATAATTGATACCCATTTGGACGTACATATCTATTATCTAAACTTCCATTTCTACACATTTTATACCAAATTTAACAAATAAAATAAAACATAAATAAAGTATTCTAACCTGTTGGAAACTTAGAGTGGATTGTAAGCTTTTGACTTTTTCATTCTTTGTCAAATGATTCCACTCCTTGATCAAAAGTCTCTCTTTCTCTCCAACTATTCTTATCTCTATCCAACTATCTCTCTATCGCTTAATCTCTACGATATTATCCAACTATTCTTCCTCTACATCCAACTATCCTTCCTCTCTATCAAACTATTCTTCCTCTCTATCAAACTATTCTTCCTCTATCTCAAACTATTCTAACTCTCCCTTGAAGAAAGTATTGCTCTTCTAATCTTGTGTGAGAAAGAATGCCAGAATGAGTGTGTGCATACATCTATTTATTCTAATCTGTGGCTATGTTTGCTGCTATCCTCTGGGTCTTATTTACTATTCCACTATTTCTATTGTCATGTGGTTGTAACTATCATCTCCACACAATCTTATGGATTAAATACCACCCTTGTTTTGTGGCAAGTTTGAGTCTTATAGTGTAAAACTTCCAACCATTTTAGTTGGAGCTTGATTGCTGCATGGAACATGTTGTCGACTTCAGCTTATCCACCACAGAGTGATGTTGCATGCCAAGTCATCCAAGGGGTCGTAGGAGTGTTTTACACGTTGTTTACATTACAAATGGGAGTAGTGGTAGTCAATGGTATCTCTCTAAAGCTATGCCTACCTTAAACATCTTACCTTTAATTGCCTCCCACCACGTTTGACCTATGTTAAGGCTTTGACAATGACCACTATGGATGGAGGGGGTTCTGCTCAGCAAACCGATGACCAAAGTGGCTCTTCCTTTGGCTTCAATGGTCGACCACCTTTTTCAACCCACCACCTTTATTAACATGTTTAATAAAGTGATATATAATATTATATGTATAATATGGTTTGTTTTATAATTTATTTATAAATGACTTTACATTAAACATTAACCTTTGTTTTTAATATATTCTTTGTTAAACTTTTTCTTTGATAAAGAAATATATATATCAGATTTTCATTTCCTAATTTAATTTCATAAATACATATTCAATATTTACAAATAGATGATCAAATTATTATTAGACAAATTTCGTATGAATAGACAAAACAATTTGTCGAAGTCAAATTTCACGATAATTGGTTATTGATATATGTATATGATTGAATAAATTTCTCACATATATATATATATTAGACTATTATTCAATTTACAAAATTTAAACTTGTAAGTACTCTTTTCATACATTTACATACCTGAACAAGAAGGACATAAAAACCTAGGGTCGATATTCATTTTTGAATCATCTACACATTTTATCTCTTTTAACCATAAAGCTTAATATTTCACAATTACTCAGGGAACTTAGATTTAATTTAATCGCTACTCACATCATGCAATCAATGCACATGTATAATTATTTAAATCAATCTACTACTCATTCCAAATTCATCATTTCAATTTGAACAAACACTCAATAAGATCATTTAAATCATCCATCTTTCAAGATGCAAATATAAACCCTAATGTGGTGTGTGAAAGATTCGCTTTTCTATCGAAGTCGTTCAGTTAAAAGCAATTCTACCTGATTCATGTTCTCGCCTTCGACCTCCTTCACCTCATCCTGCATTACTTGCACTCAAAAATTTATCAGTATTGACAAACCCAAAAGAATATTGAATTTCATATCATTTGCAGGAGTAAAAAGCATACTATATTTCCTCATACTAGATTATGAATGATCTAATCTATTTTAAATTTCAAAATCACATTACATCTTTAAATTGCACAATATTAAATAAAATGATTCGTGACAGATTTACTCAATAAATCATTTCCAAAGTAGCACAATGGAGTGAAAAAATCTAAAATTTTGGTGAGAAGATGGCATTGGAATGGTGTCACCATGATATCATCAATGAAATCATTAGAGTGAACCGCAACAACCCAATCCCAATCAAAGTATGAGGTACAAATTATCAAGGATCAAATGTTGGGAATACCCCATAACTCATACTCAAAATGGTAACCCATCCAACTAAACTCTAACAATACGATCACAAAAAGGTATAGAATGTGACATGTTAAGGATTGGGGGTTGCGCATACTACAATATGACTACTCAAATGGGTAGATCATTAAGGGAAATCCCAACATCTTGAAAGGGATGGAGATATAACATGAGGCTTATTAGGGGTTGAGGGTTAGACTTATCATTTAGCCTATATGAAGTAGTAGGTTAAACAAATGATGATTGATCCCCAAAATGTTAGCAAGTGAGGACATTAAGGATTAGGGATTGGGAGTACCACCTAATGTATGATAATTTGAGGAGGTTTAATAAGGGAGGCTTAAATGATCGATTTTGAAACATAGTGAATGTAAGATGTTGGAGGCCAAGGATCAAAGCAACCTAATGTATCATACTAAAAGTGGCATGAAGGGATTAAAAAGTTTGACAACTTGAGGAGGTGGTGTTATTTCATCACAAACAAACTTAAAAAGTGCATAAAAACAAAATGGATTTAACAAAATAAAACAAATAAAAATAAAAGGGGACCAAATAAAAATGAAGAAAGGGGAGCAAAATAGAAAAGAAAGAAAAATAAGAAAAATCAAATGTAGTCACAGATGAAAACTAAAAATAAGAGAACAAAGGTAAACAAGAAAATGTAAAAACAAACCATGAAATCAATGTGTTGGTTCAACAAAAAAACGCTCCATTGAAAGAAAAGAAAAATTATCAACATATAGAGATATCTTGACAAACCCTATTTGGCAAGGACATAGGTATGGAGGTTGAAAACATGTATAATACTTCAATGCACTTGAAAAAAGAAAGACACAAACACAACCAAAAAACTTGGGTCACAGTGGAACAACCTTGAACTCACAATGAGGGTTCCATTCAAAACAAATTACTAGATCACTATAGAAAGTAAAGTCACAAATAAAAAGTGAATTAAATAAATGCAAATAGTGATAAAAACACCTAGATGAAGGTGGAAATATTAACAATAATGTGAAGGACTCATCATAAATATAGAGCTGAGGGTAGTTTAATTTTTGTGAGGCCCTACCCCGATTCAGTTTGACATTTTCAGTTATTTGCATATTGAGACTATTATGGATGCTTTATTTTATGCTTTATGGACTTAGAACTTATATGATTCCATGATTTGGATCACACTGACATATGTTGATGCTTTATTTCATGCATGATGATTATGAAACTTTAGATATGTTACTAGAATAGAATTACATTACGATGGTGAATGTCATTATTGGAAATTTGCAGGATTTTATTTTGATGATAGAAAAATGATGCATATTTATGAATGGTTCAATTTTGGGAAATTATGTTAATTGCTTATGTGAAATTGAATTTGAAACAAATGAGATATTGAATTATTGTTGCCTAATGTATGAGTGTTTGACGTGCAATGGAATCCATGTAATTGATTTTGTATAAATGTGATTATTTGGAAGTACTAATGTGTTAATTGAGATGCGCAGGAAAATTATCCATGTGACCATGGAATTTATATGGAGAACCAAGCCTAGACCAATGTGCGTTTGTTAAGCCGGGAGTTGTCTATTTGGAGAGACAACACCCCTTTGTAATGTATTTTACTTGTGAAGTGTATAATGCTTGAGTGTAAAATTAATTTGTATGTATATGTGTAATCCTACAAGAGACAAATTCCATGTGTGATTTTTATATTGTATTTTTATTGTGTCACTTGACACATGTGCTGATTAAGTGTCATTGATTTTGACTTGTCTCTTGGAGGGAGTTTTGTTTCGGGTCAGTGCAAGAAGATGAGTCCATTTTTTGGCCAAAAAGTGGAAGTGTTTTCCCTGATTTTCAGATTTTGTCTCATTTGAGCTTAAATTTTGAAACACTTAGAGATTGAATCTTGGAAAAAGTCAGTAATATAAAAGATAGCCCTCTGAGTGTACTTTCCAAATATGTAATTTATTTTAATACCCACATAATAAAAAATAACTTTTTGAATGGAGTTCTGAAAACTATGTTTTAAAAATGTCTGTTTCAGGACCATACCATGCATGTGTACGACCCACACTTTTTGACACAATTAAAATTATTTTCTCAAACCGTTTTGGGAAATGGTTTGTAACACACTGAAGATTGATGAGCATATTTTTCTGTATTTTTTTTTCTAATATTTTTTTTTTAATTAATTTTTTAATGGCCGTAATTATCTTTTTAAAAATTTGACGTGTACGACCCACATAATTTGATGTAAACTTAACATTTTTTTATATATTTTTTTTTTAAATACAAAAGAATTTTGTGTAGATTGATGACATATAATTTTTTTTCCAAAATTCTTTAAAATAAAAAAGTTATTAAATTAACAAAATTAGTTAATATTTCAAATTTATGGACCCGATTTAGTATAAATTAAATGAAAAATAGTTAAAATAATCAATTTTTAAATTAATTTACATATTTAGAATCTAGATAGTATAA
This sequence comes from Cryptomeria japonica, assembly GCF_030272615.1. NCBI lineage: Eukaryota > Viridiplantae > Streptophyta > Pinopsida > Cupressales > Cupressaceae > Cryptomeria > Cryptomeria japonica. The sequence goes on from NC_081413.1 coordinate 76,501,977, forward strand.
TCTGAAATGGGTTTTAATTTCGTATAAAAAATTTTGATTAGAGGCACGTAAACTATTTCTAAAGTTCATATTTGTGCTTTCATTCATGGAAATTTGAATTTGCAGGTCCATGTCTCAGGTGTGGCCATCCCAGGCCTATCCTAGGCCTAATCCCGAGCCAAGTGGTGGGTTGTGGAATCAACTTCCACAAAACGGGCCCTCGTTTTCAAACAAGGGCAGCTTGTGGAAAAAAAAGGAAAAATGCCATTTAGAAACGGGGGCCCGTTTTTTAGAAACGGGCCCCCGTTTTCAAAAACGGGCCCCCGTTTCTTAAAAACGGGCCCCCGTTTTGTTTAAAAGCGGGCCCCCGTTTTAGAACAAAACGGGGGCCCATTTTTTTTTGCTTCAGACCCCCGTTACCTTTCGACTCGGGAGCCCGAAGCATAAACGGGCCCCCGTTTATAAGAGCACATTTTCCAACGCGTAGACTTCCACGAATTTGTGACTCATTACCTTGCACTTGCCCTTTCTACCAAAGCCATTCAAAAAACATGAGTGTGGTCCCAAACTTGCCTTGGGTAGGGAGTCTTGGGAGTGGTCAACTCAAGTTTGACCCGTAGGTAAACTTCAGTTGGGTTTCCAAAGGGTTTAATGGACTCCTAAGGTCAGTTTTGGGGCTTTTCCAAAGGTCCAAAGGGTGTACCTATGGGTTAGGGGTATTTTGCAACATGTGGCTTCTCCCATGTGACTATTTAGTCACTTCAAAAAGTGGTGTTTCCAAGATGAACGAAAATTCAACTTAGAAAGTTCTTCCTAGGATAGAGAACCTTCCTTTTAGATGTCAAACTCTCTTCCCCATCTTCTTCCACCTTTTCCCTTTCCAATTTGAGTAATGTGCAAGAGTTTGGGAAGGGCAACCAATGGGAACTCACACCTCACCCAAGGGGTTGGGAAGTGTGTGAGAGGCCTTCTTAGGCAAGAATTTGGAAACTTAGTGAGTAATCACCCACTCTCCATTCTTGGAGATTTTGCTTGTTTTGAAAAAGTTAGTAGGAGATTTAGCACTTTTGGTGGGAATTTGGAGAAAGTTAGTGTGGAATTGGGCAGCTCATCCCCAACTAATTTTAGCAAACCTATTGGCAGAATAAGGTTGGTTACTTCTTACCTCCTCTTGTTATGTTGTAAGTGTTAGTTTATGTTGTTTGTAAAAGAAAAGAGTTGCTTGTAAAGAATGTGTTTTATGAAGTTTTCTTTGTTGAAGTTAAGAATGTGTAGTTTTCTTTTCTATGTAGTTTGTTTTGTGTTCTTGTTGTTTTGGGAGTGTCCAAGATCTCCTACTCTTGGGAGGGTAGGAAGATCTTGGGGTGGAAGGAGTATGACAGCCATGGGTGAGAGGCTCTCCTTATGGAGAGTGTTCTCAAGGGTGTCCTTGGTGACCCTTGATGCATAGCCTTGTGTATGCATATGGGGGTCATAAGGGGAGTAAATATGGCCTTGAGCCTTTTTGGGGGGCATAAGGATTGTGGAAGTATTTGGTTGCATTTGTATTGCCATGAGGTGGCTTATGTTGTATTATTTTTGGCATGCATTCTCCCCATTGGTACTTGGTCCACTTCCACCCATGGAAGAGTCACCATGAAAGTGGTGAATGTGTAGCTTGGGGAAGGGAAAATTTGAATGTAAGTGTCTGCCTATGTTTGTTGTGGAGTTGCTTGTTTGTAACCCGTCTAGTGTTTGGTTCTCCAAGCTCGAGGGTGGCTTCTAGTAAGCCTAGGCTGGGAGGTGAGCTTCCCATGGTCAAAAATGTGTTTTATTGTAGGTTGCATGGGAATGGGAAAAGAAGGATTAAAGGATTATGTTGCTGTTTTGTGTTGCAGAAAATGGTTTCAAAAAAAGATAGATATAATGTAGTAGTTTGTATAAAAGGAGAAAAGTGAGCATGTGTAGTATTTACTCTCAAGAAAGGGAAAGTGTTGTATTATATTCAAGTTACTATGTAGAGAAAAAGCATTGTTGGGATTTCATCCCATTTGTATTCGTGTCTATTTTGTATCCATATCTATTTTGTATTTACATTTGTCAATGAATACACATGTTTTTCCCTACTTGGTAGTTTTGCAAAAGAAAATGAAAATGTTAGTTTGCATCTAGATTTTTAATGTTTTGCATTAAAAAAAAAAAAAAGGAGAAATGTATGCACTTTTGAGTAAACTGAAATTTAAAGATTAGATGTTACTCTATTTTTCTTTAAGTTGAATATGCTGCTGTATATTTAGTTAAAAACAGTAATTTATTTTCCATTAATTGCAGAAGATGAAATCCTAATAGTTGTAGTCTATTTATTTTCTAAGAGATTTGCATTTAGTCTTAGTATATTTGCAAAAAAAATATATATATGCTCTTTTCTCATTAATAAATCTGCAATGAATATATGAATGGTTCTTTATGCATTTAAAAAGGTTTCCAAAGTAGTTAAAATGGTAATACAAAATATATATATATATACATATATATTTATTTATTTATTTATTGTCCTTCAAAATCAGTTAAACAAAAGAATACAGTGATGTTTTGTTACAGATTTAATATTACAAAAAAAAAATAATACTCACAGCTCTGATAATATTAATTTACAGAAAAGGAGATCTGATAAGCAGGTCATTTAAAAACATATATATACACATACATATATAAATACATGTATATATTTATATATATATACATTCATACATATATATATATATATATATATATATATATATATATATATATATATATATATGTATATATATATATATATATATATATGTATATATATATATATATATAAATACATACATTTGCATTTAAATATCAAACGAAATATAAACGTTTTAATTCACGTTAATGTTTTTTTTTAAACAAACTACAGCAGGGTATTAGCTTGGAGCCGCACCACTGTGAAACACAGTGGTCGGCGGTGGCATGGGAGACGCCCAGCTGCCACTGTGGTTACCCACAGTGAGCGGCGCTCGGCCGCGCTGTGGGTAGCCACAGTGGCGCCCAGGGGGGAAACCCCCGCCCACCGGTTGCTCCGCCGTTGTTAACCTGTGCTCCGCCCGTTGTTTGAACGTGTTTCGCCGCTTTCAACCTCCGCTTCGCCCGCGTTTCGACCCTTCTCCGCCCCTTCTCCGCCCCCTCTTCCTTCCCACACCTGCGCGCTGTTTGCTCGGCCGCCGACTCCCCTCCACGCACCCTGCACGCGACACCCACACAGCACATAAAATAACATAACCCTCACTCGCACCGCTCTAGAAGGAATAAAAAAGAAGAAGGATGTTTTCTCATACAAGCCCTAACCCTATTTTCGGGTTAGGGCATACATGTTTAATTTACTTTTAAAAAAAAGAGAAGAGTAGATAAGTGGGGAAAATAATCTCGGGAAACTTAATATAACAAATTTAAAAGGCTTTCCCTCCCCCTTCTTAGAATATAATTATAAACTAATGTATAAAGTTTATAAGTGAGTAATTAGATGCAGATATAGATATATATAATAGATTAATTTCAGTATTTAATTGGTTTTCAAAACTATTAGTCGATTGAATTTAGTTAATAGAATAATTTCAGTATTTAAATGGGTTTGCAAAACTATTAGTCGATGAATTTAGTTTTACATTTTAAAGATAAATATTGGACTAATGTAGAAGAAATTTCATAAAAAGGAATTTAACACTTGGTGGATTAGACAAAATAAAGGGGTGTAAACACTAAGCTCCTTGTAGGGCCAAGAGGGCCCAATTAAGTATAAGATTATAAGGTAATTTTAAATTATGGGGGTTTCATTTAAATAAGGTGTTTTAAATTGCGAATATAGATAAATCCTAGAAGGTTAAGAATGATAAACAAATTTTATAAAGAAAGTTTAAATTCGAGAGAGTTATCGTTATACTTGAGATTCTAAATATTTATTAACGAAGATTAGTGTTAAACCATTTGGGAGAGATTTTAGCTCATTGATAACTTGGTAAACCATGTTCCCCAATTGCGTTTAATTACCCGTTTTATACAATTATAGTTTAGACTCAACCCAAATTGCATTATTTTATTTAAGTTAATCGCACTTAGTTGATTATACTAGTTAAGTAGGTTGTTAAATAGTTAAGTATTTAAAAAAAAAAAAAAAAAAAAAAAAAAAATTCCGCTCGTGCCCAAAAGTTGGGCATGACAATTTTTTAGAATACAATATGTCAAAGATCGAGGCATCACAAATTCACTTATCATTATATTGAGATGATAAACTCTGAAATCTTGACAAGGCTGATACAACAACCCAACACTAACTATCATGGATCAAGATGTTAGAGGCTCCTAATATGTAGAGAAATGGGATCCTAGACCTTTAGAAGTATACTAATATCTTAAATCTTCATATCATAGCTTGGGACATAAATAGGTTTAGCTATAGTCTTGATAAGAGAGTTGGACCCTTGGATTTTGTTTGTTTGTTTCAATGGAATTGAGATTGTGAAGTGTGTGTATGAGATCTAAGGTTAATGATGGAAAAATGATCTTTTTTATCATAAAAAATAAATTACAAAATAGATAACAAACATTGTAAGCCAAATTTTTAAATAAGATTGTAGCGTAGAAATTAGGAATCATCAAAAGATAAGTAGATCAATCAAAACACAAGACATGATAACTTAATCATGAGAGCACTCATTGCAAATGAACCTAATCCTAAACACATTCAATAGAGGTATGAAAACAAAGCATCTAAAAGAAAATATCATGCAAACCATATAACAATTCTGATGCTTCTTCCATGCGGCTCCATTGTTGTTCTTTCCTCTTCAATGGGTTTGTGGATCTCACCTACAAGTGCTCACACAATTGAAAGTAAAAGGCTCAAGAGTACTAGAAACGAAAGTTCGGTAGTTTGACAGAAATTCGGAATTCATGAAGAATTCAAGGGTTCGAAGCGATTGATTGAAGAAAATTATCCAATTTATAGAGAAATTGGATAAATGACAAGATTGGCATGATGCAATTCAAATGGAAATTGCAAATCAATATGACAAATATGACAAATTATGCACTTTCCATGCACAATTTAATTGATTGATAATTGATGACAAATTATGACACATTTCATGTCAACATTGATTGATTATCAATTATGACAATTTCATGACAAATTGAAATGTCACTCCCATAGAATTAGGAGATGAAATAGGAGGGAAAAGGAATTAGAAATTTGAAAAATTAGGAAATTGAAATTGATGACAAATTAGGAATTAGAAATTGATGAAAAATAGGATTTAGGAATTAGTGAATTAATTAATAATTTTTCATTTATTAATCAATTCACAAAGAAGAATAATTAGCCAATTAAATAAAGATTTAATTGTAATGAGAAGACCTAGGATAAATAAGTAATTTATTTAATCCTAAAGGAAGAAATGGCAAATTAGGTTAAATGAATAAATCATAAAACTCTAGAAGATGAATTAGCAATGCGAAAATGACAATTAGGTCTTGATTAAAGATAATTAATGTCATGATTCTGAATTGATAAATGACCAATGCGACAAAATGATTTGATTTGAGAAAATGCGCCAATTGACGAGGAACAATGACAAATTGATCCAAATTGACATAATTGAGACAAACAATGATCGATAACAAATCGATCGTTAAAATGACAAGATTGAAGGATTGATGATAAATCGACAAGATTGATAAGAGGACAACGATCGATGACAAATTGATCGCAAGATTGACAGGATTGAAAAGAGGACAAAACCCTAATTAGGATTGACGATGTCCAAAATGATGACAAATAAGCATGCTCATTGATGCAATAAGATAAAATCGATCAAAATCATGACTGGATAATGTTGTCGACAAGACCAAATTTGAGGACGAGATGATTGAAGAATGTAGAAGAATGACTCGATGTTCGCAAATGATAAAGACCAAGTGCGAATCATAGGAGAAATGTTAATGCGACGCAAAAACCTAAAATGAGGCAATGCGCAAATGTTAAAATATGACCTTGCAAGCGTTGACCATTTTTAAGTGTCTACAAAGATAAAAATACGTAAAAAATGAGTGCTAGGTGTCGTGGACCCCTCCCTGATTCAGCTTTCTTTTACACATGGTTAGACTTAATGGATCCAGTTTAGAATTATTATGGTGTCTTTACTTATGGCTTTATTATATTTTGGATGCTCTATTTTGGATGTTACACATTGCATATAAACAATTTATATATTATAGTTTTATGTGGATGGTGATATATTTGGGACTATTATGATGATTGGACATATGTTGGATATTTGTGAGCACACATTATATGTTGTGGAGGTTTATATTTTCTTATGATTGTTGGCAATTGACACTGAATTGGTTGATTTCAATAAGTTATCATTGATGGCAACATGCTAATTTATTTCAACTTCATATTTTGGGTTAGTTGTTTACCAAAAGGCACTTCACAGACACTACACCGACATTGGCAGGTTGGAAGGAATTCTTTGGTTACCGGCAATGCAATCCGACATGGTTTAGAATCAGGTTATCGATATTGGAGGCTGACATCTTTTGGATCCAACATCAACAATTGTTTTTGATATTCATGTATTTATGTTATCTAGCCGACATGCATATTCATATTGTAATTATCTTTGTAAGCGAACACAAGGCATGATAAATTGTAAAGGGTATATAGGTCAGTTGGTTAGATCATTTTGATATATCATGGATGAGAATATGTATAAGGAAGGAAATAATGAAGGAGATGCAAAATATATGAGAGAGATTATGTATGTGAGGATATTTTTGTAAAGGGTTATTCTGGTATAGGGTTAAGGGTTTGAGACTAGAATAGATAGAGCTTAACCATAACTGAATTCAGGCATAAAAGATGCAACCAAATTGTAGTCTGGATTTGTATGTAGTCAGTGAGGCTCCTTTTGTGATTGAGCAGTGTGCTCTAGGTTGTAAGGCTTCCTGCAAGTGCAGGTCCCTTATATTTTGTAATATCTCTTCATATGGCCAGTGGATTGATATTGTGGGTCACAAATCCCACTGTGCTTTTTTCTCTTTGAGGTTTTCCACATATAATTTTGTGTGTTATGGTATTCATTTATGTGATTGGCTTATTGGATGCTTTACATCTTTCAATTCTATATATACAGGTATACCAGTTGGCATATGCATGTTTTAATAAGGTTAAAATCGATCATTTTGGTAGAACATTGATTCACCCCCCCCTCTCAATGTTCTTGGATTCCAGCAATTGGTATTAGAGCCTTGTGCCTCGGAGGAAGTTTAATAGCTTGAGGAAGATCCTAAATCTGGAATCCATGGATATGAGTTTGGAGAAGCAACTTGAGGTGGCACTTGAAGATTATGTTGCTGAAAGGGTGAAGAACTTGAAGCTACAAGATGAATTGAATTCTACTAAGGAATTCATTCTTGTCCTATAGGAGAGATTGTTATTTGTTTAGGCTAGAAGGAAGGAACTTTTGCAGAATAAGTATAATGAATAGAAAGATGCACTAAATGAGAGATGTCTAAAGCTGAGTCAGGAGAACATGGTTATGGGGAATGAAATACAAACTATAACTATGAGGATGTCTAAAGAGATTGGGGATCAAAAGAAAAAGGAAGAAAATCCTGTTCTATCTCTTAAGAACATATTCAAAGAATGTGGAAGGTTGGTTAATGAGAATGATATGTTAAGAATTGATTTATTACAATCCGAGAGTAATGAACAAGATCTTGAAAGACAAATGATAATTCTAAGAGATGATCAGACTATTGCAAGTGAGTATAAAGAAAAATTCAAGATTAGTTCAACAAAGCTAGATGAGTTGTTGAAGAGACAAAGGAAGAATGAAGATTCTAGTGGACTTGGATTTGAACAAGGACAAAGTTCTGGTACCAATGATAACTTTAAGAAACCCCCCTCAAAAAATTGTATAAAATCTTGGCAAATATTTATTTCTTTCTAAAAATAATAATAATGTTTATTGGCGAATCTTTCCTTTTTATAAAAAAAAATTAATTTTATTGGCGAATTTATTTATATCAATTTTTTTTGGTAGAAATTATTGGCGAATCTTGGAAAATAATCATTGTATGCATTAATTACTATCGCATTTCCTTTCATTTAAAAATAATCTTTTATAAAAAAGTAAAGGCATACATGTTGAAATAATTAATGAGTTTAAGGGTTAGACTATACTTTATTCGGTTTCTACCATTAACTTAAAATAATTGAATAGCCCTCTTCCTATTTTGTGAGATAAAATTTACAAACAATTTGTAATACTCATGGGGCCAAAAAATGCTTTTAAACCATTGATTTTCATTGAAGGCAACAATTCAAAAGCAACCCTAAAGTAACTAATAATTATAATATACTATTGGTGAATTAATTTGGATTTCTACAATAAATTATAAAATGTTGGCGAATTTGATCCAATCATGTATCAAATATTGTGGCGAATCTTTAAGTTAAAAAAATTAATAAAATAAATTCTCTAGCAATTTAATTAACATTAAAATAAAAATTTGTTAAAATGTGGCGATTTGGGTCACCTTAAAAGTTAAAATTATTAGCAAAAATTGATTCCCAAATTTCAAAAAATAGTCAATCAGCGAATATTAGCCACTAAAGTTTTCACTATCTAGTGTTGCAAATGAAGATCAAAACCTTAAGGCACTGGTAAGGCAGTTTAATCCTTATAAATTTAATGGTAGATGCTTTGTTTATAATAAATTTGGTCACATGGCTAGGCAAGGTAGAAATAGAGCAAATCAGAACCCTGATTCTGCTCCCGGTCGATGTTCTAAATGTAATAATTATGGTCATAAGACATAAGATTGTAGAATGAATGTGAAGTCTTATGCATGTGGAAAATTTGGACACATGGCTAATCAGTGCAGGTCAAGCAATTACATCGATTTTAGCAAAGCAATTCAGAAGAACAATGTTACATGTTATGCATGTAATGAGGTTGGAAATATTGCTAAGTTTTGTAGAAGCAAAAATCCACTAATTAGTAATGAAGGATCAAATGAGAAAGGAAAAGATAAGGTTAATGAAATCCGACAAGATCATACCAAGAGATGGGTCAGTAAGACTAAAGAACAATCAACAGATGGTAATGCACTGACTACTCAATCGACAGAGGAGGTTTCTACTGCACCAATGATAATTTGATTCGGTAACTAAGGAAGATACCTTGGGGGTAGAAAAAATTCATGAAGATGCTGCATATGCCCCGGGAAGAGGTTCTGGAAGATGTTCTAGACATTGGAGATGCTTATCCAACATGAAGATGTTTAATTGAGATCTAGTATCTTCCACCGGAAGTCATTGATGTCAATGAAAGATTAGGGTTTCTTGGAGGATAAAAGGTTGGATTCATTTCATTTCTGATCACTATGAATTCAAAGTGATTCAGAGTGATTTAGAAGAAGTCTAAGGAGAATTTGAGTGATCAATATCATCTTGAGCGATTTCACCAGCGATTTCACCAGCGATTCACAGGTGTTTATCTTTAATTATGGAAGCAAGATCATCATTTGTACCTATATTTGTTTCAAATCTAACTATTGTTGAGGTGAAGGACCGTCCCAGACCAATTTTCAAGTTATATCCGCATGTTGCTACCCTGGATGATTCGGTTAGAGCTTTTTCCCGTGTCCCGGAAGGAGTCATGTATGTCAAAGATGTAAGATCTTACATTCACTATCATATTGAGGATTTGGGAATGAATGATATTAAGAGCATGTACATGAGTGAGCTAATGGGAGATTATGGAAAGATGAAGTCCAAATACCAACATATTATGGATTTAGGGTTTATCGAGATTCTGGATATTCTGGAATTTGAAGATGAAATCATTAGGTATGTTTTGAGAAGGGTGCATGGAGGGTCTATCTAGTTAGATAGACTGTATAAGATTATGAAGGAGGCCATCAGGGCAATCACCGGTTTACTGTAGGTTGGACAATGTCCAAAGAAGAAAGTTTCAAATGTTCAGGTCAACAAGATTACCAGCGGACACATTAGACAAGCAGTCAATGAGAATCAGTACTATTGTTGAAATGTGGTGACTGATCAGCAAAGTACTATACACTTAGCACGTTGATGAAAACCGACATTGTAATAAAACCCTAAAAAGGCCAACTTTGTTTGTTGCCCTAAAAAATGCATGTTATAAGCGGCTGGGATGCTTAAGGCATTAGAAGGTTGATGTACTATTTTTGCTGGATAATAAGAAAGATTGGATGGCTGTGTATGGTGGACGTAACCCATTCTGGGTGAACCACGTTAAATATCTGTGTTATCTATGTCCTATTTTTATTTCTTTATCTTTTGTATTTAAATCTGCATATAATTGTTAGTTCATATTTGCTTCGGATCTGCTTGAAACCCTAACAATTGGTATCAGAGTGAGGTTTTCTGTAAATTGGTAGGACTTTCAGATTTGAGTGGGAGCAATGGAGGATTCCAAATTCAAGGTCGAAAAGTTTAATGGCCAGAATTATCAGTTATGGAAAATGCAGATGGAGGATTACCTGTATCAAAAGGATTTGTGGCGGCCATTGGAAGGAAAGGCAAAGAAATCGACCACAATATCAGATGAAGAGTGGGACATTTTAGATAGAAAGGCACTGGGATCCATTCGATTGTGCCTTGCGTCGTCTGTAGCATTCAATATAACAGAAGCAAAAATGATTGTAGATTTGATGGCAACATTGGCTAAGCTATATGAGAAACCCTCGGCTTCGAATAAGGTATTTCTTATGAAGCGTTTGTTTAATTTGAAAATGAGTGAGGGAGGATCTGTAGCGGAGCACTTAAATGAATTTAATACAATTACCAGTCAATTGTCTTCGGTAAAAATTACCTTTGCAGAAGAGGTTAGGGCTCTCTTGATTTTATGTTCTTTGCCAGAAAGCTGGAATAGCTTGGTTATGGCTGTAAGTAACTCTGTCTCTGGTAAAAATACTTTGGTATTTGATGATATTGTTGGTGTTATCCTAAGCGAGGAAATGTGAAGGAAAAGCACAGGTGAGACTCCAACATCATCGGGTAGTGTTTTGAATGTGGACAACAGAGGAAGATCAAAGGAAAGAGGAAAAGGCCCTGGGAATGAGAAGTCACAAGAGAAGTCAAAGAAAGGACGCTCTCAATCTAGAGGAAAGAAAGATTGCTGGTACTGCGGAAAGCCTGGTCATCTAAAGAAAGATTGTTGGTCTTGAAAAAATAAAGAAGGAGACAAAAATGAAAATGACAGTAAGGAAGCTAATATTGCAAGTAATACTTTACAAGATGCTTTAATCTTATGTTTGGATAATGTTAATGATTCCTGGGTAATAGATTCTAGGGCTTCATTTCATGCTACACCCCATAGAAAATATTTTCTAGATTATGTTCAAGGTGATTTTGGACAGGTATATTTGGGTGATGATGAGCCTTGTCAAATTGTTGGAAAAGGAAAGATAAAGATCAAGTTGCAGAATGGTAATGACTGGTTTCTGCAGGAGGTAAGACATGTTCCTAATTTAAGAAGAAATTTAATTTCTGCAGGGCAACTAGGTAGTGAAGGTTGCATAGTTACCTTCTTAGACAGTATGTGGAAGGTCACTAAAGGATCATTAGTAGTAGCTAAAGGTGTGAAGGTAGGCACATTATATCTATGTACTGGTAACACTTACTCTACCTTAGCTGCTATAGATAAAGTTACTGCAGGGACAACAACAATAAATGTTGCAAGAACAGATTCGATAATGTGGCACCATAGGCTTCGGCACATGAGTGAGAAAGGGATGAAAATCCTTCACTCCAAAAATCTATTGCCAGGACTAAAGAAGATTGATTTAGAGTTCTGTGAAAACTGTGTTTATGGTAAATAGAAAAGTGTCAGATTTCTCAAGGTTGGGAAAGAGAAGAAGAATGAGAAGTTAGAGCTTGTACATTCAGATGTATGGGGACCGGCTCAGGTATCATCTCTTGGTGGCTCTTGTTATTATGTTATTTTTATTGATGACTCAACCAGAAAAACATGGGTATATTTCCTAAAACAAAAATCAAATGTTTTTGAAACTTTTAAGAAATGGAAAGCTCTGGTTGAGAATGAGACAGGAAAAAAGTTAAAGTGTCTCAGATCAGATAATGGAGGTGAGTATTGCAGCAAAGCATTTGAAGATTACTGTTCCTTAAATGGGATTCAAAAGCAGAAGACAGTTCCAGGAACTCCACAAGAAAATGGTGTGTCAGAGAGAATGAATAGGACCATCATGGAACGTGCGAGGAGCATGAGATTGCATGTTGGATTGCCCTTACATTTTTGGGCAGATGCTGTACATATTGCTGTCTATTTGATAAATAGAGGACCTTCAACCCCTTTGGATGGTGGTATTCCAGAGGAGGCATGGACTGGTAAAAAGGTAAATTATTATTTTCTAAAAACTTTTGGTTGTGAAGCTTTTGTCCATGTTGATAAAGAAAACAAAACCAAGCTTGATGCTAAATCTCAGAAATGTACCTTCATTGGATATGGGATAGATGAATATAGCTATCGGTTATGGGATTTTGAAAATAAGAAAATAATTAGAAGTAGAGATGTTATATTCAATGATAAGGTTATGTATAAAGAACAGATGTAGGAAAAGAAGCATGAATAGGACAAACAAGAATATGTGGTGTTGGATGAGATTCCTGAAAATGAAATGCCACAGGTACCTGATGCCCAGCAACAACAGATTGTCCCACAAACTCCTGCAAGTGTTAGACATTCTATGAGGACAAGTAGACCCCCTGAAAGATTTTCTCCTTCTTTGTATTCTATTTTATTAACGGATTCTGGTGAACCAGAAGAATATGAAGAAGCAATGCAGGTGGATGCCAAACAATAGTGGCAACTAGGCATGAAAGAGGAGATGGACTCCTTGATGAAAAATAAGACTTGGGACTTAGTCCCCTTACCTGCAGAAAAGAGAGCCTTGCCTAACAAATGGGTTTATCGGCTGAAGGAGGAGGAAGGAGGTCAGAAAAGATATAAGGCCAGACTTGTGGTAAAAGGTTTTGCACAGAAAAAGGGTATAGATTATGATGAAATATTTTCTCTAGTTGTAAAAATGACTTCAATTAGAACTGTACTTAGTCTTGTGGCTGTAGATGATTTACATCTTGAACAATTAGATGTCAAAACAACTTTTCTCCATGGAGATTTGGAGGAGGAAATTTACATGTTGCAACCACAGGGATATGAGGTCAAAGGTAAGGAGAACTTGGTATGCAGGTAGAAGAAAACTCTGTATGGCCTAAAGCAAGCACCCCGACAATGGTATTTAAAATTTGATAGTTTCATGGCTGAACACGGTTATCATAGATGTCATTTTGATCATTGTGTATATTTTAAGAAATTTGATAATGGCAGTTATATTATCCTGTTGCTTTATGTTGATGACATGCTTGTTGCTGGGTCTAACATGCAACATATAAATGATCTTAAACAGAAATTAGCCAGGTCATTTGCTATGATGGATTTGGGTGCAGCTAAGCAAATTCTCGGTATGAGGATTACACGGGATAGGAAAAATAGAACCTTGAATTTGTCCCAAAGTGAGTATATAAAGAAGGTGTTGAAAAGATTTAACATGCAGGATGCAAAAGCAGTTAGTACACCTTTGGCTAGTCATTTCAAATTGACTAAGGAGATGTGCCCAAAGGCATAGGAAGAGGTTAATAAAATGTCTAACATCTCGTATTCATCAGCTGTTGGCAGTCTGATGTATGCAATGGTATGCACAAGGCCAGATATTGCACATGCAGTGGGAGTAGTGAGCAGGTTTATGAGTAATCTGGGTATGGAACGTTGGAATGCTGTGAAATGGATTCTTCGGTATTTGAAAGGAACTACTATGAAGGCATTATGTTTCAAAGGATCTAATGCTGCTCTAAGTGGATTTGTTGACTTTGATCTGGCGGGTGATATTGATTCACAGAGGAGTACTACAGGGTATGTTTTTACTATAGGGGGAACTGTAGTTAGTTGGATTTCTAGGCTGCAAAAGGTTGTTGCACTTTCAACCACTGAAGCTGAGTATGTTGCTGCTACAGAAGCCAGCAAAGAGATGATTTGGTTGCAATGTTTTCTGAAGAAATTGGGTCAGACACAAGAGGATAGCCCATTGTATACTAATAGCTAGAGTTCCATTCATCTTGTGAAGAACTTTTCTTTTCATTCAAGGACAAAGCACATTCAACTCAGGTACCACTTCATCCGGACTATTTTGGAGGAGGGTCAGTTATGGCTTGAGAAGATTCACACAAGTGAGAATCCTGCCGATATGTTTACAAAGGTAGTTCCACAGGAGAAGCTGATTTCTTCATCAGTTTTTGTTGGTCTTCTTGATTAATAATTGTGGAATTTATACCAGTCAAGTCCTAGTGATTTATCCAGCGGATGTTGCATGTATAGTGGTGTCGTGTAGTATCAGTCTCCAAGTGGGAGATTGTTGAAATGTGGCGACTGATTAGCAAAGTACTATACACTTAGCACGTATCCTCGCCGGGCCCCGGGCAGGGGTTCGGGGGCGGCAGCCCCCGAGAAATTTTTTTTTTTGCTGTTTTTTTGTTGATGAAAACTGACATTGTAATAAAACCCTAAAAAGGCCAACTTTGTTTGTTGCCCTAAAAAACACATGTTATAAGTGGCTGGGATGCTTAAGGCATTAGAAGGTTGATGTACTATTTTTGCTGGATAATAAGAAAGATTGGACGACTGTGTATGGTGGACGTAACCCATTCTGGGTGAACCACGTTAAATATCTGTGTTATCTGTGTCCTATTTTTATTTCTTTATCTTTTGTATTTAAATCTGCATATAATTGTTAGTTCATATTTGCTTCGGATTTGCTTGAAACCCTAACAACTATCATTGACATAGATATTAGATTCAGAAGCATGGTCATTAGTTATAAGGTAACACAATCAAACTGACTAGATTCTGTTTCTAGCTCCTGCATTTATGCAACTCATTAAATGATGAGGGAGAATGAGAAGTTGGATCTATGTGGCTGGATGTTGGATGAACTGTTGATAAACCTAGGAAAGATTAAAGGAGAAAAGAAAGGAACATTTTGGTATGGTAGCCTAATTGACTATTTAATGCTTTTTTTTATCAATAAGACTGCCAGTTTTGGGAAGAGAAAATGGGCATTCGATATCCCGGTAGGGAGGCAGCTAAAATAGTCAATTATTACATTGGGCAGTCATAGAGATGACAAAGTGTGGGGTTATTTTAAAGCATTTCAAAAGGCTATGAATTCTAGGATGAGGATTCCCAAGCACATTGTTGAGAAGTATTCAACTGACATATGCTTCATGGTCAAGAAAGATGAAACTCTGATGGAAGATGTTAGGCACCAGAAGATTTTGATTGAGGAAATGGGTTATGAAGTTGATGCATGGATTCTTGGTGCTTATGCACAAATGTTAATTGATGCACTGGTAGATGAAACTATAAAAACCTTTGGCACTGCTAAGCAGAAGATGTAAGAGGTTGAAATTGAGTTCAATCGAAAGAAGAGAGAGAAGCAGGAAGGAAAGGCAAGTAAGTTTGTTGAAAAGGTTTCAGAGGACATCAAAGCATTGATTGATATTGTATCAGAGAAAGGCATGAAGAGAAAAGATCCAGAAATATTCATTGAACCTATTGCATTTGAATCTGCATCTAAAGATGACACACCCTTGGCATTTAAAATGGTATTGAGGAAGAAAATTGAAGAAACTAAGGTAGAGGCTAAGAAGCAACCGGTTAAGAAAGTTACTATCAGGGTACCGACATAGAGAAGAGCACCAAAAGAAACACCTTCAACCCTATTTGGTACTTGAAGGAGAAAGAAGAAGGATGAAATTGATCTTGCACTTGAATCTGGTAATGTAACTATCATTCCACCAAAGACTTGTGCAGATTTAGTTGATGAGATTACTGAAGATGGTATGTTAAAGAATGTACAATTTTATTATGAACATTTAGATAATGATGAATAAAGAGAGGTAGAGGAATCAAATTTGTGTTGTATTTGGATATCTATAAGAAAGCCTTGATAGAAATTGAAAACCAAATACTGACATAGTTGTATGATATTTTAGATGTTGGAAGACTATCAAAAATGGAAGAAGACATGCATATAAAGATACAAGATTTGTTATCTATTTTTTTTCTATTTCTCCAAAGGAGATGGATAAGGCACTTGAGGTTGCAGATAGGAAAATATTTAACAAGCATAGAATAATCAGTCTTATGTTAGGTGGAGTAAATGAGATAATCAAGGAAACCCACAAGACATGGGTTAAGTTCTTTCAAGAGAACCGTGCTTTTTATACTTCACCGAAACCAAAGACAAATATTCTAGACATCTCGGTTGAAGGAAAAGGAAAGGATATTATGGGTACTTCACCCTCAATTTTGAAAAAACATTAAGATGGTGGATGTTGAGCCCCTAGTAGATACAAATTTATAGGCAAATGTTGAGATACCAGTAGATACAGAGAGTGTAAAGGTTGATAATGTACAAGTTTCTAATGCTGAGGATAATAGTCCTCCAGATACAAATGTACAGGATGAGGTTACAGTTCCTAGGGAGGACTGACAGTTACTGAGACTACACCAAGTGACAAAGCCACTGGTACAAGTGAGGAAGCTATAAAGGTTAAAACATTAGAAGAGAAGAAAGGGGAATCCGATAGCGAACTAGAAGTGTGTTGGTATTTTGAGTTTGTTGGAATTTTACATAGAGATTCCATTAATGATATGTTGTCATTAATGTCCATTGAACTGGTAATGGTATTCATGTTATTGTTGATATTGTTGGTTTTGACATTGGCTAGTAACTGGTGAGAACTTTGTGGAAGATGTAAACTATTATGCAAAGTTTGTGAGTTGAACTGGTGAACCAGTGTCAAGGGTTAAACCTTTCTAAGCAATGTAACCAGTAAACCCTATCAACTATTAAACCCTAATCAATCAAGTTTATTGGTTTATTGTCTGATAAGTGGTAATGATGGAGACACGCATGATCATTGTATGAGGATAAGTTCAAATTATTTTGGCACATTTGTTTTTTGTCTAAGGAAGGAGCAAAGTGGATTGCATCTAATGCACAACGCGTGATGAGTTACAAAGTCTGATGAAGTGGTGATCATAGAGTGGTTGGAATTTTCTTGAAGAATGTGAAGAGATTGTACCAACTTATTTGTAATCTCGATGATGAAAATTAAGTTTTTATTGTGTTATCGACCTAATTGATTTGTACTTAAGGTCAATGAAGTTGTTTGTAAAGGTTGTTGACAAGATTGATTGAAATCAGTTGAGCGTGTAGTTGCCTAACTGGTGAATGGATGTATACTTTGAGTGAAGGTAGATTGAAGTGTAGAAGGATCTGATCAAGCAAATGTAGTGCTACTCAGATAGATCAAGAAAACTCATTGTTTTCTAACAATTACAAAAAAAGTGAAATCCGTTAACCAGGTAAGCTCTAACAAGCTTGGTTACTCATTAAATCCTCTAACAAGGTGGTCCATTAGCTTGGATTCTTAAATCCTTCAGTGAGGTTACTCCTAATAGGGTATTGTGCTTTTCATTAAGGCATATTTGTAAATCCCTTAACAGGGTGATTCCTAACCAGAATTAGTTCTTAACAGGACTTATTGTAAAACTTTTATAGGCTTGGCTCCTAACAGGCAAACTTCAGAAGAGTTTAGATAGCTATCCTTGTGAGTCTCATCTCACCATGGTTTTTACCTATTTGGGTTTTCCACGTATAAACATTTGTGTCAAGTGGTGAATGCTTTTGTGATTGTGATCTTATTTGTTGATTTGGTTAACTTTTGATAAGGCATGATAAGTAGAAGCATTGAGAGATGAATATGTTGAGTTATGATTAAGCATTGTTGATGTTTACAAGATTGAAGTTGTTTTCTATTAAAGTTGTCATAATAGTTGAATTGGTTGATGTCAAGTATTCTTATGAATATTGATCTTGACTGAGATATGTTTACTTTGTTTAACTAAGTTTGAGTATTGGAAAATTTGTATCAGTTTTTCAATATACTAATTCACCTCCCCTCTCTATATTCTACCGGATACTTATTCTTTCATCATACAATCAATTTGTATCAGAGCATCTCAGGTCCTCTTAATCTAAAAGCCTAAAGGCTTGAGTAAAAGATATTGTAGATCATGATGAAGAAAGAAGGTCTGAAGTTCAATAAAGATAACTATAGAATATGGAGTGACATAATGAACATTTACATTAAGTCTTGGTAGTCAGTATTAGGATCATATAGAAAATAAGTATACTACACCTACTGGACCCCTGACTGATGATCAGACGAAAGAACAACAAGAAAATCACCAAGCATTAGAGGCTATTATCAGTTTCCTATCTTGTTGGCATTACAATAGAAAGGAGATTGTTGGCATTTCAATAAGGATATTGAGAAGGTTGTTGGAGATTGTTGATATAACTGAAGAAGGATGATTACTGTCTTAATAATATTGTTTTGTCATTGATGTCAAGAAATTGATTTTCTGATTCAGTATGATGTTGCCATATCTTGAGAAGTATGTCTTGATGAGTATTAGGAGGTCGGTAAGTGACATAGAAAGAATGCGATAATAAAGGGGAGAAATAAGTTATTCAATGGGCAACTATTACCAAGTTAGACAATGATGAGATCATGTTGTTTTGATTGTTTTGATATCCTACACATGTTGTTGATTATAAGTTTAATATTGTATTATGTCACCGAGCAAGGAACCTAGTTGGTAAACCCTAAGGTTATCAATATCGGTTAAAGAAGGGAGAATGTCTACCGAGCGAAGTTCAGCATTAACCGAGTAACAAATGAGTTATAATAGATTGCATTGGATGGATAAAAGAATTATTTAATGAAGGATGTTGATAAGCTAGAGATGAATAAATGATTGGTTTGTCATGCAAGAAGTTTGTTGAGGATTGACAACATGGAAAATACAGGAGGAAGATCTACAACTCAAATTGAACCGCAATAAACTAGCACAAGTTCCAAGAAAGGAATGCAAGTTCTAAGGAGAGGTAAAAAAATTTTAGATCAAAGAATACATTGAACCTAGTCAAGTTTGATGATCTGATGGCTAAGATTGATCATGGGAATGTGATCAAGGAGATTAAGCGGTCAGAAATTGTTTATAAATAAGGAATTGTTGATAAACACTACGTGCGGGCAAATGTATGCACAATGATGCTACATGAATGTTTACTGAGCTCAAAAGCTTGAAGATCTGATTGAAGAATAGATTGAGAAGCCCAGCAAGCCCATCAAGGGACTAGATAAGTCTTATGACAAGATTGTTTTGAGCAAATAGAATCTGCTTTAGCATTTCAGATGTGAAGTTGTAGATACATTTATTACTGTTATTTATTTTGTAAGTGACAGGAAATCTCTTAACCGAGTGGACCTAATAGTCTTATTTGTAAACCCTTTAGCAAGGTAAAATTCTAAATGAGTGTTTGAAATCCTTTGAAAAGGTCACTTCTAACAAAGTGCAAGACTCTAACAAGTCTGAGGGAAATCCCTTAACCGGGTCACATCTAGCAATGTGTTTGTAATCTTTAATAGGATTTTCTTTTAACTGAGCATACTCTAGAAGGGTATATTTCTTAGTGGGTCTGAAATCCCACAGTTGATTTTCCCTATTTGGGTTTCCACATTAAATCTGGTGTTATATGTGTTGTAATGTTATTTATTTATGAGTTTGAATTTTGTATAGTTTTGGTTATGTATTTTGAAGTATAAGCTACCGAGGTTGAATCTGTTGAATATATTGAAGATTAATTTTGTATGATTCACCCCCCCTCTCATCTAACTATTAGCATCAGAGCTTTACAATTGGTATTAGAGCTTTACAATTGGTATTAGAGTTGTGGACTCTGGAAGAAAAGTTTAAAGGTACTTGAGGCAAAGATCCGAAGATGTATAAAAGGGATGCACAAAAGCTAAACAAGTCAAGTTTCTCCACATGGCAGAAAAGGATGAAGCTGCACTTATCAGGAACTGGAGACTATGAAACATATTATTTGGAGAATGATTACATAGCACCTAGCACCAACCTGATGACCTTGGAAGAGATAAAGGCAAAGCAAGAACATATTCAAGCTATGATTGAAATAACATCAACATTGACTAACTCAGAGTTTAATGATCTAGAAGGTTGTAATGATGCAAACGCAATGTGGACCAAGCTCATATCTGTGTATCGTTGTGATGAACACGTTCAAAGAGCAAAAGTAGATAGTCTAAGAGGACAAATTGAATCCATGAGAATGAATGAAGGTGAGAACATAACACAATACAGTACAAGGTTAAAGGAAATTGTCAATCAAATTAAAGGAGCAGGAGGAACTATTGAAGAAAAGGATGTAACAAGTAAGTTGTTGAGAACCCTTCTACCTTCTTATGCCATTCGAGTCTCTGCAATCAATGAATTAAGGTCTATACCAAATGTGCCAGTCTCTTTGGATGCCACTATTGGTAAGCTACATGCATTTGAGTTAGGTAATTTTGATAACAGTGGGTCTTCGGTAAATAAAGTAGAATCTGCATTCAGTTCTTTTCATATTGGTGAATCTGATGACTATAATGATAGAATGAATAAGTATTCTGAAGGAAATCATAGTGGAGCAAGTGAGAGATTTCATAAAAACATGGAAGAAGTACACAAACTATATGAGGAAATTAGAAAGCAAGAAGAGTTTGAATCACTATTGGCTAGAAGCTTATTGAGAGGCAAAGGTAAGTATAAAGGAAAGCTACCTTTAAAATGTTTCAATTGTGATAAAATAGGACATATGGCTTCTAACTACCCTGATAAAGAATCAAGTGAAAAGAGAGAATACCAAGAAGACAAACATAAAGACAATCACTACAGAGGACACCGAGACTTCAGAAGGAGAGATAGAAAGACATGCCTAGTAGCTGATGAGGAATCCAATGATGATAAATCTAATGAACCTAATATAGAGGAAGTTGTTTATGTGGCTATTAAAGATGGATCAGATGAAGAAAGGTATGAATAAAAAGCCCTAATATCTAACATAAATAATAATGATTCTTGGATCGTAGACAGTGGATGCTCACATCACATGACAGGTGATAAACACAAGTGTTAAATTAGAAGACTATGATGGAGGATATGTAAGATTTGGTAATGATGCACCATGTCAGGTGAAAGGTAAAGGATCTATAACACTTCTTGACAATGCTAAATGTGATGATGTATACTGGGTTGAAGGTTTGAAATACAATTTGTTGAGTGTAGCACAACTAAATAATACAGGATACTGAATAGAATTCCAGAAGGGATGTGTCAAAGTTCATGACAAACATGGAAAGTTGGCTACTACTGGGATAGAAACAAAAGGTAATACATTTCATGTTGACTCAACTCAGAACAAATGTCTATATGCAAAAATAGAAGATACCTAGTTATGGCATAAAAGGTTTTGTCATGTAAATTTTAATAATCTGATCAAAATATGTAAGAAGCACCGAGTAAGAGGTCTACCAAGCCAAAAAAAACCTGAGAATGCTATGTGGCGAGGATGCCAGATGGGTAAGATGACAAGATGAAGCTTTACAAGTAAGTCCTACACTTCTAAAGGAATTTTAGATCTAGTACACACTAATCTTTGTGGTCCCATGAAATTTCAAAGTTATTATGGTGACAAATACTTCATATTATTTGTAGATGATTACTCAAGGATGATGTTAGTTATGTTTTTAAACGAAAAATCAGAAGCTTTTCAAATGTTTAAATGGTACAAGGCAAGAGTTGAAAATGAAACAGGAAGACAGCTAAAATGTCTTAGATCTGATAGAGGAGGAGAATTCACTTCTGATGAATTTAACTTATTTTGCAATGATCATGGTATAAAAAGGCAAGTGTCTACACCAAGAACACCTCAGCAAAATGGGATAGGTGAGAGAAGAAATAGATCAATTGTAGATTGTGCCAAAACCTTGATGATAAAAAAGAGGGTACCTCAAACATTTTGGAGAGAAGCAATCAACACTGTAGTTTACACCCTGAACTGAGTACAACTGAAGAAAGGAACTATGAAGACACCATATGAAATCTAGTATGACAAGAAACCTAATGTAAGTTATTTTAAAATCATTGGAAGTAGATGTTATGTTCACAAAGATGATAGAAATGGAAAGTTTGTTCAGAAAAGAAAGGAAGGAACATTTCTTGGTTATTCTTCTAGAAGTAAAGCATTTAAATGTCTGATCAAATCATCTAACAAAATAGTAGAAAGTAAAAATGTGAAAATTGATGAATTTGCAGAAAGAAATGATGAAGGAAATTCCAAAGAACCAGAAAATTATGAAGAATTTGTTTATGTTCAATCAAGAAGTCTTACCGAGAAAGTTGCTAAAGAAAATGAAGATAATATCCAGTTACTAAGTGATGAAGAAGATCATATAGAGCCCACAGAGCCTATATTAGCCAAATATGTCAGAAGAAATCATGCATCAAGTCAGATTATAGGAAATAAGGATGATCTAGTGATGACAAGGAACAAACTGAGATAGAACACATGTCTGATATCTAAATTTGAACCGAGAATAGTAAAAGAGGCATTTAACAATGAAGATTGGGTAAATGCTATGACAGAAGAGATTGATCAAATCAAGAAGAATGAAACATGGAAATTGGTCCCAAGACCGAAGGACAAAAATGTAATCAGTACAAAGTGGATTTTCAGAAACAACCTAAATGAAAAAGGTGACATCATTCGGAACTAAGCAAGACTAGTTTGCAAAGGTTATGCTCAAGAAGAAGGAATATATTATGGTGAGACTTTTGCACCTGTGGCTAGACTTGAGGGAGTAAGAACATTGTTGGCATATGCTACTTTCGGTATATCAAATGGATGTTAAATCTGCATTTTTGAATGGTATACTAGAAGAAGAAGTTTATATTGAACAACCTGAAGGATTTGTTGAAGACAAGAGTAAAGATCAGGTATGTAAATTAAACAAAGCTTTATATGGTCTGAAACAAGCACCTAGAGCATGGTATGAGCGACTGCACTCTTATTTGATCAAGATTGGATTTATAAGGACAAGTGAAAACAACAATATGTACATGAAGAATGATGAGAACAATGGAATACTAATCTCAGCCATATTTGTTGATGATATTATTTTTTGTGGAAATGATTCTCTATGGAAGAACTTTGGAAATGAAATGTGCAAAGATTTTGAGATGTCATTAATCGGTGAGATAAAGTATTTTATAGGTTTACAAATACTGCAAATGAAAGATGAGATTTTCATTACTCAATCCAAGTACATAAAGGAAATCTTGAAGAAATTTGGAATGGAGGATTCTAAACCTGTAAGTACTCCTATGACTACTAACTGTAAACTATCAAAGAATGATGAATCTGCATCTGTTGATGAGACACTTTACCGATCTATGATTGGAAAGCTGCAATATGTTGTTCACAACAGGCTAGATATAGCACATGCAGTAGGAATAGTTGCAAGATTTTCTGCAGATCCCAAAGAAATCCATATGAAAGCAATCAAGA
The DNA here is from genome assembly GCF_030272615.1 of Cryptomeria japonica. Lineage (NCBI taxonomy): Eukaryota > Viridiplantae > Streptophyta > Pinopsida > Cupressales > Cupressaceae > Cryptomeria > Cryptomeria japonica. The sequence goes on from NC_081413.1 coordinate 76,525,614, forward strand.
GAATTTTCAAATACCTGAGAGGCACTGAAGATTATGGCTTAGTATATGAAAAGAGGAATGATTTTAATTTAAAAGTTTATACTAATGCTTATTGGATAGGAAACATTGATGATAGGAAAAGCACAAGTGGTGGAGCTTTCTTCTTGGGAGATAGACTAGTAAGTTGGCCTAGCAAGAAACAAGGATGCATTTCACAATCAACAACCAAAGCTGAATATGCCGCTACAACATTGAATTGTACAAATATAGCATGGATCAAACAACTATTGGAAGGTATAAATGAGAAAGTTACCGAGCCAGTAACTATATTATGTGATAATACTAGTGCCATTAACATTTCAAAGAATCCAGTAATGCACTCTAAGACAAAACATATCTCTATAAAGTATCATTATCTCAGAGAAGAAGTTCAAGAGAAGAAAGCTGTGCTAGAATATATCAGTTGAAAGGAGCAAATAGCAGACATCTTCACAAAGCCACTGCCAAGGAACACTTTTGTTTATCTCAGAAGCAAGTTAGGGGTCCTACCCCTATCTTCTACTCACTAACAGAGTTCGGTGAAAGCATCAATTCAATGACTCCATCGAATATTATTTGTGGATTGATGCTGATTTACGCACTTTAGGAGGTTTTCTAAAGGTGTGCAGGAAATAGTGATTGGAGACAAGTTGCTCTGACCGAGACTGAGATGATACATGTGTAACACAACAAGGAAATTACTTCACAAAGGAAGAAATCATGAACTAGTTTTTTTTCTTTTTTTTGGCATTGTTGTCAAAGGGGGAGAAGACTAAATGGAGAAGATAAAAGAAAACCAATGACAGGGGGAGAAGACTTCAGGAGAAGGTTCGAACAACTCAAGGATAGAAGTCTAAACAACAATCTAAATCCGAATCAGTTGGAACAAATCAAGTTGGTATTACCATTTAACTATGGGTTTTGCCATCAATTCCAAAGGGGGACATTGTTGGCATTACAATAGAAAGGAGATTATTGGCAAATTTCAATAAGGATATTGAGAAGGTTGTTGAAGATTGTTGATATAATTGAAGAAGGATGATTACTATTTTAATAATATTGTTTTGTCATTGATGTCAAGAAATTGATTTTCTGATTCAGTATGATGTTGCCATATCTTGAGAAGTATGTGTTGATGAGTATTAGGAGGTCAATAAGTGACATAGAAAGAATGTGATAATAAAGGGGAGAAATAAGTTATTCGATGGGCAACTATTACTGAGTTAGACAATGATGAGATCATGTTGTTTTGATTGTTTAGATATCCTACACATGTTGTTGATTATAAGTTTAATACTGTATTATGTCACTAAGCAAGGAACCTAGTTCGTAAACCCTAAGGTTATCAATAACGGTTAAAGAAGGCAGAATGTCTACCGAGCGAAGTTTAGTATTAATCGAGTAACAACTGAGTTATAATAGATCACATTGGATGGACAAAAGCATTATTTAATGAAGGATGCTGATGAGTTGGAGATGAATAAATGATTGGTTTGTCGTGTAAGAAGTCTATTGAGGATTGACAACATGGAAAATATAGGAGGAAGATCTACATCATAGATTGAACCACAATAAAATAGCACAAGTTCCAAGGAAGGAATGCAAGTTCCAAGGTGAGGTAAAACATTTTTAGATCGAAGAATACATTGAACCTAGTCAAGTTTGATGATCTAATGGCTAGGATTGATCATGGGAAATGTGATCAAGGAGATTAAGCGGTCAGAAATTGTTTATAAATAAGGAATTGTTGACAAAAACTACATGCAGACAAATGTATGCAAAGTGATGCTACAAGAATGTTTACGGAGCTCAAAAAATTGAAGATCTGATTGAAGAACAGATTGAGAAGCCCAACAAGCCCATCAAGGGACTAGATAAGTCTTATGACAAGATTGTTTTGAGCAAATATAATCTGCTTTAGCATTTCAGATGTGAAGTTGTAGATATATTTATTACTATTATTTATTTTGTAAGTGACAGGAAATCTCTTAATCGAGTGGACCTAACAGTCTTATTTGTAAACCCTCTAGCAAGGTAACATTCTAAATGGGTGTTTGAAATCCTTTGACAAGGTCACTTCTAACAAAGTGCAAGACTCTAAAAAGTCTGAGGGAAATCCCTTAACCAGGTCACATCTAGCAATGTGTTTGTATTCTTTAACAGGATTTTCTTTTAATCGAGCATACTCTAGAAGGGTGTCATGCCCAAAATTTAGGGCAAGAACGGGATAATTTTCTTTTTTAAAACATAACTTTTAAAAGCATTAGTTCAACAAATGTAAAATGCTACTACATGTTTTGTCTTAACTATATTTAGAGTTAAATAGCTCAAGTAACCAGAATTATTGAAATAAAAGCAGAGTTCCAATGATTAGTTTTAAGAGTGCCTCCAAACTACTTGTCAAGACTTAAGTTGTAAATTAAACTAGGTCAACTAGAGGGTCGATCACAATTGCAAATGCATATTTTCCTATAGTGTTTAATCACATGCATCTATGTCTGGAAGAGTTAAAAATTTACCCTTTAGCCCATTAAGTGACATTTAGAATTTAAATTCCCTAGGGGTTTAATTTCAAACATCTAAATTTAATTTATTTAAAAATCTATATTAATCCACAATTTTCAATTTATAAAATTTTCAACCCATTTAGTCTCATGATTAAATATTACCTGCATTAAAATTTAATTCAATTATCTCAATAAAATAAATGTTAACCCCGTTAATATTTATTTTATGACATCTCAATATTCTCAATATAAAAATAAAGAATAATATTAATCCCCTTTAATATTTAATTCTTAATCATTTTTTTTTTTTATATTATAAAAGGATAAGCATTAATCCCATTAATATTTATTTCATAACATCTCCACTTTTATAATTATATATATAATTATATATATATAAATATATATACATTCATATATCTATTTACAACCATATAATAATATTATAATAATAGACTTTCCTATTATTTTCTTTAAAACTTTTTCTTTTTTTGTTACCAACAGACTTCTACCCTAGCCCTACCCGGGCTAGGGTTTTCTCTTTTTCTTCTTGCTTGAAATTTGATTGTAGGGCCGAACCAGATGGGAAGCGACGGCCATGGCATGGGAGGGGCATTGCTTGGGGGATGGCGTGATCGAGGCTCCCACTGTGCAATGCATAGTGGCTTCGGCCTTGCCATCCACTGTGTATTGCACAGTGGGCTCAACCTCGCCGACCACTATGTAGTGCATAGTGGGCTCGGCCGCCGACCATCGTGCAGGGCACAATAGGCTCAGCCACCGACCCCTGTGCAGGGCACAGTGGGCTCGGTCGCCGACCCCTGTGCAGGGCACAGTGGGTTCGGCCTTGGCCGACCCCCTCCCGATAAAGCATGCCAATATAATTTTTTTTTAATAGTTTTTTAAATTATTTTTTATTTTATTTATAGAACTATATATATATATATATATATATATATATATATATATATATATATATATATATATATATATATATATATATATATATATATATATATATATATATATTAGGTGCATATTGGATCATGGTCATTTTTTTAAGAAAATAGATAATGATACTGCTGTAAATGAAATATTCTTACCAGTTAAGTTATAGCCATCGTATTATTTTTTTTTTTCAAATTCTATAAATCAAAGAATAACTATATGACTCTAGATGTAATTTCTGTAGTAAAATATTGTTAGAATTTAATAAAATTTAAACTGCAACTAGATAGATAGCATATTACTTAAATTTATTAGACTATTTACTCTAGATGTACTTTCTGTAATAAAAGTAAATAACATAATTAACTAATCCTAAAACAACAACTATATTAAATAAATAATTTATTAAATTAAACTATAGAGATGGTTATGATAATTTTAGATTTTATTTTCTACATTTAAAATAAAATCACAGATAAAATAAAATCATAGATTTAATTAAAATACTTTTACATTTCCATGTATAGTCCTAAATGCTTTTTTTTTCAGCCTTTGCATGCATGCAAATCAATATTGGAGTATAAATGCATAAAAGGAATAAATAAATCTTTCTCTTATCAAAATATCCTAAAACACAACATTGTAATTTATCTAGAAATGTAGAAAACTAAACCAAAGATACCTCTTTCTTTTCTACAGTAATGCAAGAATAATTATTACAAAACTTTAAACTTAGTCACAAGACTTTATAGTCACTTTACAAATAGGTCTCTCCTTTCAATCAAGTGAGGACTTTCAAAGAACATAAATTACATTTACATCATTTTTCTGAACTAAATCTAGCCACTTCTACTTGTCCTGCTATTTTCTTCTAACAACCTACAATTAAATCAAAGGCTATGACCATGGAGAGCTCACCTCCTAGCCTAGGCTAATTGGTAGCCACCCACGAGCTCGGAGAACGAAGTCCTAGATAGGTAACAAACATGCAAACATAAAAGATAGAATACACACAAACTCAAACACACTCCCAACCTGGGCTACACTGCACCACACATTGGTGATGTCCTTTTCAAGGGTGGTAGTGGACCAAGTACCTTGAGGAGAACTGCAAGTATGAAAAAATGTGTAGCCACCTCATGGCAAACCAAATACATTAAGTATAGCAACCCCATATTCCTTATGCCCCCCAAGACATTCATGCCTTATTTCCCTCCTTATGACCCCAATGCATAAACAAGCCATGTAGCAAGGGTCACATAAAATCCCTTGTGATCACTCTCATAACGAGAGCCTCTCACTCGAGGGCTGTCACTTCTACCACCCACAAGATCCTCCTCTCTCCCAATAGTAAGAGGTCTTGATGACTCCCAAGACACATACATTGCATAAACACAAAACACCAAATAATTTCCCAAGAAATACATGCACGAAAACTAGACTTTTACACAAACATTTCTTTCAAAACATATGCACATAAGAAACATTATAAGAAAAATAAAACCAACCTTAAACTACCCAAAGGTATGCTAGTTTTGTTGAGGATGAGCAGCCCAATTCCACGGTTCTTCTCTTTCTACCCTTAGCCAAATTCTCAATCCAAAAATCTATCTTTTTCTTTTCAAAATTCTTTTATCTCCAAAAATGGAGAGTGGGTGATTACCCACTAATTTTATAATTCTTGCTTAAGAAGCCCATTGTGAGAGTTCTCACCAGTTTCTAAAAACTAAAAAGGAAGGTAAGGTAAAATGGGAAAGGGAACTCTCATTCGAAAAGGAAGGTTTTCAACTTAGTTCAAGTCTTCTAATTCAATTTTCGCACAACTTAGAAAAGTCACTTTTTAGGGTGTCTAAAAGGTCACATGGGAGTAGAAACTTGCCCAAAATTACCCCTCACCCTTAGGTATACCTTATGGGCTTTACAAAACCCTATTAAACTACCCCTAGGTGTCCATTTAACCCTTTTTTAACCCCTCTGAAGTTTATTTTCGGGTCAAACCTATGTTGACCATCCCAAAGATTCTTTACCCAAGGCATTTATGACATCACATTACATTAATTGAAAAAGCTATAGTTAAACAATTCCCACCAAGAGACAAATTTAAAAATTCAAACATAAATCCACATGTGTCAAGTGACACAAAGAAAATACTTTTACAAATTTATACATGAAATCATGTCTTTGTGGATTTTACATAAATCAATTAAATAACACTTAACACACATGCATCATTTACTGTTACAAATAAAATACAACACAAATGGGGTGTTATCTCTCCAAATAGACAAACCCTAGCTTTACGAACATACATAGGTCTAGGTTTGGCTCTCCATAATATTTCCATGGTCACATGGATATCTTTTCCTGCGCCACACAAATACACATTAGTAATTTCCGATAACCTCATATAATATTAAACACATGAATTAGAATACACATCAAACACTTCACATACAATTTTCATTTGAACAATTCAATATATCTCATATCCAAATAATTCCACATAAGCATTTATCATAATTCTCCTAATTTTGGTCCACACATAAAACATACATCTTAATTCTATTCTCATAATAAAGTCCTGCAAATCCAATAATGACATACGTCATCTCCAATTTATCCTATTCTAGAATCATATAGAGTTCTATATCATGAAGCATCAACATTCATCAATGTTATCCAAATCATGGAATCATATAAGTTCTAAATCTAGACATAGCTGACATACGTTAAATCAAGATTATCCAATCAATGGATCTTGTAGGATTTCCAGTTCATAACACATCAAAATGTACACCACAAGGTGCAATAACTCTATAACTTGGTTCAATTACTTTTCTCACCAATCTATCTGTCTAACATAGTCCATTCTTTTGAATTACAAAGCATTTATTAATAGGGTCAAACATGGTCAACTAAGTTAATCAAAGCTTGGTTTGGGGAAGGCCTTACAAAGGGTATATTTCTTAGTGGGTCCGAAATCCCATAGTGGTTTTTCCCTATTTGGGTTTCCATGTTAAATTTGGTGTTATATGTGTTGTGATGTTATATTTTCATGAGTTATAGTTTTGGTTATGTATTCTGAAGTATAAGCTACCAAGGTTGAATCTATTGAATATATTGAAGATTAAGTTTGTATGATTCACCCCCCCCTTCTCATCTTGATTACTATTAGCATAAGAGCTTTACAATTGGTATCAAAGTTTTACATGTCTGATGCTGAATATGTAGATGTTCATGGTCTTGAAATTGCATATGAAGTATGGAAGAAATTAGAAGAGATTTATAGCAGTGATGAACATGTTGAGATTGCCAAAGAGGGGAGTTTAAGAGGAAAATTTGATGATATGAGAATGTTTGAAGGTGAGAATATCTAGCAGTATGGTCAAAGGATTAAAGAGATAGTTGGTGAGATAAAGAGTGCAGGAGGGAAAGTGGAATATGCCACAATAATTAGTAAGGTACTGAGAACCCTGCTACTAGTCTATGCTATAAGAGTTGCAGCTATTCAGGAGCTGAAATCTATTGACAAGACAAAGGTAACTCTTGACTCTATTATTGGAAAAATTACTACTTTTGAATAAAATGGCTATGATGGTAGTGTACAGAAATCAGAATCTGCATTCAGAGCTTCTGTCTCTAACCCATCTGTGAGAACAAGTAGAGATACCAGCCATAGCTATGAATCTAGATCTAGTAGAGACGCTGAAGATGAAGATAAATTAGTGGAACTTGAAGCATTGTTGGCAAAATGATTGCCTAGAGGTTATTGGTATTTTGGTATGGTTTTGTCATTGATGTCAACACCTACTAAATACACCTACTTTGGAGATCCAGCAACATTCACAGGCAAACAGTAAACTATGCAACAATTATTGGTATATGATTAACTGGTAGGATATAATGTTCACCGGTATGTGGAATGACATGGAAGACACTTGGTAATGTCGAAGACATCATGTGGACACTTTATTTTGAAATAATAATCATTGGTATATTCTTATTTGCATATTTGCTTTTACCGACAAATAGGTCTAGGTTATCTAGGGTTACACCGACAGGTTTATCTTTTCCAGATCAACATGGCATGCTATGGAGATGATTTATTATTGTTGTAAATGCATTAAGCCGACATGTTCAATCAGTTATTGCATCAGATATTGTATTGTTTGTAAAATGTTTTTATTTTAATATCTTGCAGAGCCGACCTACTAAAATTGGTCTTAGGGTATGGTATAAATGTAAGATCTTATTTGTAAGATCAAGTGTGGAATGCAAAAGAGATTTAAGTAAAGGTATATGTGAGATAAAGCAGAGGCATACATGAAGACATCATTTGAAGGTGAAGTTAGGTTTTTGTAGAAGCATATCAGCATTACACTGGTATTGAATCTAGCATATGAAGATGCTATTTTGTGCAGTACATTCTTATTGGATTTAACCATCCAACAGTAGTCAGTGTGACTCCCATTTGTGTTTGAGCAGTGAGCTCTAGGCTGTTGGCCTTTCTACATGTGCAGACCCCTTTTGTACACTTACTATCTGCAGTAGTATCATCTGATTGTGGGTAAGGTTTCCCACCATGGTTTTTCCCCTTACAGGGTTTCCACGTACAAATATTGGTGTCATGTGTTGTGGATGACTTTGTGCTTATGTTTCATGCATTAATTCTTACCAGTATAGCAATTTACTATTAACATTGTCTACTAGCATACTTAACTAATTTATCAGTATAAAGCATTAAGTTGGTTAATAAGTTTTTGGTTTGAATTTATTAGACAACTGATTCACCCCCCACTCTCAATTGTCTCTGGGACCTACAATTGGTATCAGAGTCTAGTCCTCTTTTTGCAGAAGTTTAACAACTTGAGGAGATCCAATGTCTATTAATTATTTCAGAAAGGATAGTCCTAAACTTGATGGAACCAACTATGGGATATGGAAAATCAGAATGGAGACACATCTGAATTGCATTGGTAAAGACATCTAGGAAGTTACTAAGAATGGTTATACTGCTGTTGTAGCTAGTCAGACTGCTCCCACTACTTTAGTTAAAGATGAAGAAAATGATTGAAAAGCAAGAGAAGCACTCTTGAGTGCATTATCAGATCAACAAATCATGGGATTATTAGATAGGTCCACTGCAAAAGCTATTTGGGATCATTTGGAAACACTGAATGAAGGGGATTCCACAGTCAAAATTGCAAAACTTGAAAGCTTCCGAGTCAGGTATGAACATTTGAAAATGGAAGAAGATGAAAGGATTTATGTTTTTATGGAAAGAGTAAATGAAATTGTTTTAGGTATCAAATGTTGTGGAGGAACCTTGAGTGAAGATGAGATTGTTTCAAAAATATTAAAAGGTTTGCCACCAACATATAAAATGAAGGTTACTGCCATAAATGAGTTGAGAACAATGCCTAATACATCAGTAACTAGGGATACATTGATTGGAAAAATTTCAACTTTTGAAATTGAGGAATTTGGTCCTGTTACTACTATAAAAACTGATTTGGCCTTCAAAGCATCAACATCATCTGCTCCATCCTTTGACAAATCAGACTAGAGAGCCTTTTATGCAAGAGAACTTGAAGAAACTAGGAAGGAAAATGAAGAGCTTGAAGAACTTGAAGCACTATTTGCAAGAAAAATGCCAAAAGGCCCAATTGGAAGTAAGTATGAAGGTAAAGAACCTTTTAAATGTTTTAACTGCAATAAGATTGGTCATATGGATTCAAGATGCCCTGTTAGACATGCTAGACTAAGAGAAGAAGCTAGAAGAATATAAAAACCTAATCTTGAATATCAAAGATACAGATTCAAGAAAAACAAAGATAAATCTTGTTACATTGCTGATGAAGGTGTGACTAATGATTTTGATGAGGATCCAGTAGAAAATGGATGGGTCTTTGTTGCTATAATAGAAGATCAATAGGTACCTATTGCTCAACTGGTAGAACAAGCCCTAGTAGCTAAAGTTGAATCAAAGGATGAATGGATTATTGACTCAAGATGCTCACATCACATGACTGGAGACAAAGGTAAATTCTTGAACTCTCAAGAATACAATGGAGGTTTAGTAAGATTCAGAGATGACAAAGCCTGTTCAATCAAAGGTAAGGGTTCAATATCTCTTGATGGTAAACATAACACTGACAATGTCTACTATGTTGAAGGATTAAAACATAATCTTTTAAGTGTTGGTCAATTAGTTGAGAAAGGTTTTTAGTTACAATTTAAAAATGGAAAATGCAAAATCATGAATAGAACTGGTTTGGAAATTGCAACTGGTAATCAAACTAGAGGTAATATCTTTCATTTGAATAACAGTGAAAAGGCATACTTAATTGCACATATAGATGAAAGTTGGCTATGGCATAAAAGACTATGTCATGTAAATTTTGATTGCATGGTAAAAATCAGTACTTCTAAGGTAGTTAGAGATCTACCTAAAATTGTGAAACCTCAGAATACAATTTGCAAGGAATGTCAATTTGGAAAACAAGTTAGAGCTAGTTTCAAAAGTATTCCAGAAAAATCCAATAATGCCCTTGATTTAATTCACACTGATTTATGTGGTCTAGCTAAAAGCTTACAAGGTGATAGATATTTCATGCTAATTATTGATGATTATTCTAGAATGTGTTGGGTTACTTTTCTCAGAGAAAAATCAGAAGCACTTGGGAAGTTCAAGCTATTCAAAGCAATGGTTGAAAATGAAACCGGTAAGAAAATTAAATGTTTAAGATCGGATCAAGGAGGAGAATTCACATCTAAAGATTTTAATACATTCTGTGAAGTAAATGGAATCAAAAGATAGTTACCAACACCTTGGACACCACAACAGAATGGAGTTGTTGAAAGAAAAAACAAAACTATTTTGGATGCAGCAAGAAGTATGTTATCAGAAGCAAATCTACCACATGTATATTGGAGAGAGGCAATAAGTACTTCTATCTATACATTCAACAAAGTTCACATCAAAGGTGAAACCGGTAAGACCCCTCATGAACTATGGTTTGGTAATACTCCTACTCTTAAGTATTTTAGAATTTTTGGAAGTAAATGTTATATTAGAAGAGATGAGTATATTGGCAAGTTTGATCCTAGAAGTGATGAAGGAATATTTCTCGGTTATTCATCTAAGAGTAAAGAATATAGATGTTTTAACAAAAGATTATAGAAAATTGTTGAGAGTACAAATGTAAAGATTGATGAACAATTCAGAGGAACTTCAAGGTATATAGACTCTGAACCAAGAACAAAAATTTTGACAAATGAACCTACAATAAATCCACTGGTATAGAATGATGATCTAGTTACTCCGGTATCATCAGAGGATTCCACACTAATTGAAGAACAACAACAGATTAAGACACCCCAGTATGTAAGACTGTATCATTCTGAAGATTAGATAATTGGAAGCAAATTTAAAGGAGTCATGACAAGAGGAAGATTGGAAAATGAAGATGTATGTCTTATTTCTCAAATTGAACCACTATCTATCAATGAGGCATGTGAAAATAAATTTTGGATTAAAGCTATGGAAGAAGAATTAGGACAAATTGAGAAAAATAATACTTGGACATTAGTTCCCTGGCCTAAAAATAAAAATGTAATTGGAACCAAATGGGTATTTAGAAACAAACTCAATGAAGATGGTAAGGTTGTCAGAAATAAAGAAAGACTAGTGTTTAAGGGATATTCTCAGAAAGAAGGAGTTGATTACAATGAAACCTTTACACTGGTAGCCAGAATTGAGGTAGTTAGATTATTCTTGGCTTTTGTAGCTCACAAGGATTACAAAGTTTATCAAATGGATATTAAATGTGCATTTTTGAATGGAGATCTTGAAGAGGAAGTCTATATTGAACAACCTGATGGATTTTCCTTGACAGATGACAATGATATGGTTTGCAGATTAAGAAAAGCTCTGTATGGATTAAAACAAGCTCCAAGAGCTTGGTATGCAAGATTGGATAAGTATCTTTTAAAGATTGGTTTTAGTAAAGGAAATGCAGATAGCAATTTATATTACAAAGTAACTAATGATGACATCTTGATTATGGAAGTATTTGTTGATGATATAATCTTTGGAGGAGAAGATGAATTATGCAAAGAATTTTCTCTTGAAATGTAGCAAGAATTTGAAATGTCTATGATTAGAGAAATAAAATTCTTTTTAGGATTGCAGATTTTACAGACTGATAAAGGCATAGTTTTGAGTCAATCTAAGTACTTGAAAGAACTACTTAAGAAATTTGGGATGGAGAACTCTAAACCGGTAAGCACACCTATGACTACAAATGACAAATCATCTCAAAGGGATGAATCTACACCTGTTAATCCAACTAGATACAAATCTATGATAGGAGGTTTACTATATTTGACACAAACTAGACCTGATATTATGAATGCAATATGTATAGTTTCTAGATTTCAGAGTAATCCTAAGGAAAATCATGAATCAGCAGTAAAAAGGATTTTCTGTTACTTATAAGGCACAACAAATCTTGGATTATGGTATCCTAAAGATGAAAATTTTGATCTATATGCATACACAGATGCAAATTGGGTAGGAGATGTGGATGATAGAAAAAACACCACTAGAGGAGCATTCTTTCTTGGAAAGAGATTAGTTTCTTGGTTAAGTAAGAAATAGAGTTGTACATCTTTATCAATAGCATAATCAAAATATGTTGCAGCAGCAACAAACTGTACACAGGTACTTTGGCTTAAGCAAATGTTGAAAGACATAAAGGTAAAATGCGAGGAACTTATTACTATATATTGTGATAACACTGCAACAATTGATATATCTAAGAATCTAGTATTACATTCTAAAACAAAACATGTTTCTATCAAAATAAATTTTCTAAGGGAAAAAGTTGAAGAAAAGGAGATAAAACTGGTTTATGTGAATACTAAAGAACAACTTGCAGATATTTTCACAAAACCTTTGCCTAAGGAAACTTTTGAGTATCTCAGAGATCAGCTCAGAGTCATACCTCTACCAGTAGAGACTTAGACAGTTGATGATTGATGTCTACCTCAACATTAATAACAATAATATCTCTAATTGAAATCTCAATCCGTAGTTTGGATATTCATATGGTAGAGTTTACTATTTTCATGGTTGGTGTTCATTTAGTTGTCAATCCAGGAACGTAAAACTTGAAATGGGTTTGCAAGATATATGCACTAAGCTCCTTGAATGATTATTCTCAATTACTGGAAGAAAAGTAGGAATAAAAATCAGAAAGACTAAATGAAAGCTTTTCAAAATTCTGCTGAAATGAATTAATCGAAATAACAGGACTAACACTGTTCTTCCTTGGTTGCAGGAATAGTCAAAGGATCTGTTTCCAGTGGCTGCAGGAACATCCCAGTCATGAACTTCTACTGCAACTAAGTAAAAACTAACTTCAATAATCATAAACATGGGATCACTCAACAAGTGGGCCCCCTTGGATGAGTGATATCAAACTCTAAGTAAAGAACTCTTAATAGATCAGAATAACATGTTTTTATTCATTTCTTCCTGAAAGATGATTACATATCCAAAAGATGAAAATCTAGAATATGTGACAAAAATTGCTCAATCCTTTTCCATTCTGTCTAACGCTCAGAAAAGAAGGGAGAGCTTATTAAATAGAAAAGACAAACTAAAATGGATAACTATAATTACACCCAGAAGAAAAGGTGGATCACTGCCAAATGAAGGGGATAACAGAGAGCTTGGCTACAAGAACTGTGGATCTATAACTGAACCATAGTCCTTTGCACGCCAAAGAAATATTTAATAGATTAAACATGTACTGGAGTTAAACTCCCATAATGAAGTACAACTACTCTGATTATGCCTTAGATCATGCTCACTTGAATCTCCTTCAATTTGACCTCCATCTTTCTGGCATGATTATCCAATCCCTAGGTGTGGAAGAGAATTCTTCACTACAACATCAATTATTACCTGCACTAAAACAGAAACAGAATACAAGGACATGCATATGTATTTTACTTTAACTAATACATTCATTAACTCACATATGAAATCATCCTAAATAATCCACATATCACAGAGACAAACCATTTGGCTGCAGGAATAAATTGGCATGGCTGCAGGAAGAAATTGGCAAGGTTCAAACATGATTTCTTAAGTTCGGTTTTTAAAACATGGATTACATATAGTCAATGCACAATATTTTACTATCATAATGCAGCCCAAAGGATACCAAAAACCTAAAAGTCCTAATAAAAACATGTCAATATACCAACTTATCATGCCCCCCAACTCTAAGGGTTTGCTACTCTTGTAGCAAAAAGAAGATTTCTAACTTTTGCTGAGACTCTGAAATCACCCACAGTATTCTGTTCGGTTCCTTTGGAAGGCAAAATCCAGTAAAATCCCTTCATTTTCTCCAACCTAGACCATCTAGCTATTTCTTCAACATTCACATCATAATTTTGTTCTGCTGGTTAGCATGCCAAAAGTGGCCACATTAGGATAGGAGGCTGAAAGATTAATGGTAACCAATTATTGGATTTTTCCCTTCCTAGCTGTATATATTTGGATGCTCTCTGTATAGCTGCATGAAAATTCTACAATGAATAGGGTTCTCCCAGTTTTAGATGATCTGGTAGATGATTCTAGCATTGAGTTAGTCCCTCTAGTGCTATTGTCCTGTGGGTTTGGACTAATTGCTCAAACGCTTGATATACTTCCTCTCTTATTGGAGGTACTATCTTTCTAACATCATCTCTTATTAATAATTTTTGCCAGTCATAATACAGAACTCTGGGTTCTTCTGCTTCCCTCCTCAATGGCAATGGACAGTCAAGTTCTAGTTTTTCAAACTCTCTGGCTTGTGGTCCTATAATCATTACATTTTGTATCCATGACATTAGAGCTCTGAGATGAATATCCCCAATGTATAACAAGGGATTCCATTCTTTGTCTTGAGGCACAACATAATTATGTAAATATAATTCACATAATAGGTTCTTTACAGAATGTGGAGAGGTTTGAAAAGCATGACAGAATTCCTCGGGTGTTTCCAAGGATGGGCTAAGGTCCCTCACTATGCGGTTTAATCTGAAATTCAGACACCGTTCTTTCAAGTGCACTACATAAATTCTTGGGGGAGCTCTACACTGCATTATCTCAGGAACCATACTATAGATTTATTCTACCTTAGTCTCCAATTCTTTAATTCTATTATCCTTCTTCTCAATCTCTTTTTGTTGCTTATTAATTATTCCTTGCAACCTATCCTTCTCTATTTTCCATTGCCTAAAGAATGTTAAAACAATTGACAAGCTAGTCAGGGATGAAGGAGTTTTTATGGGTCCTACCTTAGACTGTGGGATTTGTTCAATAACTTCTTCATTCTGGATTGGCATATTTCCCATGTTTTCTTTAGGTTGTTGTGCAACATCATCAATTGTCTCCTCAGATTGCAATGCTACTGAAGCTACATATGCTAGCTTATCAATTACAATTTCTTCCTGAATTGCTTCTTGGGTTTCTTCTCCTACAGGGTTTTCCTGAAGTTCATCTTCTGTAGGGTTTTCTTGCATTTCCTTATCTGTGGCATTCTCTTCTTCTGAAGTGTCTACTGCAATGACCTCTACTGGCTTACTCACTGGTTGAGTTTTCTGTGTCCTTCTTCTTGTTCTCCTAACATACACTTTTGAAACTGATGTAGGAGTTCTTGTTTTTGCATGATGCCTCTTGGCTGCAGGAGGAATATGCACTTCCTGCGGGCCGAACAACAAATTCCTCACCTGACTGCTCCTTTTCTAATTCTTTTCCTTCCCTCTACAAAATAGGTGAACCTCCTTGAAGAGAGGTAGAGGGTTGTCCTTCAGTTAGCCCTATTTCAATATTTTCTTCCAAAATTATTGTAGCTCCTTCAACAACTAACAAACCCTAATCTTCACTAGGAAGATCTTCTAAAGCTATCCCTTCTTGAACCAGAGGATTATCTTCAACAGGGGCTTCATCTACCCTAAATTGCAGAATATCTTCAAACACACCCCATTCCATCTATGAGACATCTCTCAGGGATCATTGTACTAGCAACTTTACCAGTCCATGATGGCTAATAGAGCAATTGCCATATTTTTTTGTCTCCTTAGCACTTATAGAAATGAGATGATACAGGAAATTTGGGACATTAACTTTCTGGTTATGACATAGATGACTAAGTAGCTTGTTGAAGTGAGACGAGTGGAGATTTGAATACCATCCTTCATAGGTGATATACTTATCAATATACAGAGCTACCCGAGGCCAGTGTGCTGGCAAAGAAACCCTTCTAGTTCCTTGCCTATCTACCATTAAGGGTCCGTCTGTAGCAATTGTGAACTCTGCCCTGGCACTCCTTGCATCCTTTGATTTTGGAAAGAGTTCTCCTTCCTGCAACAAACCTGTGACCTCTGCAATTCTCTGCTCTGTAGCAATTACCCTCAACCCCCTTAACTGTAGCTTCTCCTTTGTCAAAAGAATGCATAAATTCCGCAGCTATTTTGTCATTGAAATCCCTAATCTTTAAGAAATACTCCAGCCAGCCATGGTTTTGGAATAGTGCACACAGACAACATTCTGCAGCAACCCTTCATGCACAGTCGATTCATGGTGAATCAAATCACCTCCCATTTTCACTCTAATACTTCCGTAGCTTCACCAAAATTTTTGAAAGATTCCCAAAAGCTAAAATCTACATATCTAAAATTAGGTGACAGAACTTATTATTCACTCGCGTGAAATAATAATCATCATAAGTAATGTCATTTAGGAAATCAGTTCGGGATAATAAATCTTACTAGGAAAAAGGACCATAAAGTACCCCCCCCAAATTAACCTAGCACGTGTCCACATAGGCTGATAAGATGTTGGGTTTGAAGTGGATTAAAATAGGATTAAAGTCATAATGAACTAATAAATGCAAAATTAAAATAAAGTACAATATACACATACCTACAAATGGGCAAAAATGATTGCAAAATGAAATGAAGTGATAGATAAGAAAGTGGGATGGAATGTAGTGGATGGAACTTTATTGTACGGAGAACAAAATTTCACATGGAAATATTTGATTATGATATGATAAATAAGTTCACTACAAAAGCTGTAGGAACATCACCTTTATTAACATGCCCAAGTGCAACAGGAAGCTCATGAATTGTTACCGAATCATTATCAGTTACTGCAAGACTATCACCAGTTGCTGCAGTAACATCACCAGTTGCTGTAGGAACTTCCCAGTCATGAACTTCTACTGCAACTAAGTAAAAACTAACTTCAATAATCATAAACATGGGATCACTCACCAAGTGGGCCCCCTTGGATGAGTGATATCAAACTCTCAATAAAGAACTCTTAACAGATCAGAATAACATGTTTTTATTCATTTCTTCTTGAAAGATGATTACATATCCAAAAGATAAAAACCTAGAATATGTGACAAAAACTGCTCAATCCTTTTCCATTCTATCTAATGCTCAGAAAAGAAGGGAGAGATTATTAAATAGAAAAGACAAACTACAATAGATAACTACAATTATGCCCAGAAGAAAAGGTGGATCACTGCTAGATGAAGGGGATAACAGAGAGCTTGGCTGCAGGAACTATGGATCTGTAACCGAACCACAGTCCTTTGCACACCAAAGAAATATTTTATAGATTAAACATGTACTGAAGTTAAACTCCTGTAGTGAAGTAAAACTACTCTGATTATGCCTTAGATCGTGCTCACTTGAATCTCCTTCAATTTGACCTCTAGCTTTTTGGTGTGATTATCCAGTCCTTAGGCATGGAAGAGAATTCTTCACTGTAGCATCAATTATTGCCTGCACTAAAATAGAAATAGAATACAAGGATACGCATATGTATTTTACTTTAACTAATACATTCATTAACTCACATATGAAATCATCCTAAATAATCCGCATATCACAGAGACAAACCATTTGGCTGCAAGAATAAATTGGCATGGGTGCAAGAAGAAATTGGCAAGGTTCAAACATGATTTCTTAAGTTCGGTTTTTTAAACATGGATTACATATAGTCAATGCACAATATTTTACTATCATAATGCAACCCAAAAGATACCAAAAACCTAAAAGTCCTAATAAAAACATGTCAATATACCGACTTATCAATTGACATCAACCGGCAGAATTAAATGGACAAATCTTTTATTCTGATATTTGATGAGGAAGCTACTTCTCTAGGGGAGTAGTTGGTATTTTTGTATGGACTTAAATTTTGTAGCTTTGGCATTTGATGTCAAAGGGGGAGAGATATATGGAAAAACACATTATCAATTAAGGAGAGATATCTATGGTGAAAATTGGTACAGGATAACATAAAATAACTCATATTGCTTCCAGGGGGAGAGATTGTCACTTTGAGGAGATTGTTGGTTTTACACTTGGTATTACTATTTTGGCACTTTGATGGTTTTTCCATCTTGTGTTGCCATCAATGCCAAAGGGGAAGATTGTTGGTATTTTGGTATGGTTTTGTCATTGATGTCAACAGCTACTAAATACACCTACTTTGGAGATCCAACAACATTCATCGGCAAAAAGTAAACTGTGCAACAATTACAGGTATATGATTAACCGGTAGGATATAATGTTCATCGGTACCTAGAATGACATGGAAGATACTTGGTAATGTTGAAGACATCATGTGGACACTTTATTTTGAAATAATATTCATTGGTATATTCTTATTTACATATTTTCTTTTACCAACAAATAGGTCTAGGTTCTCTAGGGTTACACCGGCAGGTTTATCTTTTCCAGATCAGCATGGCACACTATGGAGATGATTTATTATTGTTGTAAATGCATTAAGCCAACATGTTCAATCGGTTATTGCATTGGATATTGTATTGTTTATAAAATGTTTTTATTGTAATATCTTGCAGAGCCGACCTACTAAAATTGGTCTTAGGGTATGGTATAAATGTAAGATCTTATTTGTAAGATCAAGAGTGGAATGCAAAAGAGATTTAAGTAAAGGTATATGCGAGATAAAGCAGAGGCATACACGAAGACATCATTTGAAGGTGAAGTTAGGTTTTTGTAGAAGCATATCAGCATTACACCAGTACTGAATCTACCATATGAAGATGCTATTTTGTGCAGTACATTCTTATTGGATTTAACCATCCAACTGTATTCAGTGTGACTCCCATTTGTGTTTGAGCAGTGAGCTCTAGGTTGTTGGCCTTTTAGCATGTGCAGACCCCTTTTGTACACTTACCATCTGCAGTAGTATCATCTGATTGTGGGTAAGGTTTCCCATCGTGGTTTTTCCCCTTATAGGGTTTCCACATACAAATATTGGTGTCATGTGTTGTGGATGACTTTGTGCTTATGTTTCATGCATTAATTCTTACTGGTATAGCAATTTACTGTTAACACTGTCTACCGACATACTTAACTGATTTACCGGTCTTAAGAATTAAGTTGGTTAATGAGTTTTTGGTTTGAATTTATTAGACAACTGATTCACCCCCCCCTCTCAGTTGTCTCTAGGACCTATAGAGGCACTAGTAAATATAGAGGTAAGCTACCTTTAAAATGTTTTGCATGCAACAAGATTGGTCATATAGCAACAAATTTCCCTAATGGTGAAAATGAATACAAGACAGACAAATTTAAGAAGCAAAAGGGTAAAGACAAATGAGATTGTCTTGTAGCTATTGATAATGGTATTATTGATGAAGAATCTAATGATGATAATAGTGAAGATATTGTGTTTGTAGCTATTTAAGAAGAAACATTAGATCAAAAGGCACTAGTATCCAGAATGGATAAATCTGATGATTGGATCATTGATAGTGGTTGTTCACATCACAAGACCGGTGATCGAAGCAAATATATTTCCTTGAAGGAATTTGATGGTGGTGTTGTCAGATTTGGTAATGACTCACCCTGTATGGTTAAAGATAAGGGAATTATTTCTCTTAATGGGAAGATAAGTGCTGACGATTTCTATTGGGTTGAAGGCCTAAAGCACAATCTTTTAAGTGTGGCACAACTTAATGGCAAAGGATACCCACTGGAATTTAGAAATGGAATGTGCAAAATCTTTGACAACAAAGGTGAATTGATTGAAACCAGGAAACAAACCAGAGGTAATCTATTTCATCTCAATCCTAAAGTTAGCAACTATTTGATTGCAAAAATAGATGATAGCTGGCTTTGGCATAGGAGATTTTGTCATATAAATTTTGACAATATTGTTAAAGTAAGAAAGTCTAAGATAGTAAGAGGTCTGCCTCAGCTAGACAAACTGGTTAATGCTCTTTGTAAAGAATGTTAGCTAGGAAAGATGACTTCTTCAACTTTTAAGAGAAAGTCTTTCTTAGCAGAGCACTTGTTAGATTTGGTTCCTATAGATCTATGTGGACCAATAAGAACAAGAAGCATGCATGGTGACATATACTTCATGATATTTACTGATGATTGTTCAAGGATGATGTGGGTCACATTATTGAAGGATAATAATGAATCTTTTGGTAAATTCAAGGCATTCAGAGCCTTTGCTGAGAAAGAGAGTGGCAAAAAGATAAAATATCTAAAAACAAATCCAGGCGGTGAATTCACTTTTGTGAAGTTTACTAAGTATTGTGATGATAATGGTATCAAGTGGCAACTTTTTGCACCAAGAACACCACAACAAAATGGTATAGCAGAGAGAAACAACTGTTCAATGGTTGAAGTTGCTAGGACTATGTTGATATAAGGAGGTATAGAAAAAACATTTTGGAAAGAAGATGTAAGTACAACTGACTACACAATGAACTACGTTCTGGTGAAAAGAGGTAAGGACAAGACCCCATATGAGTATTGTTATGGGAGATCACCCGATGTTAGCTATTTTAAGATATTTGGAAGCAAATGTTTTATTAATAGAGGTGATTACATAAGAAAGTTTTAAGCTAAGAGTGATGAAGGCATATTTCTTGGCTATTCCACCAAGAGTAAGGCCTATAAATTCTTCAACAACCAAATACAGAAAATTGTTGAAAGTGCTGATGTTCGTGTAGATGAATGTCCTGAAGTTTCAAAAGTAACTAATTCTAAGAAGAAGGATGAAGATCCTTGCATTTTTCTTTTGGAACCTGAAACTATTAAATCAGAAACCGGTAAAGCAAATCCTGATGTACTTGTTCAAAAGGAACAAATAAATTTAGAGAAAGATGATAATGAAGAAGCTGAACCTGAAGAGAATGATCATGTTAATCCTAGGTATGTGAGACTTAATCATAGTCCTGAACAGATAATTGGGGATAAGGATGTCGATGTAATAACTAGAAGGAGGAATAAGAGAGAACTCTTGCATGATCTCCACCTTTGAACCTAGAAGTGCTAAGGAGGCATGTTGGATTTTGCCAAGATCAAGAAGTCATTGAAATGTACATGAAAGAGACATAATATGGGACAAGAATAAACTGTATTCTCATCAATAGAAAATGATCAATGATTGTTCAATAGTTACATACAATGTAGATGAGCCTGCTTATATAGGCAAGGCTAGGGATATGTATGAGCACACAAATATGACATGTGGCTCAATAAGAAACAAGGGTAGGTAGGAAATAGGTGTGGGTAGGTAGGAGAAATAATACAATATTCCACATGAGGTGGATCACCCACCGAAGGTGGAATTATCACTCCACAATAAGTGGATATGATAGTGTAATAACAAGATCAACACCATAAGAGGTGGAATTTCTCCTACACACACTATCCCAATGTGGCACAAACACCCAAGTGTCTCATATCCAAACTACTATGAAATGCATTATCCTAAGTAAACTTAAGTAAGTGTAATAATATCCATGATGAATAATTATTTACACCAACACCCCCCCTTAAGTGCAACTTAGGGGAATGCACTTAAGTCTACAATGCAACTAAGCAATGCAAGATGGGTCCCGGCTACGAGGCCATGTTAGGTACCCATGCACAAATGCAAATGCATGCAAACCAATGCAATGAAATCTCTCACAAAGTGGGGAAAGAGAGAAAAACCCAATGGGAAAAAACCCTCCCCCAAAAAGAGAGAAGAAAGCTATACAAAAGAACTCTCAAAGAAGTATGTGAGGAACAAAACCCCATGTGAGGAAATAGTCCCCCCCATACGAGAGAAGAAGAGAAGTCAAACTGTGATCATCCCTCAATGAAGAATCTGCACCAATGATAGAAGCTCGATGTATGAAGAAACTGCTCCACGAACGTCGAACAACATTCCTCCCCTTAGGAAGAAACAAAACCAAAGGTGTATCCATGAAGTCTCCCCAATCATGTAGGGAAGATGTATGAAGAAAACTCATGATGAAAGGAATCGCTGAAAACTGCTCAAGTGTCCCCATGTCGATGCTAAAAGATACCCCTTCCAAAGATGGTAAACTATGCCATACTGCTGAAAAAGGAACTCCAACATCTAGTGAAGATGGATGTAGAACAATGTCCAAAGACTCATGTGTCTCCTCAAAGAATAAAGAGACCTCCTCCAACTGCTGTACATAAGTATCCACAATCATGTCAACCTCGAAAGAATGATCATGTAGAGAATGAACAAGAGGGTCAGAGTGTGCCCTCGCAACAATCGAAGAAGGATCATCTTCATCAAAGAGAAGATGTATGTCATCAATGATGTCTCCTAAATCTGCAATGTAGGATTCCACAAACAAACCTACAATATCTGTCATGTAATCATCCCATGAATCTGAAGCTGGAAGACAATGTATATCCTGCTGCACTGAATCATATGAAGGCAAAACTGTCGCACTATCTGCATAATCAGGTGCAATAGGTGATGTGATATCAATATGAGAAGATGAAGTACAAGACTCAAGAACGGGGTCACATGTGAGAATCCCCAAATTCAAGTGTCCAAAGTTCTCCTCAAAATCTGAATCATCACAATAAGTGTGATCAACATGTGTAGAATCATCAAATGTGAAATCATCATCATCAACAAAATCTGAAAAGGAGTATAACCGAGATGCATGATCAACCACCCCAGTTGCAATGATAGCTCTAGTCTCCATGTCTCTAATAAAAACTGAGTCAGGTGTGAACTCCACAACTCTCTTAGTTGCGCCATGTGTGATTTGATAGATAGAAAGGAGATTGTTTGTCAAGTGGGGTACACACAACACATCATTGAAGGAGTTATCCCCAATGTCAATAGATCCTTTCCCAATCACATCCATGTATGTATGATTGCCCATCAAAATCTGAGGCATGGTGCAAGGCTCAAATGTTGAGAACATAGATTGTGAAGATGCCATATGATGAGAAGCCCCTGAATCTAGAAGCCATCTCTCTGAAGTATGATTTGTTGTAGCACATAGAGCTTGTCCTTTTCTTGTTCCAAAAGAGTGAGTCTTTCCACTTGTAGAAGCCATGAATGCTTGCCCTTTTCCTTTTGAATGCGAGGAAGTGGAAGTTGATGAATCATCCTTCTTGTAGACTTTAGGCAAATCAATGTTATGCTTTTTGATGATATGTGTGAGCTCATCAATCTTCTTAGTATGGTAACGATGTTCCTCATGACCAATCTTTTTACAATAAGCACAAGTAGGTCTCTCTCTCTTTGGTGAATTATCTTTCTTGGAAGAAGATGAATCTCCTTGTTGTGGAGAAGATTGTGCTTTATCCTTAGGCTTTGATTGCCATTTCTTCTTGTTTGAGTTGTCCTTTCCTTGATTTCCTTTGTTTCCTTGATTTGCCACTAATGCTTGAGACTTAGAAGAAGTCTTAAGAATGCCCATGCTTATCAATTTAGTTTGTTCCATCATCAACATTTCATTGAAAGCATCAAATGTAGGCATTTTGTAGCTTGAACCCATTGTCATCCTATGAGTTTGGAAACTAGAAACAAATGCTGCATATTCTTGTGGAAGCTTCCCTATCAAGTTGAATATCAATTGAGTATCCTTTTTATCAATGCCACAATCTTTGAGTTGTGCCCTCAACTCATTTGCCTTAGTGACATAATCTTGTATAGTATCAAAGTTCTTGGGATCTAACATGGTGAGATCACTATCAATTTGATATCCCCTAATCTCATCAACTTGACCATACAAGTCTTGAAACTTTTGCCAAGCATCCTTGATTAGAGTACATTTCTCAATATGAAAAATGAGATCCTTTGATACATACTTTCTTAAGGTACCAATTGCCATGATATTTTTAGTGAGCCAATCTAAGTGACCAACTGGATCAGCCTTAGGATCAGCTGGAGCAACAATAGTTCCATCAATGTAATGAGTGAGTCCTTTTTCCATAAGTTTACTCCATGCATCAATTTTCCAAGTAGCATAATTATGTGGAGTTAAGAGAGGAAACTTAGAAGAACTCATAGCAGCAAAAAGGAAGCACACAAGAGCACAAAAGCACAAGAGACACCCCCCAAATTCAATCAATCAAAGTACCCCCCCAAAAGTGATGATTTTGGCACTTTATACTTAGTGCGATTACAATGAGCCACTTGCAAAACAAGGCAAAGTGGGCTTATGATGCAAATTTTACAACTTCTCAAATGAGATACAAGACACTTCAATCAATAGTGCAATGAATCTAACTGAGATTCAAGCAAATATACAAGTACCAAAAGAGCCAAAAATGGCCAAGATCTGAAAGTACAATTTCTACTTACAATGACATCAATCTGATAGCATCATGTGAAAGTAGATGAAAAAATACGCACTTTCAAAAAAAACGGCACCTAAAAAGGAGGTCGGATGACCCCAAACGAAGCCTCTGAAGTTGCAAAAACTGGGATTACTCAGGGACAGTCACCAAAAACTGCATTTTCTGAAAAATCCGTGCATCAAAATCAAAAAATTCTTTCACCACTGTGGAGAGCATGAAATTCTAGCCCATTTCAAAAAAAATTGCACCAAAAAAGGAGCAAAAATGAGCAAGTTATGGCCATTTGAAGTTGAACTGCAAAATCAAAAATGCAAATGAGAGGGGGTCAAAAAATTTTCAAACCCTGCTGATGTGGCGCTGACGTCAGAAAAACACTAGGTTAAATTTGACGGTCGTATGACCGTCGCCAAAACTTCGCTGCCTGGCTGACTAGGCGTCCTTACCGTACAGACGGATTACGTGGCAGACTGACTGGGTATTCCGTACTGTACAGAATAATGACGTGGCAAGGTGACTTGGCTGCTGATGTGGCGAACTGTCGTAGCTTCCGTACGGATGATGTGTCTGTACGGGTGTCTGCGTGTCTTGCCACGTGGCGCGGTACGCGGGAGATGACGTGTCGGTACTGTCCACGTGGCGAAGGGTGCAGTGTGGCCGGAAGTCGTTGCCGGAGGTCTGGAGGAGCCGGCGCGGAGGCGGCTCGCAGGAGGAGCCAGCGGAAGACAGCCGGAGGTGCAGAGTGGAGACCGAGGGAAGCGGCCGGAGCGGGGCGGAGGGACGAGCGCCGGCAGGAGCTGACAGACGGCGCACGCGGGACGAGCGCGGAGGGACTCTGCGGCACGGACTGAACGTGTGACGTGACAGGTACGGGTGCGGCTGCGTACCTACAACCTGCAGACAGGTACCGCGGGGGTACGGCGAGCGCAGGGGGGGGGTCTGCGGACCCCCCAAAAAATGATTTTTTTTTTTTTATTTGCTTTTTTTGATTTTTTTTGCTTTTCAAATTTTTTTCAATTTTTTTGAATTTTTTTTGATTTTTTTTTTTCGAAAAACAATTTTCAGAATTAAAATTTTTATTTTTATTTTTTTATTTTTTTATTTATTTATTTTTTTTTTTTGATATGCTTTTTCAAAATTTTTTGATTTTTCAATTTTTCGAAAACGAATTCAGAAAAAATGAAATTTTTTTTTTGAAAAAATTATATCAATATTCGAAAATCCGTACGATAAGCAAAATTGGGGAAAAAATTTTTTCTCACCAAAATAGGCCAACTTTATAACCAAAATTCATGGAAACGGCTTTCCGGACGCAATGGCGAGGTCGGATCTGGTCTAGGACACCTCCAAATGACGATGCTCCTCAGATCTGCCTCTTGACGTCACAATAATGCCTCTTCAAGACGAATCAATGAGACTCCAATAGCTCTGATACCATGTTGGATTTTGCCAAGATCAAGAAGTCATTGAAATGTACATGAAAGAGACATAATATGGGACAAGAATAAACTGTATTCTCATCAATAGAAAATGATCAATGATTGTTCAATAGTTACATACAATGTAGATGAGCCTGCTTATATAGGCAAGGCTAGGGATATGTATGAGCACACAAATATGACATGTGGCTCAATAAGAAACAAGGGTAGGTAGGAAATAGGTGTGGGTAGGTAGGAGAAATAATACAATATTCCACATGAGGTGGATCACCCACCGAAGGTGGAATTATCACTCCACAATAAGTGGATATGATAGTGTAATAACAAGATCAACACCATAAGAGGTGGAATTTCTCCTACACACACTATCCCAATGTGGCACAAACACCCAAGTGTCTCATATCCAAACTACTATGAAATGCATTATCCTAAGTAAACTTAAGTAAGTGTAATAATATCCATGATGAATAATTATTTACACCAACAAGGCATTTGGTGATGATCAATGGATGAAATCTATGGAGGAGAAGTTGGATCAAATTGAGAAGAACAACACTTGGACCCTGGTACCCCAACCAGTAAACAAGAATGTTATAGGTACTTAATGGGTGTTTAGAAATAAGTTAAATTAAGATGGTGTTATAGTTCAAAATAAGGAAAGCTTAGTATGGAAAGGTTATGCACAAGAAGAAGGAGAAGATTACGGAGAAAATTTTGTACTAGTAGCAAGACTGGAAGGTGTCAGAACATTGCTTGCATTTGCAGCTCATAAGAAGTTCAAGGTATACCAGATGGCTGTTAAGTCTGCATTCTTGAATGGGATATTGGAAGAAGAGGTTTATATA
This sequence comes from Cryptomeria japonica, assembly GCF_030272615.1. NCBI lineage: Eukaryota > Viridiplantae > Streptophyta > Pinopsida > Cupressales > Cupressaceae > Cryptomeria > Cryptomeria japonica. The sequence continues at coordinate 76,552,059 of NC_081413.1, forward strand.
GAGCAGCCTAATGGTTATGCATTGATAGATAAGGAAGACATGGTATGCAAATTACATAAAGCTTTGTATGGATTAAAGCAGGCACCCAGAGCATGGTATGAATGACTTCATAGTCATCTGATGAAGATAGGATTTTTTAGAACTAGTGATGACAACAACATTTATCTCAAGTTTGAAGGAGATGAAATACTAGTTAGTGAAGTATTTGTAGATGACATTATATTTGAAGGTAATGATGACATGAGTAATTGTTTTGCAGATGAAATGAAGAATTAATTTGAGATGTCATTAGTAGGAGAAATAAAATTTTCATAGGCTTACAGATACATTAGATGAATAATGGTATTTTCATTACTCAATCCAAGTATGTGAAAGAGTTTTTCAAGACTTTCGGTATGAGTGATTGTAAACAAGTTGGAAGCCCAATGGTTATAGGTTGTAAATTGTCCAAGGAAGATGCATCTAAGTCTGTAGATGAAAAGGAATACAGGTCAATGATTGGAAAATTACACTATGTTGTTCATAGTTGATCGGATATTGCCCATGCAGTTGGTATTGTTGCTAGATTTTAGAAGAATCCAAAGGAGGCACATCTGATGGCAACCAAGATAATTTTTAGATATCTGAAAGGTACTGTTGACTATGGGTTATGGTATCCATATGGTGGAAATTTTGATTTGAAAGCATACACAGATGTTGATTGGGTAGGCAATATTGATTACCGGAATCGTATTACCAGTGGAGCATTCTTTCTAGGAGGAAGGCTAGTTTCATGGAGTAGTAAAAAGAAGAGTTACACTTCACAATCTACTGCTGAAGTTGAGTATGTAGCAACTTATATGAATTGCACACAAGCTATGTGGATGAGGCACATTTTGGAAGGTTTTAAGATGGAAATCTTAGAACCAATAAAGATTTTGTGTGATAATACAAGTGCAATAAACATTTCTAAAAATCCTATTTTGCATGCAAGGACTAAGCACATTGAATTGAAATATCACTTCTTGAGGAAAAAAGTTCAAAGTAAAGATGTTATCTTGGAGAATGTTTCTACCAAGGAGCATCTTGCAGATATCTTTACCAAACCTCTACCTAAGACCACTTTCGAGTATCTTAGAAGTCAATTGGGGGTTGTCCTTCTTCCTGAAAATAGTTGAGAATGATGTTGATTGCATCAGTCCCTGAACCACTTCCAAAATTTTACATGGATTGATGAAGAACTGGATGTATTCCATAGGGAGAGCATTGAGTTGTAGAATGATGTTGATACACAGTGAGAGCAAAATTACATGTTTTACTTTCACTTTGGCATTGTTGTCAAAGGGGGAGAAGAATTATGTGACTAAGGAAAAGAATTATGTGTCTGATTAGGTGAACTAGCGGTAGGTTGAAGATAGATAGAGCAAGGTGAATACTTGGTAATGTAAACTAGGATTCCTATTCACCAATCTCAATAGTAATCAGAGGCATTGATATTTGTATTGCCATCAATGCCAAAGGGGGAGATTTTTGGCATCTTGCATAGAGATTTCATTAATGATATGTTGTCATTGATGTCAATTGAACCGGTAATGGTATTCATGTTATTGTTGATATTATTGTTTTCGATATTGGCTAGTAACTAGTAAGAATAGCTTTGTGGAAGATGTTGTAAACTGGTATGTAAAGTTTGTGAGTTGAACCGGTGAACCGATGTAAAGGGTTAAACATTTCTAAGCAATTTAACTGGTAAACCCTATCACCTGTTAAACTCTAACCGATCAAGTTTGTTGGTTTATTAACTGATAAGCGGTAATGATGGAGACACGTGTGATCATTGGATGAGGATAATTTCAAATTGTTTTGGCGCATTTGTTTTTTGTCTAGGGAAGGAGAAAAGTGGATTGAATCTAATGTACAATGCATGATGAGTTACAAAGTCCGTTGAAGCAGTGATCATAGAGTGATTGGAATTTTCTTGAAGAATGTGAAGAGATTGTCATGATTTCTAACAGTCAAGATTGTACCGACTTGTTTGTAATCTTGATAATGAGAATTAGGTTTTTGTTGTGTTATTGACCTAATTGATTTGTACTTAAGGTCGAGGAAGTTATTTGTAAAGGTTGTTGGAAATACTGATTGCAATTAGTTGAGTGTGTAGTTGCCTAACCGGTGAATGGATCTGCACTTTGAGTGAAGGCAGATTGAAGCTTGGAAGGATCTAATCAAGCAAATGTAGTGCTACTTAGACAGATCAAGAAAACCTATTGTTTTCTAACAATTATAGCAGAAGTGAAATCCCTTAACCCGGTAAGATCTAACAAGCTTGGTTACTCATTAAATCCTCTAACAAGGTGGTCCATTAGCTTGGATTCTTAAATCCTCGAGTGAGGTTACTCCTAATAGGGTATTGTGCTTTTCATTAAGGCATATTTGTAAATCCCTTAACTGGGTGATTCCTAACCGAAATTAGATCTTAACAGGACTTGTTGTAAAGATTTAACATGCTTGGCTCCTAACAGGGCGAACTTCAGAAGATTTTAGATAGCTATCTTTGTGATTCTCATCTCACCATGGTTTTTACCTATTTGGGTTTTCCACTTATAAACATTTGTGTCAAGTGGTGAATGCTTTTGTGATTGTGATCTTATTTGTTGATTTGGTTAACTTTTGATAAGTCATGATAAGTAGAAGCATTGAGAGATGAATATGTTGAGTTATGATTAAGCATTGTTGATGTTTACAAGATTGAAGTTGTTTACTATTAAATTTGTCATAACAATTAAACCGGTTGATGTCAAGTATTCTTATGAATATTGATCTTGACTGAGATATGTTTACTTTGTTTAATTGAGTTTGAGTATTGGGAACTTTGTATCAATTTTTTAATATACATATTCACCCCTGTCTCAGTATTCTACCAGATACGTATTCTTTCATCATACCATCATAGTGAGTCCATCATTATTGTCAATTGACACCTTGCAACTTGAAAAGAAAAGCATAACTGAGATGAGTTATACTGACCTCATGATGATGGTTGCATAAAAAACATTGAAGGAGGGATCTATGGATAAAGGGGTTATTGATCAATTTATCAATGTTTTGCATAAACTAGTTCCAAAGTACAAGTTTGGCAGAGAAGAAAGCCCATCCATCAAGATTAAGACAATATCTGAGTAGATTTCAAAGGATTTTCAATTCTTGCAATGGATATCAAACCGACAAGAACTAGAGAGGTTCACACAGGAAAAAAGAGCTACATTTGATCAAGTGATTAAGTTTGAGAGGAAGAATATTAATGATAAGTTGAAATTGATAGATAATGCATTGAGGTAGTATACTAATATCTACCGAGTATGTTGTACTATAGGTTTTCTCACAACTGAGATATATAAAAAGATTAAGGATATTCAGGAAGAGATTGCAGGTATAGCCAATTCTTTTGATGGATTGAATTCATTAACTACTATTGGTATTATGGATAAATTCATCATATGTTGCATTGGTTTTGTCATTGATGTCAACAGTTATCTTTTTGGAGCTCTACATTGTTGATTTGGCACTCTGGTTATATTGGTTTGTTGATGAACCGACACATTGTGGTCCTGGTATGGATATTGGCTTATGAACAGTTATCGGTATATGTTTCACTGGTAGCTCAAGAAGTTGGTGATGACTTGTTATCATCTAGAGATCATTTGGTTATGTCAAAGACATGGATTGGATGTTTTCATTTGGATTTTTGCATATTGGTTTGATCGGGTTCACATATTTTCCTTAACTGACAGATAGGTCTAGGTTATGAACCGACATAGGAAAACATGTTCCAGACCAGCACGACATGATTTGGAAATGATTTATTGATTTGATAATGTGTAAATGTATTGAGGCTGACACGTTGTATTCCACCAAGGCTTAGTTTGTAATTGATTTAAATGTAATATCTTTTAGGAGACAACCTAACCATTAGGTCTTAAGTTTTGTATAAATAATTGTAAGATCTTATTTGGAAGAAGTGTGTGCATATGTGTTGAGATCATTGTGAAGAACGAAAATAAGAAGATCCTTGTGTGAATCATGCAAATATAATCGAAAGGTTGTGGAAGGTCATGAAGTTGTTTGGTGCTCATGCGGAGAGCTTAAACTAGTAGTGAATCTGGCATTAAAGATGCTAAATTGAAGTAGTACATTGTTATTGGATCTAACCATCCAATTGTGTAGTCAGTGTGACTCCTAATTTTGTGATTGAGTAGTGAGCTTTAGGTAGTTGGCCTTTTTGCATGTTCAGACCCCATTATTATATTCACTTACTATCTCTAGTAGTATCATCTGATTGTGAGTAAGGTTTCCCACCATGGTTTTTCTCCTTATAAGGTTTCCACGTCAAAATCTCTGTGTCATGTGTTGTGGATGTTGTTTCTCTTTCTATTTCATGCATTAAGTTGTACTGGTATTACTATAACTATTAATCTATTTTACCGGCACTGAGTCTTAAGTTAGAATACTTTGTTTTGGGTTGCAATTTATTGACAACTGATTCATGCCCCCCTCTCAGTTGTCCTTCCCAGTTTCTAACAATTGGTATCAAAGCCTAGTCCTCTATTTGCAGAAGCCCAATAGGTTGAGGAGATCCTATGGTGGCAAATATCTTTAGGAAGGACAGTCCCAAACTTGATGGAACTAACTATGGTATATGGAAGATTAGAATGGAGACACATCTAAATTGCATTGGAAGAGATATATGGGATGTTACAAAGAATGGCTATGTTGCTCCTAATTTGAATAACCCTAATCCACCAACCTTAGCTAAATACTTGGAGAATGATTGCAAAGAAAGAGAAGCACTTCTAAGTGCATTATCAGATCAACAAATCATGGGATTATCAGACAGATCTATTAGTCTCAAATTCTGATTCCCTCTTATCCTCTGTAAGAAAATGAATAACTCTATCTGCAAATGAAGAGAGTAAGGAAAAAGGAATCTTAGAGTAACATATGACAAGGTTTTGAGAACCTTCTACACTTTGAACTTATCCAAAGTTCAGGCGGGTATACCTTTTGTGAATAATTTCACACTTTTAAATGAGATCCACAGTAAACCAGTGTCCAAAAATTAGTGGATTTTATCACCTCAACATAAACTGAAATAATAAAGGAAAACTTATGCTTATTTTCAGTATTGATCCTCAAGAGATGTAGAAAGAAAAATACAGCTGATACTAGTGCCTTATCCAAGCTACAGAGTCATCTAAATTAAGCAAGGATTTCACAATTAAACATCCCCATACATCTCATCACTTCAGCTTCTATTCACCCCATACATGCCTAACATATATAAGAGTTCTTTCTTGTTAAACTAAACAGTGTTTATCAAATTCAAAGCTTCAAACAAAGTAACCTACTGATAGAGATATTTCATGCGTATTTAATTCCTCTCCTGAAGAGAAAAGCTAAGAAACATATTCATAAAGATTGCATTACAATCCCTTTTCAGTTGAATAACCCTAGATTACTCAAATGAAACCAGTAAATTATTGAAATCACACCAGAAGACAACACAATTTTAGGCTTGAGAGTTTCTGATCTGTATATTGATATTCTTACATAACTCAAAGTATTCTTTGTAATAACTAGAAAAACCCAGATATATTTTTGCAGAGTTTCTTTACAAAAATTCTTGTGATCCTTATACTAGTCTTGGTATCCATTTATAACATTATGGATGCATACAAGCTTCAGACATCCCTAAAAATGTTTTTTATAAACCGTGATACTCTCCAAGAAACAGTTACAAGTCTTTTTCAATATCAATGACCTCTTTTGTTTTTTGTTCTACTGCAACCTCTTCTATCTACTCTGGAGCATCTTCCTTTTGTCCAACATATTTTCTCTTCCACTCCTAGAACATGTCATCACTTGGCCAAGAAAAGATAACAATCTCATGTTTCATTCCTTCTAGCCTTTTCTAAATGGCCCTTAACTGCCTAATTTCTATTTCTATGAAACCATAGTGTGATTTCACTTTTTCAATTTCTTCAACTATTTGGACAAATAGGGATGTGTCATCAGTGTTAATAATTTCATTAAACCTTATGGACAATTTGTGGTCCAACTCTTCTAGCTAGGTCTTCTCCTCTTTCAACTGAATTGGACCAACAAATCTCCCTAGAAACAATTCAAATTTGTGATCTGAATATTCTTTTCTATATAATTGGGCTTTTCTTTTTACACCTGCCCTTTCCTTTGAGAGTATATTCATCTCTTTTATGAACTCACTAGTGGACCTTAGATTGTTATTCTCCTCTACATCTGCATGGGATGAACACATGAGCTCTAACTCCTTACCTCTAGGCATCCACTTATTAAGGATTGGTTCCAAAGTGGCTTCATCCTCTTTGAATTTGATCAAAACATCTAGAATCCTCTTCATATTAATGTCTGCAATGGAGGCCTTGACTGAATCAACAAACATCAAGATTGTGGATTTCACCTTTTCTTCATACTTGTTTGCAAACAAGGCTTGAGCTTGTTTCAACTTTTCCAACTGATGTTGGACAGTCTCAGCTGACTAGAAACTAGAAGGCATAGGAGAAGGGGGGTATTCTATAATGGGGCTAGTAGGTGGAGGTCCTGCTGGAGTGAAATCTATCATGAGTGTAGAGGATTCACTTGGATGGTGCTGACTTGCCAACTAACTTTGAAGTCTACTAATAATGTTGTCCCTGTTGGCTATTGCTTCTTTGGCCTCATTATAAGCCTTTAAGATGGTCTCCAATTTCAATTGGAGATTAACTCTTTCTTTTGCCTCTTTCTCTGCTACTGCCACACTGAACTTTGCAGTTTCCAAAACAGTGCTTGCAGCTTCCACTACCACTATATCTTGGACTCTCTTAACAATCATGCCTCCTAGGAGACTAGAATCTGATACACCTTTCCTCCTTTTGTTCTCATCCTTCTTTAGTGACCACATGATTAAGGTAACATTATCTTTGTTGAAGGTCACTCCTTCCATAGGTTTTATTTCCTTCCTCACTACTTCAAGAACTAGAGCATCAGCTATATCCCATTCGGGAGGATTAAAACACCAGCCTTAGACACCATCTCTCTTCCCTTCTCAGTGGTAATAGTCTTAAACTCTTCAGTCATTTCTTTCTTTATTTCTTCTTCCACCTGAGCTACATCTCTGAGAGGTTGTTCACTCTTCCTTTGCTCACATCTGGCCTTTAATTGTTCCATGTTTTTCTTCCACACAAATTGCATGAAAGCCCCTATTGTAACAAAATTACTGTTAGCCAGGAAATCCTCATTGGCTTGCTTAACAGTAAGGTCTAACTCTTCTCCCTTTAGCTCACCATCAGTCAAATTCATTGCAGCACTGGGTGGCTCTTCTATCATCCCTTCTTGGGTCTCTTCATAGGTATAGGCAATCTCATCAAGACTCCCTAACTATAATAATTGTTCAACCACTTCCTGCTCATCTCCTATGTGGATAGGGAACTGAGATGGAGAATACTGAGGCTCATCAGTTTCAACTTCCTTTCCCACACTTTGCCTTTTAGGGGAATCTTGGATGTTAATGACATCCTCAATTGCTCTTTTCCCTTTTGAAGTAGAAGGCTCACCTATCACTGGCATCATCACAGTGTACTTTGATTTCTTATGCATTACATAGTCACTAGGTGGGATAGCCTTAGCAAAGGCAGGCTTAGCTAGGACCAATTTAACCCTATTAGGATCATTTTGCATTATAGCCTCTCTCTCTTCTCTTTTAAGGTTTGCATGAGGTCTTCAAAATAGAGGATCAAGAATTTGACTTTCTCCTCAAAAGGGTTGAAGTTAGCAAGAGGGTCATAGCTACTATCAAATTGATGGATAAAATCAAGTGCCCTCTTATATGCAACCCAATTCTCCTTCCTCAGTTCCTCCTCATCTAAGCTGAATTCATTCCTAATTAAATCTTTAGGGAACTGAAATTGATGAGGCCTACCTTTACACACCGCCCTCTTTCTAAACATGCCATTGAAAAAATCCTTAGGGTCCACACATCTTGAAACTATAGTTGACAACCTATATGGCTTAAAGAATTCTTCAAAATATTTCCAGCCACCTTTGGTAATTACAAAGTGATGGGCCATGGTGATAGTTGGGAAAATGGTCCCTTTACCCCTATTGGTCAGCTCCGCCTCTTGTACTCCTCCAATTTGTCTCAATACTTATGCAATTCCTAACTTTAATGGGACCTAATAGGGAAGTAGATAGGGAGTACCTCTGAAACCATACACTCTGAAAATAGTAGAAACAAGGTACAAATACATGTCTCCCCAATTGTGAATAATCTTAATACCCTCTTAAAACTCTTTAGGTCTGAGGAATTCCAAGAGAGGCTTAGGAATCCTAGGTTTTTCTATGCATAAAAGAATTCTAATCTTAGATGCAAAGCATCTATCAAACTTCAGAAAACTAGCATCCTCTCTATCCCAGGATAAAGCAATGCTCCAAAGTTGGACAACCGTCTCTTCCTTGTCTTTCACTTTAACCAAGTCCATTTCCATAGAAAAATAGTTAGCACCTTTGAACAAAAACATGTGCATTAATAGGGAGTACCATCAAAATGGCCTATCTACCTTACCATTTTTTATCCCTACTAGCCCTGCATAAATTGCATCAGTAAGGTATGGGTCATAATCAAATGTTATTGCTAGGGAGGGTTTTAGAATTTGTGCAATCATTAGCATGTAATGGGTTGGCATGTTTCTCTCACCATCTTCTCCAAAGATCTGACATAGTGCCCAATACATACCCTTATCTCTCAGAGTAAACAAATTGAGGGAAAATGGTTCCATTGTACTGGGGCCTACAACTGTTAACCCTCCTATCTTAACAAAGAATTATTTCAATGGGCAACTTCTAAGATGATTCATTTGTGCATTGTAGATATGGGCTAATGATTCAAAGTCAATAGGCTCTAACAAATTTGAGGCCTCATTGAGTTTAAACACATTTCTGAATTCATCATCTTTTATTTCAATCAAGGCTGATCCCTTCACACTCCTGATACATCTTGCTATAGGGTCATAATTTTGTGCAATCAGGGTCAACAAATCTACATCCATGAATACACTAGGGACCACAAGCTTCCCTACATCCAGTTCCCATATGCTATTCAAAGGGGCAAGGGAATGTCTTTGACCAAAGCCTACTTTGAATAGTCCTAAACCTGACATCCCTATTTCAGGGTCCCTTAACCAATTGCCTTTATCATACAAACCATCCCCAATTCTCAAACAAAGGTTCTTTGGTACTAATTCTTTGGCCTTAACCCCGACATTAGTAGACATAGTTAACTACTCTAAAAAATCATCACAAATGTTCCTGTCCTAGTAATTCACTTTTCCTGTCAATTCCCTTCTTGGTGCCATTTTGAATATGCAACTATACCAATTGAAACTAGCATAGACCTCTAATTAAACAATTCACATAGTAAGAACTAAAATCAAACCAGAATTATCAAGAAATGGCACAAAAACCTATTATTCGCCTGAAGAAAACCGCTCCGCACCAATTTCTCTACAACAGAATTTGATGAAATGATGCCAACATTCAAGTTGATGTAGACTCTAATACGACAAGTTGGCATTGAATTTTAGAAATTAATGCCGCATGCTTCGGCCATCACCTCAAAATTGAATTCACAAACCGAATTCAAAAATAGGCTCCAACGGGTCATAACTTCTCTGAGTATTTTTCTCTATTTTGCTCTTTCACTATTTCGTAGAACATAAAACCTTTTCACTTTTCTTTCACGAAGCAACGCTGACCATTGGATTATGAGAACTTACACTACCTTTATCTCCATCTATTCTTTCTGTGTTAGTGTTGGGCCCTACCTTCTTTTCTCTATTTCATAGGCTTTAACACTCGTGCACTTTTCCTTCACAAAGCCACGCCAGCCATTAGATCAAGCTCTAACTGCCCGATCTTTAACTCCAACAACGATCGTCAATCTCACTAACTAACCATGCCTCACCTTGATGGCTAATAGTTTTTGCCATTTCATAGAGACTAAGCTACAGGCATCTTCAGGCCATGAAACAACGATGACCATTGGATCAACCACGAGATGAATATCTTTTAACAAGCTTCAAACCTTTCAAGTGGGCCCTTTATTCTCAGAGATCACTTGCATCACCTTGTCACTAGTTAATGAATGCCATGTGGTAGTCGGCCATTTGCCCAAGAAGTTCCATCAGGTTCCACTCTGAAACCGCTACGTGCTTTACTCCACTATTTTCCACATAACTGCCGGTTGAACCAAAGTGGGCCCTCAACTACCCTTTAGAGCTACATGTACTTGATAGTTCACTCCTTACTCCATGAAACACACCATCTGTCTTGCCGCATCATGCCTTCATGTGATTGCCACTTGTCTTTCACCATTTCACAATGGCTAACTCATGATCATCTTGTCTTCGCGAATCCATGTGGACTGTTAGATCTCAGGAACTTGCTTGTCGTTTGTCCTTTCCTACGACCACCTCACCTAGGCCCACCACCTTTTCGCTATTTTGTGAAAGGTAGAACATGTGCATCTTCTGGCCATGAATCAACGTGAGCTATTGATCCTTTTCCAACCCGATCACCCTTTAACCAAGGAAAGTCGCTCGTCTTTGGGACCCACCAAGTCTTTCGCTATTTTGCAAGACATATACCATGTGCATCTCGGGCTAGTGAATCAACGCGAGCCATTTAATCATAATCAAGATGAAGTTCTTTTATCTATCGGTCAATCCACCTGGTTGGGCCTACCTATGCCTTTCGCTATTTCGTGAACATTAACTTGTTAGCAACTTTGCTTAACGAAACAATGACAATTGCTAGATTAACAAAGAGTTACACAATACTTACGGGGCCTGACAAACATTAAAACAAGGTAAAGTAAAGGTGCATAAATTTAAAAAATTTAAGGGACCGCCTAGGGAAATAAATAATGGGGGGACACTTCTCATGACAGATTGACCCTTCTTTAAGTGACAAAAGTAACATGGAATTAGAACATAAGGGTTTTTCTCAAAAACTAGAAGGGTTAGAACTCAAACCTAAAACCCTCTTCTAACCTAAGACAATCAGAGGCAACAAGGCCATACCAGACTCAATTTTTTGTAGACTTTAGACAATTATGGAACAAGAATATCCATTTTTTAAATAGTGATAACAAGATCTATAGAAAAAGCTATTTCGGATAAACTAGAAACATTGAATGAAGTAGATTCCACTGTCAAAATTGCAAAACTAGAATGTTACCAGGTCAAGTATGAAAATTTAAAAATGGAAGAGGATGAAAGAATTTCTGCATTAATGTAAATATTTAATGAAATTGTTTTAGGAATACAATGTTGTGGAGAATCTTTAAGTGAAGATGAAATTGTTTCTAAAGTTTTAAGAGCTTTGCCACTGGCTTACAAAATGAAAGTGACAACTATTAATGAGTTGAGAACAATGCCTAATACATCAGTATCTAGAGATACTCTGGTTGGAAAACTTTTGGCATTTGAATTTCAAGAATTTGGTCTTGTTGTTACAGTCAAGACTGATATAGCCTTCAAAGCATTATCATTGTGAGATTTTGCAAAGATCTAGAGGCAATGGAAAGCACAAATAAGAGAGACAAAATAGATGATAGGAATAAACTGTATTCTATCCAGATGTAAAATATGATCAACTAGATCATTACAAGATGTTGATTGATTGCCCATACAAACAAAGTAGATGAGCCTTTTTATATAGGCAAGGCTAGGGATGTGTGAGCACACAAACATGACATGTGGCTCAATAAGAAACAAGGGTAGGTAGGAAATAGTTGTGGGTAGGTATGAGAAACAATAAAATATTCCACATGAGGTGGAATGTAACAACAAGATAAGATCAACACCATAAAACATGGAAATTCTCCTCCACACTATCCCAATGTGGCACAAACACCCAAGTGTCTCATAGCCAAACTACTATTAAATGCGTGTACCTAAGTAAACTTAATTAAAGTGTAATAATATCCAAGATGAATAATTATTTACACCAACACCCCCCCTTAAGTGAAGCTTAGGGGCATGCACTAAATTCTACAATGCAACTAAGCAATGCAAGATGAGTCCTGACTACGAGGCCATGTTAGGTACCAATGTACAAATGCAAATGCAATCTCCCATAAAGTGGAGAAAGAGAGAAAAAACCCAATGGAAAAACTCCCCCCAAAAGAGAGATGATGAAAGCACACAATGTTCTCAAAGATGAATGAGAAGAACAAAATATGTTTCCCCCATAAGAGAGAAGAAGAGACCATGAAGCCCCCCTTCAATGTTGAATCTCTTGCAAAGATGGTCCAATGATGATGACCAAAATACCTCCCCATAAGGAAGAAAAGAGAGCCAATTCTGCACCAATAATGTCAAAGTGTGACAAAACCAGGTACCAAGTCGATGACAATGAATCACTTGCTGCAACAAAAAGAAGATCAAGCATGGAGACAACCTACTTTGAGAATCATCTTGATACTCGTAAATGGTAGAAATACTGGTATAATCCAAGTCTTATGGGAGCCATGCACATATGTGTACAATCTAAGTTTCAACTAGAGCCATGCACCAAGTCTCACAAGATATTCCTAATCTGTGTACAAGAGGATTACATCAAATAATCAATAATGAAAAGATACAAAGAGGTGTGGCACTTTATGATAGTGCGAGTACAACATTGCTCAAGCAAGAGCATACAACATGATAAAATATTCAAATGTGGAAACATGAAAATGATGCCACCAACAAAGAAACCTTGTAGAATATTGTAGATGAAGATGCCTTTGAATGAAATTTCACCAAGAGATATAAATGAACAACTGACCCCCCATAAAAAGATCATGTTGGCACATGCAAATAATGGCAAAGTGGACTTCTAATTTCAATGATTACAAATTCTCAAAATGAGATATAAGAGACTTCAATAAATACTGCTAGTGATCTAAACTGAGATCCAAGCAAAATACAAGTACCAAATAGGCCAAAAAATTATCAAATACTGAAAGTATAATTTCTACTCAAAATCATTGTAAACAAATGGCAGATTATGAAAGTAGACAAAACATTATGCACTCTCAAAAAAAATGGCACCTGAAAAGGAGTCCATATGAGCCCAAATGAAGCCTCCAAAGTTGTTAAAATCAGGATTTCATGATTTTTGATAAACTTGTATCCGATAAATAGAAACCTCCTACACCACTATACAAATCACCAAATTATACCCCAAACAAAAAAAATTGCTCGAAAAAAGGAGTCTAGATGAGTGAGATATCACTATTTGAAACTTCTCTGCAAAATTATAATTTTTGGAAAATTTCGTTGTAGCTTCAAACTTCAAATGCCTCTAGATTTGGCCTCCGAAGTCTGAAATGGATGAAACAAAAGGCAAAATGACTTTCTTGGACCTCCTCAATCCAATGGTGACCTCAGATTTGACCCATCAAGCTTCAATAATAACCTGCAATAGAAAGCTCCAAAATATACAATCCCAAATAGCATCAAATTTCTCTCAATTGACAAACCAATGACACTCTAATGGCTCTGATACCATGTGAGATTTTCCAAGATCTAGAGGCAATGGAAAGTACAAATAAGAGAGACAAAATAGATGATAGGAATAAACTTGTTAGTAAACAAATTTGTCCCTTTCAAGAAATTTATTTATTCTCTCTATACAAAAATGTAACTCTTGTAAGCCCCATTATGAAAGTAAACAAATTACCAATGGTTGGATTAATTAATTAAAATTCAACCTCTGCATTAGAGGGCATCTCCTCATATGATTCACAATGAATTTAATACACAAATGAAATGTTGACACTTTTTGCCAGAAAGAGTGGAAAGGGTTTAGCATTCATCCATCAACACAATAGAATGCTTTCAAACTGAAACAAAGAAAATATTCTGAAGATTCAATTGAGCTCACAAACTCTGATTCACACACATGTTCACTTAATAAATTCAGAGCATAGAAAATGCACAACAATATTAATGTCTAATCGATCCTCTCTCATGCCTCATAGGACAAGGGGGATTAGCACAACTCAATCCATAATGAATATGCTAATAAGTAATGGTAACCATGAATTCAGACAAAACATAGAAGTAACTGATCATAAAATGATATCATGCCCATAGAAAATTTCTCAAGAAAGATCACTAATCTTCAAACACATAGATTCAAAGAATGCACATCATAACACTTTATTGATAATCAACCATTCTAGTTTTAAAGCAACTCATAAAAAAACCAAAATAAATATTATCTACTGCTCAAAAAATCACAGTTTTTCAGACCTCAACAAAAACAAGCTTTCTAGCTTAAGTAGCCTCTAGGCTCGTAGTTTTTACATGATAAATTTAAACTTTACTTTAACAAAAGGTTAAAGAAACCATTTGCTAAAACAGGAAAGAAAAACTAAAACAACAACCACTGTGAGGCTGACAGCTCATTTTTCGATTAACTATGCTTCCGGTGTGGTAGAGGAAGTTATTGATTTGTCCTACTTTGCCGCAGAACCATGCCATTCTAGGTGTGCCACCGAGAAGCTCAAGATGACCTAGAAATAAGGAAGACCAATGGGTTGAATCCTTTTCTTCCACACCTCCTTATCCATGTTCACTTGTGCCACTCTTGCCTTGTGTACCTCCAAATGATCAGAACAGATTGTGAGCATGAATTCGATCCTAGCCACCTTTGAGAAGTCATCCATGGTCAAAGATTTCATCATTTGAATGAATTGTATTCTTTCCTGAAAGATCTTGGTCATATCTGTGGCTGCCTCAATTTTCTTAGCATCGCCTTTCATGAGCTAGATGTCAATGCACTTGAGATCCTTTTGCATTGTATCAATCATCTGTCAATCCTTTGAGAAATTTGGTGGACTCTTCATGACATTGTTTAATGATCGAGTTACGCCACTCCACATTCTTCTTTGATACATAAAATACATTATCATCTAGATTTTCTACTGTTTTTTCAGCCAAGAACTTCATCACTCTATAATTTTGTATATCATTCATTTGTGCAAGGACCACCACCCATTTGATCCTTTATTTCTTCCAAGCCACCATTTCCAGCTCTAGTTCTTTCTCACAGTCTCAGCATCTTTATAAACCTTCACCAGATTGACGATGTAGTCTGATCCCTGTTGCATTATAAGATCCAACCATTTATTGAAAATATTTGTAACTATTATGTTGCTTTGAACTTGGTCCAACATCTTCTAATTGGTCAAAGATTTGGGATCAAATGATACTGGTATCTGTGACAAAGGCTGGGGGTTTGGATTATGGATGACATTGATATACTCAACCATCTAAGTAATGACTTGCTTCAATTCCCTTTTATCTTTTCATCCTTCCATGTTCTTGAAATTATCCTTTTTGTGGATGACTCCAAATGCTTAACATCTACGACATGCAAAGCAACTCCCAAGTCTATCTTTTCAACTATAAAATCCTCCTTAGTAGCTTTGTCTGCATCTCTCACTGGAATTGGTTTGGCTATCTCAGCCATCTAGTGACTTGTTGGTTCATCCATTTCAAGCATTGTCTGCGTCTTGAGTTTTTTCAGCTTTGATGCCTTTCCCAAACATTTGTTGACCATGTCTTCCATAGGGATTGTAATCGACACTACAATCCATTTCTTTCCAATAGCAGCTTCCAACCATCATGGTGTGTTTGCAGGCTCTTTGGGTGGAGGAGTTTTCTGTATATCAGGTGAAGTGACAATGACCAGGGTGTTCATGGGGTCTTGTTTAATTTCCACTTCTTTACCCATGTTCATTTCCTGCATCGCAGGTTCATCCAAGTCCTGTTGATCCATTGTTACTTCTAGCTCTTCACTGGGGTATAGTTCTACAACAACCTATTTTAAAATGGGCTCCCTACTGCTCTTCTTACTTTTGGATCAAGTTACTCGAGCGACTATGGAACCTAATGGTGACCTCTTTGTTCTCCTAGGTTGGATTTTCTCAACAATAGGCCTTCAAACACCTACAACATTAACAATTTCATTAGTGAAAGAAATGGGAGATTGAGTCACAATGTGTGAATCAACTCTTAGTTCATGTGAGCACATGTGAGATTCCTCTTTAAACTTTTAATTTCTCAGCCATTTCTCGATTCGTCTTATAACATTAAAAGTTCTGGCTTGAACAGTGTCATCCTTCTTTCTATCCCAATCAATCTCTAGAATTGGCTTTCCTCGAACCTCTGTGTTAAACTCTAGGTCTAAGATACCTTCCCTTGTATCTTCTTCTACTCCAGATACATTGATCAGAAGCTTCATGGTAATTATTTGTTGCAAAGTGAACCTTGATCACAATCTTGTCCTTACCTCAAATTCATCACTGCAATTCCCCCAGTAATCCTCCAGCTGCGGTTCATGACAAAAATGGTTGTCCACATTTGGATTTTCAATGACCTCTACTATCAAACTTACATCTTGGCACATATGGCTACAGGTTCATCCTTTTGAGTTCCAATTCTAGGTTCAGAGCATCAGATACAGATTTGCAACTATAATATCCAAGTTCAGCAGGGAATACAACTCCAAATTCACCCTTTGTTCCCAATCTCTTATCAATGTAAGCTAGCTACCTGCCTACCTCTATATGTACATAGCTGTTGAAGGCATACCTAGGTAGCTTGAATGGTTGACCCTCAAAACCACCTACTCATAGGTAAGTGAACCTAGGATATTGAATAAAGAAGCTACCATATATGCTTATGAACTCCATTGCTTCAAAAAACATTCTCCTGTTCACATCACCCCAGCGCTCAAAAGCAAGTTTTCCCATGAGGACACCATTCCATCTATCAATTTGCTCAACATGTCTTTGCTACTATAACAAGGGATAATAATTATACACCCTCATCCCATCTACCCAAGGTTCATTAAGCAAACCAGGCCAATCCCTTGTACAAGCTAGTATGTAGAAAATATAAGAAGACATATAAAAACCTGACATTCGCACAAAATTACTCAACCCTTCATGAATTCTTTCCGTAATTACCTGAGACCAATAAAGATACCTGCCACTAGATAAAAACACCTAGATGAAAAAGTACATCCAATCTTCCTAGTAGAAAGAATGTGAGTTTCCCTTCACCTTGTTTAGAAGTATCACTATATCCCGCACTTCTATGATGAAATTCTCTCTAGTAAGGGGCTTTGGTAGTCGTGACCCTCCTTTCTAAACTTTTAGGAGCCAATTCCTAGCAATCACACTCCTGTACTTACCTTTCTTTTTCAAGAAATAGGCATACGAGTTCCCAATGGTCCAATCCTCATATTCGTCCTTGTGCAGAATTCCCATTTTTGCCATTACTATTTCTCTATTGATACTGACTAGTAGCTCACCATTACTAGTTCTAATGCATCTATTCTTCATATCATACCTATTCATTCAAGCAATCACCAAATCCAGACATGGAACAACAAGCGGGAATGCGATAGCTTCAACAAGACCGCTTTTCACTATTTTCTCCATCATTGAACCAGTTTGAGGGTTCTTGTCTCTCTCTAAGAAATCTCCTAAATCAACATGAACCAAGGAAGTATCTTCTAGCTCTAGTAATATGCTCACTAGACGCAAGGTCCGACCAAACTTTGGCAATATTGGTCTCATACTTGCCTATCTATACTTCTAACCAAGAAATTCTTAAGACAAGGCAAAATTTTACTTCAAAAATTTAGAGTTTTTCTTCCTATACTGATAAATCTTTAGAACTAAAAGAAACACAACTTAGGAGGAGTTGTCTGAACTTACCCATTACCACCATGAAAATTGGAAACTTTCTCAAGAAATAAGAGTTGGTTTTACCTTCGGTGCCTCCAAGTTGGTTAGGTATAGCAGCTACAACCCTTACAAACTATGGAAATAAATTCATACATTCCTTTTGAATAGACGGGAAAATATCTATAAAGCCACACACGCTTCATAATAATTCACTCAAGCATGTGAAGTAACTGTGAAATGATTAAAATCTGACACCTTCTTAATTATCCATCACTTCCACATAAGTAGTTGATGCACTCATGATTACTTTCCATATTTAGAATTTTAAATTGCTGAATGTTGGGAATATTCCTTCTTGCCTTGCCACTTTCATTATCATCAAGAGCCTTAGAATTAGTTTTGAAGTGAACTTATGAACCTTGAACCATTTCACAAAGAGTTCAATGGTTCAAATTCATTTAGGAAGTACAACAATGAACAAGAGGCACACAACAATACCGAGAACAAGCAACAACAATAATTATTAAGAAGAATCCTTCAACCATTTGAACCGCTTGAACCCTTTGAACCGCTTGAAAATTGGATCAAAGTTCAAGTTCAAAAACTAACTTAAAACATATAGACATCCACTTGTTATACAACAATACATTGCCACGACTTACAAAAGACATTTTGAACCTTGAACCAATTTGGTTCATGGGTTCAAAGTTCAAAACATATAACAATAATGCACTTTCTTTCATGAAGACAAAGACTGCTAATGACTTCTTTTTTTCCTTTCTTTTTCAAAAATGTTCTTTGAACCTTGAACCTATTTAACTTTTAAAAAGAGTTCAATGGTTCAAGTACGAAGGAGAACAAAGGACCTGACAGAAATAAAGGCACAATAAGGTAACTCGCAAGTATGAATATTAAAAAAAAATAAAAATGGAAAGTTGTAGGGGAGGCTAACAAAACTGTATTCTATCAAGATGCAAAATATGATCAACTGGATCCATTACAAGATGTTAATTGATTGCCTGTACAAACAAAGTAGATGAGCCTTCTTATATAGGAAAGGCTAGGGATATGTGAGAACACAGACATGACATGTGGCTCAATAAGAAACAAGGGTGGGTAGGTAGGAGAAATAATAAAATATTCCACATGAGGTGGAATGTAACAACAAGAAAACATCAACACCATAAAAGGTGGAAATTCTCCTACACACACTATCCCAATGTGGCACAAACATCCAAGTGTCTTATACCCAAACTACTATTAAATGCATGTACCTAAGTAAACTTAAGTAAAGTGTAATAATATCCAAGATAAATAATTATTTACACCAACAAGCATCATCATCATCATCATCTGACAAATCTGATTGGAAAGGACTTTATGCAAAAGAACTTGAAGATATCAGAAGAGAAAATGAAGAACTTGAAGAACTTGAAGCACTATTTGCAAGGAAGATGCCTAAAGGTCCAATAGTAAGTAAGTATGAAGGTAAAGCACCTTTCAAATGTTTTAATTGCAATAAAGTTGGTCATATGGCATCTAGGTGTCCTCATAGACATTCAAGACTAAGAGATGAGGCAAAGAGAGCATATAAGCCTAACCGTGAATATCAGAGATACAAATTTAGGAAAAACAGAGATAAGTCATGTTACTATGCAGATGAAGGTGATACAGATGATTCTGATCAAGATCCAGCAAATAGTGGATGTGCATTTTTTGCAATAAAACAAGATCAACTGACACCTATTATCAAACTAGTAAAGCAGGCATTAGCAAAAAAAACTTGAAGAAAAGGATAAATGGATCATTGATAGTGGATGCTTGCATTATATGACTGATGATAAAACAAAATTCTTGTCATTATAGGAATATCATGGAGGTCAAGTAAGATTTGGAGATGAGAAAGCTTGTTTAATCAAATGAAGAGCCACTATATCTTTGGATGATAAGCACAATATTGACAATGTTTATTATGTTCAAGGTTTAAAGCATAATCTTTTGAGTGTTGGTCAGTTAGTGGAAAAAGTATTTCAATTGCAATTAAAGAATGGAAAATATAAAATGATAAACCAAACTGGATTGGAAATTCCAATCGATAAAGGTAATATCTTTCACTTGAATACCAGTGATAAGACATGTTTGATTGCTCAGATTGATGAAAGTTGGTTATGGCATAAAAGACTCTGTCATGTGAATTTTGATTGCATTGTAAAGATCAATTCAACCAAGGTAGTAAGGGATTTACCTAAGATTGTGAAACCTCATAATCCAGTATGTAAGGAATGTCAAATGGGATAGCAAGTTAGAACAACATTTAAGAGCATTTATGAGAAATCCAATAAAATTCTTGATTTAATTCACACTGATCTATGTGGTCCAGCAAGAACAAGAAGTCCTCAGGGTGATAGATACTTTATGCTAATAATTGATGATTATTCTAGAATGTGTTGGGTTACTTTTCTCAGGGAGAAATCAGAAGCTTTTGGAAGATTCAAGATATACAAGGTAATGGTAGATAATGAAACTGACAAGAAAATCAAATGTTTGAGATTTGATTAAGGAGGATAATTCACATCTAGGGAATTCAATTCATAATGTGAAGAGAATAGAATCAAAAGACAACTATCAGCACCCCAGACACCCCAATAGAATGGAGTTGTGGAAAGGAAGAACATAACTATACTAGATGCAGCAAGAACCATGATGATGGAAGAAAATATACCTCATATGTATTGGAGAGAAGTAGTAAATACAATGGTTTATACTTTCAACAAAGTTCACATCAAAGGTGAAATCGGTAAGACCCCTTATGAACTATGGTTTGGTCATATTCCTACTCTTAAATACTTCAAAATATTTGGAAGCAAATTATATATTAGGAGAGATGAGTCTATTGGCAAATTTGAATCTAGAAGTGATGAAGGAATATTTCTTGGTTATTCAACTAGAAGCAAGGCATGCAGATGTTATAATAAAAGATTGCAGAAAATTATTGAAAGTACTAATGTGAAGATAGATGAACATTCTAGAGGTGAATCAAGATCTATAGGTTCTGAATTGGTAGTAGAAATGATCATAAATGAACCAGCATGGATTGCAGTAGAACAAAATGAAGAACTAGTCACACCAGCATCATCAAAAAACTCAACTGTGATTGAAGAACAACAACTTGTGAATGGAAATTAGAATAAACCCAGGTATGTAAGATTGAATCATTCAAAAAATTAGATAATTGGAAATAAAAATCAAGGTGTTATGATAAGAGGAAGATTGACAAATGAAAAGGTATGTTTAATTTCTCAAGTTGAACCAATATCAATTGTTGAAGCATGTAAAGATAAACATTGGATAAAAGCAATGGAAGATGAATTAGAACAGATTGAAAAGAATAATATTTGGATATTAGTTCCCCGATCTAAAGATAAAAATGTAATTGGGACTAAATGGGTATTTAGAAATAAACTTAACATGAAGATGGTGAAGTAATTAGAAACAAAGCAAGATTAGTTTGTAAAGGTAATTCTCAGAAAGAAGGAATTGCTTATAATGAAACCTTTGCACCGGTAGCCAGAATTGAAGCAATAAGACTATTTCTTGCATTTGCAGCTCACAAGAACTATAAGGGTTATCGGATGGATGTAAAATGTGCATTTTTGAATGGAGATCTTGAAGAAGAAGCTTACATTGAGCAACCTAATGGATTTTCAATAATAGATGATAAGGATATGGTTTGCAAATTAAGAAAAGCTTTATATGGATTGAAGCAAGCTCCCAGAGCTTGGTATGCTATACTGGATAACTATCCTTTAAAGCTTGTATACATAAAATTTAATGCTGACAGTAATTTGTATTACAAAATTACCAATGATGACATTTTAATTATTGAATTATTTGTTGATGATATCATTTTTGGAGGAGAAGAAGAGCTATGCAAAGATTTTGCTAATAATATGCAGGGAGAATTTGAAATGTCTATGATTGGAGAGATAAAAAAATTTCTAGGTTTGTAGATTTCTCAAATAGATAAAGGTATATTCATTTGTCAAACAAAATACTTGAAGGAACTTTTGAAAAAATTTGGAATGGAAAACTCGAAACTGGTAAGCACTCGTATGACTACAATTGATAAATTGACATCAAAGGATGATTCAACTCCTATAAATCCGACAAGGTATAGATCTATGATTGGAGGTTTACTATATTTAACACAAACCAGACCTGATATAATGAATGCAGTATGTATTGTTTTAAGATTTCAAAGAAATCCTAAAGAAAATCATGAAACTGCAATAAAAAGGATTTTCCGATACCTGCAAGGCATAGCAAATCTTGGTTTATGGTATCGTAAGGGTGAGAATTTTGAGTTATGTGCATATACAGATGCAAATTGGGCAGGAGATGTGGATGAAAAAAAGAGTACCACTGGTGGCACATTCTTTCTTGGTAGAAGATTAATTTCATGGATCAGCAAGAAGCAGACCTGCACATCATTATCTATAGTAGAAGAAGAATATGTTGCAGCAACAACTAATTGCACTCAGGTATTATGGATCAAGCAAATGTTGAAGGATATCAAGGTAAAATGCAAAGAATCGGTAATTATTTACTGTGATAACTTAGCAGCAATAGATATATCAAAAAATATGGTATTTCACTCTAAAACAAAGAATGTTTCTATTAATTATAATTTTCAGAAAGGAAATGTTGAAGCAAATGAAGTGAGATTGGTTTATGTGAACACTAAAGAGAAAATTACAGATATTTTTATAAAGCCTTTCCCTAAGGAAACATTTGAATATCTCAAAGAGAAGCTTGAGGTAATCACCCCACTGACAGAGACTTAAATGATACAGATTAGCATCAAATCGGTAGGGACTAATAGAAAAACCTTTTCCCAGCTTGATGAAGGAGAGCTGCTACTCAAGGGGAGTAATTAGCTGTATGTTATGTTTTGATTTTGATTTTTAACTACTTTGGCATTTGATGTCAAGGGGTAGAGATGTCTATACAAAAACATTGTACTTTGAAGATGTATTTTGGTTCTGGTTATACTGTTTCTATTTTTGGTGCAAAACTTTGTGTTGATCTATTTAGGGGAGATTGTTGGCATTCTGTTTTTGGCACTTAGATGTTTTTCCATCTAGTGTCGCCATCGATGCCAAAGGGGGAGGATGTTGGTATTATGGATGACTTCATCATGTGTTGCATTGGTTTTGTCATTGATGTCAACACCTATCTTTTTGGAGGTCTACATTGTTGATTTGGCACTCTAGTAATATTGGTATGTTGATGAACTAACACATTGTGGTCTCGGTATGGATATTGACTTATGCCCAGTTACCGGTACATGTTTCACCGACAACTCAGGAAGTTGGTGATGATTTGTTATCATCTGGAGATCATTTGGTTATGTCAAAGAAATGGATCTGATGTTTGCATTTAGCATTTTGCATATTGGTCTAATTGGGTTCACATATTTGCCTTAACTAATAGATAGGTCTAGGTTATGAACTGGCATAGGAAAACATGCTATAGATCAGAACAACATGATTTTGAAATGATTTATTTTATAATGTGTAAATGTATTGAGGCCAACATATTGTATTGCACCAAGGCTTAGTTTGTAATTTATTTAAATGTAATATCTTTTAGGAGCTGACCAAACCTTTAGGTCTTAGGTTTTGTATAAATAATTGTAAGATCTTATTTGGAAGAAGTATGTGCATATGTGTTGAGATCATTATGAAGAATTAAAATAAGCAAATCCTTGTGTGAATCACACAGATATCATCTGAAGGTTGAAGGAAGGTTGTTAAAGGTCATGAAGGTGTTTGGTCCTCATGCACAGAGCTTAAACTAGTACAGAATCCAACATTGAAGATGCTAAATTGAAGCAGTACATTGTTATTGGATTTAACCATCCAACTGTGTAGTTAGTGTGACTCCTAATTTTGTGATTGAGCAGTGAGCTCTAGGCGGTTGGCCTTTCTGCATGTGAAGACCCCTTTATTGTATTCACTTACTATCTATAGTAGTATCATCTGATTGTGGGTAAGGTTTCCCATCGTGGTTTTTCCCCTTCCAGTGTTTCCACATCAAAATCTTCATGTCATGTGTTGTGGATGTTGATTCTCTTTTTGTTTCATGCACTAAGTTGTACCACTAATACTATAATTGTTAATCTATTTTACTGGCAGTGAGTTTTAAGTTGGAATAATTTGTTTTGGGTCGCAATTTATTGACAACTGATTCATCCCCCCTTCTCAGTTGTCCTTCCATGTTCCTAACAACTACATCTATAGATGATGGTCAAATTTTGGTTTTGGATGCAAAAGTTTTTTCTCTTGAGAAGGAAACATATAAAATCATAAGGAGAGCTAGAAGTCTTAGAGGATTTGTGAGTCCCCGGTTGGATTCACTTAGTGTACATAAGAATGAGTGTATATATTTGGTTGGTAAGCTCACACCAATAGAGCTTAATGAGAAAGAGTCATTTTACCATATGCTAAATGGACTTGTATCTATATTTGACACTTTTAAATTAGATTAGGATACCTATCTAGAGCTATTGGAAAAGGCCTATCCAGATATTTTCAAATACATTAAGCTTCGGTAAAGTATTTTGGGACATATTCATTATATAGTCTTTCATTCTTCATCCTAGTTTTTGGCTTTTTGGTATTTTTTGATGGCATTTATGTCAAAGGGGGAGTAATATATATATGAAAAAGAAAAGGGAGTTGTATACATTAGGGGGAGTATAGGTGGAAAATAATGGAAGTATGGAGTATTTTGTATTGATGGATATTCAGCTCAGAGGGAGCAGGTTCAACATGAAACTCGAAGTTGGAAACCATAACCATTTTTTACATGAGTGTTGCCATCAATGCCAAAGGGGGAGATTGTTGGCAATTGACACTCAATTGGTTGGTTTCAATATGTTGTCATTGATGGCAATATGGTAATTTATTCTGGCTTCACATTTTGGGTTAGTTGTGTACCAACAGACACTTCATAGACACTACACCGACACCGACAGGTTGGAAAGAATTATTTGGTTACTGGCAATGCAGACTGACATGGTTTAGAATTAGGTTATCGGTATTGGAGGCCGACATCTTTTGGATCTGGTATCAACAATTGTTTTTTATATTCATTTATTTATGTTATCTAGTTGACATATATATTCATATTGTAATTATCTTTGTAAGCCGACATAAGGCATGATAAATTTTAAAGGGTATATAGGTCAGTTGGTTAGATCATTTTTATATATCATGGATGAGAATATGTATAAGGAAGGAAATGATGAAGGAGATATGAAATATTGGAGATAGATTATGTATGTGAGGATATTTTTGTAAAGGGTTATTTTAGTATAGGGTTAAGGGTTTCAGACTGGAATGAATAGAGCTTAACCGGACTTATTTTTAGGCATAAAAGATGCTATCTTTGCAGTTCAATCATTTCTTTAGATTGTAGTTTGGATTTGTATGTAGTCAGTGATGCTCCTTTTGTGATTGAGCAGTGTTCTCTAGGATATAAGCCTTCCTGCAAGTGTAGGCCCCTTATATTTTGTAATATCTCTTCATATGGCCAATTGATTGATATTGTGGGTCACAAATCCCACCATGGTTTTTCATCTTTGAGGTTTTCCATGTATAATTCTATGTGTTATGGTATTCATTTATGTGATTGTCTTATTGGTTTCTTTACTTCTTTTAATTCTATATATACTAGTATACCGGTTGTTGTATGCATGCTTTAATAAGGTTAAAGATGATCATTCTGGTAGAACACTGACTCACCCCCCCTCTCAGTATTCTTGGGATTCCAACAATGATGATATCATGTCATGTGCTAACCCTATTTCATGCTCTATGGGATGTGTTGATGTTATCGATAATGATATATTTTACATGATTGTATTATCGTTGTATTTGTGAAAGAGACAATGTTATTGTTGGAATCAATGAACACTTAGAGGGGAGAGGGAATCAATGTACTACAATTAATAACTTTCTTAACTTGATTCTTCAACCATCAGATGCAAATGAATATAAGAAAAGTGCAGAAACAAAATGCGAACAAGCACAAAACCATAACACCATAACTTTTACATGGAAACTTGGAAAGGGAAAAACCATGGTGGGATTGAGACTCACAATATTATAATACTATAATCAAGATTATAATAATATTACAAAAGGGGAATACACATGCATTCAGACACACTTCCTAGAGCTCACTGCGCAATTACAAAAGAGGGCTACAACCCGAAGGAAGGCTCGCTACCTTAAAAGTTATTACAAATGATAACAAGAATGTCTTAACTAGAGAATAACATCTACTAATGCCAAATTACAGTTTTGGTTAAGCACAAAAGGTCTTCTTCAACTGTTCTGTCTCTCTACTCTATTTTGATTCTCTGTCATATGTCAAATCACAAAAATGTTCAACCACACACACAAAACTTCACATAATCACTCATATAATATTTTCACACTCACATGTCATAACAAAATGATCAAATGGATCAACCTTATATATCCACACCAACAAATTAAATCAATTTCTTTGTCATCTCAAAATAAACTACATAACATGCAACATGAAACATCTGATTACCAATCCATATGTGGACCTACAAAAATTGATAACTAGCTTCACACATGTTGGCTTGACCACCTCTAACTCAAAACCAATTCCTGAAATCATCCCAAATATTTCGCACAACATGCTACACCAAAATAACTCCATTCTTCCTGAATTATCGGATACCAAATCTTCAATCTTGCATGATAATCAATACCATAGGCTAGGATTGTGAATCAAGATATCTCAAATGTTTGACCATCTAACTCTTTCACTAGAACCAAAAATATACAACCAGAATGGAGTTATACACAATGTACTCATACTTTGTATTCCACCTTCCAGACTTTAGCATAAATGAATATCAAACTTTTGGTAAAACAATTCTATATATACCAGATATGATCTCTAATATGAGTTTCCATGAATGATAACCTTAGAAAAATCATCAAACACTAATATCTACTAGTACAATGTCTCTTGCCAAAAATCTCCCCCTTTGGCATTGATGGAAACACTTGATGAAAAATGACATTATAACTGCAAAACTTTAGAACTCAATAACTCAACTCAATAAGCTCCCCCTGAGAATATACCTCACCTTTCATTCCTCTCTCTCCCTCTTTGATAGCAATTCCAAATATAGCTATCTGCCAAAATTTATGTACAAGGGTATACTCAATATCTTACATGAATTTAAAGATGTGTACAAAAATGGTCTTCAGGGATTGTAGGTGATCATCCCAACCTTTCTTCAAATTCTCCAAAATGTTAATAAGAGAACTAAACAAATCAGCATGCATCTCTGCTCCTATAAGATCTTCTCTAGAACACTCTTATTCAAATAATTCATAGCATCTTGCTGACTACTGAGCAAGGTGTCCAATCGAGGATTTATTAATTTCTTGATTTCTCCCACTCCTCCAACTAGTCTATCCTTTTCTTGATTAAGGCTCTTGATTTTTTCAAGTAGAGACATCACCTGTGCCTCAAAATTACTGGCCAAAAATGATTGAGGGGCATAAGATTGAGATATATTGGCTAACTGCCCTTCACATTCCTTTAACTTCTTATCTATCTCAATTCTAAACTTAGGAAAATGAAGACATTGTTATTATAAGGATCCGACTATTATTGAGAGGGGAGGTGAATCAGTAATAAAACAAATCTGCAACACTTCACCAAACTGTACTGGTAACTACTCAAACAATCTTCTAAGCTAATTTAACAAACTATTTACTCAAGTGTTCATCAACATGCAAACAAAGTAGATATATCAAATCCACAAATTTTTGACGTGGAAACTTGACTGGGAAAACTACAATGGGAATTATTACCCACAATATGTATTTGAACTCTTTTGGAATGCACCTGGTTAAAGGCCTAGCTTGGTTAAGAGCTTACGATATGCCCGGTTAAGAGAAGACCCTATTAGGAGCCACCCGGTCAAGGGATTTTGCCTCATCCCTGTTAGGAGCACTATGTTGTTAAGAGTAACCTTGTTAAAGGATTTCTAACTCAAGTTAATGAGCCACCCGATGAAGGGATTTATAATATCAGACCTGTTAGGATCTACCCAGTTAAGGGATTTAAAACTGCTATAACTATTAGGGAACAATAGGGCAAATGATCTGATTACAACACTTCCTTATTTTCTAGTACAAATCCTTCTCAAAACAACTCTGCTACACACATGCAGACACTTCAAACTAGTTTAGAAATAACTTTTTCTCAAACCACCGAGACAAAATCTCTTCTCCAACTAGACCTAAATATACTTTTTAGTTAGGGCAGCTACAAACACTAACTACATCAACAAGATATAATGAATTTACATTTAGTGCGACAAAAAACTCTACCAAAATACATTATAGATCATTACAACAAATTTCTAGATGAATCTCTCTATTGATTGATCATCGCACATCAATTTGATAAGCAATTAGACCCTTGTTTCATTCTTCTAAGCACTTTTCTATTTCCCAAGAAATCTGATCCTCGTACATGCTCAAATACTATCTTATTATTAAAAATGGATTATGACACATCATCACTAAGTTATGATCATAATAAGATCCACTACCAAACCTTAAATCATTACCAGTAAATATCTGATACCGGTATTCATTCTTCTTCATAGAGTTCATAATAGTCAATTATAAATGTGTTTTCTGATTCACCAAACTTGATCTGTGATTTCAATAATAGACTCATGCCAATGTTATGAACATATATTTTGAACCATAACACTCAATTTTAATCACAATGCATGATTCAACTTCTCCTTCTCTCCTCTACTAGTTTTGCATCCGATCAAACTAGTTGACATCAATGACAATATACATCTGATCATATCAACTTTATCGATCATCTTCTCATCTCATCATCATCTCCATCAGTTATGCCAACAATCTCCCCCTTTGGCATTGATGGCAACACCAAAAGATCACCATACAAAACTAGAACTCTAACTATTATGACTGCTCTACTATTCCTTCTATTCTGTTTCACTTGTTCTCCCCCTTCATCAGTTCTTCTCTTTCTTCTCTTCATTGTTCTTCTCTCCCTTTACTTTTTTTCTCCCCCTTTGACAACAATGCCAAAGGTGAAAAGTGTCAAATTTATCTTTTGTTGCTATTGTTTTCTTCATCTTTATTGGTCCCCCTGAGGAGTAGCCCTTTTCTCATCAATCCATAGTGAAAGATCTTCAATTAGTCCACTGGATTGATGCTGCAACAACATCTTAGTTGACCTTCTGAAGGGGTATAACACCTAGCTTGCCTCTAAGATACTCAAAATTTTCTTTAGGAAATGGTTTAGTGAAGATTTTTGCCAACTTCTCCTTGATTGACACATGATCCATCCCGACTTTCTTTTCTTGCACTCTTTCTTCTAGATAATGATAATTCAGTTCAATATGATTTGTTCTAGCATGCAATACAAGATTCTTTGAAATGTTTATTGCACTTGTATTATCACAATATATGACCACCGGTTCTATCATATTCTCCTTGAATCCTTCTAATACATGAATCATCCATATTGCTTGAGTACAGTTCATAGATGCAACCACATACTTTGCTTCTGTTGTAGACTAAGAAATGCAAATTGGTTTCTTACTTGTCTAGGATAATAGTATTCCTCCTAGAAAGAATACACCACCAGTTGTGCTCTTTTGGTCATCTACATTAGCTTCCCAATCAGCATCTGTGAACACCTTCAAAGTGAAGTTTCCTTTGTATGGATACCCTAATCCATAATCCATAATCCATAATCAATAGTTACTCTAAGATACCTGCAAATTCTCTTCACTACCACCATATGAGTCTCATTAGGACTTTTCTAAAATCTAGCCACTATACCAACTGCATGAGCAATGTTCGGTCTTCTATGAACAACATAGTGTAGTTTACCAATCATTGATCTATACTCAGTTTCATCCATTGGATTTGAATCATCTTCCTTGGATAATCGACAACTAGTAATTATAGAGATTCCAACCGGTTTAGAGTCTTCCATTCCAAAGGTTTTCAATACCTCCTTCACATATTTGGACTAGTTGACAAAGATTCCTCCTTTCATCTTTTGGACCTGCAAACCAATGAAAAAATTGATTTCACCTATCAAAGACATTTCAAATTCCTTTTTCATTTATTTTGCAAAATAAACTTGTGCAATCATCTCCTCCAAATACGATATCATCTACAAACACTTTTGCAATCACTAACTTGTCTCCTTCCATCTTCAAGTAAATGTTGTTGGCATTGAGTTGTCATTGATGTCAACCATTATTGCAGGCAAGCTACCAATAGAGGTATACCATCCGGTATAAAGAAGACTGAACTGGTATGGTGGAAGACAAATAAGGTATTGAGAAGATTAACATGAAGGCTTGTCAACTGGTATGGTGGAATACAAGTAGTTATTGAGACTATTAGTGACTTCACTGATATGAGATGAGATGCATGTGTGTGTTAGCATGTTGAATGATAACTGGTAGAGCATAAACTAGTTTGGATGTTGGCTACCTATTTATGATGAAGAGGCGGAATGTTAAAATGATCTCAAACCATTGGAGGTGAAGATGTGCTACCAGTGTAGTGTGGACTACTTGTTAGCAAGAGGAGAAGGTCACACTCAACTTCAACAGTAGATACGGATGTACATGACTATTTCTTGCTGATCCATGAAATAAGTTTCTTTCCAAGAAAGAAAGCTCCACCGAAAGTTCTCTTTCAGTCATCAACATCACCAGCCCAATCTGCATCTATATATGCACATAAAGTAAAGTCATCATCTTTAGGATACAAAAAACCATACTCAAATGTTCCTTGTAAGTACCTACAAATCCTTTTCACCACATTCTCATGATTTTCTCTAAGATCATTTTGATATCTTGATGCAATGCAAATTGCATTTATTATATCCGATCTAGTTTGAGTCAAATATAGTAGACCTCCAAACATAGACTTGTATCTTGTAGGATTTACTGGTGTTGATTCATCTTTCTTTGTCAATTTCTCACTTGTAACCATAGGAGTACCAATCGATTTATAATTTTCAAGACCAAATTTATTCAACAACTCCCTAGCATACTTAGTTTGATAGATGAAAATACCTTTATCAGTCTGAGTAATCTGCAAACCTAAGAAAAAATTCATTTCCCCAATCATAGACATCTCAAATTCATTCTTGATATTGTTAGAAAATTGCATGCACAACTTATCCTCACCTCCAAAAATGATGTCATCAACAAAGACCTCAATAACCAGTCATTATGTTTCATCCTAGCTATTATGTTTCATCCTAGCTAATGATGTCATCAATAAAAACTACGATGAAACCTAATGACATTTTCTATCATATACCAATGCCTTACTCCATTGGGCTCTGAGTCTATGAAATATTACTGAAACTTGATAGAAATTTATCTTATAGCTGTTTAAATCTTAAATGACACTGCCTTACAATATCATTCCATTTGCAATTTCTTACCCGAACTACTAATCAAATCCTATTACAAGTTTTATCTATCTGTAATCTTGTTCATGCATTTTAATTAACCCCTTAGATTAAAGCATGGAATGGAAAATTACATACATCATAACAATGCAACAAGCAAATGAAACCCTTGATTCCATTAACTCAAAAGAAAATTAAATCATACACAAGAGAGTAAGGATTTGAAATTGTATCTATATTAATTTCAAAGTCTATCTTCTATTAGATAACAAAGTACATTTCATCTACAAAAAAAACCATTTGAAATTTGAAACTAATGTCTGTCTTCTATTTTTCTCTACAAAATGAGATTACAATTTTCTGCTATTTTACTCATGACTTCTCAAAACTAGAACCTAGTCCTGTCGATTGGACCTACAAAAAGAGACCCTCTTAAAAGATTTCAGAACCCTTTCTAATGGCATTGATTTCCCTTTTGTAGAAAACAAGGGAGAAAACAAGCTTAAGGCCAATAGACACATGTCATCGGGATGATTAAACATACCTAAATTTTGTTACAACAATATTCCATCCTTAGGAAAGTTATGACCAATGTCAAAAACTATGGCCGCTTCTCTAAAAGTCATGATGTATTTTACCACCATCGTTGTTGTTCCGGTTCAAAAAGATATCTGCCACTAGAAGACAAAAAAAATTATAACAAACAATTTACAACCCTTATTCATCATTCAGATACATCCTACTCCATCCATTGTACTCTTCATCAAATGGCCATTTATAACTCATGACTTCATCATCTTTATCTCTATATGGAGTATATTTAATGACTACTTGATTTGCCTATCTTTCAAAAGTTTCAAAAAATGCCCCCATGGCAATTATTTTGTCCATGCTATCCTCCAACATATCCATGTCCACACCTTCACAAATTAACTCTACCTGGGTACTGATGACTCTCTCTACCTCCTCTTTCCAAAATTGTAGAGGCTTGACTATCCCATTTTCATCCTCAATATCTAGCAAAAGAGTTTCACTCAACTTTAGTGAAATTTTTCATCAGCTCCCTTATCTTTCTTTCTATATTTGCTCGCAAAATTTGGGCCTCCTGCATTGATTTTACCAACAAATAAGTTGGTTGGAGTGTAGGTGGCCTCTCAACATGATACTTGGAAGCCATTGAAAATAGTCTAAGTTCGTTTCCCCTTTGCAACCATTTTGTGAACAAGGGAACCACCATCTCTTTATCATCATCAAAATTCTCAATAACATTAAATAATAAAGAATACAAGGCATGAATTTTGTTAAGTCTACTGTCAACCTTTTCATTTAAATGAGCTAGAACTGAGATAACTATCTCCTTTTGTTGTCAGGTTGATTGATCTTTTAATTCCTTCAACTTGTTTTCTAATTCAATAATATTCTCCAAGAGATGAGATTGAATTGGATCAGTAGATCTAGTGGCTTCAGGCTCATCATCATCATATGGAACCAATGATATATTGGGGACATCAACATTGATCTCAGGTTGAACTACTTCTTCTTCATGGATAATAGGTGATGACCTAGATGTTGATGGCATTGATGTCCTTGTAAATGCAGAAGAGGAGACTCTTATCTATCCTTGCTCAGGGAGATGCACTCTCATTTGCAACTCTACACACCTCTGTTGAACTGCATTGTAATCATTGAAATGCTTGTCAAATTTTCTCATTAACTCTTCCTTTTCCAAGGCTTCTCTCTTTGAAGTTTCATGAGGCAATTTGGCAACATCAACATTCAAATTTGTAGCCTCCACACTTGATGTGTTAGATTCTCTCTTTACAATAAGGCCTCCTCTTAAGTTGAGATTTATGTCACTAATGTTAGGCTTTCTAGGTCCTTCCTCTAATGCTCATATTGCCAAGGTCGCACAATCATCTACAAAATCCAATACTTTCAATGCCAACCTTGCTTCTTCCTCTGAACTAAATTATTGGCCCTTTGATTTCCTAATTGCAACAAAGGCCACTGCATCTACTATATCCCATTCTGGTAAAATTATAACTCCAACCTGACTTACAATCATCCTACCCTCATCTGCAATGATTCTCTTGAACTCTTCTGTCATCTCTCTTAACTTCTTCCAACTCAATCTCTTTTGTAATTAAACCTTGGGAATCCTTAATTCTAATGTTTCATCTAATGGGGATAGGATAGGTAGGACTAATAGTGGTAAAACTCATGCACTAGAGGGAAATTTTGAATTTTAAATTTTGGAGCAAAGCTTATAAAATTGATTAATGCAAGATTTAAGAAAATAATGTTTACACAATTTTCACTTTGTTGGGGGAAGAGGATGACACAATTTACAAAAATGAAAGGAAATTGGAATTTTAAACTTAGGGCCAAGGGATTACCACTTAATTTTAAAATCAGAATTTTTAAAATTAGGGCAGACTATAATTAACCTCTTAATTTTTAAAACTTTCTTGAAATTTGAAATGTTGAATTTTGGAGGTAATTTTGATTCTAGAGGGATAAAAAATTGACAAAATTAGCCAGTCTTATGGATTTAGGCTATTAAATATAGTTAAAATAGTCTCTCAAAATTTCAAGAAAAAAACTAAGGACCATGGCGGGAACGCACATGGTCCGACCAAATTTTTTCAAAATTTTTAGGGATGAATATTACAATGATTTTAAAGATAACCACAAATAATTGACGAATTTTACAACCTCTAGGTGGGCAAAATGAAGGCACAAATGTAAAAATAGGACCCTATTAGGGTTTTGAAGAAAAAGAGGAATTAAATTGCAAATTTGAAAAAGGTCAAACCTAATGGATAGGGACACCTTGGAAAATGTTTATAAATTTGAATGTGAATGAAATTGATTTGAAATTTTTACAAAATACAATTAAATTTGAAAATTAGGGTTTTATGACCTATCCACTTAATTTTGCAATTTGAATTCTGGGAAAAAGCAGGGAAATTGAAAATTTGAATTGTAGGAATGAAAACAAGTCTTAGAACAAGCATAAATCTGAAAATTAAATGGAAATCTAATTTTTTCTTAAGTTCAAGATGATTTTTGAAAATTGTGGTTTTAACAAGTAACTGCTTAATTTTGAAAATTCAATTTGCAAATTGAACAAGACAATGAGGAAATTGAATTTGATAAACAAAACAATTTTCAGCTCTAAGGTAACCACAAGCAATTTTTACAAATCACAAGTTCAATTTTAATTTGAAAAAACTAGGTTTTTTAATGATTTAACCAAACTTGCAAATAAAAAATATGCAATTTTGTTCAAAGGAAACCATGCAAGATATCCGGTTCACCAAAATATAATGTGGTGAAATGTGCGAATGAGAGATCAAGAGGAAAACTACCCTTTCCCTCCAAGGAGAGATGAGAGTTTCACTATAGATTTCCCTCCAAACACTTTTCACCTAATTACATTGGAAGAGGAGAGGAGAATTCACTAGATTCAACCTTCAGAGAAGAAAATAGAATTATGTGTGAAATAGGAATGATAAGCTAGTCCCCTCTTCCTATTTGAAATGGAAAGGAATTAATTGAATTATGTAGTGCAAAAGTGACAAAGAACTGATTATAATGTAAGATCAAAATATGGGATGAAGTTGTGCACGTGGATCTGGTAGTAATATGTCGAGACGAAGTCATCCTATAAATTTGAGGAAAAGTTTCCTAGACTGTGGCGGGAATGTACACTGTCATTCAAAAAATCTGTGAAACGAAAAAGGTTTTTCTGCCTTTGCAAATGGAGCCTAAATCTGAAAGTATATCCGCACACCTACAACCTACACACATAAAAGAGAGGGAAATGGGTTGTGATTGGGGGTTTTCATTTAGGTCAAACCCCAGTTTTGGAATTAACCAAGTAATGAAAGAAAGTACTTGCAAGTAGACATAAATGAAAGACTAAATTGCAAATCATCTCAAGGGAGGTTGTGATGGCAATGTTGATAAAAATGCTTGTGTAGAATTGAATGTTTGAATCAGTCTCCATTTCAATGGTTGAATCCTTGACTTGAATGCAACACCTAGCCTTGAAGGGAGATCACTTGAGAATGCTCAATGCTGGAAAAGAATGCTTGAATGCTCAAATTATCTTGAATTCTTGATCTCTTATGCCACTTGAACAACTCCAACTTATGCAAATAAGAGGAAAATGTACCCTTAAATACATGTTAATGAATTTTATTTTCTTCATAGGCCGACATTGGGGGAGTTTCTTGCTCACTGAACAACCTATAATGCATGCTCTAGGAAAGGTCCTACCCCAATATAGGGCAGAGACAGGGGTGCCATGCCCCTATCCTCATAGGAAAAGGCACCACGCCCTATCCTAGGGGGGATAGGGGTGCCACACCCTTGTCGTACCCCTTTCTCTATGGAAGAGTGTAGACATGGTGGTGCGAAGGCCAAGAAAGAAGCTGATTTCAAGGGTTGAGAAGTCTCCGATATCCGATTAGGCTAAAGGATTCAATCTCGCATGTGTGGGGACCCTAATGTAGTCAAAATTTGATAGGGTCACAATTTTATGATACTACAAGATACAACATATACTGGGTGGAAGTTAGCTATCCATAAGAAGGAGGTAGGTATACTGACAATAGGACGGACCACCATTCAACGTTGAGTTATTCAAAAATTACCTACAATATACTTATATGTCTCATGGGCAGTTAGGAGGAGTTAAAGTTCTTGATCTAATGAGTACTGGGGAGTTAGTCTTAGCCTTAGATATCTAAATGTATGATCCTAGATGATTTTGTTACGCCTCTTATTTGGTAGAAAAATTAGATGAGGGTTTCCTAAACCTTAGGGATAACAAAAGCCCTAATTTCAAGTTTTATTCATTGTTGATGCCTTTAGTATTGTTTTATGGATGTTCCAGGGGTATGTGGTCTGAGGAGTTAGTGCTTACTACTAGAAATAGGGAAGGGGAGGAACAACCGGTTCAATTATGGACTTCTATTTGGGACTCTCGTTATGTGAGATCAAACTACATAAAATTTGAAGAGTGGATAGTGAAACCATTATACAGGATGTACGAAGTTCCTTGTGATGGATCAATTTCAAATGAGATTAAGGCATTTTTAAGGCCTAAAGATTTTTATGATAGGCAAATTGTGAATCATAACTAGGGAGATTGGTACATGCACCAAAACTTTACTTGTTTTAGGATCTATGGATTTGAAGGAAGCCCATACATGTTTCTACAAAGGCATATGAAATAATTGACAAAAAGTTAATGGAAGAGTATAATTTATTTGAACATAGTGCAAGAAAAAACTATGATTCAGAGGGGTACATCCACTCCTGTAAGAAAAGACAAAATATAGGAGGTTATTTGTACTTGAGTTTGGAAGCAGAAGACATCTTCAGAAATATGGAAGATCCATAAGCTCAAGAGGTAATTGATAATTTGAATAGAGAGTTGAAAGAAAAGATAGAAAGGTTGATGGAAATGGAGACATAAGAAGAGATGTTAGAAAGTGAACCAGATGATCATGAAGTTGTTTCTAGATATTGAGAAAAGGAACAAGAAGAAGAACGAAATTAAAATGAGCAAATTATAACTAAGATGGAGATTCATGCAGATTCAAGGTTAGAAGAACATTTTTCTTTTGTAGTAGATGATGTATTTGTGAAATCTAAAGAATTTAAATCTTTTCCCAATAATTTCAAAGGCAAAAGTTTGAGGGAATCTATCCCACATATAGCACCTAAAAATGAGGCAGAGTTGTTGAAAAGGTTAAAGGAGGATATAGAAGCAAATTTGGTTACAATGACTCCCCAAAAAGGGAGGCAATTAATTGCAGAATCTGAAGTAATTTTGTTTTTGATTAATTTAAAAGCATCTTTTGAAGGGACCCCAAAACCCTTTACAAGCTTAAAACAGCAAAGCAGTGAGAAACAAAGAGAAACAAAACATGAGGAAAAAAACCAGCATAAAACCGAGAAAATCCAGCAAAAGCCCCTAAAAGCCAGCAGGCCATCCAGGAATCAGATTTTATCCAGGGCTTTAACTAGGGTGCTGCTTATTACTTGCAACTCTTTGATGTTGTCTTTGAGGTTGGGGGGGTCCTTGGCCATGACAGCCACAAGTTTCTTGACACTGGCCTTGGTTCTCTTAGCAGTTCCGCTCACCACGGTAGCATCACCAGCACTTCCAATCTTCATGGTCTCCTCCTCTAGGTCAAGGTCGATGACCGGTTTAGGAGAGTGGTCAAAGACCTTAGAAATGTCTTCCAAATTTTTGGTGATAGTGGAAAGGATGCTTGGGATAATTCCCATCATATTTTTCATCGCTTCTTTTCCCTCTTCCAACGATTTTACCTTGTTCTCCATTTCTTGCTTCTAGTTAGCATGCTCTCTATTTTCATCCTCCCTTTTTTGTCTGAGTTTATCCCATGCTTCTCCAGGTTTTTTAAGGTTTCGTAAGTCTATCTGTCGAAATTCATTTTGACCTCCGACAACTTCTTAAGATTATCTAGGATAAGCCCCTTGCTAGCACTATCCTTATCCTTGCTATCCCCTTCCTCAGCCAGGTTCTTCTTGGAGCAATTGTTAGTTTCCTTCTTAGAATTGACTTTTGTTTCCTCAATATCCTTAGGAGTCGTATCCTCCATCAAATTGCTATTGTCTGTGCTAGGGTGATCACTAGGAATGGGGCTTTCTTGACCAGGCTCGAAATCTCTGCTTTCTTCCTCATTGCCCAGTTCCTCTTCCTTCTAGCTATCTTCTCCGTTAGAGTCATCTGTCTCCATACCACTTCTTTCCTTGACAATGTCCTCAGTTTCCAGCCCAAGGGAGCTTTTCCTTTTTTTGCTGGATGACACCTTCTCTTTGCTAGTATCTCCCTCTTCCATCCTCCTTTTACTAGGGGAGGCAAAAATCTGCTTATTTTCCTATGGAGTGAGGGTTTTGCAATGCTCATAGACGAGCAACAGGACTCCACAGTGGAGAATTGGGCTAGAAGGGTTTGTCATGTGCTTGTGCAGGGACCTGGTGAGGGATCAAAAAAGGTAGTAGGGCAAAGACACTTTTTTGTCGTGTTTGAAATGGTTTAGGAGCATGAAGTGGTAAGTGTGGGCCATAGAGTAGCGGCGTAATATACTCCATGATAGTGTTCAGGACCCAGCCCCACAACTTCTTGACGTTAGTGGCATCATAGTAGCCCCCAGTAGCCTTGCCAATTTTAGCCCGCTCTTTCTCTTTGCGCGAGAACAGGGACACAACATTGTTGGAGACCTTGAGGTCTCGAAAGAAGTTGAGCCTAGAGTGGGGCATACCAGTTATAGTAGAAACAAGCCTAGCATCCAGTTTGAATTTAACTCCATAAAGCTTACAAAAACCATTAGACCAGTGTTCAAAAATCTTGGAAACAACGAGGTTGACCCTACCTTTGTTATAGTCCTCAAGCTTTTCCATGAAGCTAGTGAGATGGCCCTTCTCTAGCTTTGCCCAGACTTTAGGCATAGCTTTGCAGGTCAACGTGTTGTTAGGTTCTTCGCATCTAAGATCTCCTCCCATTTTCAGATGCAGGGTGTCAACTCTGTTTCTCTGCAAATTAAGGATTTCTTTCCCTTTGCAATTCAAATTATTGCCCTGAATAACCCATAAAGCGTGTGGTAAATTTTTGGAAATAGTGGGAGATTTGCTACGGTGCTAGGTAATGATGGCCTTACCAGCATGGCATGAGTGGTACCTTTTACTTATCATGATTTAATTTTCCTTCTCTGCCCGTATAATGGTCCTTTTGAGGATCTCTTTAATGTTTGAGTTGAGGTCCTCCTCATGCCAAATCATTTGAACGTCAGATTAACTCCTTCATTTGCTAAATAGTCAGCAACACTATTTTGCTCTCTATAGGCATGTCAAATAATAATTTCTTTGAAACTGGCGATAATCTCTCTAGCTTTCATGATTGTATTCTCAATGGACCAAGAAGGCTCCAATTCCCCTTTCAAGCACTTAATGATGTTAAGAGAGTCCCCCTCAAGCCAAATTTTATCATGATTGAGATTTTTGGCTATGATTAAAGTATGTAGGACAGAAGAGGCTTTGACAAAATTGCTAGATTGATTTCCCAGAGGACCGGCAATCGCCTTAAAGCAGCTTCCAGCAAAATTCCTGATTATGCCCCCATATCCAGCTTTACCTGGATTTCCTTTAGAGGCCCCATCGAAGTTGGCCTTAATCCATCCCTGTGGGGGGAAACACCATACAAGGCCTTCTCTACCTTTCTCCTTGCTAGTAGTGGTGGTGGAAAGGTTCCATCTATCTTTGAAATCCTCTTTTGTAGCAGTTCCCTGAATAGTACCATAGAGGCATTCAAAAATACTCCTATAAATCTTGTTAGCAACCACTTCAGGAGTAACCCTTTTATCTCTGAAAATCCTGTTGTTTCATTCTTTCCAAATATTCCAGATGACAATTGGCAAAGTAAGTTTCCAAATCTCCACAATTTTAGGATTAGAGTTGGGACAATGCCATTGGAGCCAAGTATCATCAAGAGAATTCAGGAAGACCCAGCTCAGGTTCCACCTAGTTAGGATGATTTTCCATACATCATGGCTAAAGGAGCACTAATTGAGAATGTAGCAAGCTATCTCTTCTTCCCTGCAGCAAAGAGTACATATGTTAGGAAAAATGATACCTCTTTTATGAAGATTATCCAGGGTTAAAATTTTATTTTGGATGAAGATCCAAAAGAAGATATTGATTTTGGGAACTAAATTCTTATTCCAAACTTTGGCCCAGATGGGGGTGGCTTCCTCTGAAACATTATGAATGGCAATAGTAGAGGAAATAGAGTATTTCCCATCCATAGTTTTCCCCCATATTAAAATGTCCTCTTTGTTGTCTATAGGGATTTTAGCATAAAGAGCAATCTGAAGGAGCTTGAGATCCAGACTCTGTTGGCTAAAGTCAATCCAGTTCCCATTGATCCAGTAATCTCTAACCATTTCTCCATACTTGCATTTGAATTTGTCTTTCCAATCTTTGATGATAGGGATTTCCTCAAGAGGTTTATCCAAGATCCATCTATCTTCCCAAAATCTAATTTTCCTCCCATTCCCAAGGTTCTAGGTTCTGCTAGCAGCTGCCCAGCCTTTAGCAGATTGCACTGCATTCCAAATCGCAGAACCATCAATAGAGAAAGAATTGTCAAAGAATTCCTCCTCAGAGGGTTGCATATAGAGGTATTTGTTTTTTCACATAGAGTTCCATTCTCTGTCCTCTCCTTTGAGTCTCTAGATTTGTTTCGCTAGTAAAGCTTTATTCATGGAGTTAATACTTCTTAAGCCCAGCCCACCTAAGGCCTTAGGGGTGCAAATGTTATTCCAGGCTATAAGGGGGATTCTATTTTTTGCTTCCACTCCTGACCATAGGAACTTTTTTTGGATTCTTTCAATAGCTTCTGCAAACTTAGAGGGGATT
This sequence comes from Cryptomeria japonica, assembly GCF_030272615.1. Classification (NCBI taxonomy): domain Eukaryota; kingdom Viridiplantae; phylum Streptophyta; class Pinopsida; order Cupressales; family Cupressaceae; genus Cryptomeria; species Cryptomeria japonica. The sequence continues at coordinate 76,592,869 of NC_081413.1, forward strand.
TTGAACAAGCTAAGAGCATACACTGGAAGATTTTGGAGAGTGGCTTTGTGCAGAGTAACTTTACTAGCCTGACTAAGGATAGCCCCTTTCCATCTAGCAAGTTTCAAGTTGAGTCTGTCAATTAACTTATTCCAGAAGGAATCCTTAGGCTTGAGATAGAGAGGAAGCCCCAAATAGGTTGAAGGAAACTCAGAAATGTTACAACCAAGAATCCTACCAATTCTAATTTGCCTTTGGGCCGAGGTGTTAATGAAGAACAGGGAGCTTTTATCCTAGTTGATTTTTTGACCAGAGGCCGATTCATAGGTATTCAGAATAATTTTCATGTTTTTGGCTTCCAAGATGGTGGCTTCCCCCATGGTGATGGAGTCATCAACAAATTGTTCATGAGAGCAAACGACATTAGAGGAAGAAGGTCTCAGGATTTTAAGATTGCCTTCTTCCACATTTTTAAGGATGAATCTGCCCAAGCATTCGACAAGAATAGTAAATAGAATGGGGGAGATGGGGTCTCCCTATCTGAGACCTCTGGAGCTTTTGAAGAAGTTAGATGGAGAGCCATTGACAATAATAGTAGAGGAGGAAGTTCCCATGAGTTGAGAATAGAGCTGAATAACTTTGTCACCAAAACCAAACGATTCCATAATCTTGAGGAGAAACTGCCAGTTTACTCTATCAAAAGCTTTAGCCATGTCTAACTTAAGGAAGAATCCTTGTTTTCTCACCACTATTAGGGAGTGGATATTTTCATGAACAAAGATGATGGAGTCCAAAATATGTCTTTCGAGAACAAAGCCATTCTATTGGACAGAGATAATCCTTGGGAGAACATCAAGCAGCTTGGAAGTTAAAACTTTGGAAAGGATCTTGTAAATAGAGTTACAGAGGCTGATGGGTCTGAACTTGTTGAGAGAATCAGCTTTGGGAGTCTTCAAGATAAGAACTATGAAAGTCACATTCAGTTCCTTAAGAAGTCTTCTGGAGCCAAAGAATTCCTTAACACCATTGCAAATGTCCCCTCCACTATGTGCTAGAATTTTTGGAAGAAAAACATGGGAAAGTCGTTCGGGCCAGGGGATTTATGACCTTGAAAGGAAAACACCACCTTTTTGATTTCAAGATTAGAAGGAATAAGGGATAAGAGGTGATTTTCATCTTTTGAAAGGATAGAAGGAATGGCTTGTAAGAGAGTGTCTTTCTTGGTGAGATCTAGGTTGTCCACATCACCCAACAAGGTGTTGAAATGCTCGAGAGCTTCCTTTCTGATATCGCAATCCTCAGTTAGAATTCCTTTATTGCAAGTGAGTCTAGATATTCTATTGGCTGCCTGGTGCTTAAGGGCAGTTAAGTGAAAGAAGCGGATGTTTTTATTGCCTTCCTTCAGGATTAGAGCTCTAGATCTTTATCTCCAGAAAGTTTCTTCATTAGAAATGATGGAGTGGTATTTAGTAAGCAGGTCATTTTCAGTTGTTCTGAGATCTTCGGACAACCCCATCTCTTGGATACTATCCTGAACAAGTTTTAGGTCAGCTTTAACTTGAGTTTTGTTCTTGAATATGTCCCCAAAGATCTCCTTGTTCCAAATTTTGATTTTGGCTTTAATGATGTTGAGCTTTTTAGCAATTCTGAAGAGAGCCTTACCCTCCACTTCAGAGTTCCACCATTCAGAAATGCAGGCTTCCAGAGAAGGGTGGGAAAGCCAAGCATTTTCAAATCTGAAAGGGAAATTTCTCTTAGCCAAAAAGGAGTTGGTAGAAAAGGAGATTGGGAAATCATCTGAACCAATTTTGATAACAGAACCAAGGGAACAACTATGCTTAGAAAGCTAGTCAGGGGAAATTAAGGATTTGTCAAGCCTGACTTGAATCAAATCAGCTCCAGTTCTTCTATTAGTCCAGGTGTAATTGATGCCCTAGAGATCAACATCAATGAGAGCTTGATCATTAATGAAGTCCATAAGGTCTTGTTTTCCATCGAGATGAAGGGAGATTCCTCCCATCTTATCTTCATCTCTGAGCAGGGTATTGAAGTCTCCCATGATAATCCAGCTTTAATCAGTAAACTGGAGTCTATCAGCCACCAGGCTTTTCTAGAATTTAGGTCTCCCAAATTTAGAGTTAGGAGTGTAGACATTAGATAACACCCAAACAAAGTTGTCCTTAATATGCTCAAGCAAAACTAAGTTCCTATTAAAGGTAGAGATGATTTCCTTTCCTGTTATAGTTTTTTTGTTCCAAAAAATCACAGTTCCTCCAGAGGCCCCCTCCGAGTTAGTTCCTATGACTCCATTTTCTTTGAAAATTCTGATCCTTTCAACTTTTTATTTAGACATCTTGGTTTTGTGAATAAGGACCACATCTAGTTTATGATCTCTAATGACATTTCATAACACATCTTGCTTATGGGGGGCATTTAGCCCTCTGATATTCTAGGATATAATCTTCATATTTTAACTGGGGATAGGGCTGACTTGATGGAGCATTGTGTTCCATCAGCATGGTTCTTCCAGCTTTCCTATTCCCTTTGATGTTTTAGGGATGGCCTTCCCTACTTTTTATTTTGGTTTCCAACATCTGCCTTTTTCTTAATCTTGCTTCTAGTTGAGATTCCTTCCTTGAGATCCTCCTTGTTCAATTTTCCTTCTGTCAACCCAGAAATCCAGAGGGTTTCATCCAACAAAATCACTCTTTGGGGAGGGGTTTTGCAAAGGAGAGGCTTGGGGCTTCCATTGGTTAAGAGAAATAAGGGCTCAGAATCAGAGGGGTCTTGGGCTTCATTAAAGTCATTAAAGATTGAGTTAGCTGATTTAGGGAGAGAAGAGGCTGGAGATGGATCTTCCTTCTTCTAGCAAGCTGATCCATCCTTTTGGTCCAGAATGGATTCATTCTTCTCCTAGATAACAGTTTCATTCTCCTGGGCCACTGGGATTCCTTTGTTGATCAACTTTGTACTTGGCTCTGCTTATATGAGTCTCTTTGGAAGGTTGTTGGAGCAAACACAATCCTATTTGTCATTGTTGCTACCCCCAGTCCTCTTGGCTTCATTCATATGTTCCGATGCATCCTTTATTTGATTGCTTTTGGATATTGATGGGTTAAATTTTTTGTTTGTCATTTGCCAAATCTTTTTGTTCTTAGGAATACTATCTGACTTAGGTTCCTTGCCTTTTTTGAGCAGATAGGATTTTGCCCAATGCCTTGAATTTTTGCAGAGGAAATAGGCAAAAGTAAGAGATTCATATTCAATAGCTTGGGACCATTTTCCTAGTTTAGAAATGATATCTATGGATTGAGGCATATCTGTTGATTGGTTAACATTTACACAAATGCGAGCAAAGACTAACCTTGATTTAGCCGCCATCATTGGGTTAATTGATAAGAGTTCTCCAAAGGATTTCACAATGCCCTTGAAAACTTCCTTGTTCTAGTATTCAAGCGGGAGACCCATGAGGCATGTCCAAACTAGCGCAGAAATGAAGAAGGATTCATCTAGGACTAGATTCGGAGCCTATTTCTGGAGAGCTAGGGAAGACTTGTCAAACATCCAGGGACCTTCACAGAGAGCTTTGTTCATGTCTTCTTCGGAGTTGAAGGCGAAGGAAAAAAAATCCTCTAGGTAGCACTGCCACTTCCACTTGACCTTTTACCATCCATTTTCTCCTTATGAAATTTCTAACATCATCAATGTTGGGCCTCAAGCCAGAGAATCATCCCACTAAGGTCATTGATAGGCTAGCTACAATTGAATCAACCACTTTGTCTAGGACAGAAATAGCTACTAGACCAGAGATGGGATCTAAAATGTTCGTAACTTCCGGAAGCCCAGATTTAACCTGTGGCTTCATTCCAAAGAGCGAGGACCATTTTTCCCATTTTCCTCTGTCGTGTGGGTCCCTTGGGATTGAATCTTTATCTTCTCCTATTTTTTCTATTTCCTTGTCCTCTATTGACCCCTGAGATGTCTGACCTCTTGCCTGCGAGCCAGATTCAATTCCAAGGGAACAACAAATTCTAGGAATTCCGTCATTCCTAGAAATATTTGAGTGAATCTTTTATTTTTGATAGTCTATTACACTCTAACAACAAGGATTTCAAATTGGACATTCAAGGAGTAAATGATGTGTTTATTAGACCCAGGTTTGACCAAGATGAAGAAGCCTTACTGCTATGGGCATTGTATCCTCCGAATAAAAGGCCTAAAATTATTGATGTGGATAAAGCATTTGGCCATATGATGAAATTGAAAGTTGGGGAAATTGATCCCATTGTTTCAACAAACATTGGAGTCGACATTTCAAAGTTTAACATATTAGCATAAATAATTATAATAGTAAGGGAAAGAGATGAATACAAAGGATTGTATGAGGAAACCATAAGAAGAAATGGACAATCTATTCTAATGATACTTTCCCCTAATAATTTGAAATGGAAAAAGAAATGTGAAGAGATGCAACAATAAAATCAGAGAATTCTTAAACAAATGTGGAATTTAAGAGTTGATACTGCCTCTTTTCTATTGAATAAAAGATTTGAAAATTTGAAAGGATATTTGGAAGAGTTATGGGTTGTTTTTCAAAAGAATATGGACAATACTATATCACATAATAGGATAAAGAACAAATTGGGAACCAAACTACATGACAAGACTTTGGAAGGGACAGATGCTAAAGAAATTGAGAAGATGAAAAGGCTGCTTGCAAAACATGGCAAATTTGATATAGAGTTACATACTAAATATGATGAATTTACAGACATAGTCCAATATGGTGTCCCAGTGCTAACTGATCAGAGGGGAGAAATCAAGGATAAAGACAAGTGGATTTCAAAATGCCAAAATTTACTAAGTGCTGCCCTTAACTTATATTTGTTGTTCCATGACACTATGCATGATCCTCGTCAAAGGGGTTCAGGTTCCTTCATATGTAATTCATTTATCTTATGTTAGCAAAAAATTACATGATACGTATGCTAAAAATCACATAGTAGACAACATGAACAATATGTAGACATCATAGTCATTGTATATTTTTTTCCTTACCTTTCATTTATCTAGAAAGTGTAGGGTCCTGAACAAAAGGGTTGATGATGTCTGCAGTCAATTACCTATTTCCACCAAGGATGACAGAATCAAACAAAATATATACATTCAATCAGAACCAACAATTGAGCATATAAGAATTACATGATGTGTATATTTTACCCAAGTGTATATTTCAAAAATAATCTCAAAGATCATGGCAAGAAATGACAAAGATCCTATGTGTGTTAGAGGTTTTGTTTAGTTTATATTGAATCCATTAAGAAAATTATAAATATTTGTATCCATAAGATGAAGTAAAAGTTGCAAATAATTGAGACTTGTACTATCGGCCAAAGTTATCCCGATGAAAACACTTAGACAAAATGAGTAGCGCATGGTCAAGATATCATATACCAATGTATAAGAATGATAAGCCAAAGTAAGATGCATCGGTGGAAGTCGTATCGATCATTCCAAAGAAGCCAAGGAAGTCAGGTAGATCAGGGAAACATATACCAATTATGGTCATCAGCAAAGGGTAAATATTTTCTTGCCGATAGCCGATGAGGCTATTTGTAAGACTTATCTCGATGAACACAACCAAGGATAAAAGGCCATCGGTGAAGGTTATAATGAAGAAAGATCATTAGTGTAGCCAAAGGAGTTAGGATGTGTCATTTTGAGTCTCCCGGATGCCTAATGAAGTGATTGGTTAGAAGATCATTGGGAAAGATTATGCCGATGGAACATAACGGAGCAGGAAAAGTTATGTCAAAGGAAAAGGTCATGGGGAAAACTATGCTTGTCGCCATGACACATTTGAAGTTACCCCAATGCCCGATGATAGTATCGTATTGACATATACCAATAAAGAAGGAGTGTCATTGGCTTATGTTATCCCGATAGGAAAGATAAAGTTTATAAAAGGAAAAGGGATTTTGTTGATGGCACCAAAGATGAAGTTTCTGTTGGTATTTTGGTATGGTTTTGTCATTGATGTCAACACCTACTAAAACACTAGCACTTTGGAGATCTAGTAGCATTCACCGACAAGCAAGTAACTATTGCATAGTTACTAGTATATGGTTCACTGACAGGATATAATGTTCACCGACAGGATATAATGATCACCTACACATGGAATGATATGGAAGACACTAGGTAATGTCAAAGACATTGTGTGGACACTTTGTTTTGAAGAATTAATCATTGCTATATTCATATTTGCATATTTGTTGTTATCGACAAATAAGTCCAGGGTTACCTAGGGATACACCAGCAAGTTTATCTTTTCCAGATCAGCATGGCATGCTATGGAGATGATTTATTATTGTTGTAAATGCATTAATCCGACATGTTCAATCGGTAATTGCATCGGATATTATATTGTTTATCAATGATTTTATTGTAATATCTTGTAGAGCTGACCTACTAAAATTGGTCTTAGGTTATGGTATAAATGTAAGATCTTATTTGTAAGATCAAATGTGGAATGTGAAAAAAGGACTGTGAGAAGGTATATGCGAGATTAAGCAAAGGTATACACAAAGACATCATTTGAAGGTGAAGCTAGGTTTATGTAGAAGCATATCATCATTACATTAGTACTGATTCCAGCATATGAAGATGCTATTTTGTGCAGTATATTCTTATTGGATTTAACCATCCAACTGTAGTCAATGTGACTCCCATTGTGTGATTGAATAGTGAACTCTAGGCTGTTGGCCTTTCTACATGTGCAGACCCCATTTATGTACACTTACTATCTACAGTAGTATCATCTAATTGTGGGTAAGGTTTCCCACCGTGGTTTTTCCCCTTACAGGGTTTCCACATACAAATATTGGTGTTTTGTGTTGTGGATAGATATTTCTCTAGATGGTAGATGTACTATTTCCCTGCAAGAAATAGTACCTCTACCTTTGATCATACAGAGTTTCCATGAATAGAATTGGTTGAGAAGGGATTTCAGTTACAATTTAAGAATGGAAAATGCAAAATCATGAATATAATTGGTTTAGACATTGCAACTGGTAATCAGACTAGAGGTAATATCTTTCATTTGAATAACAGTGAAAAGACATGCTTGATTGCACATATAGATGAAAGTTGGTTATGGCATAAGAGACTATGTCATGTAAACTTTGATTGTATGGTAAAGATCAGTAGTTCTAAGGCAGTTAAAGATATACCCAGAATTGTGAAACCTCAGAATACAATATGTAAGGAATGTCAATTTCGAAAACAAGTTAGAGCTAGTTTCAAAAGTATTCCAGAAAAATCCAATAATGCTCTTGATTTGATTCACACTGATTTATGTGGTTCAGCTAGAACTAAAAGCTTACAAGGTGATAGATATTTCATGCTAATTATTGATGATTATTCTAAAATGTGTTGGGTTACTTTTCTTAGTGAAAAATCAGAAGCACTTGGAAAGTTCAAACTATTCAAAGAAATGGTTGAAAATGAAACCGGTAAGAAAATTAAATGTTTAAGATCAGATCAAGGAGGAGAATTCACATATAAGGACTTTAATACATTCTGTGAAGTGAATGGAATTAGAACACAACTATAAGCACCTCGGACACCACAGCAGAATGGAGTTGTTGAAAGGAAAAATAGAACTATCTTAGAGGCAGCAAGAAGTATGTTATCTAAAGCAAATTTACCACATGTGTATTGGAGAGAAGCAGTTAGCACAACTGTCTATACATTCAACAAAGTTCACATCAAAGGTGAAACTGGTAAGACCCCTCATGAACTATGGTTTGGTAATACTCCTACTCTTAAGTATTTCAGAATTTTTGGAAGTAAATGTTATATTAGAAGAGATGAGTATATTGGAAAATTTGATCCTAGAAGTGATGAAGGAATATTTCTTAGTTATTCATCTAAGAGCAAGGCATATAGATGTTTTAATAAGAGAATGCAGAAAATTGTTGAGAGTACAAATGTAAAGATTGATGAAGAATTCAGAGGAACTTCAAGGTATATAGACTCTGAACCAGCAACAAAAGTTGTGACAAATGAACCTACACTAAATCTACCGGTATAGAATGAAGATCTAGTTACCCCGGTACCATCAGAGGATTCCACAGTAATTGAAGAACAACAACAAACTAAGACACCTCGGTATGTAAGATTGAATCATTCTGAAGATCAGATAATTGGAAACAAATTTAAAGGAGTTATGATAAGAGGAAGATTGGCAAATGAAGAGGTATGTCTTATTTCTCAAATTAAACCATCATCTGTTAATGAGGCATTTGAAGATAAATTTTGGATTAAAGCTATGGAAGAAGAATTAGGACAAATTGAGAAAAATAATAATTGGACATTAGTTCCCCGGCCTAAAGATAAAAATCTAATTGGAACCAAATGGGTATTTAGAAACAAACTTAATGAAGATGGTAAGGTTGTTAGAAATAAAGAAAGATTAGTGTGTAAGGGATATTGACAAAAAGAAGGAGTTGATTACAATGAAAGCTTTGCACCAGTAGCAATAATTGAGGCAGTCAGATTATTGTTGGCCTTTGCAGCTCACAAAAACTACAAAGTTTATCAAATGGATATTAAATGTGCATTCTTGAATGGAGATCTTGAAGAGGAAGTCTATATTGAACAACCTGATGGATTTTCTTTGATAGTTGACAATGATATGGTTTGCAAATTAAGAAAAGCTCTACATGGATTAAACAAGCCCCAAGAGCTTGGTATGCAAGGTTGGATAAGTATCTTTTAAAGATTGGTTTTACTAAAGGAAATGCAGACAACAATTTATATTACAAAATAACTAATGATGACATCTTGATTATAGAAGTATTCGTTGATAATATAATTTTTGGAGGAGAAGATGTATTATGTAAGGAATTTTCTATTAAAATGCAGCAAGAATTTGAAATGTCTATGATTGGAGAAATATAATTCTTTTTAGGACTGCAGATTTCATAGATTGACAAAGGTATATTTTTGAGTCAATCCAAGTACTTGAAAGAGTTACTAAAGAAATTTGGGATGGAGAACTCTAAAATGGTAAGCACACCTATGACTACAAATGACAAATTATCTCAAAGGGATGAATCTACACCTGTTAATCCAATTAGATACAAATCTATGATAGGAGGTTTACTCTATTTGACACAAACCAAGCCTGATATTATGAATGCAGTATGTATTGTTTCAAGATTTCAAAGTAATCCTAAGGAAAATCATGAATCAGCAGTAAAAAGGATTTTCTGGTACTTACAAGGCACTGCAAATCTTGGATTATGGTATCCTAGAGATGAATTTTTTTATCTATGTGCATACACAGATGCAAATTGGGAAACAGATGTGGATGATAGGAAAAGAACCACCGGCGGAGCATTCTTTCTTGGAAAGAATTAGTTTCTTGGTTGAGTAAGAAATAGAGTTGTACATCTTTATCAATAGCAGAATCGAATTATGTTGCAGCAGGAACTAACTGTACACAGGTACTATGGCTTAAGCAAACGTTGAAAGACATAAAGGTAAAATGCAAGGAACCTATTACTATATATTGTGATAACACTATAGAAATTGATATATCTAAGAATCTAGTATTACACTCTAAAACAAAACATGTTTCTATCAAACTGAATTTTCTAAGGGAAACAGTTGAAGAAAAAGAGATAAAACTGGTTTATGTGAATACTAAAGAATAGCTTGCAGATATTTTCACAAAACCTTTGCCTAAGGAGACTTTTGAATATCTCAGAGATCAGCTTGGAGTCATACCACCATCGATAGAGACTTAGATAGTTGATGATTGTCATCAATCAACAGAATTAAAAGACAAATCTTTTACTCTGGTCTTTGATGAGGAAGCTAAGCTTCTCAGGGGGAGTAGTTGGTATATTGAATTGATTGGTATTTTGTATATGAACTTGATTTTTGTAACTTTGGCATTTGATGTCATAGGGGGAGAGATATCTATGGAAAAACACATTATCTTTTAAAGAGAGATTGGTATTCAAAACCTTTTGATAACACATGTTGCTCCCAGGGGGAGAAATTGTTGTTTAGGAGAGATTGTTGATTTTTGGTATTTGGCATTTCTGTTTTGAAACTTTGATGGTTTTTCCATCTTGTGTTGCCATCAATGCCAAAGGGGGAGACTATTGGTATTTTGGTATGTTTTTGTCATTGATGTCAACACCTACTAAAACAGTAGCACTTTGGAGATCCAGCAACATTCATCGGCAAGCAAGTAACTATTGCACAATTATTGGTATATGGTGCACCAGCAGGATATAATGATCACCGACACTTGGAATGATATGGAAGACACTTGGTAATGTTAAAGACATTGTGTGGGCACTTTGTTTTGAAGAATTAATCATTGGTATATTCATATTTGCATATTTTCTATTACCGACAAATAAGTCCAAGGTTACCTAGGGTTACACCGGCAGGTTTATCTTTTCCATATCAGCATGGCATGCTATGGAGATGATTTATTATTGTTGTAAATGCATTAAGTTGACATGTTCAATCGGTTATTGCATCAGATATTATATTGTTTACAAATGATTTTATTGTAATATCTTGTAGAGCCAACCTACTAAAATTGGTCTTAGGTTGTGGTATAAATGTAAGATCTTATTTGTAAGATCGAATGTGGAATGAAAAAAAGGATTGTGAGAAGGTATATGTGAGATTAAGCAAAGGTATACATGAAGAAATCATTTGAAGGTGAAGCTATGTTTTTGTAGAAGCATATCAGCATTACACCGGTACTGAATCTAGCATATGAAGATGCTATTTTGTGTAGTACATTCTTATTTGATTTAACCATCCAACTATAGTCAGTGTGACTCCCATTGTGTGATTGAGTAGTAAGCTCTAGGCTGTTGACCTTTCTGCATGTGGAGACCCCATTTATGTATAGTTACTATCTATAGTAGTATCTATAGATCAAGAAATTGAGAAGCATCAAAACAAATAGCAATTAGGACAATCACAAAACCTAAAACTGCAATGAAAGCAATCCTAATCCAATCAATGAAGACATAAAGACAAGATATTCAAATTGAAAGAAATTGAAGCAAATTGACAAAGATATCTCCTTCATGTGTCTCCATTGTTCTTCTTTCACCTTAAAATTTGATGTGGATCTCACCTACAAGTGCAAAATGCATGTGGAAAGCAAGTTGTTGAGAGATGAAATTCATAGCATAAGGTTACTCGAAAATGTGATTGATTCATTTTTTGATTGAAGAAACTCGTCCAATTTATAGACAAATTGGAGAGAGGACAAGATTAGCATGAAGAGATTTGAAAGGAAATTCAAATCAAGAATGGCAAAATTATGACAAATGGCAATTTTCTATGCAAGGAGTATGACAAATTATGCACAAATTATGGCAAGTTGCTATGCAAGATGTATGACAAAATATGACAAGATTGAAGTAGAAATAGAAATTAGGAATTAGGAGAAATTAGCAAATTAGAAAATTGAGGAAAAAGATGAAATAGAAATTAGGTGAATTAATTAATAGGTTTTCATCCGTTAAATAATTCATGAAAGAGACCTAGGACTAAATAAATAGATTTATTTAACCCACAAAGAAGAAGAAAAGGATTAAATGAACAAATCATAAAACCCTAGAAATAAGAGGACAAGGAATTAGGTCAAGACAAAAAGAAATTAATGTAGGTACGATCATGATTCTGATTAACAAAGGATCAATGCTGATAAATGATTGAGATTGGCTGACAAAAATCAATGGCAAATTGACCAAGATTGACAAGGAGATCAAATTGATAAGCGCCAATTGATGAGGAACAATGACTAATTGATCCAAATTGACATGATTGAAATGGACAAGGATCGATGATGAATCGATTGCAAAATGACAAGATTGGCAAGGACAAGGATTGATGACAAATCGATCGCAAAATGACAAGATTGGCAAGGACAAGGATCGATGACGAATCGATTGCAAAATGACAAGATTGACAAGAGGACAAAAACCCTAATTCTATCATTGATTAGGATTGACAATATCAAAAATGATGATAAAAGAGCACACACCATGATGTGACAAGATAAGATCAACCAAAATCATGACTAAAGATTGCTATCGACAAGACCTAATTCAAAAGTGATAAAAATGAGGAATGCAGAAGAAGGACTCGATTCTCTCAAATGATAAAAACCAAGTGCGCAACATAGAAGAAATGTTAATGTGACACAAGAACCCTAAAATAAGGCAATGCACAAATGTTAAAGTATGACTCTGCAAGCGTTGACCATTTTTAGATGTCTACAGTATCATCTGATTGTGGGTAAGGTTTCCCACCATGGTTTTTCCCCTTACAGGGTTTCCACGTACAAATATTGGTGTTATGTGTTGTGGATGACTTAATGTTTGTTATTAATGCATTAATCTTTACTGGTATAGCAATTTACTGTTAACATTGTCTACCAGCATACTTAACTGGTTTACCAGTATTAAGCATTAAGCTGGTTTAATGGTTTTTGATTTGAATTTATTAGACAACTGATTCACCCCCCACCCCCCTCTCAGTTGTCTCTGGGATCTAACAGTTTCATCAAAGAGACATACGCCTATGAGCCATTTTTGTAGTAGGATTTAAAACTAAAACAATGAGCTTTTATTAAATGCTTACATCAGGTAGATTTATGGTTCACACGAGGTAGATTTATGAGAGGATCATCATTACAAAGCTATATGTGGATGTATTGGGCATATAATCAAGATTTCTTGGCACAATTTTTACACAACAAAGCAATTGATAGAACATAGAATTGAATTCCTTAGAGTTAGAAAAAAATTATGATTGCAAAAATGGAGGCTTCAAGTTCCACAAGAAAGAAAAGAGTGACAAAAATATCTGAATCTAGGGCTAAGAAATCTAAGGAATAAGAGGAAGCCTCGATTTGAAGGTTGAACCAAGATATGATACAAATGAAATCATCAGGCCCTAAGTCCAAAAGATCGAAACAACATTTTTCGAGGAGGGAAAAATTGGAAGATAAATACAAAAATGTCAGAGATATATGGACCAAAGTGAGAGGATACAAATTGTTCCTATTTCACTACTTGAGAATAGATAAGGAAATGTCACTATGTAACCCATGGAAGACCATTGGGTAAGCTAATTGTCCCAAATGTGTAAGTGTGAAATTGCTAGAAACCCTAGTGAAAAACTATAATTTTTTGGGGAGGTATATTGAGGCCCCCAATGGAGATGCCTTTATTAGGTTTTCTATTGGTATACTGAATGAAGTATTTAATAAAGATCCCAACCCTAATAAACCATTGTATTGGAAGAATAATACCTCAGAATGGATATGTAATGTGGTGAAATGTGCGAATGAGAGATGAAGACGAAAACTACCCTTTCCCTCCAAGGAGAGATGAGAGTTTCACTATGGATTTACCTTCAAACACTTTTCACCTAATTACATTCAAAGAGGAGAGGAGAATTCAAAAGATTCAACCTTCAAAGAAGAAGATATAATTCTGAGTGAAATGGGAATGATAAGATAATCCCCTCTTCCTATTGAAAATGAAAAGGAATTGATTGAATTATGTAGTGAAAAAGTGACAAATAACAGATTATAACTTAAGATAGGACTATGGGATTAAGTTGTGCACTTGGATCTGGCAATAATATGTCGAGACAAAGTCACCTTGTAATTTTGAGGAAAATTTTCCTAGACCGTGGTGGGAATGTACACGGTTCTTTGAAAAATCTATGAAACGAAAAGGGTTTTTCTGCCTCTATAAATGGAGTCCGAATCTAAAAGTATAGCTACGTACCTATAACCTAAACACATAAAAGAGAGGAAAATGGGTTGGGATTGGGGGTTTTCCTTTAGGTCAAACCCCATTTATGGAATTAACCAAGTAATGAAAGAAAGTACTTGCAAGTAGATGTAAATGAAAGACTAAATTGTAAATACCTTCAAGGGAGGTTGTGATGGAAATGTTGATAGAAATGCTTGTGTGAAATGGAATGTTGGAATCAATTTCCTCTTCAATGGTTGAATCCTTGACTTGAATGCAACACCTAGCCTTGAAGGGAGACTTGAGAATGCTCAATGCTAGAAAATAATGCTTAAATACTTGAATGCTCTTGAATGCTCGATCACTTATGCCACTTGACCAACTCCAACTTATGAAAATAAGAGGAAAAATTCCCCTTAAATACATGTTAATAAATTTAATTTTTGTCATAGGTCGGCATCGAGGGAGTTTCTCGCTCACCGCAAAACCTACAATGGATGCTCTAGGAAAGGTCCTTCTCCAAAATAGGGTAGGGACAGGGGTGCCAAACCCCTATCTTGGGAGGACAAGGGAACCATGCCTATGTCCTAAAAGGGAAAGGGTTGCCACACCTCTGTCCTACCCCTTTCTCTAGGGCAGAGTGCAGACAGAGTGGTGCTGAGGCCAGGAAAGAAGCAGATACCGAGGGTTGAGCAGTCTTCAATCTCCGATCATGCTAGAGGATTCAATCTCACATGGGTGAGGACCCTAATGTAATAAAAAATTGCTAGGGTCTCAATTTTATGACACTAAATTTATTCCCCACTTTAGTAGGAGTATGAGCGTATGCCAAAGCTACCAGTAAAGTACAAGGAAATAAGATTGAAATACTTTTACCATGTCAAGTAGGAAAGATGTGCCAAGCCCCTAGTGGACTTAGGACCTTACAACTTCGATTAAAAAAGTAAAATGGAAGATTGAAAAGAAAAGAACCATGACTACAAGTAGCAAAGTTCCCCTCACTATGAGTCATGAAAGCAAGGATACTAAAGATTACAGAGAAAAACAAAGTTCACTACGTAATTCTAAGTATCGAGAAGGAAAAAATGAGCAAAGTGTATGCCCCCACGTTAAAGAGATCACACGTGTCATACCAGGAGTGATGTCTTTAAGTTAAGATACACTCAAGAGAGAGAGAAGAGAGCAAGCACGTTATCGCAAGGATTTAGTCCCTAATCAAGGAATAAACCCAAGTATAATGAACACAAAACACGAGGTAGTGTCTCTTTCCTCGTGGTCAGTATGCTGTATGATAAATCATGTATATCATGTATATATATGTGCATATAATAATCATCATTCCCCAAAGGACACTATCTTATAAGAAAGGAAAGAGAGGATGTCTTTTGAGTCAACATGAAAGAGACCAAGAAAATATCTCAATGCTTTGCATTATCCCCAAGTAGACATTAAGGGAACAATAGAAGAATAGGGATACACATAGAAGAATCATCACAAAAGAGCAAGAAAGGAGAGAGAGAAAAGATCTACAGTGCTAATATTTCTAATCTAGCATGACATCCACCTCTCGATCTTATTGATCACTATTTTGGGAAGGAGAGCAACACTCTAGAGGAGCGACATTAAGCACAATAAATGGAGCTATCACAAGATCCAAACAAGGACTATGCTCATTTTGTAATGCACTTTGTTCGATTATAGGAGCTAGGATTAGGGTTTGTGAAAACTCATCTGATAAATGCTTGTCCACATCAACATATTCATACTCACTATCAAAAGCATTATGAGTTGTATTGCCATTATGAATAACATTTTCACCCATTTATCCATCAAGGTTTAGAGAAAGAGAAGCAAGAACACGAATAAGAGTAAAACCATCACATGTTTTGTGCAACTTATGATTTTGAGATGTAGGTTGAACATCTTTCTTGGGAGAAAAGGGAGTCATGTCAACTATCAGAGTCTGAGGAGATTGAGTATTTTGAGGGATAGATTCATGAGCTTGAACATGACGTCTTCATTGGCATTCTCTCACACAATAATTTTGTCGAGTCTTGGTGGAAGGCTGAGAAGGAAGAGGAATAGATGAAAAAGTAGGAATTTTTCTCTCCTTGATAGTTGAAGGTTTAGGTTGAGGTCTTTTTGGTTGAATAGGAGGAGAAGCATGCCTCTTCTCTTGATAAGAGAAAGGAGGTGGAACTATGCCATAGAAAGGAGGAATATTAGGTATAGGAAGTGTTGGCATTATGGATGTGTTGCATTGGTTTTGTCATTGATGTCAACACTTATTAACACTTATCCTTGTGGAGATATTTGGTTATGTTCACCAACATGTTCAGTGACTTATGCATAGTCACCTGTATTTGGTTCACTGATAGGTTGTATTGTTCACCGAAATTCAGGATGATCTGTTATCATCTGGAGATTACTTGATTATGTTGAAGATATTGTTTGGAAACTTGTTTTTGGTGATTTTATTATTGGTACAACTGAGTTTGCATATTTACTATTACCGGAAAATAGGTCTAGGTTATGGACTGGCAAGTGCTATCTATTCTAGACTAGCAAACACATTATGGAGATGTTTTATTGATTGGTTATTATTGTAAATGCATTGAGCCGACATCATGCATCACATATTGTTTCATTTGTAATTGATTTGATTGTACTATCTTAGTGAGCCAACCTACACATTTGGTCTTAGGTTTTGGTATATATGTAAGATCTCATTTGTGAATTAAATATAGAGAAGGTGGAAAAGGGATTGTAATAAGGTATATGTGAATATAAGAAGAGCTATACATGCAGACATCATTTGAAGATTCAAGGAAGGTATGAAGAAGACAATCAGAGCTTAACCGGTACTGAATTCAACATATGAAGATGCTATTTTGAGCAGTACATTATCATTGGATTTAACCATCCAATTTTAGTCAGTGTGACTCCCATTTTGTGATTGAGTAGTGAGCTCTAAGTAGTTGGCCTTTCTGCATGTGCAGACCCCATTTGTACACACATACTATCTGTAGTAGTATCATTTGATTGTCGGTAAGGTTTCCCACCATGTTTTTTCCTCTTACAGGGTTTCCACATACAAATAACTACAATGTCTTGTGTATGTTATTTGTCTTTTTGTTTCATGCATTAAACTTTACCAGTACTGTTATTAACTGTTAAACTGTCTACCGACATTAATTTTGGTTTATTGATATTATGCACTAAGTTTGGTTAAGTTAAATTTGGGTTGAAACTAATAGACAACTGATTCACCCCCCCCCCCTCTCAGTTGCCTGTGGGTCCTAACAATTGGTATCGGAGCCTAGTCCTCTTTTTGCAGAAGTTTAACAACTTGAGAAGATTCTATGGCAACATTATTTTAGGAAGGACAGTCCGAAGCTTGATGGAACTAACTATGGTATATGGAAGATAATAATGGAGACTCATCTAAATTGCATTGGAAAATACATATGGGATGTTACAAAGAATGGCTATGTTGGTCCTACACAGACTCAACCTAATCCACCAACCTTGGCTAAAGATCAGGAGAATAATTGCAAAGCAGAGAAGCACTTTTGAGTGCATTGTCAGATCAACAAATCATGGGATTATCAGACCAATCTACTGCTAAAGATATTTGGGACAAATTAGAAACATTGAATGAAGGTGATACGACTGTCAAAATTGCAAAATTGGAATGCTTCTAGGTTAGGTATGAAAATCTGAAAAATGGAAGAAGATGGAAGGATTTTTGCTTTTATGGAAAGAGTTAATGAAATTATTTTGGGTATACAATGTTGTGGAGGATCCTTAAGTGAAGGTGAAATTGTTTCTAAATTTTTAAGAGCATTGCCAGCAACATACAAAATAAAAGTAACTGCTATTAATGGATTGAGAACAATGCCTAATGCATCAGTATCTAGAGATACTTTGGTTGGAAAATTTTCAACTTTTGAACTTGAGGAATTTGGTCCTATTGCTACAATTAAGATAGATTTGGCTTTCAAAGCTTCATCATCTGCAACATCATCATCATCATCATCTGATAAATCTGATTGGAAAGCACTCTATGCTAGAGAAATTGAAGAAATTAAAAGAGAGAATGAAGAACTTGAAGAGCTTGAAGCACTATTTGCAAGGAAAATACCTAAAGGTCTAGTTGGAAGTAAGTATGAAGCTAAAGCACCATTTAAATGTTTTAACTACAATAAAATTGGTCATATGGCATCTAGGTGTCCTGACAGACATCCAAGATTGAAAGAAGAAGCTAAAAGATCACATAAGCCTAACCCTGAATGTCAGAGATACAATTTTAAGAAGAATAGAGACAAATCATGTTACTACACTAATGAAGGAGTTACTGATGATTCTGATGAGGAACCGACAGACAATGGATGTGATTTTGTTGCAATAATAGAAGATCAACCAATACCTACTGTTCAACTGGTAGAGCTGGCCCTGGTAGCTAAAATTGAAGAAAAGGATGAATGGATCATTGATTCCGGATGTTCACATCATATGACTGGTGATAAGAGTAAATTCTTAACCTTTCAAGAATACAATGGAGGTCTAGTAAGATTTGGAGATGACAAAGCTTGCTTGATCAAAGGAAAAGGAACTATAATATTTTGAGTGTTGGTCAATTAGTTGAAAAGGGATTTCAATTACAATTCAAGAATGGTACATGCAAAATCATGAATAGAACTAGTTTGGAAATTGCAATCGCTAATCAGACTAGAGGTAATATCTTTCATTTGAATAAAAATGAGAAGACATGCTTGATTGCACATATTGATGAAAGTTGGTTATGGGATAAGAGACTTTGTCATGTAAATTTTGATTGCATTGTAAAAATCAGTACAACTAAGGCAGTAAGGGATTTACCTAAGATTGTTAAACCTCATAATCTGGTATGTAAGGAATGTCAATTTGGAAAGAAAGTTGGAACAACTTTAAAGAGTATTCCAAAAAAATCAAATAATGTTCTTGACTTAATTCATACTGATTTATGTGGTCCAACAAGAACTAGAGTTTACAAGGACATAGATATTTTATGCTAATCATTGATGATTATTCTAGAATGTGTTGGGTTACTTTTCTTAGGGAGAAATCATAAGCGTTTGGGAAATTCAAACTATTCAAGGTCATGGTAGAGAATGAAACCAGTAAGAAAATCAAATGTTTGAGATCAGATCAAGGAGGTGAATTCACATCTAAGGAATTTAATACATTCTATGAAGTGAATGGAATTAGAAGACAATTATCAACACCTCAGACACCCCAGCAAAATGGAGTTATTGAAAGGAAGAATAGAGCTATTTTGGACATAGCTAGAAGCATGATATCAGAAGAAAACCTACCTCATGTGTATGGGAGAGAAGCAGTCAATACAACTATTTATACATTCAACAAAGTTCACATCAAAGGTGAAACCAATAAGACCCATCATGAACTATGGTTTGGTAATACTCCTGCTCTTGAATATTTCAAAATATTTGGAAACAAATGTTATATTAGGAGAGATGATTATATTGGCAAATTTGATCCTAGAAGTGATGAAGGAATATTTTTTGGTTATTCATCTAAGAGCAAGGCATATAGATGTTTTAATAAGAGATTGCAGAAAATCATTGAAAGTGCAAATGTTAAAATTAACGAATAGTTTAGAAGGTCTATAGACTCTAAACTGATAGTTGAGATAATCACAAAGAAACCTACAATGAGTACACCAGTATAGAATGTTGATCCAGTCACACCGGCATCATCTGAGAATTCCACAGTGACTGAAGAACAACAACAAGTGAATACACCCAGGTATGTAAGATTGAATCACTCTGAAAGATGGATAATTGGGAATAAGTATCAAGGTGTTATGACTAGAGGAAGACTAGAAAATGAAGAGGTATGTCTAATTTCTCAAATTGAACCAGCAACTATTAATGAGGCATGTGAAGATAAACATTGGATTAAAGCTATGGAAGATGTATTGGAACAAATTGAAAAGAATAACACATGGACATTGGTTCCCTGACCTAAAAACAAAAATGTAATTGAAACTAAATGAGTATTCAGAAATAAACTTAATGAAGATGGTAAGGTAATCAGAAACAAAGCAAGATTAGTGTGTAAGAGATATTCACAGAAAGAAGGAATTGATTAAAATGAAACCTTTGCACCGGTAGCTAGAATTGAGGCAATAAGATTATTCGTAGCTTTTGCAGCACACAAGAACTATAAAGTATATCAAATGGATTTTAAATGTACATTTCTGAATGGTGATCTTGAAGAGGAAGTTTACATTGAACAACCTGATGGATTTTCTTTGATAGATGACAAAGATATGGTTTTCAAGTTAAGGAAAACTTTATATGGATTGAAGCAAACTCCTAGAGCTTCGTATGCTATATTGGAAAAATATCTTTTGAATCTTGGTTACACTAAAGGTAATGCTGAAAAAAACTTATATTACAAAGTGACTAATGATGACATCATGGTTATAGAAGTTTTTGTTGATGATATCATTTTTGGAGGAGAAGACGGATTATGTAAAGAATTTTCTAATAAGATGCAAGAAGAATTTGAAATGTCTATGATTTGGGAGATAAAATTCTTTTTAGGATTGCAGATTTCACAGACTGATAAAGGTATATTCATAAATCAATCAAAGTACTTGAAGGAATTACTTAATAAACTTGGCATGGAAATCTCTAAACTAGTAAGCACACCTATGACTACAACTAATAAACTATCATTGAAGGATGAATCAACACCTATTAATCTAACAAGATACAAGTCTATGATAGGAGGTTTATTGTATTTGACACAAACAAGACCTGATATTATGAATGCAGTATGTATTGTTTCAAGATTTCAGAGTAATCCTAAGGAAAATCATGAATTAGCAGTGAAAAGGATTTTCTGGTACATACAAGGAACAACAAATATTGGTTTATGGGATCCTAAAGATGAAAACTTTGATTTATGTGCATACAAAGATGAAAATTGGGCAGGAGATGTAGATGATAGAAAAAGCACCACTGATGGAGCATTTTTTCTTAGTATTATGGATATGAGGATACTTTTTCTATCAGTGGTGCTCTTAGTAGTAGAGGATATGAGGATACTTTTTCTATCCATAATGCCAAAGGGGGAGATTGTTGGTATTATGGATGTGTTGCATTGGTTTTGTCATTGATGTCAACACTCATCAACACTTATCCTTGTGGAGATCTTTGGTTATGTTCACCGACATGCTCAATGACTTATGCATAGTCATTGGTATCTGGTTCATCGATAGGTTATATTGTTCACTAACACTAAGGATGATCTGTTATCACCTAGTGATTACTTGGTTATGTTGAAGACATTGTTTGGACACTTGGTTTGGGTGATTTGATTATTGGTACAATCAAGTTTGCATATTTTCTATTACCGGCAAATAGGTCTTGGTTATGGACCGACAAGCGTTATCTATTCTAGATCAGCACAACACATTATGTAGATGTTTTATTGATTGGTTATTATTGTAAATGCACTGAGCCAAAATCATGCATCACATATTGATTCAATTGTAATTGATTTTATTGTAATATCTTAGTGAGTTGACCTACACATTTGGTCTTAGGCTTTGGCATATATGTAAGATCTCATTTATGAGATTAAATATAGAGAAGGTGGAAAAAGGATTGTAATAAGGTATATGTGAATATAAGTAGAGTTATACATGTAGACATCATTTGAAGATTCAAGGAAGGTATGAAGAAGACAATCAGATCTTAACTGATACTAAATTCAACATATGAAGATGCTATTTTGAGCAGTACATTATCATTGGATTTAACCATCCAATTGTAGTCAATGTGACTCCCATTTTGTGATTGAGCAGTGAGCTCTAGGCAGTTGGCCTTTCTGCATGTGCAGACCCCATTTGTACACACATACTATCTTTAGTAGTATCATCTGATTATGGGTAAGGTTTCCCACCGTGGTTTTTCCCCTTATAGGGTTTCTGCGTACAAATAATTGTGTTATGTGTTATGTATGTTATTTGTCTTTCTGTTTCATGCATTAAACTTTACCAGTACTGTTATTAACTGTTAAACTGTCTACCAACATTAAGTTTGGTTAAGTTATATTTGGGTTGAAACTAATAGACAACTAATTCACCCCCCCATCTCATTTGCCTCTGGGTACTAATAGGAAGGAGACCAGGTCCATCATGAGGAGGAGGTATAGGTCTAACCTTAGGAGGTATATTGTTGTTCTGCTTAAGAGAAGGTAAAGTCACATCCATAGGTTGATGATCTTCCTTAGGAGGGAGATTAGTTCTATCCATGAGGGGAAGAACCTCATCTTGAAGAATAATAGGAATGTCAAGTGTTGGAGATCCAGGTTGACTTGAGGATAAGATCATATCATTCTTCCATTTATTATAAGATTGAAAAAGAGCATCGCTCCTTGATGGAAGAGATTGAAATTGTTTAGGCCAAAAGAAATCAATAGGAGCACTGGGGCTTCTTTTGGATGGATGAAATAAGCTATGGTTCACTGTTATGACTTCTCCATTGTGAGGAAATTTTAGACACTTGTGGATTAGAGAAGCAATAGCCTTCATGGAAGATAGCCAAGGATAGCCCAACTTCACACGGAATTTCTTAGAGGAGGGTATGATAAAAAAGTCAAAATCCATGGATTTAGTATGAACTTCAACATGAAGGGCAATAGAACCAATGGTAGGACAAGAGAAGACATCAGATAACTTCACAACCATATTAGAAGCATCATATATTGGTTTATGCAATCGTAAAGTGAAAAGATACTCTTCAGTTATGACAATAACCACACAAGAAGGATCAATAAGGGCACCATTGCAAGGAAATCCTTATCTTTCACAACTATGTATAAAGGGCCTTTCGGTGCTCTAATGGTATCGCTAAGGTCAAATTTAATACAAGGATCATTAGGTGTATCTTGCATTTCTACCATATTAACCAAGTTTGGAGCCATAGAGATGAATTCTTCAGAAGAGAAAGAATTAGGCACAATCTCAATAATGTTAGAGGTATAAGAAGGCAAGGGATCAGTGAAAATCTTAAGATTTTGATTAGGAGGAGCTATTGATTTATTTTCTTTATAATTCACACCTGCCATAGATATATTATTATTATCAATCAAGTCTTGAATCTCATTCTTCAATGTAAAACATTTCTCAGAATCATGACCAGGCTGATGATGAAATTGACAAAATAAATTGTTATCAAAATAAGGGGATGCAGGTTTAGAAGGATAAAATAGTTTTATAGGAGGAAGTTTGATAATATTTCTTTTCAATAACTAAGACATAATACTATGTAAAGATTCTTTCAAAGGAATAAACTTTCTTTCTCTTTGGAAAAATTCAGAAATAGAAGGCACACCTGTTGTAGCATTCACATCGTGGTTGTTGATTGTATCAATAAACTTGATGAAGCTTTTAATTGGTTTGAACTTTGCAAATGGTTGTTGAAAACTCTCCCCCTTATCACTCAGAGCCATAGGAGTGGATTGCTTCATTTGACTCATAGCTAGTTGATAATTCTGGAGCGTTGTGCACAACTGTGAAAAGGAAGTAAACTCAGACAAAAGAAACTTTTCCTTGATATCCTTTTGTAAATAGAAATTAAAATTCTTTGAATATCATTATTGAGTACATGAAAAGAAATTTGAGCACACAAATGCTTATATCTAGCAATTAAATCAATCACTTTTTCCTTAACACCTTGTTTACAATGCATTAAATTAGTGAAAGTGATTTTAGGACCAATGTAGTTTTGAAATTGTTGGATAAAAGCATTTGCCAGTTGTTGAAAGGAGGTGATAGATTAAGAAGGCAAGGAGAAATACCATTGTAAGACCTTATCTCTTAGTGTTCTTGTAATTAATTTTGCAAGCAATCTTTGATCATAAGCAAAATCAGCACACAAGGTTTGAAATGTTTTGACATGCGTAAGAGGATTGCCTTTTCCATTATAGAGTTCTAATTGAGGGATCTCAATATGTTTAGGTGACACATCTTTAAAAATATCAAGAGAAAGTGGGCTCACAACATCAAAGGTGGGAACACCAAGCTTGGATTGACTCGTAAAAGCAATTTGTTATTGTAAGGAAGACACAGTTTGAACAAGATTGTTAATTGTCACCTTAGTAGAAGAATTGATGTTAGACATAGTTGATTGAGAAGGTGGTGTGATGTTATTCAAAGATGGCATGGGCTTGTTGGATATCATTGGCATATGATGAACCAACATGTTGATATGATGATAATGTATGTTGTCATTGATGTCAATAAGTGTAAGTGAACTAGTATGCAGATTGAAAGAAGTTGGTCAACCGGTGTCAGGGTTTCACTAAGTGTGACTATCGGTTGGTAGTCTCAGCTCTATGGTTATTGGTTTGGTGATCCAGCTTGTGCAATGCAAATGATGATACTCTGTGATGAGTTAGCTAAAGAGATGTGAATGAGATTGAGGTGCCACGTCAGCCTTGTGCGCGTGAAGGATTGAGGTATGAGAAGATCGATCGTGTTTGAAGTCTACCTTGGAAATGATCATTCTTCTTAGTGGTATGAGAAGAAAGTGTGATGGGTTACTGATTCCCATGTACAGTGAAGAATGAACAATGTAGATTGTCTTGTAATCTGTTTGAAACTATAATGCTCTATGCAATGTGTTTGGATGGTTAGGATTGGACTATCTATGTTGCAAACCTAGGATGCTTAGGGTTTAGGGTTTATGCTACTGACCTAACTATTGTCTATAAGGTTGATGATGTTTTTTATTGTAAATTTGTTGAAAAATGTTGTGTGTGTATCTAAGTGATGAGATACTTGCCAGACCAATGAGTGGAAAACTATAGAGTGATTGCAGAGTAGAGGAAATGAAAAGGATCTACCTTGGCATGTAGTGCTATTATTAGATCAGAAGTTTTACCTATTGTCTTCTAACCATTTCAGCAGTTGGAAAATTCCTTTACCAGGTAGCTTTAACAGGTTTATTGTAAAACCTATAACTAGGTGACTGAAGATCATTGAGTTCCTCAAATTGTCTAGCGAGGTAACCTTTAACAGGGTATATAGCCATCCCTTAACCAGGTGATCTCTAACAAGATTGGTTCCTAGCAGAACCTTATTGTAAATTCTTTAACTAAACTAGGATCCTAATAGGGAAAGCTTCAAAAGAGTTCAAAACAAGCTTGTGGGTATTCATCCCCACCGTGGTTTTTCCCATTTGGTTTTCCACATGAAACATCTATGTGTTATGTGTTATGCATTTTTCATGTGATGTTTATGAAGTATATGGTTAATAGGTTATGGTATTTCTAGTATACCACATGCATGTATTTATGGGTGAAGTTGATGTCAAGTATTGATCGTATCTGAAGTGTTCAGACTTCTTAGTTTATGGTGTTTGGTGTCTTACTGTGTTTAACTAGTATTGCCATGGTTAAGTTCAGTAATGGTGATAACCAATTGTTATTGTTTTAGCTAGATAAGTTGTTGGGAGAGTTTTTATCTATACTGATTCACTCCCCCCCCTCTCAGTACTAGTTGGGGTATCTGTTGTTCATCATTATTCATCAACTGGTATCAAAGAACCTCCATGTCCTCGATGATATAAGCTTAACTGCTTGAGGTAAAAGATCCTACTATAATGATGAAGAGGGAAGGTCCTAAGTTCAATAGAGATAACTTTAAGATATGAAAGGACATAATGAAGATTTACATCAAGAGTATGGGTGCTCAATACTGGAGCTATGTTGAGAATTCCTATGTTATTGCCATTGGCACTTTGACTGATAATCAGAAGAGCGAAATCCAGGAAAATGGGCAAGTCATGGAAGCCCTTATCAGCAGCCTGTTAGACATTGAGTTTATTGATGTACAAGACAAGGACACACCTAAGGATGTATGAGATGCGCTAGAAAACATCTATGGTGGTGATGAGAATTTAAAGCAAGCTAAGGAAGAAATCCTTAGAGGTAAATTTGAGGATATGAGGATGGTTGAAGGTGAGACCATTCAATAGTATGGTATTAGGATTAAGACTATGGTTGGTGATATCAAAAGTGTTGGTGGAACCATTGATGATAGCACTATTGTTACTAAAGTCCTTAGATCATTATTACCAATCTATGCAATTAGAGTTTCTGTTATCCAGGAACTAAGGTCTATCGATAAGACCAAGGTATCCTTAGATTCTATCATTGAAAAGTTAACTGCATATGAGTTGCATAGCTATGATGGTAGTGTTCAAAAGACTGAGTTAGCCTTTAAAGCATCTACTGTACCATCTAGATAAGGAAAAGAAACTAGTACTAGTTATATATCCAAATAATGCAAAGATATGGATGATGAAGAGATTCTAATGGAGTTAGAATCTCTTCTTGCTAAAAGACTTCCAAAGGGAACTGGAAAGAATAGAGGTAAACTTCCTTTGAATGTTTTTCCTGCAACAAGATAGGGCTTATAGTTGTTAATTGTCCTAACAATGACAATAAGGATAAACCAGAGAGGTTTAGAAAGTATAAAGGAGGAAACAGAATAAATTGTCTAGTTATTGTGGATGAAGGTGTTATTGATGAAGAATCAGAAGATGAAGAAAATGAAGACATAGTGTTTGTAGAAGTAAAGGAAGAAGTATCTGACAAGAAATCTCTTGTCTCTCGCATTGACAAATCTAATGAGTGGATAATTGATAGTGGTTGTTCTCACCACATGACTGGTGACCATAGAAAGTTTTTGTATCTGGAAGAATATGATAGAGGTGTTGTTAGATTTGGCAATGATTCACCATGCTTGGTGAAAGGTAAAGGATCCATCTCACTCAATGGAAAAAGTAGTGCATATGATGTCTATTGGGTAAAAGGTCTTAAGCATAACCTATTGAGTGTTGCTCAGCTAAATGACAAAGGATTAGCTCTAGAATTCAAAGGCACAATTTGCAATATAATTGGGAAGAGTGGTGAAGTTATTGCAACTGGTAAGCAAACCAAAGGTAACCTATTTTAGTTGAATGGAAAGATAAGTCGATGTCTAATGGCTAAGTTTGATGATAGTTGGATATGGCATAGGAGACCCTGTCATATGAACTTTGAAAACATTGTTAAAGCCGGTAAGATCAAGGCGATAAGAGGATTACCTTTGTTGAACAAACCTGAGAATTCTTTGTGCAGAGAATGTGAACTTGGGAAGATGTCTTCCTCAACTTTTAAAGGTAAGTCTTTCTCAGCAAAAATTTTACTTGATCTTGTGCATACTGATTTGTGTGGTCCTATGAAAACTAGAAGTATTCAGGGAGATAGGTATTTTATGATTCTTATTGATGACTGCTCAAGAATGATGTGGGTCACATTCTTGAAAGACAAGTCTGAAGCATTTGGAAAATTTAAAGCTTTCAGAGCATTAGTAGAGAAAGAAAGTTGTAAAATGATAAAATATCGGATAACTGATCAAGGAGGAGAATTCGCTTCTGATGAATTCAATAAGTACTATGAAGATAACGGTATCAAGAGGCAGTTGTCTACCCCAAGGACACCACAACATAATGGCATAGCAGAAAGAAATAACATGACTTCAATTGAAGTAGCTAGAACAATGTTGATCCAAGGAATAGTTGCTCATACTTTTTGGAGAGAAGCGGTGAGCACTGCAGTCTATACTATGAACCGGGTACTCATCAAGAAAGGCAAAGATAAAACCCCTTATGAGTATTGGACTGGGAAAACTCCCACTATGAGTTATTTTAAAGTGTTTGGTAGTAAGTACTATATCAAGAGAGGTGAGCATTTGAGCAAATTTGATGCAAAATGTGATGAAGGAATATTTCTGAGATATTCCACTAAGAGAAAAGCTCTCAAGTGCTACAACAATTAAACTTAGAACATTGTTGAAAGTATCAATGTCAGGGTTGATGAATCCCCTGAGGAACATAAGGAAACATGCAACAAAGAAGTGGAAGATGAACTGGGCATAGCTTTCTGGGAATCGGTTAAGAAAGAAACTTGTAAAGATCTCAGTTTTCCTATATCGATAGAAACTATATTGAGATAAAAAGAAGAAGTTAGTGAAAAAGAAGAAAATCTAGTAGATCAGGATAGAATCATTCCTAGATATGTGAAGTTGCATCATGATCTAAAGCAAATCATAGGAGACAAAGATGCAGGGATACTCACTAGAAGAAAAGTGAAAGAAAACTCTTGCATGATTTCTGAATTTGAACCCAAGACTTCAAGAGAAGCTCTTACAGATGAAGACTGGATTAAAGCAATGAAAGAGGAGCAAGACCAAATAGAAAAGAATGTGACATGGTCTTTGGTGCCTAGACCGGAACATAAAAATGTCATAGGTACCAAATGGGTTTTCAGGAATAAGCTAAATGAAGAAGGCACATTTGTAAGGAACAAGGCTAGGCTTGTATGTAAGGGATACACTTAAGAGGAGGGAGAAGACTATGGAGAAACCTTTTCTCCTATGGCTAGACTAGAAGTTGTTCGAATGCTACTTGCATTTGCAGCATTTAAGGGATTTAAGGTTTATCAAATGGATGTGAAATCTACTTTTCTGAATGGAATCCTAGAAGAGGAAGTGTATATAGAGCAACCAGAAGGGTTTGCCTTATTAGAAGATAGTGACATGGTGTGTAGATTACACAAAGCCCTATATGGACTAAAACAGGCACCTAGGGCATGGTATGAAAGACTACACTCTCATCTTGTGAAGATTGGATTTCAGAGAACAAGTGAAGATAGAAACATCTACTTGAAATAAGAAGGTGATCAGATTCTGATCTGTGAAGTGTTTGTGGATGACATAATCTTTGGAGGAGATGATAAAATCAGTCATGCATTTGCAAATTAAATGAAGAAAGAGTTTGAGATGTCTTTGATAGGAGAAATAAAGTTCTTCATTGGATTAAAGATTTAGCAAATGAAATAGGGTATCTTTATTACCCAGTCCAAGTATGTCAAAGAGGTATTGAAGACTTTTGGCATGGAGGAAAGAAAACTGGTTGGTACACCGATGGTGACTGGCTGTAAACTGACTAAGGAAGATGATTCAACATTGGTGAATGAAAAAGAGTACCGGTCAATGATTGGTAAACTGCCCTATGTGGTGCATAGTAGACCAGATATTGCTCATGCAGTGGGCATTGTAGCTCATTTTTAGAAATGTCCAAGAGAATCCCACTTGCTAGCTGTCAAAAGGATTCTTAGATATCTGAAAGGAACAGTTGATTATGGATTGTGGTATCCATATAATGGTGACTATAATCTCAAGGTATATACTAATGCCGATTGGGGAGGTAATGTGGATGACTGAAAGAGCACAACCGGTGGAGTGTTCTTTCTCAGTGGAAGATTAGTATCATGGAAAAGTAAGAAGCAGAGTTGTACTTCTCAATCTATAGCTGAAGCAAAATATGTGGCATCATTTATGAACTCCAATCAAGCAATTTGGATGAAGCATGTATTGGAAGGTTTCAAGGTACTTGTATCTGAACAGGTGAATATATTTTGTGATAATACAAGTACAATAAATATTTCCAAGAATCTGATATTACATGCTAGAACTAAGCATATTAAGCTTAAATATCACTTCTTGAGAGAGAAAGTTTAGAATAAGGAGGTTGTACTACAACATGTTTCCAGTAAGGAGCAGCTAGCAGATATATTAACTAAGCCCTTACTGAAGACTACATTTACCTATTTGAGACGTGAATTAGGGGTTCTGCCCCTTCACGAAATCAATTAAAAATGTGTGCTCCGCATTAGTCAAGTACTACAGTGATAAATCTTTTAGGATTGATGTGTTGAAGGATGCTACTCCTTAGGGGGAGCAACATAGTAGATTTTGGAAGCTTGTGCCTCCACTTTGGCATTGTTGTCAAAGGGGGAGAAGATATCTGATGTGTGGAGGAGAAGATATCTGATAATGTAGATACACTGATCTATGAGGTTTTCAATTGCAATGCTACACTGAGTATTGCCATCAATTCCAAAGGGAGAGATTGTTGGCTATCATTGGCATATGATGAACTAACATGTTGATATGATGATAATGTATGTTGTCATTGATGTCAATAAGTGTAAGCGAACCGATATGTAGATTGAAAGAAGTTGGTGAACCGGTATGAAGAGGTATGAAGAGATGTAGTGAACCAGTGTCAAGGTTTCACTAAGTGTGACTACCGGTTGGTAGTCTCAGCTCTATGGTTATCGGTTTGGTGATCCAGCTTGTACAATGCAACCAATGATACTCTATGATGAGTTAGTGAAAGAGATGTGAATGAGATCGAGGTGCCACATTAGCCTTGTGCGCATGAAGGATTGAGGTATGAGAAGATCAACCGCGTTTGAAGTCTACCTCAGGAATGATCATTCTTCTTAGTGGTATGAGAAGAAAGTGTGATGGGTTACTAATTCCCATGTACCATGAAGATTGAATGATGCAGATTGTCTTGTGATCTATTTGAAATTGTAATGCTCTATGCAATGTGTTTGGATGGTCAAGATTGGACTGCCTATGTTTTAAACCTAAGATACTTAGGGTTTAGGCTTTATGCTATCGACCTAACTATTGTCTATAAGGTCGATGATGTTTTTTATTGTAAAGTTGTTGGCAAATTTTGTGTGTGCATCTGAGTGATGCGATACTTGCCAGACCAATGAGTGGAAAATTGCAGAGTGTGATTGCAGAGTAGAGGAAATGAAAAGGATCTACCTTGGCATGTAGTGCTATTATCAGATCAGAAGTTTTACCTGTTGTCTTCTAACCATTTCAATAGTTGGAAAATCCCTTTACCAGGTAGCTTTAATAAGCTTATTGTAAAACCCATAACCAGGTGACTCCAGATCATTGAGTTCTTCAAATCCTCTAGCAAGGTAACCTTTAACAGGGTTTTAACCTTTAATAGGGTATATAGCCATCCCTTAACCGGGTGATCTCTAACAGGATTGGCTCCTAGTAGAACATTATTGTAAAGTCTTTAACTGGACTAGGCTCCTAATAGGGTGAGCTTCAAAAGAGTTCAAAAAAGGCTTGTGGGTATTCATCCCCACCATGGTTTTTCCCATTTGGGTTTCCACGTGAAAAATCTGTGTGTTATGTGTTTTGCATTTTTCATGTGATGTTTATGAAGTATGGTGCAGGAGCACCTAGGAGGATAAATGAAGACATGAAGATAGAGGACCAGATTATGACATTAAAATCCATTAATTGGAATGTTTTAAAGCCTATTATGGCCTTTTGTAATGACAAATGTGATGTAATGTGTAAATGTCCTAAAGGACCTAGTAAAGGCCTTAGGACCAAAATGAAATGTAATTGGGAAATGGGGTCTAAATAGGTTGATTAGGAGTCTAATATGCTTAAATGATCTGATTATGTCAAAATAAGTTGAATGGGATAAGTTTTAGTGGATTAAAAGCATTAGAAATAAAGTTGAAAATTCAAAATTTGAATTTCAACAACTAGTTTCAGTTTTGGTGGGAAATAGGTTTTAGAGTTGTTTTGACATTTTAATCACTTGGGTTACTTGGATATTGGTTGGAGTTTGTTGGGGAACATATTATAAAGTCCCTAAAGTCATTTTTGTGTGGTTGGATGATGCTGGTACGGATTTGTACGAACTGATACAAAAACAGCAATAAAACTTCTAAATTTCTGTCAATTCCTTGAGTTTTTCATGCTTCCTTTGCATTGGTAGACTAAGGGATTGGATTTTCTATGCTTTGAGGGGTCCTTTGATTTATCATTGCATGATATACACGTTTGGAAATCTGAAATATATCATTTTTTTGTTTTATTGCTGACTGTCCCAGAAAAGACAGTGATTTTTCATTGATTTTGTGAGTTTCCAAGCATGTATGGATCCATCCTATGAATGTAAATGTCTGATTCTCATAGGGTGGATGCCTAATAACATGTACAATATTATTTTAACTTCTTTTGATAGGAACTAATGAAGGTTGTAGGTGTACACCTTGACAGTTGACTGGGAAATGCATGGGATTTATGCCATAGTTGTAGCAGCAGAAGATCTACCTTGAGGAGGTAGTATTTTTATGTGAAACAGTGTTAGGGGATGGTAAATGCATGGTGAATATTGAAGGAGAAGTTCTGGAAGTGAGTTTTGGGGTTTGAATAAGAAGGCCCTAGTTTTTAAGCCATTTTAAGGAGGGTTTTGGTGTTTGGGTATTTAGGAGTGCAACCAAGACTTAAAACCTTGAAAATCCTTGGATTGGGAGCCCAACTAAAGATTGTAAAAAAGGGTTTAATCTGGTTGTGAGTTTGGTGGGTACTTCCTTCACAAAGTGGACCTAATTAACCCTCTTGGGGAATGAGGACAGCGGTTTTTTGAAGGCTTTGTTCCAAAACAGCCATAGAGAATATTTTGGGAGTTGATATAGGTTTATATTGTACATCTAAATCAGTCATAACATTGGTCCATGTTTTGGGAAATGTGTGTGAAAAGAGCCAAAAACAGCATAGCAGGCTACTAGGAAACTAGGCCTAGTGAAGGGCTAGATTTGGGGTTTGATATCAATTGAAGGTTTGATGGTTTGAAAACCTTTGGAACATGTTAAGTGAAGTTTTTTGAAGTGTGTGGAGGCAGGGGAAACACCTGATTAAGGTGAAGACAAGTTTTGAGCCTATTGAGGCATATTGAGCATTTGAAACACCATAGGAGTGTTGGGGTTTGGGTCCATATTCCACTTTAGTTTACAAGATTGCAACTAGATCCTCTAGCCTCTGCATCAAAGTGGTATCAGAGCAGTGAAAGGTCTGGGTAAAGGATTGGAAGGGTAGTTATGGCACCTAAGAGTCAATTGGCTAGGGAACTTGAGGAGTTGAAGGAGATTTTGGAAATAGAAAGAAGGGAAAGAAGAGAACAAGATGCAGCAAGAGAGCAGGCTGAAGCAAGGAGGGATAGACAATGGAGAAGAGAGAAAGAGGCCATGAAATCTAGGTTAGAAGGCTATGAGAAAGAAAGAATGGACCATAGGAGGGAAGAAGTTAATGAAGAACACTATGAAGATGAAGGAGAGGAACAACATGAAAGACAAGAACATAGGGAAGTAGAAGATGAGATGGATCCTGAGGAGAGGAATCTTGTTAGGATTTTGAAGGTAGTACAAAACAATGGAGGGAAAGGACATGTGGAGGTACCTATCTATCAGGGGAAGATGGATAGTGAAGAAGTGTTGGGTTGGCTGGATGCCTTGGAGAACTACTTTGAGTATGAGGAGATGGAGGATGAGAAGAGAGTGAAGTTTGCAAAAACAAAGCTAAGAGGTACTGCTTTAACTTGGTGGACAAGTTTACAAAATGATAGAATGTGTAGGGGGTTGACAAGAATCACAAATTGGGCAAGGATGAAGAACCTCATCAAGGAGCAATTCTTGCCTTCAGATTATAGCATACATGTGAAGAGGATGAGACAAAATTTGAAACAAAAAGACATGGATGTAATGGCATATACTGAACAATTTCATAAATTGAGTATTAGGAGAGGATATGAGGAAGAAGATGAGAAGGTAGCTAGGTATATCAATGGCTTGAAGTATCATTTGCAAGATGAGATTGGTCTACAAGTACCAAGGACTATTGGTGAATGTTATCAATTGGCCATTAGAGCAAAAGAAAAGGTGAGGAGAAGACAAGAAAGGTCAGGAAGAGGAGGTAATACAAATAGAGGAAGAGGTGGAAGAGGTCAAGGACCAAACAATGATGACAAGGGAAAGGAACCATTTTCAGAATCAAGGGGTGGATACAATCAAAGAGGAGGAAGAGGATTTGGTCAAGGAAGGGGCACATTTAGATGTTACAATTGCAATGAACCAGGACACCCATCATTCAAATGTCCCAAATGGAGTGAGGATAAGAAGGAAAGGAGGGTTAATTTGACACAAGAAAAAAAAAAGGAAGAACCAGAAGAAATCATGATACCACCAGAGGAAGGAGAGTTGTTACTCATGGGGAAAGTACAACCATCACAACAAGAAAGGATCTTCAGGACAAATTGTAAGATCCATGGCAAGGTATGCAATTTGATTGTTGATTCAGGGGCTTGTCACAATTTGGTTGCTTATGAAGTAGTCAAAAAGTTAAATTTACAAACCCTTGCACATCCTAATCCATATTTTGCTACATGGGTCAATGAAGGTCAGAATATGTTGGTAAAGGATCAGGTAGTCATTAATTTCTCCATTGGTCAATATGCTGATAGTATTTTGTGTGATGTAATGGATATGAGTTGTGGTCATTTGATTTTGGGCAGACCTTGGCAATACTCTAGAAGGATTATACATGATGGGTATCAAAACACCTATGTGGTTCATAAGGGTGGAAGGAAGTACAAATTGAGCCCATTGATGGGGAAGGCAAGAGACACCACTGTAATGTGTTTTGGCAATGAGTTTTCAGTCAAAGAGCAGGGTAAGAAAAGTGCAGATTTGCAGCAGTATGACAGTCCGGTTCATGAAGGACTTTGTGAACTTGATCACGTACTAGTTGGTACAGTGAAATGTCCTCTCATTGGACAAGTAAAGGACAGCAAGTTTGGCAGGTTGCAGATACCTCAAGATAGAGGAAAAGGGGCAGCCATGAAGCAAATGTCAGCCATGAGTACCATTGGTTTGGGACAACCAAATCATAAAATTTTTGTTTCTAATGATTGGTGTATGAATGCAAGTGTTCATAGGAGGAAACAAGTCACATTTGGGGACTATCTAGTTCCTAAGAATCAGATGCAAGCAAGCAAACATGAAGGCAAGGCATGGATGACTTCTTGGGACAAGAAGACTTTCATTCATGGGGAGTATGCTGCAGGAGCACCTAGGAGGATAAATGAAGACATGAAGATAGAGGACCAGATTATGACATTAAAATCCATTAATTGGAATGTTTTAAAGCCTATTATGGCCTTTTGTAATGACAAATGTGATGTAATGTGTAAATGTCCTAAAGGACCTAGTAAAGGCCTTAGGACCAAAATGAAATGTAATTGGGAAATGGGGTCTAAATAGGTTGATTAGGAGTCTAATATGCTTAAATGATCTGATTATGTCAAAATAAGTTGAATGGGATAAGTTTTAGTGGATTAAAAGCATTAGAAATAAAGTTGAAAATTCAAATTTTGAATTTCAACAACTAGTTTCAGTTTTGGTGGGAAATAGGTTTTAGAGTTGTTTTGACATTTTAATCACTTGGGTTAGTTGGATATTGGTTGGAGTTGGTTGGGGAAGGTATTATAAAGTCCCTAAAGTCATTTTTGTGTGGTTGGATGATGCTGGTATGGATTTGTACGGATTGATACAAAAACAACAATAAAACTTCTAAATTTCTGTCAATTCCTTGAGTTTTTCATGCTTCCTTTGCATTGGTAGACTAAGGGATTGGATTTCCTATGCTTTGAGGGGTCCTTTGATTTATCATTGCATGATATACACGTTTGGAAATCTGAAATATATCATTTTTTTGTTTTATTGCTGACTGTCCCAGAAAAGACAGTGATTTTTCATTGATTTTGTGAGTTTCCAAGCATGTATGGATCCATCTTATGAATGTAAATGTCTGATTCTCATAGGGTGGATGCCTAATAACATGTACAATATTATTTTAACTTCTTTTGATAGGAACTAATGAAGGTTGCAGGTGTACACCTTGACAGTTGACTGGGAAATGCATGGGATTTATGCCATAGTTGTAGCAGCAGAAGATCTACCTTGAGGAGGTAGTATTTTTATGTGAAACAATGTTAGGGGATGGTAAATTCATGGTGAATATTGAAGGATAAGTTCTGGAAGTGAGTTTTGGGGTTTGAACAAGAAGGCCCTAGTTTTTAAGCCATTTTAAGGAGGGTTTTGGTGTTTGGGTATTTAGGAGTGCAACCAAGACTTAAAACCTTGAAAATCCTTGGATTGGGAACCGAACTAAAGACTGTACAAAAGGGTTTAATCTGGTTGTGAGTTTGGAGGGTACTTCCTTCACAAAGTGGACCTAATTAACCCTCTTGGGGAATGAGGACAGCGGTTTTTTGAAGGCTTTGTTCCAAAACAGCCATAGGCATTATTTTGGGAGTTGATAGAGGTTTATATTGTGCATCTAAATCAGTCATAACATTGGTCCATGTTTTGGGAAATGTGTGTGAAAAGAGCCAAAAACAGCCCAGCAGGCTACTAGGAAACTAGGCCTAGTGAAGGGCTAGATTTGGGTTTTGATATCAATTGAAGGTTTGATGGTTTGAAAACCTTTGGAACATGTTAAGTGAAGTTTTTTGAAGTGTTTGGAGGTAGGGGAAACACCTGATTAAGGTGAAGACAAGGTTTGAGCCTATTGAGGCATATTGAGCATTTGAAACACCATAGGAGTGTTGGGGTTTGGGTCCATATTCCACTTTAGCTTACAAGATTGCAACTAGATCCTCTAGCCTCTGCATCAAAGTATATGGTTAATAGGTTATGGTATTTTTAGTATACCACATGCATGTATTTATGGGTGAAGCTGATGTCAAGTATTGATCGTATCTAAAGTGTTTAGACTTATCAATTTATGGTATCTGGTGTCTTACTGTGTTTAACCGGTATTGCCATGGTTAAGTTCAGTAATGGTGATAACCAGTTGGTATTGTTTTAGCTAGATAAGTTGTTGGGAGAGTTTTTATTTGTACTGATTCACCCCTCCCCTCTCAGTACCAGTTGGGGTATCTGTTGTTCATCATTATTCATCAGGGCTAAGAATAAGGTGGTGGGACATTATGATAAGTAGGCATAGGTGATGATTGGGTAGGAAAAGGGACACATAAAGGAGGAACAAAGTTTTTGAAGGAATTGTCCCCTTATTTCACACTGATTGGTTGAGGAATAGTAGGAATACTTATGGAAGACATAGGTAAAGATGGAGGATTAAATGATGTAGAGGGATTTCCCCCATGACCAATGGTTATAGTAATGGCATTTTTAGGTAATGTAGCCATCGTATTGGAAATAAAAGTAGGAATAATAGTCATAAGAGTAGTCAAAGGAATAGAAGGGTTGAATTGTGTTGAAGGATGTGAATAACCTAGGGTTTCGACACAACTCTTGATAGGCATGACATTAGAATTAACAATATGTACAATGCCACACAATATATCAATTCAATTCTTATCACTTTGAATCATGCATTTAAGGCCTTCAATTAATTCATCTCCTTGGTAATTAAACCTTGGGAAGCCTTAATTATAATGCTTTGTCTAACGAGGATAGGATAGGTAGGACTAATAGTGGTAAAACTCATGCACTAGAGGGAAAATTTGAATTTTAAATTTTGAGAAAATCTTACAAAATTGATTAAAGCAAGATTTAAGAAAATAATGATTACACAAGATGCACTTTGTTGAGGGAAGAGGATGACACAATTTCCAAAAATGAAAGGAAATTAGAATTTTAAAATTAGGGCGGACTATAATCAACCTCTTAATTTTAAAACCTTTCTTGAAATTTGAAATGTTGAATTTTGGAGGTATTTTTGATTCTAGAGGGATAAAAAATCAACAAAATCAGCCAATCTTATGGATTTAGGCTATTAAGTACAATCATAATAGTCTCCTAAAATTTCAAATGAAATTTTTGGAAAAAAGAGGAAGACCGTGGCAGAAACGCACATGGTTCGACTAACTTTTTCTGAAATTTTTAGGGATGAATATTACAATGATTTTAAAACTAACCCCAAAAGATTGATGAATTTTACAATCTCTAGATGGGCAAAATGTAGAAATGGGACCCTATTAGGGTTTTGAAGAAAAAGAGGGATTAAATTGCAAATTTGAAAACGGTCAAACGTAATGGATAGGGACACCTTGGAATGTTTAGAAATTTGAATGTGAATGAAATTGATTTGAAATTTGCACAAAATCCAATTAAATTTGAAAATTAGGGTTTTATGACCTAACCACTTAATTTTAAATTTTGAATTTTAAGAAAAGGGAGGGAAATTGAAATTTTGAATTGTAGGAATGAAAACAAGTCCGAGAACAAGCATAAATCTGAAAATTAAATGGAAATCCAATTTTTGCACAAGTTCAAGATTATTTTTGAAAATTAGGGTTTTAACAAGTAACCGCTTAATTTTGTAAATTTGATTTGCAAATTGAACAAGACAATGAGGAAATTGAACTTTATAAACGAAACAATTTTCAGAACTTAGATAACCATAAGCAATTTTTACAAATCACAAGTTCAATTTTAATTTGAAAAACTAGGGTTTTTAATGATTTAACCACTAAGTTTGCAGAAATTTGAAACATGCAATTTTGTTCAAAGGGAAGCATGCAAGATGTCGGGTTCACCTAAATGTAATGTGGTGAAATGTGAGAATGAGAGATCAAGAGGAAAACTACCCTTTCCCTACAAGGAGAGATGAGAGTTTCACTATAGATTTCCCTTCAAACACTTTTCACCTAATTACATTGGAAGAGGAGAGGAGAATTCACTAGATTCAACCTTCAGAGAAGAAGATAGAATTATGAGTAAAATGGGAATGATAAGCTAATTCCCTCTTCCTATTAGAAATGGAAATGAATTGATTGAATTATGTAGTAAAAAGGTGACAAAGAACTTATTATAACTTAAGATTGGAGTATGGGATGAAGCTGTGCATCTGGATCTGGGAGTAATATGTCGAGACGAAGTCACCTTGCAAATTTGAAGAAAATTTTCCTTGATCGTGGCAGGAATGTACATGATCCTCTGAAAAATACGTGAAATGAAAAGGGTTTTTTTGCCTTTGTAAATGGAGCCTGGATCCAATAATACAACTACACACCTGCAACCTACACATAGAAAAGAGTGGAGAATGGGTTGGGATTGGGGGTTTGATTTTAGGTAAAACCCTAGTTTTGGAATTAACCAAGTAATGAAAGAAAGTACTTGCAATTAGATGTAAATGAAAGACTGAATTGTATATCACCTCAAGGGAGGTTGTGATGGAAATGTTGATAGAAATACTTGTATGGAATTGAATGTTGGAATCAATATCCTCTTTAATGGTTGAATCCTTGACTAGAATGCAACACCTAGCCTTGAAGGGAGATCACTTGAGAATGCTCAATGCTGGAAAAGAATTCTTGAATGCTTGAATGTTCTTGAATGCTCAATCTCTTATGCCACTTGACCAACTCCAACTTATGAAAATGAGAGGACAAATTCCCCTTAAATACATGTTAATGAATTTGATTTTCATCACAGGCTGACATCAGGGGAGTTTCTCGCTCACTACACAAACTACAATGCATGCTCTAGTTAGGTCCTGCCCCAAAATAGGGCAGGGACAAGGGCACCATGCCCCTGTCCTAGGAGGAAAAAGCTGCCACACCCCTTTTCTAGGGGGGACAGGGGCTGCCCTACCCCTTTCTCCAGGGAAGAGTGCAAATAGGGTGGTGTAGAGGCCAAGAAAGAAGCCGATTCTGAGGGTTGAGCAGTCTTCGTTCTCCAATCAGGCTAGAGGATTCAATCTTGTGTGCGTGAGGACCCTAATGCAGTCAAAAGTTGATAGGGTCACAATTTTATGACAATAAAGGATGCAACATATACTGGGTGGAAGTTAGCTATCCATAAGGAGGCATGTATATTGAAAAAACATGATGAACCACCATTCAACATTGAGTCATTCTGACATTACCTACAATATACTTATATGTCACATGGGTAGTTAGGAGGAGTTGAAGTTCCTGATCTAATGAGTACTAGGCAGTTAGTCTTAGCCTCAGATATCCAAATGTATGAGCCTAGACGATTTGATTACACCTCTTATTTCGTAGAAAAATTACATGAGGGTTTCCTGAACCTTAGGGATAACAAAAGCCCTGATTTCAAGTTTTATTCATTGTTGATGCATTTAGTATTGTTTTATGGTCATTTCAGGGGTATATGGCCTGAGGAGTTAGTGCTTAATACCAAAAATAGAGAAGGGGATGAACAATCAGTTCAATTATGAACTTCTATTTGGGACTCTCGTTATGTGAGATCAAACTACATAAAATTTGAAGAGTGGATAGTGAAACCATTATACAAGATGTATAGAGTTCCATGTGATGGATTAATTTCAAATGCGATCAAGGCATTTTTAAGGCCTAAAGATTTTTATGATAGACAAATTGTGAATCATAACTGGGGCAATTGGTATGTGCACCAGAACTTTATTTCTTTTTGGATCTATGGATTTGAAGGAAGCCCATACATGTTACCAAAATGTGTTCCTGATAGAATAGCATATTTGGAGATTGTAAGACAATTAAGTGTCTCAAATTCTAAACACTTTGGAGATCAACATAAGAAGGCTTTCTTGCTTGGAATTCTTAGTTTTGGAGATTTCACTATTGTTTCTACAAAGGCATATGAAATAATCGACAAAAAGTTAATGGAGGAGTATAATTTGTTTGAACATATTGCAAGAAAAAACTATGATCCAGAGGGGTAGATCCACTCCTGTAAGAAAACACAAAATCTAGGAGGTTAGTTGCACTTGAGTTTGGAAGCAGAAGACATCTTCAAAAATATGGAAGATGTAGAAGCACAAGAGGTAATTGATAATTTGAATAGAGAGCTGGAAAAAAAGAAACAAAGGTTGATGGAAATGGAGACAAAAGAAGAGATGTCAAAAAGTGAACCAGATGATCATGAAGTTGTTTCTAGAT
The DNA here is from genome assembly GCF_030272615.1 of Cryptomeria japonica. Lineage (NCBI taxonomy): Eukaryota > Viridiplantae > Streptophyta > Pinopsida > Cupressales > Cupressaceae > Cryptomeria > Cryptomeria japonica. Next base: position 76,633,373 of record NC_081413.1, read on the forward strand.
TTCGGGAAAAGGAACAAGAAGAATAACCAAATTAAAATGAGCAAATTATGACTAAGATGGAGATTCATGCAGATTCAAGGTTAGAAGAACATTTTTCTCTTGTAGCAGATGATGTATTTGTGAAATCTAAATAATTTAAATCTTTTCTCAATAATTTCAAAGGAAAAAGGTTGAGGGAATCTATCCCACATCTAACACTTGAAAATGAGGTAGAGTTGTTGAAAAGGTTAAAGGAGGATATAGAAGAGTTGGTTACAATGACTCCCTAAAAATGAAGGAAATTACTTGCAGAATCTAGAGAAATATTATTTTCAAGATGGGATTTGAGTGCATCTTTTATTTTTGACAGTCTATTACACTCTGAAAACAAGGATTTCAAATTGGACATTCAAGGATTAAATTATGTGTTTATTGGATCCAAGTTTGACCGAGATGAGGAATCTTTACTGCTATGGGCATTGTATCCTCTGAATAAAAGGCCTAAAATTATTGATGTGGATAATGTTGGGATCTGACAACACTGAGAGGGGTGGATGAATCAGTGTTGTGCTTAAATGAACAGTTATTAACTTTCTAAACCATGCATGTATGTATCGGGAAACAAACAAGCATATAACAAGAAGCAAATAAACTATCCATATAAATGAACACCATAACACACAAAATTTATATGTGGAAAACCTCAATGAGGAAAAACCACAGTGGGATTTGTGACCCACAATATCAATTCATTGGCCATATGAAAAGATATTACATAAAAAAGGGGCCTGGACATGTAGGAAGGCACACTGCCTAGAGCATACTAATCATCACTAAAGAGTCTCACTGACTACAAGATTTCTGCAAAAGTAAATTACAGAAAATGAACTCATGAATGCATCTGCTATGCTAGATAGAGTTCTGGTTCTAGTTTTGTACTATACTAGTTCACAAACTTGAACTATTAGTGGTATTACTTCTCCTCCAAAAATGATTTCCAAGCTATCTATAGATCATTGCATGATATAATGTTCGCATACAAAAATGATCTCCATACATATATTTTGCATCTCATCGTTTTGCTATACCTATATATTTCAATCATCTATTCCATCACAATTATCATTATCATCCTCTTAAATTGACCTAGCAAACTAACTTATATACCTATTACACATGATATGCCTTATGTCATCTTACAATATAATTACAAAAGATATTTGATGTCGGCCTCGATAATAATTACAAAAATGATTTACTAAATAAATCCTCCTTGATGGCGGCTTCCTTGAAGTATTTGTTGGTATTTTGGTATGGTTTTGTAATTGATGTCAACACCTACTAAACTCTTATCAACTCTGGCACTTTGGAGAATCAACAACATTCATCGGCAAGCAAGTAACTATTGCACAGTTACTCGTATCTGGTACACCAGAAAGATATAATGATCACTAACACTTGGAATGATATGGAAAACACTTGGTAATATCGAAGACATCGTTTGGACATCTTGTCCTGGATTTTTGTTCATTGGTATATTCATAGTTGTATATTTCCTGTTACCGACAAATAGGTCTAGGGTTACATCGACAGGTTTATCTTTTCCAGCTCAACATGGCATGCTATGGAGATGATTAATTATTGTTGTAAATGCATTAAGCCAACACGTTCAATCGATTATTGCATCAGATATTATATTGTTTGCAAAATGTTTTTATTGTGATATCTTGTAGAGCCGACCTACAAAAATTGGTCTTAGGTTATGGTATAAATGTAAGATCTTATTTGTAAGATCAAATGTGGAATGCGAAAAAGGATTGTGTGAAGGTATATGCGACATTAAGAAGAGCTATACACGCAGACATCATTTGAAGGTGAAGCTACATTTTTGTGAAAGCATATCAGCATTACACCAGTACTGAATCCAGTATATGAAGATGCTATTTTGTGCAGTACATTCTTATTGGATTTAACCATCCAACTGTAGTCAGTGTGACTCCCATTTTTTGATTGAGTAGTGAGCTCTAGGCTGTTGGCCTTTCTGCATGTGCAGACCCCATTTATGTACACTTACTATCTGCAATAGTATCATCTGATTGTGGGTAAGGTTTCCCACCATGGTTTTTACCCTTACAAGGTTTCCATGTACAAATATTGGTGTTATGTGTTGTGGATGACTTTGTGTTTATGTTTCATGCACTAATCCTTGCTGGTATAGCAATTAACTGTTAAAACTATCTACCAAAATATTTAACTGGTTTACCGGTATTAAGCATTAAGTTGGTTAAATTGTTTTTGGTTTAAATTTATTTGACAACTGATTCACCCCCCCCCCCCCCTCTCTTAGTTGTCTTTGGGACCTAACAATTGGTATCAAAGCTTAGTCCTCTTTTGGAGAAGTTTAACAGATTGAGGAGATCCAATGTCTACTAATTATTTCAGGAAGGACAGTCCTAAACTTGATGGGACCAACTATGGCATATGGAAGATTAGAATGGAGACACATCTAAATTGCATTAGAAAAGACATCTGGGAAGTTACAAATAATGGTTATACTACTATTGTACAAGGTCAACCTAGTCCAGCTAACTTGATTAAAGATGAAGAAAATGATTGCAAAGCAAGAGAAGCACTTTTGAGCACATTATCAGATCAACAAATCATGGGACTATAAGATAGGTCTACTACTAAAGCTATTTGGGATCATTTGGAAACACTGAATGAAGGAGATTCCATAGTCAAAATTGAAAAACTTGAAAGCTTTCAAGTCAGGTATGAACATCTGAAAATGGAAGAAGATGAAAGGATTTCTGCTTTTATGGAAAGAGTAAATGAAATTGTTTGGGGTATTAAATATTGTGGAGGAACATTAAGTGGGGATGAAATTGTTTCAAAATTTTTAAAAGGATTTCCACCGGCATATAAAATGAAAGTCACTGCTATAAATGAGTTAAGAACAATGCCTAATACATCGGTTACTAGGGATACATTGGTTAGGAAACTTTCAGCTTTTGAAATTGAAGAATTTGGTCCTATTGCTACTATAAAGACAGATTTGGCCTTTAAAGCATCAACATCATATGCTCCATCATTTGAAAAATCTGATTGGAAAGCCTTTTATGCAAGAGAAATTGAAGAAAGTAGGAAATAAAATGAAGAACTTGAAGCACTATTTGAAAGGAAAATGCCCAAAGGTCCAGTTGGAAGTAAGTATGAAGGTAAAGCACCCTTTAAAAGCTTTAACTGTAATAAGATTGGTCATATGGCTTCAAGATGCACTGATAGACATGCTAGACTAAGAGAAGAAGCTAGAAGAACATACAAGCCTAACCCTGAATATCAGAGATACAGATTCAAGAAGAATAAAGACAAATCTTGTTACATTGCTGATGAAGGTGTGACTAATGATTATGATGAGGATCCAACAAACAATGGATGGGTTTTTGTTGCTATAATAGAAGATCAACTGGCACCTACTGCTCAACTGGTAGTACAGGCCTGATAGCTAAAGTTGAAGTAAAGGATGAATGGATCATTGATTCAGGATGCTCATATCATATGACAGGAGACAAAGGTAAATTCTTGAACTTTCAAGAATACAATGGAGGCTCAGTGAGATTTGGAGATGACAAAGCTTGTTCAATCAAAGGTAAGGGTACAATATCTCTTGATGGTAATCATAATACTGACAATGTCTACTATGTTGAAGGATTAAAGCATAATCTTTTAAGTGTTGGTAAATTAGTTGAGAAAGGATTTCAGTTACAATTTAAGAATGGAAAGTGCAAAATCATGAATAGAACTGGTATAGAAATTGCAACCTGTAATCAGACTAGAGGTAATATATTTCATTTGAATAACAGTGAAAAGACATGTTTAATTGCACATATAGATGAAAGTTGGTTATGGCATAAGAGACTCTGTCATGTAAACTTTGATTGGATGGTAAAGATTAGTACTACTAAGGCAGTTAGAGATTTACCTAAAATTGTCAAACCTCAAAATACAATATGTAAGGAATGTCAATTTGGAAAACAAGTTAGAGCTAGTTTCAAAAGTATTCCAGAAAAATCCAATAATGCTCTTGATTTGATTCACACTGATTTATGTGGTCCAGCTAGAACTAAAAGCTTACAAGGTGATAGATATTTCATGCTAATCATTGGTGACTATTCTAGAACGTGTTAGGTTACTTTTCTTAGAGAAAAATTAGAAGCACCTGGAAAGTTCAAACTGTTCAAAGCAATGGTAGAAAATGAAACCGGTAAGAAAATCAAATGTTTAAGATCAGATTTAGGAGGAGAATTCACATCTAAGGAATTTAATACATTCTGTGAAGTGAATGGAATCAGAGGACAACTATTAGCACCTCGAACACCACAATAGAATGGAGTTGTTGAAATGAAAAACAAAACTATCTTAGATGCAACAAGACGTATGTTATCAGAAGAAAACCTACCACATGTATATTGGAGAGAAGCAGTCAGTACAATGGTCTATACATTCAACAAAGTTCACATCAAAGGTGAAACTGGTAAGACCCCTCACAAACTATTATTTGGTAATACTCCTACTCTTAAGTATTTCAAAATTTTTGGAAGTAAATGTTATATCAGAAGAGATGAGTATATTGGCAAATTTGATCCTAGAAGTGATGAAGGAATATTTCTTGGTTATTCATCTAAGAGCAAGGCATATAGATGTTTTAAAAAGAGATTGCAGAAAATTATTGAAAGTACAAATGTAAAGATTGATGAACAATTCAGAGGGACTTCAAGGTATATAGACTCTGAATCGGCAATAGAAATTTTGACAAATGAACCTACTCTGAATCCATCGGTACATAATGAAGATCCATTTACCCTGGTATCATCTGAGGATTCCACAGTAATTGAGGAAAAAAAACAAACAAAGACACCCCGATATGTAAGACTGAATCATTCTGAAGATCAGATAATTGGAAACAAGTTTAAAGGAGTTATGACAAGAGGAAGATTGGCAAATGAAGAGGTATGTCTTATTTCTCAAATTGAACCATCATCTATTAATGAGGCATGTGAAGATAAATTTTGGATTAAAGCTATGCAAGAAGTATTAGAAAAAAATTGAGAAATACAACACTTGGACATTAGTTCCCCGGCCTAAAGATAAAAATGTAATTGGAACCAAATGGGTATTTAGAAACAAACTTAATGAAGATTGTAAGGTTGTCAAAAATAAAGAAAGACTAGTATGTAAGGGATATTCTCAGAAGGAAGGAGTTGATTACAATGAAACCTTTGCACCGGTAGCTAGAATTGAGGTAGTTAGATTATTTTTGGCTTTTGCAGCACACAAAAACTACAAAGTTTATCAAATGGATATTAAATGTGCATTTTTGAATGGAGATCTTGAAGAGGAAGTATACATTGAACAACATGATGGATTTTCTTTGATAGATGACAATGATATGGTCTGCAGGTTAAGGAAAGCTCTGTATGGACTAAAACAAGCTCTAAGAGCTTGGTATGCAAGATTGGATAAGTATCTTTTAAAGATTGGTTTTACTAAAGGAAATGCAGACAACAATTTATATTATAAAGTAACTAATGATGACATCTTGATTATAGAAGTATTTGTTGATGATATAATCTTTAAAGGAGAAGAGGGATTATGTAAATAATTTTCTATTAAAATGCAGTAAGAATTTGAAATGTCTATGATTGGAGAAATAAAATTCTTTTTAGGATTGGAAATTTTATAGACTGATAAAGGTATATTCTTGAGTCAATCCAAATACTTAAAAGAGTTACTAAAGAAATTTGGGAGGGAGAACTCTAAACTGGTAAGCATGCCTATGACAACAAATGACAAATTATCACAAAGGGATGAATCTACACCTGTTAATCCAACTAGATACAAATCTATGATAGGACGTTTACTGTATTTGACACAAACCAAACCTGATATTATGAATGCAGTATGTATTGTTTCAAGATTTAAAAGTTATCCTAGAGAAAATCATGAATCAACAATAAAAAGGATTTTCCGGTACTTACAAGGCACTATAAATCTTGGATTATGGTATCCTAGAGATGAAAACTTTGAATTATGTGTATACAGAGATGCAAATTGGGCAAGAGATGTGGATGATAGAAAAAGAACCACCGACAGAGCATTCTTTCTTGGAAATGGACTAGTTTCTTGTTTGAGTAAGAAACAAAGTTGTAGATCTTTATCAACAGCAAAATCAGAATATGTTGCAGTAACAACTAACTATACACAAGTACTATGGATTAAGCAAATGTTGAAAGACATAAAGGTAAAATGAAAGGAACCTATTACTATCTATTGTGATAACAATGCAGAAATTGATATATCTAAGAATCCCATATTACATTCTAAAACCAAACATGTTTCTATCAAACTGAATTTTCTAAGGGAAAAAGTTGAAGCAAAGGAGATAAAATTGGTTTATGTGAATACTAAAGAGCATATTGCGGATATTTTCACTAAACCTTTGCCTAAGGAGACTTTTGAATATCTTAGAGATTAGCTTGGAGTCATACCACCACAGGTAGAGACTTAGACAGTTGATGATTGTCATCAACCGGCAAAATTAACAAAGAAATCTTTTATTCTGGTCTTTGATGGGAAGCTACTTCTCAAGGGGAGTAGTTGGTATATTGAATTGATTGGTATTTTGTATATAAACTTGGTTTTATTGTAACTTTGGCATTTGATGTCAAAGGGGGAGAGATTGGTATGGAAAAACTTTGAGAAACACAAGGAAACCACATGTTGCTCCCAGGGGGAGAGATTGTTGTTTAGGAGAGATTATTACTCTTTGTATCTGTATTTTGATTTATGGTTATATCTTTTTGGAGACTGTTGGTTTTTGGTATTTGGCATTTCTGTTTTGGCACATTGATGGTTTTTCCATCTTATGTTGCCATCAATGCCAAAGGGGGAGATTGTTGGTATTTTGGTATGGTTTTATCATTGATGTCAACACCTACTAAACTCTTATCAACTCTGGCACTTTGGAGAATCAACAACATTCATTGGCAAGCAAGTAACTATTGCATAGTTACTAGTATCTAGTACACCAACAAGATATAATGATCACCAACACTTGGAATGATATGGAAAACTCTTGGTAATGTCAAAGACATTGTTTGGACATCTTGTCCTGGAGTTTTGTTCATTGGTATATTCATAGTTGCATATTTGTTGTTATTGGCAAATAGGTCTAGGGTTACACCGACAGATTTATCTTTTCCAGATCAACATGGCACGCTATGAAAATGATTAATTATTGTTGTAAATGCATCAAGCCGACATGTTCAATCGGTTATTGCATTGGATATTATATTGTTTGTAAAATGTTTTTATTGTAATATCTTGTAGAGCTGACCTACTAAAATTAGTCTTAGGTTATGGTATAAATGTAAGATCTTATTTGTAAGATCAAATGTGGAATGCAAAAAAGGATTGTGTGACGGTATATGCGAGATTAAGTAGAGCTATACACACAGACATCATTTGAAGGTGAAGCTAGGTTTTTGTGAAAGCATATCAGCATTACACCATTACTGAATCCAACATATGAAGATGCTATTTTGTGTAACACATTCTTATTGGATTTAACCATCCAATTGTAGTCAGTGTGACTCCCATTTTGTGATTGAGTAGTGAGCTCTAGGTTGTTGGCCTTTCTGTATGTGCAGACCCCATTTATGTACACTTACTATCTGCAGTAGTATCATCTAATTGTGGGTAAGGTTTCCCACCATGGTTTTTCCCCTTACAGGGTTTCCACGTACAAATATTGGTGTTATGTGTTGTGGATGACTTTGTGTTTATGTTTCATGCACTAATCCTTACCGGTATAGCAATTAACTGTTAAAACTGTCTACTGGCATATTTAACTGGTATTAAGCATTAAGCTGGTTAAATTGTTTTTGGTTTAAATTTATTTGAAAATTGATTCATCCCCCCACCTCTCAGTTGTCTCTGGGACCTAACAGTATTGATGTCGGTGTCAGTGCTAGTGCCGGTGTAGGCCTGTATGCTTCCAATGGCAGTTTGTGACTTACATAAGATCTTGTTGCCATCATTGACAAAATTAATCCAATGAGCGTCAATTTCCAACAATCTCCCCCTTTGGAATGGATGGCAACACTCATGTGAAAAATGGATTCCCTATTGGTGTGCTCCCCCTGAGAAATACACTCCATATACTCCTTCTCATAATATTTTCTTTGAATATTTTTCACATATGTAATTACTCCCCGTTTGACATTAATGCCAAAGACTAGTGAAAGAATAAAAGAATGAAAGAATACTGTTAGTTTCACTCGAGCTTAGTCATCTTCAAGATTTCTGGGTATGCCTTTTGTAGTAACTGAAGATACATGTCCCAGCTTGATTTGAAAGTATTAGATGTCGATGCAAGTCCACTGAGTAAGTGGTAAAATGATTCCTTCTCCTAGGTATCTATCGATGTGGGTTTTGCTAGCATATCTGTGCGTTCTTTCTTGTGAACACCCAATGAATCAAGTCTAGGGCTTACTAATCCTCTTAAATTTCTTGCTCTCCTTATTGTTTTATCTTTCTCTTTCTCAAATGCAAAAACTTGGTTCTCAAAGGACAAAATTTGTCCATCAACAGATGTAGCTAGTGAAGTCAATCCATCAAAAGAGTTAGCAATATTACCCATTTTGTCATATAACTCCTTCAATCTGCTATCTACATTAGCTATAAGATTTCCCAAATTACAACATATTGTATAGATATTAGTGCATTGTTTTAAACAAATTTCAATGGGAATAAGCTTTTCTTCTATTTTCTTCTTCCTAGTTTCTATGAGTTGATCAAAAGCTACTCTTTTTGCTGCAGATAAACTATCCAAAGCCTGCCAGTCTGCAATCTATCTCAAAAATTGAAAGTTATTAGATATGTGCTCTGTTGAAGTCTTGAGCTTATTGGAAGGGCTTTCTCCATCGTCAATCTGATAGTCAGGTATTATTCTATGTAGTACAGAGACTGATTGATCGGTTAACCATTGTCTATAGTTCCTTCCTTTAGTGATTTCTGAGTGGCCATCATCATTAATTCTGTTGGACTTAACTCAAAGACTGATTTCTTCTCGACCTGAGAAGTGTCAATTACCAAAAATCTTGCCAAGGAATCAATTTTACCTATCGATATGGACTTAGTAGATTTTACCTTGTCCATCTCAACCTCTTTTGCACTGGTGTTCACAACTTGGTACAATATTGGTTACTACCGGTGGAGTATCATCCATAGTGTTTCTAGTGTTTTATGTATTGCCTTGCTCAAAAATTGTCGGTGTCGGTACAGAATGAATTGCCTCCTTTGTGATCATGTAGGGTTTTTCTAACCAAATGAATTCATTATGAACCCTGCTCAAAATGTATCAGATAACTTCATCCTTGAATTCCAGTATGTATAGAATATCAGTTAACCCTAGATCCTCAATTGCTTTGAATTCGGGTTTAATGGTTGTGGAGTCTCCCAGTATCACTGATTGATACATGTTTTTGATGTCTTTGATTCCCAAATCCTCAAGAGTGCAGTGAATGTATGTCCTCACATCTTCAACATACATTACTCCATTAGGAACCCTAGAAAATGCTCCCACGGAGTCTTCCTTCTTGGCAATTTTAGGAACCTCCTTAAAGACTGGCCTTAACCTATCCTTGACTTCGACAATTATAGGATTTGCAATCTATTGGAATTTTTGATGTTCATGTTGTGATTGTCATTGATGGACACACACTTGCATTAAGATTGTAATGCTCCGCCAGGAACCCTAAAGAAAAACAACACAACTAGGCAACTAAAGGGTGAAATAATTTTTTTTTGTTAAAGACTAAGTGTACTAACTATAATCATTGCATGTTTAACAACATAGCGGAAGTATATCATAAGTTTTCCTAAGGGTAACCAAAGAAGATTAATTTCATAGATTATATTAACACCACAGTTAATCCATTCAATAAGATAAATTGAAAACTTAAGTTTAAAACTACACATAATCCCAAAACAAAGATATAAAAGTATTCCAATGTATCCAATTTCCATAAATCATTTAAACATAAGATCAAAACAATAACATTCATTTCACTGACATAATAATATTACAATATCCATAAATACATGGCCTCCAATAATACCACTGGTTACAAAGATACAATATCAAGGTTACATAAAAGTTTGATACAATGACCACAAGGTCTCAACTGAACAATGATTTCTAACAAGAGCTGGTACATAAACCATGATCCAAGAAACACCAACGAAGCCTTTCCTCACCTAAAGATACAATCCAAAACATCTGATGGGAAGTGGCACTACCACCCGACCATGTGATCTCGAAATGGAACCACCCCACCATGTTAGGAGATAGTAGAAAACCCTCAAGCAAGAAAAGTAAGACAAGTACAAAAGGACTACAAGACTCTGCAACCATCCATGTAACACAACTCACAAAACACTAGTGACTCTAAGAAGAGAGTGTTATCGCATAGCTTGATGGTTACCATGGTACAACCTCCATAGGTCCCAACCCCCATACTCAGGTTTCTCTTGGTAACCTCTCCCGAGCCTCCAGTTCCAACTAAGTCTCATGCGGACCCTACCAATCCTTTCGTGAAGACAAGGTGGTAAGTTTGCCATTCCAAGCCTTCTCGTAAAATTATGAGCCCTGTACAAGCACTCACCTATGCACGAGGTACATTTATCTTAATTAATATTAAATCTACCCACCCCCTAATCAATTATTAGGTTATCACTTTTTAACTAACTCTCGACGGGTTATCCTGTCATCCACTTCAGGCATAGCCCCCACTTGAAAGCCACTCTCTCTCTTAGGACATTAACAGGAAATGTTTCTCTCTACGAGAACTCTATGGTGAAACAAACAACCATAAACAATCCTGACAAGCACAGGTGAAGGATACACAAATGCCAACCCAAGATTGACCATTTGGACAAAAACACACAATGGCTCATATCAAATAGGTTATACAACAACACCTGGTCTAGGAGAAATAATAACATAGGACACAATGACAATTTAACCAAAATTGCAATGAAATAAAACTTGACTGAGAACACAATATATGCAAGAACCTATTACAGGCAATCTTTCCTTAAAAACAGCCAAAGCATAAATAACATGCAATTTATGAATTTCCAGATAACAAGAATTTACAACTATTTAATACCAAAAACATCCATCTTGTCATTTGTCCAAAAAGATTTAAAATAAATTTACATATGTATTAATCTCCTAATGTATTTTGAATATGTATATCGAATTTAAAATTATAAAAATACTAAATTCTAAATTCTTTATTCTTAAATTGATAATTAAAATAAATTAACTATATATATATATACATATATATATTAACACATTATAATTATTTTATTATTATTTATTTATTATTATTTATTTTTCTATTTTAGAAAAAACTAAATAACAAATAAAATAATAAATAAAATTAAAAATTAAAATTAAAATCTCTTTTTTTAAAAAAAAAAAAAAAACCTAGTGATGGCTACCAAGGTAGCGGTGCTACCATAGGCAGCTAACGCTACCCTTAGGTAGCCCTATTGTCCTATGGCAGTAGCCACTACCTTTGGGTAGTGCTGCTGTCCTAAGGCAACAATCGCTACCCTTGGGTAGCGCTGTTGCCCTATGGCAGTAGCCACTACCGAAGGTAGAGCTGCGTGGGTAGAGGCATAGCCTCCCCACATAATTTAATAAATTAATTTTTTTTTTTAAATTAATTTTTTTTTAAATTAATTATATATATATATATATATTTTAATAGATTTTTAACAGTAATAATAAAAACAATATTTTTCCAATAATTCCCTTTTCACAGAATTTAAGTAAAATAATAAAAAGAACAATATTTTTTTTAAATTTAATTAAACCAAATAAATTTAATGTGTAATTAAATTTATTTTCTTAAGGTAATTAAAACCATTTCTCAGGTAAATACCCTTTCTCACAAATCTTGTAATTTCCATGCATCCTAAAATCTGACAAATTTTCTATAATAATTTCCCTTAATTTTCTCAAAATTACATACTTCCCATAAATTAGAAATACCCATCAGACATGGATTTTAAAACAAAACTCAAATTCACTAGAAGAGGGTTTTGAATTTGACAATTATTTTACACACATATCAAGCAGAGACAAATAGAAATATTTTTAATAAAACACACAACGAAGAAATCATCCAACCTGGTATAGCTTTCCTGGAAGAAATCTGTAGAAGAGCCCTAATCCCTTCAATAACTTCCAATAAATTTCTTCACCTAAATTCTTGACCTGTTCCTATGTATCCCTGTGTGTCCCTAAAATAAAGACCTAACCCCTATTTAAACTAAAATTCTAGGTTCAATAGCTTTTTCACAAAAAACCTAAATTTAGAATAATAGTAATTTTTTAATTTTATTTTCTAAATTTATCACATGCAATAATTAAAAAACATTATTCTTTCTTTTCTTTTCTCATGCACATTAATTAATTTTCTAAATAAAGAATTAAAACAATACTTTAATTCCAATTAATTAATTTTCTAAATAAAGAATTAAAACAATACTTTAATTCCAATTAATTAATTTTATAAATAAAGAATTAAAACAATATTTTAATTCTAATTAATCCTTTTATTCATTTATTTAATTATAACTTTAGAAAATAATAGATACAATTAATCTAATTTATTTTTTAAAATAAAAATATATTTCTTATACCATGTAGCTTAATTTAATAATTTCGTTAATTAACTAAATTTATAATCTCAATGCATAAACAATACAATATTGAGATAATTTCATAAACTTAATTAATTAATTAATTAAATCCACTAAAACACTCAAATTAAACAAATCTCAAGCAATTACCCATAAAAGATAAAATGACAAAATACAAAGACCGAACTAACTGACAAAACGACTAACTAACAACACTCATACGAGTGTAATTGAGTAAAATAGGGTCAACTACTATCTCCTCCACTTCCATCGGAAAATATAAGTCACGCTCAGACCTGTAAAGGTAGGTGGAGATGATACCCTGTGCCTACCCGGTACTTGTACCTGCAATATCCTGCATCACCGAACCACACATGCATATATATATATATATATAGAAAACACAACATACACACCAATGAAGGAGAATCACAATGTTCCCTGTCTCACCAAAATGAGTGAAGGAAAATCATCCCCTTGCATCCAATACACTCGCAAACACACAACATATAATTCCACATTGCATAAATAAAGTAAAATGTCAGTACATAGCAGTAATACATAAAATGCCATAAACCACAAGTACTGAAATACTGCAAATAAATTATACATCTCATCTCCAAATAAAGCCTAATGTCATAAAAATCTAAATAATATGTCATGGTAATGTATCCACTGAAAAAAAACCAATAATAAAATATGAGTCTAATGAGTTCAAACTAGTAGGGGTACTACAAAGATCCTCTTCATATGTGTGAGTTAGAGCATAATCGGTATTCGTTCCAACTGGTATGTTGTATTATAGTCTTTAGACTATTGATGTTTTGCAGAATGTGTTTACCGGTGTGAAGCGGCACGTCAACCTCAAGCGGTTCATGGATACCAAGCGGTATGAGGGATTAAAGTAGCATAACACATTTTTACTAGTCTTCATTTTGACAAACCGGCAACCAGTATTTTGTATGAACCGTAATACTCTGTGATGAGTTACCAATCGACATTTTGTGATGAGTTACCATCCACCGATCATTTGACGGTGGCAACTCCCTAGCAATGCTTTTTGTGTCATGTTACCAGATATGTCCAGATGCATTGAACCTAGGAAATTATATTGTAATCCTATTGGACCTACATGAAATCAGATTCCTTTATAAGGACGTCATGTCTAGGGTTCTAAGGTTGTTGTTGAGGTTGATGTTGTTGCTAGGGTTCAAGATAACTGAAGAGTTAGAGAGAGTATGAATGTGTAGAAGATTAAAGTAATGTTGTAATGCATTAAGATCGAGCTATCAAGGATCTAACTGAGCAATCTATGCTATTTGCTAGATCACTCACTTGTTGATTACTCACATCCTTGCCAAGTCTGTAGCCCTTAACCGGGTAGGCCCAACAGCCTCTTGTAAATCCTCTAACAAGGTGGTTCATATCTATGGATCTAGAATCCTCTAGCAAGATAGTCTTTAATCGGACTTATCTCCTAACAGAGATTGAGATTCGTAACAGGATCTGTTCTGGTAAAGAACATTGTAAGACCTTAACCGGTCTGACCTTAACCGGTCTGGTTTCTATTCTGCACATAGTTACTTGTGAGTCCCATCTCACCGTGGTTGTTCCCATTTGGGTTTCCACATCAAAATCTCTTTTGTTATGATGTTTGTGCTTCTGTGGGTGAATGCATTATTAGCTATTTGGTTTACATTTTGTTAACCAGTTTGTCTGCTAAATTGTTTTACCAGTTTACTGTCAGTCTTGCAAAGTGTTTAAGTGCAAAGATTTTTGGTATACTAATTCACCCCCCCTCTTAGTATTCATCAATTGGTATCAAAGCATACCTTTCTATAAGTTTAACCACTTGGAAAGAGATATGGGGGAATACACCTTGAGGGAACTTACTCAATGGCTCACTTAGTCTGAGCAAGCCTATGATGATCTTATGGTCAAATACAAGGCATCTCAAGAAAAAAGGAGAGAACATGCAGAAAAGTTGATGGAGCTATCTGAAAATAGTTCTGCAGATGAAGCAGACATGGAAGCCCTAATTGCAGAAGTAAACAAGTTGAATGAATCAAACTCCAACCTGAGAAAGGAGTTGGAAGGATTGACTATCTGGATGTGTCAAGAGATTGAGAACCAGAAGAAAGCTAAAGATCTAGTGAAAGAAAGAGATCATGAGATCTCCAAGTTGAAACAAGAGATCAGTGCCCTAACTGCTCAACTCCATGCTAGCAAAGTGGAAAAGGATGATATGCAAGGTGAACTAAACAGTGTCATCTCTGAGAATGAAAACCTGGTGGAAGCAAATGCTGCAATTTCCAAATAACTCTCCGAGTCAAAGGAAATACTTGCTAAGTTCAACAAGAGTACTATCAAGCTTGAGCAAAATCTTCAATATGCCAAACCGATCAAGAATACCAATGGACTTGGTTATTCTGATCATGAGGAAGGTGAGACCTCTGGTATAAATGTTGGAGCATCAAAGAAACAACCAACATCAAAGGATAAAGGTAAGCAAAAGTTTAAACCTGTTTGTTTTAACTATCTTAAAGAAGGACATACTGTAAATGTGTGTAGGAGTAAGGCTTACAATAATTTTCCTTATTTCCTAAATGATAAACCTAGATCCTATAGATTCAATGGTAACTATTATGCATGCAACAAGTATGGGCATAGAGCATTTGAATGCAGGTCTATCATGAATGACACTGGAAGATATCCTCAAAGGACCCAAGGAGTTGGTCCTGAACCTTTTGAGAACTGGAATCACAACCGGTTTAATGTCTTCAATCATCAACCAAGAAGTGGTGGCTATCAAGCGGCAACCAGATGGAGAGAAAATTGTATGATCTATCATGGTCATGGTCACACTGATACAACATGCAGAAGGAAGAATGGAAACATGAACAATGGACCTTGGAGAGCACCTGGATTGGTCTGCTATCACTGCAACAAACCGAGTCACATTGCAAGATTTTGTAGATCAAGAAAGAACATATCTGATGATATACTGGTCACTCTAGAAGGAGACATTGATGTTGACACTGTTCAAGCGGATATGAACAAAACCTTAAAGAAGAAACTAGTGGTGTTACAAGAGGAACCGATTTCTGCACCTAGTGTGGAAATATCGAAACTAGCAAACTAAGCCTCAGAAAAGCTTAGGGGGAGCAAACGGTGAAATGTTTCGAACCCTCGGTTTACACTGGTAAAAGACCTTAACTGGTATGTGATGCTTGTTTCTTGGCAGAAGACTGGAAATAGTAAAAAGGAAAATTATGGTTTACACCCTAATAAAGGAGCATTAATGATGGTAGGTGAGAGATATGTTTAAAGGCATTTTTCAAATCATTTCTCACTATCTATTTTCGAGCGAAGAAAAGTTTTTCAAAGAGTAGAGCGATGAAGAGGTGATTTGAGCTGAGATCTTGAGAAATTGACAAACCATGAAGGAGATTCAAATTCAAACTAGAAACGGTCAAGTGGAGAACACAAAGAAGTGATTCGACAACTGATGGAGTGTGGAGTGAAGGAGAATCGGAAAGCCCTAAATTCATGTGTTTTAAAAAGGTATTTCTTGAAGTTCTTAAAGTTTCTATCATGGCTTCCGCATCTCATACTAGTTCTAGTGCATCTATTGAATCTGAAAGTTTTATTCAACGAAAGTCCAAGTATAATGCTCTATCACAAGTTCTAGCTGGTGTGATAGTAGAATAGGGAATTTTTGACTACATAGACTGCAAGATTGAAGACCTAGGGTCTCTAGCTATCCACTGTTAGTTAGGTTTGTTTTGTGGCAAGGATAAGAAAAACAAACTGGAGTACAATATCTTGGAGAAGAAGAAAATCCAAAATGTTGTCTACTTCCTAGAAGATTTTACAGAAGATCACATAAGGATCATTTTGAGCAGAGTCCACGGTGACAAAATGTACCTTGAGAGGATGCATGATATTACGCCGTAGGCAATTCATGCAGTCACTGGTTTCTACAACACAGGGGAATTGCTAGCCCTAAGAATAGTAAGCAAAACTGAAATGGCCAAGCTCACTAGTTCGATGAGCGACTCACGAGGCATGACAGTAAATTCTATCAAGGATGATCTAGTGAACTATGTGTGTATGGTGATTGGATACCAGACATTCTCAGCTAGCAAGATTAACTTTGTATCTGCTGCAGCGGTAAATGTTGCTTACCGGATGATAAAGGAGGATGCATCATTTTATCTGTACACCGGTATGAAGAGACAACTCCTATTGAATCTAAAGGTGATCAAATAGGATAATGCACTTAGGTTTAATTTTGGACAACAATTGGTTGGGTTGTTCTTCTATTTCCAAGGCTACTTCCAAGGAGTAAGAGATGTTCAGTGGTCTAGTGACCAACTGGTAACCAAGAAAATCAAGGAAAGCATTGAAGCACTTGGAACCGGTTACCCTGATATTTTGAACAAGTATTTTGATGAGTTCAGAAGGAAGATGAGCCAAAGAGTGAGGATATCAGGTGACATCGTCAAGAAATATGAAGATGATATCTGCTTCACCATCCAAGTAGATAAATGCATAATGGAGGTTGTTGAGCCTAGATAGGAAGAAGTAGAGCCAATGGGCTATGAGGTGATGTAAAATATGCTAGAAGGGTATGCCTCTACCCTTATTGCCTCGCCGCTTGATCCTAAGGCAAAGAGAACTGACACCTACCTAGAGAGGATAGCACCAGTTGAGGAACCACCAACAAAGAAAGGAAAAGAATCTACAGTAAAGAAGGCAAAGGCAGTGCCTGTAGCATCCGCACCGGTAACTATTGTGACTCCAAAAGTGACCAAGCAGTCACCAGCCAAAAAGAAACTGGAAGTAGCACTGGCTAAAGTCTTCGAGAGGAAAAGGAAGACAAAAAGCAACTCTCCAGACTCAGAGGAAACTGTGTCTAAGGAGCAGCCCAAGAAGGCAAGATAGACAAGAAAGAAAACAAAGAATGAACTGGCATCATCTGCACTGGTAAATATTGATATCTCCTCCTACAAACCTTTGACACATTGTCAAAGAACTATCAAAAACATTAGGAGAAAAGTATTGAATGATTTACTTGATTATTTTGATGACTTTAATGATGATGACAGGGAGTCGGTGGAAAAAGAAATAATTCAATATTTATGTGTTAATGACTGGTCCCCTTCAGAAATTAGATCTGAAACACTAGATTTTTTGTATAAGTCCTTAGACAATAAATGGTGCGTTGCCATAGAACAGGAACAGGAAATGAGAGAAAAAGTTTTTGCTGAACATTTTCCTGATGTATCTAATTCGGAACTGTTCGATGTAATGAACAAATACAAAGGTCTTTTCTTCATGAGAAGAAGAAGACTCCTGTTATTAGAAGGAAAAGGTAAGGAAGTGCTCAAGGATTCACACACTTGTGCTCTAGATGCTCTGAAGATGTATCGAGTGACTGAAGCCAACCGGCAAGCTAAGAAAGAATGAGTTATATCCAAACTGGATGAAGCATTTGATGATGAAGGAAATTTGGTTGTTGAACCAATCGACACCATTGATGTCGATGCTTTGGATGCTGAGGATGTTACCCAAGAGATACCATCTGAGGCAATAGGACAGGATCATCAGGGTAAATAGGAGAAGAAAGCTAAGGATAGACAGGAAGCGGCAAAGGAAGAAGAAGAGAAGCAAAAAAAGGATGAAGAGGAGAAAAAGAAGAAAGATGAAGAAGAGAAGAAGAAGAAGGAAGAAGATGAAATTAAGAAAAAGGATGGAGAGGAGAAAAAGAAGAAAGATGAAGAGGAGAAGAAGAAGAAGGAAGAAGAAGAAAAGAAGAAAAAGGATGAAGAGGAGAAGAAGAAGAAGGAAGTAGAGAGGAAAAATAAGGAAGAAGAAGATAAGGAACAGGAGAAGCAAAAGGAAGAAGAAAAGAAAAAGGTTGAGGAAGACAAGGAAGCAGAGAAGAGGAGAGAAGTGGAGAAGAAGAAAGTGGAAGAGGACAAGGCAGGAGAAGTGGTGAAGAGCACCCAGATGGAGACTCCGAAGGCAACTGGGAGTCAAGCTAAACCAGCTGATCTCACCAGTCCTATAGATCTCCAGTCCGCAAGTGAAACGGAGCTAATGTAGAGCATCAAGGTAGCTCAAGAGTGCCTTGAAATCATTTGATGGAAGAAGGAGTAGGATGTAATCCAAGCAGCTGTGGATACACTTACCGGTTTGATACCCGGTACAAATCTTCCTAACACCGATTCATCACTAGCTAGACTTAAGCTCCTATGCATAGTAGTAGATGATCAGGTGCAGAGCCTTGAAGAGGCAGTAGAGGCTAATGTCAAGAAGGAGCATCAAAAAGCTCTTAATATAGTTCTGGTGAAGAAGTTGAATGAGCTCTGAGTTGAACTAAAGAAAGAACAAAAGGATATAAGGGATGCTTTGGATGAGGGAAATCTGCTACTTAGCAAAATCTGTCAACCCCATCTGTTCTGATGTGCTAGCTTAGAAGCAAAAGCTTCAAACAAACTTACAATCCTACATGAGCACATTCAAGATGCCTTATGATTCCTTTGCAACTTATGGGCAAACCGTTCACGGGTTTCACATCCAGTTAGCCAAAAATGGAGCAAGAGATCAGCACATGGTCTAGAGATTTGCAAGAGCTACAATTGGTTCTACTCCCACATTTGCAAATTCTTCAGAAGTGTTATCTAAACCTAGATGCCTTGACAGTTACATAGGAGATGAGTACAGTTGATGCCATGGAAGAACAGGTCTCCCAGATGTAAATAGAGAAAGAAGTAGCCACCTCCCTACTAGAGTCCTAGTCTCTATCGATGAAACAGTTCTTGTAGGACTATAAATTTGTTTTTGACAAGTATTACTCCTTGTTGTCATAAACTTTTATTATTCAATATCAAATGGAAATAGGGTTGTTCAACAGTACTTTGTCCTTGTTGGCAAAGGGGGAGAAGTGCTCTATCTATTTTGGAGAAGTATAGGGGAGAAGTATCTGGATTTACAATTTTGCTAGATGCTTTGATATATGCTCTAATATCTCAATGTTTATGCTCTATATGCAAAATTGTTATACATCGTATTGTTAAAGGGATAGTGTATATGCTTAGGGGGAGCAATTTTGCTAATGGCATATTTTTGTTGTAAAACACTTAGATGTCAAAATTTTATTTTCCTAAGTGTTGCCATCAATGCCAAAGGGGGAGATTGTTGGCATTTTTTATGTTCATGTTGTGATTGTCATTGATGGACACACACTTGCATTAAGATCCTCTTCATATGTGTGAGTTAGTGCATAATCGGTATTTGTTCCAACCGGTATGTTGTATTATAGTCTTTAGACTATTGATGTTTTGCAGAATGTGTTTACCAGTCTGAAGCGGCATGTCGAACTCAAGCAGTTCGTGGATACCAAGCGGTATGAGGGATTAAAGCAGCATAACACATTTTTACTAGTCTTCATTTTGACAAACCGGCAACCAGTATTTTGTATGAACTGGTAATACTCTGTGATGAGTTACCAATCGGCATTTTGTGATGAGTTACCATCCACCAATCATTTGAGAATGCTGACTCTCTGGCAATGATTTTTGTGTTGTGTTACCAGATATGTCTAGATGCATTGAACCTAGGAAATTGTATTGTAATCCTATTGGACCTACATGAAATTAGATTCCTTTATAAGGACATCATGTCTAGGGTTCTAAGGTTGTTGTTGAGGTTGATTTTGTTGCTAGGGTTCAAGGTAACTGAAGAGTTAGAGAGAGTATGAATGTGTAGAAGACTGAAGTAATGCTGTAATGCATTAAGATCTAGCTATCAAGGATCTAACCAAGCAATTTGTGCTATTTGCTAGATCACTCACTTGTTGATTACTCACATCCTCGACAAGTCTGTAGCCCTTAACCGGATAGGCCCAAAAGCCTCTTGTAAATCCTCTAACAAGGTGGTTCACATTTGTGGATCTAAAATCCTATATCAAGGTAGTCTTTAATCGGACTTATCTCCTAACAGAGACTAAGATTCCTAACAGGATCTATTCTGGTAAAGAATGTTGTAAGACCTTAACCGGTCTAGTTTCTATTTTGTAGATAGTTACTTGTGAGTCCCATCTCACCGTGGTTTTTCCCATTTGGGTTTCCATGTCAAAATCTCTTGTGTTATGGTGTTTGTGCTTCTGTGGGTGAATGCATTATTAGCTATTTGGTTTGCATGTTTGTTAAATGGTTTGTCTGCTAAATTGTTTTGCCAGTTTACTATCAGTCTTGCAAAGTGTTTAAGTGCAAAGATTTTTGGTATACTTGTATACACCTAAAAATGGTCTGAAGATAGTTAATTAAATATGCAGTTATTTGATTAATTCCCCTTCCCAATTAATTGAATTCACAAGCAATTTAATTAATTTCTCTATTCATCTACTAGTAAATAAATCTAAATGATTTATTTATATAGTTCATCTCACATCCCCCATTGATTAATTAATTCTCAATTAATTAATGTCTCCCCATACTAATCAATTCTTCTAATCCCTAATTAAGATCAACAAGCTCAAGTTTGTTGAGATTAATTACCCATTTTCCAATTATTTGAATTTCTAAATTCAAATGAGCACATGGCTCCTAACTTTAACCACCTAACCTAACCATCCCCTAACTTAACCCATTTAATCTAATCTTGGGTCTAACTAACCCTATCCTATCTTGCACATTCTAACCTCCTTATCCTAACCTCTCATGGTGTGGATATTCTCTCATTGAGACACATGGTACTTTTGCCACATGTCTCCTCCCTTGGACACTTGCCCTGTCATGAGCAAGGCTCCTTGACACTTGTCACCATAGAGATGACAAGTGTCTCTTCCTCCAACCTCTTCTCCAGCTTCCTCAATCTTGGCCCTTGATATCTTCAGATCAAATCTAGACCGTCGATTCCTGCCACCTCAGCTTTGGCCTTGGAATTCTTATAAATACCCCTCATTTTGGAGCAATATGGATCTGATCTCTTATCAATTTATGCATTGTTATTATAGGCATATCGATCCCATCTCATATCAATTTAGGAATTGTTGCTATAGGCATTTGCATTTCACTTATCTAGTAATTAGCTTTGGATTTATCATAGCATGTTCATCTAGGTTATTAAATCATGCATTTCATATCATCTCCATAGTTAATCATGATCAATTAGCTACTCAACTCTTGAGTTATCATTTTTTAGGTCATTGCTCTGCTGAGAGCCCATCAATCCAACACTTCCAGGGTCCTCAAGAATAGAGGAAAATGGTACATTTCAAGGAAGGCTTATGGTTTGCATCTTTGATTTAGTTTTCAATTAAGCTTTCACTTATGTTTTTATTGTCTCATTATATGTGTATGCCTCTTATACTAACCACATTTTTAGCATCACATTAATTGGCACCCACTGTGGGGCCTAGCCACTTTGATCTTTAAAAAGTTTGCTTGTAAGAAAATTCATTGACAGGTTGATTAGCTCTTTCAGAGTGCAGATTAGCTGTCTTGGGCTCCTGAATCATGTTCTTGGCATCTCTTGTAGCATTCTGACACCTCAAATGGCATTTTTGGGAGATTCCTCAACACTATTTTTATGCTTTTTTGTACTTTAGCATTTACAATTCAAACATTAGCTCTTTCAGTCCAAACGGTCGCACCTTCGGTCCAAATAGTCTCACATATAGTCCAAATAGTAGCACATATAGATTAGCTCTTTTGGTTCAAACGGTCGCACATACGGTCCAAATGGTCGCACATACGGTTCAAACGGTCCCACATACAGTCCAAACGGTTGCACATACGGTTCAAACAGTCACACCTACGGTCCAAATTGTCGCATCTATAGATTAGCTCTTTTGGTTCAAATAGTCGCACATACGGTCCAAACAGTCGCACATACGGTACAAACAATTGCACATACAATCCAAACGGTCTCACATACAGTCCAAAAGGTCGCACATATGGTCCAAATAGTTGCATTTTTAGTCCAAACATCATCTCTCTTGGTGTGAATGTTAACATTCTCATTTTTCCACATAAACTCTCTAAGATTGAGCACAATTAGAGTTTCTAGTCTAAACAACAAAGTTCTTAGTCTAAACAATAGCTCTCTTGGTCTAAAGGTCAGCTCCTTTGGTCTAATCAATAACTCTTATGAGTTGCATATCAAATTGCTCATATTGCAACATTAAATCTCCTAACCTATACTTGTTAGGTCTTAATACCCATTGTATGAGTCTGAAAATCACAAAGCTAGATCAAAATTGCAATCTCCTAAGTTCAAATACTCAATTTGTTAAACCTACATATCATTATTTGAACTTTAGAGTCACTGTATTGCAGAACAGAGTTCCTAGTTTGTCTGTTAGTGTTTCTAGTCTATATGTTAGTGTTTTTGGTGAGTATACTAGCATTTTTGGTAAGTCTGTCAGAGTTTCTGGTCCAAATATCAGCATTTCTGGTCCAAATATCAATGTTTCTGGTCCAAACATTAGCATTTCTGGTACAAACAATAGTGTTTATGGTCCAAACAACAGCGTTTCTGGTCCAAACAACAACATTTCTGGTTAGTATAGCAGTGTTTCTGGTTTATCTGCCAACATTTTTGGTTCAAACAACAACATTTCTGGTCAGTATAGCAGCGTTTCTGGTAAGTTTGTCAGTGTTTCTAGTCAGTATAGCAGAGTTCCTTGTCATTTTGTCAGCGTTTCCAGTAAACTACATCAAAATCAGAAAATAAAAACAACCCATTTCTCAAATAGTCAAACATAGAGCATAGGTCATATTGTTGGGTCATTCAATCAGGTTATCTTCACACAAGACTCAAGAACAAGACACACAAAGGTCTCAAGTATTCACCTCAAACAAGTTAAAGATCAAACACCTTAAAGTGCATTATCATCCTCTTTGATAAACCGATCACTCAAACATAGTTTCTCATCAGGATCAATCATCCTTTATCACGAAACTACAACGCTTGATCAGAATAACCTTGTTCTTTATCATAGGATATATCATTCCTATTTGAACTTGGTCATATAAAAAATTCACAAAATTTGCACTCCAAAACTAAGATTGAAAAACTTGCAAACAAGCAAATACTTAAAAAAAAAAATTATTTCCTCAACAATTGATCACTTATTGTGACACATTAAGCAAGATTTAATCACAATAACATTCAAAACACAATGCCCATTTTAATTAAAGCACAAAGACATAAGATTGCTGAAATATTGGAAATACCTGAAGATCATAGAAACATGGCATACCAAAGCAAAAGACAAGAACACATAAGAAGCAAACATATTAGAGAAATCAAACAAGTCCAGAACCAAAATCCAACCATGTCAAAACTTAACAGGGATTCAAATACACATCCAAAGAAAGGTGGCTCTTTTATGCAACTATTAAAAGGATCCTTAAAAGATTTGGATGAGAAAGATCACAATCACGCACCTATATCTAGCAATGGTTCATCCCCCCATAAGCAAATTGACTCTCCAAAGGCATCTATTCTGACACTTTTTAAAAAAGTGCAAAAACCTTCCATAGCATCCTCACCAAATAATACACCCAAAGATGATGTTCCCCAAGGGATATCCATAATGGCCATCAAACCTATTTCAGAGGATCCTATTCAAAGCCCATCTAGTTCATATCCAAGCAATGATTCCTTACAACATCCCCATAGTGTTTCCTTGCAAATCGAAGTCCTCATTCATAAAACGCTCATTAAATGTTTCCTAATAGATGGGGGAGCTAGCTTAAACAGTTGCTCTTTGAATCTTGTCTGTGCTCTAGGTTATTCTGAAGATGCAGTTGATTCTCGGAAAAAGATCACCATCAAAGCACATAATGAAGAAGCACATTCCTCTAAAGGAACTGTGATGTTACCCATCAAAGTGGGATCTTTGCAGAAGGATACATCATGCCAAGTTATAGACATGGAATTACCATACAACATACTCTTGGGAAAACCATGGATACATGATATGCAAGCTATTCCATCAACATGCCATCAGTACTTAAAGTTTCCCTACAATGGGGAGGAAATCACTATCTCAGCAAACTCAAATCCATTGCAGTGTTGGAGCAATCTGAAATCAGCTCAAGAGATCATTGTTTCACATAACAGAGAGGAAGCATATTCAAGCACACAATCCAAGGAACAATCATTTGCATCAATTTTGTCAAACATGGAAGAACAAATGCAGCTAAAAGATCAAGGGAACAAAGAATATTCATTATTATGGAACAACAAACAAGAGAAACTTGAAATTGAAAGGGATGAAGAAGAAGATATAGTAGTCGATGTAGTTCACACATATGCAGAATAAACGTTAGGAACTAGCCTACTTGAATCAGAATCACATACGGCTGACATGGACTTAACCGAGGATGATCAGGCTTTTCTTGTACAAGGTCATTCTGATGAGAGTATCGTCCTAGACATGGAAATACCTACTGAAAGCTCTGACATCTCTATCATGACTCCCAATATCTTTGAAACATATCAACCTGAAGATCCTTTATCCTTAAGCTATCCTGAACCTATGGACTGAGAAAATGAAGGACATAATGACATTGATACCTTACCTAATGACCATGCCATATCCTTATATCTTAATGAAATCCAACCTGCAACAACTTTCACCAGGGATTCCACGAATGTATCTTCTAATCAAGTGGGTACCAAATCTCCTAGTCGCAAAAGTGAAAATCAAGAAAACAATATTAGGTCTAATGTTGAAAACCATTTATTGGCAACATTAGACTAGGAAAAAGTAAAACTAAAGGACACATCTATTGGTGAAAACCTCCTCGAGGCACCAAAAGATGGGAGATTTGACACCTTACATGTGTACTATCAAGAGAAGTCATCTATCCTAATAGAACCAACAATTATCATTGACACAATCGATCTACATCCAACAACAATCTCTTTATCAGAACCAACAAGGAAAAGATATTTGGAATCCATCAAATGATGGCAAATCAATTTTACCTGGTCATATGCAGACATTCTAGGGTTGGATCCAGATCTTACAATACATCACCCAAATATCAATCCAGGAGCAGACATCAATAGAGGAACACAACATAAATCAGGAAAAGGCATTCTATTTATCAAAATGGCTACAAAATGGAACATTAAACAACTTCAAGTCTTTGGAGACCCTCAGCTCATCATCAATCAAATCAATGATGACTATCAAACAAAAGAGGAAAAGTTGATGCCTTACAAAAAGATGGTGGATGATATCAAGAAATATTTTGTTGAAATCACTATTGAGCAGATTCCCAGAAATGATAACAAAGCAGTAGATTCCATGGCAAAATTTCCTTCTTTATTACAAACACAAGAAAATCAAGAGTGTTATGAATTCCTAGTTGAGGCATTGTCATACCCTTCTCATAATTGTCCAGATTCCCAAACCATCTGCCAACTTATTAGACACGATTCCTCCCACTATGGCCAAACTTACACATACCTGAGAGATAACACCTTACCTCATGACCTATCAAAGAACCAAAAGAGAAACTCCATTCGCCAATCCTCCCATTATACTCTCATCATGGATACCCTATTTAAATGAGGTCTAGACAGTACTCTCTTAAGATGTCTCGAACAAGAAGAATCTGAGAAGGCCTTAAATGAAGTCCATAACAACATTTGTGGCACTCATTCAAGTGGTCTTACCCTTTCAAAAAAACTCATACGCTTGGGCTATTATTGGCCAACTATGGAATGAGAGTCTTTTCAGGTAGCCAAAACATGCAAACAATGTCAAATCCATGGAAACTTGATCCATGCACCAGAACAAGAACTTCATGCTTTGGCAACATCTTGGCCTTTCTGTCAATGAGGTCTTGATCTAGTAGGAAAAATAAATCCTTCTTCATCAAGTGGTCACAAATTCATCCTTGTAGCTACAAAATATTTTACAAAATGGATTGAGTCAGTACCTCTCACAAATATCACAGGAAAACAAATTGCTGCATTCATCTTGAATTACATCATCTGTCACTATGGAATACCAATGACCATTATCACTGATAATGGGTGACCATTCAAGAATCAGGATGTACAAGAGCTATGTGAGAAATTTAAGATCTAGCACAGATTCTCCACACCCTATTATCCACAAGGGAATGGGTAGGCAGAAGCATCTAACAAAACTATTCTAAAAATCCTCAAAAAGACAGTGAACGATGCTGGGAAAGATTGTCATATTCAACTAAACCTTGCTCTCTGGGCCTACTGCACTAGTATCTACACACCAACAGTTGCCACACCTTTCTCTCTTGTATATGGATCAGAAGCCATATTACCTATCGAAGTAGAGATTCCATCTCTACGTGTATCACTAAAAGGTCTCATCCCAGATGAAGAACAAAGAGTGTCTAGACTACAAGAGTTAGAACTAATCCAGGAACAAAGACAAAATGCCTTTGACCATTTAAAGGTATATCACCAAAGAATGTGCCGAAGTTATAATCACAAGGTTAAACCAAGAATCATTCAAGTTGGAGAACTAGTGCTAAAGGAAAATCCATGCAACCAGGCAGATTGAGAAAAGAAAGGAAAATTTGAACCAAAATGGTTGGGTCCATTTGTGGTCACAACAATATTTGGGTCAGGGGCATATTAGCTATCAACACAAGATGAAGATCAGCTCGAGGAACCCATCAATAGCATGCATCTGAAGAAGTTTTATGTCTGAAAAATCCAAAAATAGTGAAAAAGCAGAAAAATCCAAAAACAGTGAAAAAGCAGAAAAATCCAAAAACAGTGAAAAAACAGAAAAATCCAAAAAACAGTGAAAAAAGAAAAATAAAAAAAAATCAAATATGAGAAAAAGTGCAATAAAAATAGATTGTGAAAACCTAGCAAACAGGCACTATCTGTCAACTAGCTCTTCCATCTATTAGTTCATGCATCCTTTTGCTTGCATTTCGCTTCCATCCGCATTGTTCATATCCACCATAAAGCCTTTGTACATACGTAGGCATCCCAAGTGATTTCTTGTCATGGTTTGGATCATTGTATATATCATAATAAAGGTTGTTTCTAGGCTAGGGGCAAAAAGTTTAGATCATTTTGAGCATAATCAAATAGGTAGAACAATGGTTAGACAACACTTGTCAAGTGAAAAACTGAGACACATCCAACGTTGAACATAAGATCACATTGTCAACCATTAAATATTAGATATTAATCTAAACATGACAAAACACATATCTTGACTCATGATTTTAACACTTTGGCAAAAATGGTTCAACTATTTTATTTGGATTTTAGCTATCATGATTTCTGAGTAACTCCAGAATGTCGTTGACTAGAGGAACAAAGAAGGAACATGGTATTTTTCTTGTCTACTATCTGTAAATTAATCATTAATATGTGCAAAGTTGTCTAAGGAAATGATCATCAAAATATCATTGAAGACATTTCAGACTTGCATATAGAAATGGTTAATACTGCCTATTTTACACAAACAACACTCTGGTCATCATGGTTCAATTATACCTTGATGCTTGTGCTAGCTTGCAATATCAAAACACAGGAAAGTAGTGCTCAGGTTATCATGGTTCAATTATACCATTGATATTTGCACCCACTTCCCACATTTTAAAAGCTCAATGATGAAACAAAGCAATGACTTCATGACCGATCTGATCACTGCATTGCATTTCTTTTTTTGCATTTGCATTTAGCTTGCATTTCATTCTTGCATGGGATCACAAAATCTCATCTTATCCAAGGCCAAATCTATCGCAAGAATCATCAATGTATCATCATAGGTGTATGCACAATCAGAACGAGGGTTCTCATCTCTCCAAATATTGTCGACCCAATGCAAATCTTACGTTACCCCCTCAAATATGAACCCACATCAGCATCTAAATCTTCCTGCAATAGGATATCAACAAAATGTCAGTTTTTTTATCTCATCTGATCCATTCTATCATGTCTTATATAGGATGAATCCTTCCTGGAACCAGACATTTTGATCAAGTCTTATAAAGGATATATCATTCCTGAAACCAGATGCTTTGATCATCTTTGTCTTATACATAAGGTGTCATTCCTGAAACCAGACTAAATCTTGATCTTATCAATCTAATCAATCTTATCAATTCAATCAAGCTTTATCAATCATCACATCAAGAACCACATCAATGTGATTAAAGAACTTGCACTTTCATCAACCACACTTGCAGGAATCATCCATTAGTTTATTGGGAAATCAATTTCGCAAAGATCCAAAAACTCCAAAGGTCAATTATCTCAATTGATCTCCCAAGGGGGCATCATCGAACCACATGTCTATCAATCAGTGTCTGGGGCATCATATTGAAGTTTATCATCTTAAACATCAAATCCACATCATATCAGCATCATATCATCTCAAACATTGAATCCGCATCATATCGAAATTTATCATCTCCAACATCAAATCCGCATCATATCGAGATTTATCATCTCCAAATCAAATCAGTATCACATTGAAACCAAATCCGCATCAAAACAAGATTGAATCTGCATCCTCTCAGAATAAATATCAACAACATCATCAATCAAGTTTTCTTTTAACCAACATGTCGTCACACATCACTTCAAAGAGGGGCAAAATGTATACACCTAAAAATGGTCTAAAGATAATTAATTAAATACGCAGTTATTTGATTAATTTCCCTTCCCAATTAATTGAATTCACAAGTAATTTAATTAATTTCTCTATTCATCTACTAGTAAATAAATCTAAATGATTTATTTATATAGTTCATCTCACATACTCCATTGATTAATTAATTCTCAATTAATTAATGTCTCCTCATACTAATCAATTCTTCTAATCCCTAATTAAGATTAACAAACTCAAGTTTGTTGAGATTAACTACCCATTTTCCAATTATTTGAATTTCTAAATTCAAATGAGCACATGGCTCCTAACTTTAACCACCCAACCTAACCATCCCCTAACTTAACCCATTTAATCTCATCTTGGGTTTAACTAACCCTATTCTATCTTGTACATTCTAACCTCCTTATCCTAACCTCTCATGGTGTGGATATTCTCTCATTGAGACACATGGTACTTTTGCCACATGTCTCCTCCCTTGGACACTTGCCCTGTCATGAGCAAGGCTCCTTGACACTTGTCACCATAGAGATGACAAGTGTCCCTTCCTCCAACCTCTTCTCCAACTTCCTCAATCTTGGCCCTTGATATCTTCAGATCAAATCTGGACTGTCGATTCCTGCCACCTCAACTTTGGCCTTGGAATTCCTATAAATACCCCTCATTTTGGAGCAATATGGATCCAATATCATATCAATTTATGCATTGTTATTATAGGCATATCGATCCTATCTCATATCAGTTTAGGCATTGTTACTATAGGCATTTGCATTTCACTTATCTAGTAATTAGCTTTGGATTTATCATAGCATGTTCATCTAGGTTATTAAATCATGCATTTCATATCATCTCCATAGTTAATCATGATCAATTAGCTACTCAACTCTTGAGTTGTCATTTTGGAGGTCATTTCTCCACTGAGAGCCCATCAATCCAACACTTCCAAGGTCCTCAAGAATAGAGGAAAATGGGACATTTCAAGGAAGGCTTATGGTTTGCATCTTTGATTTAGTTTTCAATTAAGCTTTCAATTATGTTTTTATTGTCTCATTATATGTGTATTCCTCTTATACTAACCACATTTTTAGCATCACAATACTAATTCACCCCCCCTCTTAGTATTCATCAGAATCAAAGTAGGAGCAGATGATCTAGATGCCATGTCAGAAAATACTGGAAGGTAAATGCCGATGGATGATTTGAGT
The DNA here is from genome assembly GCF_030272615.1 of Cryptomeria japonica. NCBI lineage: Eukaryota > Viridiplantae > Streptophyta > Pinopsida > Cupressales > Cupressaceae > Cryptomeria > Cryptomeria japonica. Next base: position 76,663,994 of record NC_081413.1, read on the forward strand.
ACTTCAGATAATTGCTTGAAATCCTCTCTCAATGCTTTGCTCGCTCTTAATTTGCCTTTACTTCACTCTGATTGCTTGAATTCTTGGTGAGTGAAAATGAATTCACTTACCCTTTTTTATCAGCGAATAAAACCCTAATTTCTTGTAATTAATGCTTCACCAACAACCCTATGGATGTCAGTTTCACAGCTATGTGCCGAGGTAACCTTCATTGATGATGAACACATTTCTCTAGATCTCCTTAGATCTCTTCTGGGGTAATATGCAAAATTTAGCAATGAATTTGCCAACCCCTAAGGCTTATGCCTCAGTTATCGATGGAATTTCTTGCTGGTGGAGGAATACCCTGTTCTACCGATGGATTTGCCGGTATAGATCCATCTCCACTTTGTTCTTTAGATTTTCTAACCCATCTCTTGGTGTGATCTTGTTTTATTTCATCTACCTTCTTCTTTCTTTTCTCATTGTCTTTATCATCATTAGCCGGTTGAGTGTTTCTTTTGCAATACTTAGCAATATGACCTATTTTATTGCATGCATAACATTTAACATTGTTCTTTTGAATTGCTTTGACATATTCGGTATTATTATTTATTCACCTATAATGATTAGCAAAATATCCAAACTTTCCACATGCATGACATTTAAAATTCATTCTGCAATCTTTTGATCTATGACCATATTTCTTGCAGTTTGTGCATTGAGTGGGAACAAAATTGTAGTTTTGATTTACCTTATTTCTACATTGTTTAGCCATATTCCCAAATTTATTGCAAACAAAACATCTACCATTGAATTTATAAGCATTAGATTGCCTTACCAGTTTCCTCTATTCTGATGAGTTCTGCATACCGGCTATTTGATCTTCATTTGCAGTACCTAAGATTTCACCTTGTAAAAATCCAAGTCCTCTAGAATCATCAATCGGTCTTTGTCTTTTCAGTAAGTCATCCAACTGTGTAACACTGATCCTAAACTTTTCTTTATACTCACTTGTAGTTGTCAGATCATCTCTTAGAGTAGCTACTTGCCTTTCAAGTTCTTATTCATTATTCTGGGAGTGTGCCAAAACAGTTCTCAACAAATTGTTCTCATGAGTCAATCTTCCACATTCATCAAATTTGTTCTTCAGAGATAAAGCAAGATTATCTACCTTCTTCTTTCTATCCTCAATATCTTTTGATAATCTCATGGTCAGATCTTGCATTTCATTCTTCATGAGCATGTTTGGTTGACTTAGTTTCTGACATTGTTCCTTAAGAGCATTCTTCTCCTCATCATCTAGTTGTTGTAGAAGTTATTTTCTCTTGACTTGAGTAGATGATAACCTTTCTTGCAGGATAAGAATAAATTCATTTTCAAAATTCAATTTTTCTTGCAATTTCAAGTTCTTCATCCTTTCAGCATCATAATCCTCAAGAGCCATCTCAAGTTGCTTCTTCATAGCCATGTTCAAAGATTTTGATTTCATGATCTTCCTCAAGCTATTAAACTTATTTCGAAGTACCAGGCTCTAATACAAATTGTTGGGATCTAAGAACACTGAGAGGGGGGGGTTGAATTAGTGTTCTACCAAAATGAACAGTTATTAACTTTCTATACCATGCATGTCTGTACCGGTAAATAAATAAGCATATAACAAGAAGCAAATAAACCATACACATAAATGAATAGCATAACACACATAATTTATACATGGAAAACCTCAATGAGGAAAAACCACGATGGGATTTGTGACCCACAATATCAGTTCTATCATGCCCAAACTTTTGGGCATGAACAGGATAATATTTTTTTTAAAATTCATAGCTTAAAACATTAAAATGCTAATATGAAATGCTTTAGAATGTTTTTGTCTTAACTATGTCTGAGTTAACTTAAAACACTAACTCAAGTAAACGATAAATAATTTAAAATTAAATGCGGATTACTAAATGAATTAATTTATTATCTCATCAAATTTAGTCAATAGTTCAATTAAATCAAAAACTCTATTAAATAATTCACAAAGGTAATTTTGATCACTAATAACCATTAATTACTTTTAGGAACCAATTAATTTAGTCCTAGCACTTGGATTCATTAATGTCTATATTTTTATTATATTATTTAATTAAAATGCGTCTAGACTAAATCGACTAGACGGGTAATTACATACATAAAGAATATTTTCGTATATAATTTAATCTCATCAATTACCTCAATTTTATGTGGACTATATATATCTCCTTTATAGTCAAAATAACTTAGAATAGTTTTTTTCTTTTATAAGTCCCTAAGTATTTAATCTCAAATTTAATTAAAACTTTAAAAAGAAAACAAACGTCATAATAAATTATGTCCATATGTTTATTAAAAAACATATATAATTTATGACCACCTAATAAAAATATTTAACCTACAATTATCCATTCCTATTCTTAAACTATATATATATATATAAGTATGATCTTACTTGTTATATTTTATCCATACAAAAAAAAATGCTAAATAAAAAAAAAATATATATATATATATATATATATTATTTTAATGCCCTACATTTTAAAAGAAGCCTCTTCTTTCTTTTTACTACCCTAGCCCTACTCGAGCTAAGGTTTTATTCCTTATTTTTCCTTGTGTTATGCAGGGGGGGCCGAATAGATACAATGGAGGAGGCGGCATTTTTGTTGGGTTGCGGTAGTTCTCGGGGACACCGCTCACTGTGGGTTATCACAGTGGCCCCCCACAGTGGAGGCTCCCCACCCACACTGTCCATTGTGCCAAACACAGTGGTTTGGCCTTGGTTCGACCCGAAATCCTATTCGATGGGATATATATATATATATTTATATAGATAAACATATTATATATATAAGTATATATATGTATATATGCATATATATATTTATATATATATAAATATATTGTATATACAAATGCATTTTAAATATGATTATAAGTATATATTTTCATACATTCGATGCTTAAGGAAAAATTAGAGCTAACATTACTATGCATTTAATTTATATTTTTTTTTTTGAACTTTTAAAATTGAGTGATTACATTATTCTGAATTAAACCCATGTAATTTTTTTTTTTAAAATATCTTGTTGCTAAATCATAGATGTACTATTTTAACCTTAGATTTATTTTCTACATAAAGTAAATGATAGAATTAAATAATTTTATACAACAACTATAAAAATATATTTCTATTTAAACTAGTTAGACTATCTAACTTAGATTTAATTTCTGCAAATAAATGAAAGAAACAATGACAGAGTTTTTAATATACTATATTTGCATTTCCATAAATAGGACTAAATAATTTATTTCTAGCTTTCTATCATTCATGCTTTTCTAATACTTTCTTTTCCAATGATTCAATGCATAAGGAAATAAATGAACCCTTATTTACAAAACAACATGCATGCAACAAATTTTATTTTAGCAACTATAGGAACTTAATCCAAGATAAACCTTTCATTTTTGCAACAAAATAATGGTTAATAACAAAACAATATATCTTCTCAAAGTATATTTAAAGTACATTCCAGGCAACCTTACAAATGGATCTCTTATTTCTAATAATGAGGACTTTTAAATAACAATGGGTACATTTTCTTTTCAAAGAAATTACAATATATAGTTTCCTTTTTTCATTACTGCAACTTAAAATATAAGCTAGTCCATTTCCCAATCTTTTTCTGCACACACAAATCCTGCAACTTCTACTGGTTCTTTTCTTTTCTTCCAATCTACCTATAGATGAATCAAAAGCTATGACCATGGAGTGCTCACCTCCTAGCCTAGGCTAACTAGTAGCCACCCCTGAGCTTGGAGAACCAAGCCCTATATAGGTAACACATATGCAAACACAAAAACACACAGAAAAAACAACCACATACACATTCCCAGTCTAGGCTACACTACACCACACATGTGATGACTATACATGGGTGGTAGTGGACCAAATACCCTGAGGAGACTGCAAGTATAGTAAAACTCAAGGCTAGCTCATGGAAAACAATGATAAATCATAAGTATAACAACCCCACAACCTTATGCTCCCCAAGGCATTCATGCCTTATTTCCCTCTGTATGACCCCCAAATGCATAAACAATCCATTCAGCAAGGGTTACATAGGAATCCCTTGAGATCACTCTCTTAACAAGAGCCTCTCACTCGAGGGCTATCAAACTTCTACAACCCAAAGGACCATCCTCTCTCCTAAGAGTAGGAGGTCGTCCTTACTCCCAAAACACAGTATATACGTAAGAGTAAAATGTAGAACACAAAATAAATTTTCATAAGGGAAAAATACAAGAAACAAGCCTTCTCACACATGCAATTCTTTTCAACATAACATGCAATATAAAAACATAAAAAAGAGAATTTTAACCAACCTTCAACTGCCCAAAGGTATGCTAGATAAGTTGAGGATGAGCAGCCCAAATCCACAATTCCTTGCTTCTCTACACTTAGCCAAATTCCTAAAACCAAATCTATCTTTTCTTTCAAAAATTATTGTCTCAAAAAATGGAGAGTGGGTGATTACCCACAAAATATCTCATTCTTTCCTAAAAAGGCCTTAGTGAGAGTTCTCACAGGTTTCTAAAATTGAAAAAGGAAAAGTCTGAAAAAGATCCAAAAGGATCTCTCATCAAAAAGGAAAGTTAACAACTTAGGTGATGCCTTCTAATTTTCAATTTTCGCTCAACTTAGGAAATCCACTTTTTAGGGTGTCTAAATGGTCACATGGGAGTTGAAACATGCCTAAAATTACTCCTAACCCTTAGGTATACCTTATGGGCTTTAGGAAACACTCTTAAACTACCCCTAGGTGTCCATTTAACCCCTTTTAAACCCCTCTGAAGTTAATTTTCTGGTCAAACTTAAGTTGACCACCCCAAAGATTCTCTTCCCAAGGAAATCATGGAATCACATTAAATTAATTGAAAAAGCTATGGTTAAACAACTCCCTCCAAGAGACAATTTAAATAAAACCAAAACATAAATCAACACATGTGTCAAGTGACACAATAAAAATACTTTTACAAAATTATACATGAAATCTTGTCTCTTGTTGGATTTACACAAATAAATAAATTCAATATAACACACATGCAACATCCACTTTTACAAATAAAATACTATACAAACGAGGTGTTGTCTCTCCAAATAGACAAACCCTGGTTTTACGAATGTACATAGGTCTAGGTTTTCCATAATATTTCAATGGTCACATGGATAATTTTCCTGCACATCTCAATTACACATTAGTAATTCCAAATAACCTCATATAATATAAAACACATGAATAAGAATACACATCAAACACTCTGCATACAATATACATTTAAACAAATCAATACATCTTACATCCAAACAACTCCACATAAGCAAATATCATAATTCTCATAATTTTGATCCACACATAAAACATGCATCCTATTTCTATCATCATAGTAAAGTCCTGCAAATCCAATAATGACATATATCATCTCAAATTTATCCTATTCTAGAATCATGTAGAGTTCTATATCATAAAGCATATAAATGAAGCATCAACATATAGCAATGTTATCCAAATCATGGAATCATATAAGTTCTAAATCCATAATGCATAAAAATAAAGCATCCATAATAGTCTCAACATAAAAATCACTGAAATGCTAGACTGAGTCGGGGTAGGGCCTCACAAGTTCACTAGCTATATGAAAAGATATTACATAAAATAGGGGCCTGCACTTGCAGGAAGGCACACTTCCTAGAGAATACTACTCATCACTAAAGAGTTTCACTGACTACAAGCTTTCTTCCAAAGTAAATTACTGAAAATGAACTTAGGAATGCATCTTCTATGCCAGATAGAGTTCTGGTTCTAGTTTTGTATTGTACTAGCTCACAAACTTGAACTATTACTAGTATTACTTCTCCTCCAAGAATGCTTTCCAAGCTATCTATAGATCATTGCATGATATAATTTTTGAATACAAAAATGATCTCCATATATACATTTCTCATCTCATGGTTCTGTTATACCTATATATGTCTATCATCTATTCCATCACAATTATCATTATCATCCTCTTAAATTGACCTAGCAGACCGGCTTATATACCTATTACACATGATATGCCTTATGTCAGCTTACAATGCAATTACAAAAGATATTCGATGTTGGCCTCGACAATAATTACAAAAATGATTTACTAAATAAATCCTCCTTGACATTGGCTTCCTTGAAGTATTGATGTCAGTGTTGGTTCCAGTGCTGGTGTCAATGTAGGCCTGAATGCTTCCAATGCTGGTTTGTGACTTCCATTGGATCTTGTTGCCATCAATGAAAACAAAATGAATCCAATGAGTGCCAATTGCCAACAGATAAAGAATTTGGCCATATGATGAAATTGAAAGTTGGGGAAATTGATCCCATTGTTTCAACATACATTGGAGTCGACATTTTAAAGTTTAATAGAGAATAAATAATTAGAACAGTAAGGGAAATAGATCAATACAAAGGATTGTATGAGGAAACCATAAGAAGAAGTGGACAATCTATTCTAATGATACTTTCCCTTGATAATTTAAAATAGAAAAATAAATTTGAAGAACTGCAACAAGAAAATCAGAGAATTCTTAAACAAATGCGGAATGTAAGAGTTGATATTGCCTCTTTTCTATTGAATAAAAGATTTGAAAATTTGAAAGGATATTTGGATGAGTTCCAGGTTGTTTTTCAAAAGAATATGGATAATGCTATATCACATAATAGGATAAAGAACAAATTGGGAACCAGACTACATGACAAGACTTTGGAAGGGACAAATGCTAAAGAAATTGAGAAGATCAAAAGGCTACTTGCAAAACATGGAAAATTTGATGTAGAGTTACAAACTGAATATGATGAATGTAAGGACATAGTCCAACATGGTATCCCAATGCTAATTGATTAGAGGGGAGAAATCAAGAATGAAGACAAGTGAATTTCAGAATGCCAAAATCTACTTAGTGTTGCCCTTGATGCTTCCTAATCAAATGGAATTGATTTGGAGGAAACAATTACACAGATGGAACAATTTGTCACATAGAAGATCGTTGTTAGGGACCTGATCCATGATGTAGACACCTAAAAATTAGAAAAGTACTTGGAGCATATTTAGAAATGTGGTGAGATACTTGGGGATTGAAATTGTTTTCTAATATTGTAAAATATTATCTTCAATGTTTTTATGTAATATGTCTAGTAGTTAAGTTAGTTTTAGTTAGTTAGTTTTTAGTTAGGAGTTTAGGTCTTAGTTTAATTCCAAATGAAAGGGTATGCCCTTTCATTTTGAAATTGAATCCTCATCTATTTATTGGGGATCCTTTTGATGAGAAGACATTCATGATCATTCTGTTCAAGATGCATTTTATATAAGTCCTTTTGAAGTTTGTTTTCTAGAAATGCCAAAACTGGCGAATGACATTACACTGTACTGAAGCCAGTTGATTATATTATGCTTATTTCAATATAAAGATCACATGTTCTACATCTTTGATGGTATCTATCTTTGTAATTGTTTGATTAGTTCCCTATGATAAATCTATTCAGTTAGATTGTTTCAATGTGCTATCTCACGTTATTATAATTTTAATTAGGTTTCTATTTGAATATCAGTTTGAAGGATTGGTTGTCAAACATCACGCTGTCTTATTGGTCTTCTAGAGAAAATTTAAATTCAATAAGACTAACTACAACATTATATTTGAATTATAATTCATGTAGATGCCTTTGAAGTGATGGTCTTGTTTTAAAGAGCAAGTTTAATAAGACTGTCTCCAGCGTTATATTCTAGAAATGCCAAACTGGTGAAAATACATTATGTTATATGTAATCAATTGATTATCTTATGTTTATTTCAATACAAAGATCAAGTGTTTTTCATCTCTGATGGTATTTATCTTTTTGAATGTTTGATTAGTTCCCTATGATAAATCTATTCATTTATATTGTTTTAATGTTCTATCCTATGTTATTATAATTTGGGTTAAGTTTCAGTTTGATTATCAGTTTGAAGGATTGGATGTCAACCTTCATTTTGTCTTATTGGTCTTTCAGAGAAAAGTTAAATTTAGTAAGACTACCTGCAACATTATGTTAGGGGTGAAGGCACTGGTCTACTATTGTTTGAAGATAATTTAATCAGGTATTTTCAGAGTAATATCAATTAAGAAATCATACTTATAATAAAGTAACCTTTTATTTAAAGCATTCATTTACAAGAAAGCAATTCAAAGTTTTCAGTAATTATTTAATTGAAGTGGCAATCTCAGGAATCATTTTCCCTCTAATGTACATAAACCTTAGAAACATTCAATTCCAATTAGGCATATTTGACAACAACAGGATTAATACCTATCAAAAGTCTCTTCTCAATCTTCAAAATACCCTTACAAGACAACAACTTAATAGAAACCAACCATACTTTGAGGAAGACAAACATGAAAAAGGCTGCCCTTACCTTGTAATGAAGCCAATCTCTCTAATCAATCTCTTGATATCATTGTTATAGACTTATCCTCCAGGTTTTTCCCACACTGGGTTTCCTCGTTAAAATATTGTGTTATGGTGTGTTTTTCATGTGGTTGTTTTTATCTTTGTTTATTGCATTTCTTTATATTTATTGGTATAGAGTATTAATATGTTCTACATGTTTTAAGTTAAGAAAATCTTATTACTGGTTAGATACCGATTCACCCCCCGCTCTCAGCATCTGTGGGAATCCTAACAACCTCCAACTCAAAATGATTCTGCATGATAGAACCAATATCCATTAGGACTCATTTCACCTTGTGTTTTATGATGATGAATTTAATGTGTAGGAAAAAAATTATGGGATTGTGAGGTGTGTTGTGGCTCTTGGTCAGTATCTTTTGACCATTGGCCATGGTTGCAACATTATGTTGTCATGGCAAAGAGATATTATCATTGAAGATTCATTCACTAGAACATTTCCTTAGTCCAGATGATAAGTATGAAGTTGTCAAATAGGTAATGGTTATAGTAACCAACCAAGTTGGTGTTGACATAAACCTAGTAGCATCACATGAATGGATGTTTTCTCCTCTGCAATTTGTAGCTAGCCTTGGACCTATAAAAGTTTCTTCCATACAAAGGGATATTTTGAGGGCTGGAAGGGTTTACAGTTGGAGAGAATTGTTGACCCCTCTAGAAGCCATGAAGCAACTTGTGTTTATAATTGGCAGCCACAAAATGGAGAGGTTAAGGAGGTTGAGGATCCATATTTTTCCAAAGTGAACAAGAGAATGCAAGGAAAGAAAAGGAACTTGCAAAAAAATCTTGATGACAAGAATGAAAGGACGAGCCTCTTGTATAGTTGCTGCTGAGCATCTATCTGCAGAGATTGTGCTCTAATAATTACCCTAATTTTAAGTTTTACTCATTATTGATGCATTTAATATTATTCTATGGAGGTTTTAGGGGTATGTGGCCTGAGGAATTGAGGCTTAACATCAGAAACAACCAAGGGGAGGAGAAACCTATTCAATTATGGACATCTATTTGGGATTCTTATTACACAAGATCAAATTATATCAAATTTGAGGAATGGATAGTAAAGACAATTTATCGGATGTATGGATTTCCTTGTGATGGATCAATCTTAGATGATATTAAATATTTTTAAGACCTAAATATTTTGATGACCGAAAGATAGTGAATCATAATTGGGGAGATTGGTATGTCCAATGACTTCTCCTTATAACTGGTAGCTATAGAATGGAGAGGTTAAGGAGGTTGAGGATCTATATTTTGCCAAAGCTGATACCATTAAACAAAGTGAACAAGAGAATACAAAGAAAACAAAGGAACTTGCAAAAAAATCTTGATGACAAGAATGAAAGGACCAACCTCTTGTACAGTTGCTATTGAGCATCTATCTACAACAATTGTGCCTGCTTACTCCTAAATTCTGCACCTTGAGCCCACGTATAATGATGGAATGTAATTACTTTTTTTTTAAAAATATGTGTTTGTCAGAATTCCAAAGTGAAATATGAAATCTGGACTATTGGCATAAGTCAACCCAAGGGTAACACACAATTAGAAGCATGTGATTAGGATATAATACACCGATGAAGTCCATCGATAGAACACAGACTAGTGGCAATGGAGAAATCTTGTATTGTCGACAGTCAGTTATTCTATCAGTAAGGCTTATCCCGCTGGACACTAGCAAAATTAAAATACATTAGAAAAGGTTATGCAGATAAAGGGTCAAAGCTTATGTCGAGGAGAAATAATGTATCAGGAGGAGCTACACTGAGGGAAAAGACATCAAGGAAATTATGTTGATTAGGTGAACACATTTTAAGCTATCTCGATGCTTGATGAGACTAGCAGGATAACTCGCACCGATCAACAAGAAGAGAGCTCATCGACTTATGTTATCCTGATGAGTAAGAAGAAATAAAGAGGCTATGCAAATCATCGAACCAACATATGTCGATCAACAAGTAAAATATGTGTTCGTCGGGATGTCGACGAGAAATTTAAACAAGTCCAAATCCTGACAAACATGAGGTATACTTTAAAAAAATAAATTAATTAATCTGACAAAGCAAAAGAAATACCATAGCTAGTCGAAAACGTTCGTCAATTTTTCATCCGAATTCTGATGTGAAATTTTAACACGTCGGAATTCCGACAAACACGGGGTAATTTTTGAAAAAAAAAAAAAATTAATCCGACAAAAAAAAATAAATCACATAGCTCGTCGGAAATCACTAGTGTCTTGAACATTTGTCATTGATGTCAAAGGAGGAGAGAAGCATTTGAAAAACCTTGAATAGTTTTGAGTTGTCTGTCAAAGGGGGAGTTGATCCTTGTGAGTTTGAGGGAGACTATCGAGAGTTGATTTCTTTTTTTGCATTGATTATTTTTCACATTTATATGTTTCCATCAATGGAAAAGGGGGAGATTTTTGGATATTGGCTAATATGTTGTCATTGATGTCAACATGTGTGGAGATTGTTGGAAAGTTTTCTATGTATTCCAGTGTTGCAATTTGATTGGATGAGTTGGTTTAGCTTGTGTGTTGCAGATGACCTGATGTGGTTTAAAGGGTTTCTAGTATGTTGTCTATAGATGGTTCATTCCCATTTGTAGAGGTTTGTATGATGATTTGATCGAGTTATGAGTGTTGGCATATGCACACTCCAATGAGACATTGGAGGTGATTGAAGGTTTTGTCATTGATGGAAACCTTACAATCCTATGGCATCGACAAGGCATTACATCGGCAAGGCTTTACACTGGCATGATAGTTCACTGGCATCAATGATCAGACTCTACACTGACACTCAGGACACCGACACCGACACAAAGAAAGGAAGTATACCGACACAAAGGCCAACTAGATTTTATTATATTATATTTTGTTTATTATTGTAAAAACTTTGTAAGCTAACTTGGCATGTTGTAAAATGACTCTTATATATAAGAGAGATCATTGTAGACATTTTGGAATGGAAGAAAGTGATGTAAGTGAAAAGGAAAAATATCAAGCCAGACCTATTATGCGAAATATAGGTTAAAGGGTTTATGTAAGAAGTAGAGCAATAACTGGTACTGAATCAAGAATTATAGATGCTATTGTAAAGTAGTACAAGTTATTGGATTTGTATAATCCATATTGTAAGCCAATGAGACATTCCATTGAGCAGTGAGCTCTAGGCAGTTGGCCTTCTTGCATGTGTAGGCCCCTCTTGTAAGTAATATTCTCTTATTGGCTAGTAAGTGAATATTGTGGGTCACAAATCCCACCGAGGTTTTTCCCACATCGGGTTTCCTCGTTAAATATTTTTGTTATGGTGTGTTTTTCATGTGGATGCTTTTAATTCTATTCATTACGTTATTTCTTGCATACTGGTACACTGTTATAATATGTTCTGCATGTTTTAAATTGAGCAATTCTAATTACCGGTTAGATACTGATTCTCCCCCCCTCTTAGTATCTGTGGGATTCCTAACAATTGGTATTAGAGCGTGGTCCTCTATTTTTAGAAGCCTAACAACTTGAGGAAGATCTTGACACTGGTAAAGATGGAAAATCTGATGAAGCAACTTGAAGCAGCTCTTTCAAACTATGATGCAGAGAAATTAAAAAACATCAAACTAGAAGATGATCTAAAAGCAACTCAGGATATCATTCAGGCACTCCAAGAGAATCTTACTATTGCAAGAAACAAGAGAAGAGAACTTTGTGAAAAGATGCAAAATGAAAATGATGAAAAGGAATCACTTAATGATATGTTAAGCAAGCTGAAACTAGAGAACATAACTACAAAGAATGAGATGCAGGATATGACTATGAGATTTTGTAAAGAGATTGAAGATAGGAAGAAGAATGAAGAAGAATTGACCAGAAGACTAAGTGATGCAGCAAATGAGAACACAAGACTGAGCTATGAAAATGACATGTTGAAGATAGATTTGATGTAGACTCAGAATGACTCAAATGAATTGATGAGATAGAAAAAAGTCTTAGAAAGAGAACTAGAAACTACAAATCAACATAAAGAAAAATTCAAGAAAAGATCAGAGGAACTTGGCACCTTGCTAAATAATCAAAAACCTAAAGGTGACACTTCTGAAATTGGCTTTGAAATTGGAGAAAGCTTCTGTACTACAAACACATAGGATCTTAGCAAACTGGTAAGGCAACCTAATTCTTATAAATTCAATGGAAAATGATTTAACTATAATAAGTATGGTCATAGAGAAAATGAATGTAGATCTAGAAATTATTAGAATATCAACACACCCACCAGTCAATGTTCTAAATGCAACAAAGTTGGTCACAACTCTGAAAATTGCAGAATGAATGTGAGATGTTATGTTTGTGGAAGATTTGGACATTTATCTAATCAATGCAGAACACAAACCGGCATAGGTTATGGAAAAGCTATTCAAAAGAATAATGTGACTTGTTATGCATGTAACAAGATTGGGCATATTGCAAAATTTTGTGGAAGTAAAGGATCACTAGCAGACAACAAAAGTCCTAGCTTGAAGGGTAAAGAAAAAGTTGAAGAGGTTAAGCAAGAATTCTCAAAACAATGGATTAGAAAAGCTGATCTAAATATTGGGAATACTCCTGCACCGGTAGAACCAATCAATGCTTCACCAGTAGGACAGAGTGATGCTTCATCGATAGGACAAAGCAGTGCTCCACTGGCAGGAAGTTCTTCATCCAATTGAAGAAAGTTTCCTTGAGGGCTTGGCAATCTAATGGCACATGTGATATTATTCCCTTAGTTAGAGATGAGAAGTTGGAAATTACTTATTATCGGTAGACAATGTTAAGTGAATACTTAACTGACATGCATTTAATGTGGTAGATGGAAAAGTAACACTATAAATTTGAGGTTTTGGCTCCATTTCATTTCACCGAGATTTCTAACCTACAAAGAGCGCAAAGATTCTGAGCTAAGGAATTTTGAGCAAGAGGCAAGAAAACTTCAAGAAATCATCCATCCTAAAGGAAGTAAAAGGTATTTTATCATGGCATCCACTTCTGCACTTGAATATATAGCAAACCCTACTATTGTCGAAGTTATAAAAAGACCTAGGCCCATATTTCAATTAGTTCCTGAAATAGCAAAGAAAGATGATACTTTAGGTGCTTTTTCTCAAATTCCTAACGGAGTTGTTTATGCTAAAGACCCCAAAATTTACATTCACTGCAACATTGAGGAACTAGGAGATGAGGAGATTAAAACCATGTTTAAAACTGTCATATGTGATAACTTCGGAAATGTGAAACCAGAACATAAGATCATTGAAACCCTAGGATTTATAGAGATCCTTAGCATTCCTGAATTCCCCAAGGATGTGATTAGGATAGTCTTAAGCAGGGTACATGGTGATTGTTTTTGGTTAGATGCAATTCACAAAATCACCAAGGAAGCTATGAAAGCTATCACAGGGTTACCGACCACCGGTAAAAGGCCAGACAAAACTAAGAAGGTTTCCAATGACCTAGTTACTCAGTTAACTGGTGCAACATCTGATAAAAGGTCCTTAAGAATCAATGATGTAAAAGATACTAATGTAAGATTTATTAGCATGATATTAGGATATAAGGAAAATCATGCAAATAGACTCAATTCAGTGTCAAGTCTATGCATTAAGATTTCTTATGACATGGTCATAGATAATGCAAAGATTGATATATGTGAGTGGTTGAAGGACAAATTAATTGACAACTTAGGCAAGATTAAGAAGGACAAGAAAGGAACTTTTAGGTTTGGAAATCTGCTAGTATGTCTGATGATACACATAACCAAATAGGTTCTTGGTATAGGCTATAAAGAACTTGGATATGATATACCGGTAGATAAATAGCTAACAAAACTATTAAATAATATGGGAGAAGATAAGGAAAACAACATCCATGATTTCTTTCAAGCACTTAAGGCCAAAATGAAGAAAAGAATCAGATTATCACAAAAGATTGTTGACAAATATAAGGATGAAATATGCTTTGTAATCAAGAAGGATGAGATCTGGATGGAAGCAGTCATCCCTAGGATAGTTTGGGTAATAGAGATGGGCTATGAAACAAATGATCATATAATTGAAACTTATGCTAAAGCACTTCTTGAAGCCCCTAAAGAACCTAAGGAAGAAGTATTTGGTAGTGCAGAAACTATTGAAAGCCAAATACAATCTAAGAAAAGAGTGAAAAAGGGTTGAGGTAGTTGTAAGAAAAGGTTCTAGGCAAGCAAAGGAAATCAAGGATAAAGTAATGGAACAAACTGGTATAACAGAAGATGAGTTAGCAGCTTGACAACCTAAAACTCACCTATCATCGATAGGCACATCTTCAAAGAATGACATTCCTACAACTTTCAAGAGAGTTGTAAGGAAAAGAGATCCCTCATTGGCAACCACACGTTCACCACAAGACAAAAACAACAAGTAGTGAGATCTCTGGTAAGAAAGGCTGCACCAAAGAAGAAGAAAGTGACACTCAAGAAGAAGAAGAGGACAAATAAGGACTTGGCCCCTCTTGATATACTAATTGAATGAAATTACAGAGGAAGGGAAATTGAAGAATATAGAGAAACTATATGACACTCTGATAGCAGATGAAAAAGAACAAGTAGAAAATAGTGTTATATTACATATGGACATGTATAATAAATTTTTGATGGAAGTTGTAGATGAAGTACCAGATGAACTATTCAAAAGATTGGAAGCAAGGAGACAAGCAGTAATAGAACTTGAAAAGAAAATCAAGATAGAAAAGCTACTTGTTGTATATCTAGTGAATTCACCCAAAGCAATTGATGACTTAATTGCTGAAGCCAACCAGTTAGTATTTTATACTACACACCGACACATTTCTTTAATGGTTGGAAGAGTTAATGAGGTGACTGAAGAGACAAAAAATGCATGGGACATTTTCCTAGTAGAAAAAGAAAAATAGGAGGAATACCGAAACCCCAAAACAATAAAGGTATATCAGAAGGAAAGAGACAAGGGTAAAGGAAAGGTTGGTGGACCTTTGAGTATAAAAGTTAAAGATAACTTATCCCCACTACCTCCTTCTACATCACTGGTAAAAACTACAAAAGATCAACCGATAGTTGAAAGTATGGATGTAGAGGATGTTAGTCCTAATCTCAAAGTCTTATATATAGTGGATCTTGATACTCAAAAGATCAACATTGTGGTAGATAAAGATATAGGTGATAAGACTGAAATGGCTAGTGAGCCACCGACAGCTGAGAAAACTGATAACACATAGGAGAAACTAGTAGATGACAAAGAGTAACAGGTAGAAACTTAGACTTAGACTAAGACAATGCAACAAACAGAGCAAAAGGTTCCGGAATAGGAACAACAATAGAAATAGGAATAGGTTCATGAGGAAACAGTGCCACCGGCAACTTGTGAAGTACACAAACCATTGCTTAAGGAAATGCAAACACAAACAGACCTACCAGAGGTCAATACAAGCTTGGTTACTTCCACTGGTAGTATTAAGAATGTAGGTTCCTCATCATCAGGCTACAAATCAACTAATGTGACTGAGGTACTCTTAGATTCCATTAAAAAGATAACAGACTGCAACTCACAAGCTTATAAGGCAATAGATGACACCATACCAATTTTGAAGGTAATTGCTCCTAACTGTAATATAGACAATCAAGATTCTTTAGGACAACTTGATACCTTGTGTAAATATATCACAGAAAACATTGAGAAAATAAAGGAAGAGACACTGAAGGATAAATTGGAAATTGAAAAGCAAAGATTCTTTGATGAGTAGATAAAGAAGTGTACTAGAGATTTTGACACACTTCTACTAGAACTGTGTAATATATTGAAAGAGTACAAAACTCTGTACAAAGACACTTGTAAGACAAACTTTTTGACTGTAGATATAGATAAGAAGATGAGCAAGGTATGGGATGAAATCAATAAACTTGCAGATAATTTTGTTAACTCACCTGATACATTATCAATTTTTGAACAGAAAATAACAAATTTTGAAGAAGAATTACTTAAATTGGAAAGAGAAAAGGAGAGAATAGTGAATAAGGCAAAGCATCTGAGATTAAAACTAAGTCCAAGATTGGACTATCTAGCATCATTGCGAAAGGAAATATCCGAGGCACTAATACAGGGATAGAAAACACCAGCAGAGCATTTGTAGCATCTCACCGGTATAGCTAAAAGGACAGAGACAACAATAGGAGATAGTAAAAAGTTTATGGAGAGTATAAACTTGATTTTGGTGGATCTATTTGAAATTATAACTACCTAGTTACAAGGTTGAAACTACAAACTCTACTAACATCTTGACAACCTTTGTCATTGATGCCAAACGAGGAGTACTGGGATGAGAAAATTCAACATCATAGGAATCATATGCTCAGGGGGAGCACACACATTTTTGGTAACATTTTTTGACTTCACATTTTTGGATATACTTTTGAAATTTCTCATGAGTGTTGCCATCAATGCCAAAGGGGGAGATTGTTGGCATATGCACACTCCAATGAGACATTGTAGATGATTGAAGGTTTTGTCATTGATGGCAACCTTACAATCCTATGGAACCGGCAAGGCATTACACTAGCAAGGCTTTACATCGGCACGATAGTTCACCGGCATCAACGATCAGACTCTACACCAGCACTCGGGACACTGGCACCGACACAAAGAAAGGAAGTATACCGGCACAAAGGCTGATAGGATTTTGTTATATTATATTTTGTTTGTTATTGTAAAAACTTTGTAATCTAACTTGGCATGTTGTAAAATGACTCTTATATATAAGACAGATCATTGTAGACATTTTGGAATGGAAGAAAGTGATGTAAGCGAAAAGGAAAAATATTAAGGCGGACCTATTATGAGAAATATAGGTTAAAGGGTTTATGTAAGAAGTAGAGCAGTAATCGATACTGAATCAGGCATTATAGATGCTATTGTAAAGCAGTACAAGTTATTGGATTTGTATAATCCACATTGTAAGTCAGTGAGACTTCCCATTGAGCAGTGAGCTCTAGGCAGTTGGCCTTCCTGCATGTGCAGGCCCCTCTTGTAAGTAATATTCTCTTATTGGCCAATAAGTGAATATTGTGGGTCACAAATTCCACTGAGTTTTTTCCCACACTGGGTTTCCTCATTAAATCCTTGTGTTATGGTGTGCTTTTCATGTGGATGCTTTTATTATGTTCATTACATTATTTCCTGCATACTGGTACACTGTTATAATATGTTCTGCATGTTTTAAATTGAGAAATTCTAATTACTAGTTAGATACTGATTCACCCCCCCTCTCAGTATCTGTGGGATTCCTAACAATGAGATCTAATATTGAGGATATTATGTAGTTGTTCGTGTTATTTGGTATTCTGATTTGTGCTCTGTATTTATTCAAAATTACTATATATTTAGTTGTGGATATGTGAGATGTGTTTTAGACATTGATGTGTGTCTTCAAGTTGTGTTGTTCATGATTTGGAGGTCTACAAGTGAATCTTTTAGGTTAACAGTCAGTTATGTTGATGTTCTTGTGCTCTAGTAGAGAGATGACAATAATGATTCTAGTGATCCAAGTTATTTTGGTTGTTGTGATGTAATTAATGTTGCTTGTGAATGTCTCTAGATCATATTCTATGCATATTGGTGGTCCGGATTGTTATTGTGTGTGTTATTGAATATTTTCCTTGTCTGGTGATGTTCTTCATGTTATACGATATTCTTGGTGATTGTAGTGTGTTGTTGATGACCGAGGCATAATTTTTGGAGGTGTTGCGTATTTTCATTATTGATTTGGGTCCAGACTATGTCTTAGCAAACATTGTTTTGATTTGTGTGTATTGTTGTAGCGTGAGAGGATATTATTTTGTTATTTCTATTGAGGGTTTAGCCAACCTTGAAATATGAGTTGAGGGTTTATATAAATATATGTAATAATAATGTAAGATGTATGTCTGAAATTGTGTGCATTGTATATGCAAGTATATGATCGAGTTGGATGTGCAAACAAGTGATGTGATCTTTCAAAACTGTGAAGAATAAGAGAAGGGTTGTAGAGTAGACCGTGTACTTAACTAGAACTATACTCAAGAATATGGAGATGCTATTTTCCCAGTTCATCTAATCTAGATTGTAGTTTGAATGTCTTTGTAAGTCAGTGAAACTTCTTGTAAGGTAGTGAGCCTTCCCTTTGTTGGCAATTAACACTCATATGTTGGTTTCTAGTAGTTTTTGGTGGCTGCTTATTGGTTTAGGGTTGTCATTGATGGAAAATCTTCTTCGAGATTTGATCTAGTGGTCATAATTCTTCTTATCCGAAAGCAAGTGTTAACTGGTATCATGTTAACCAGTATTTTAGGAAGAACCTAGCAATTTTAGGTTCAAAAGCTTTCCAGTGATTGTGGCACATTGTATCATGTTGGGATTGATTGGACCGACATGAAAATATCATTTTATTGTTGTTTTGGTGATCCACACTTATCTTTTGTTATCCAGTCAAGCCAACATGAGACTACACATTACACTAGTAGGGCGGCATGGTCAATGACCTATTTTGTGATTGCCAGTATATAAATTTGGTGTAGATGATTTTTATGGTGTATGATGTGATTGTATATGAGTGAGGGGTGATTGAGAATTATTTGTAGTGTAGTTTCATGTGTGCACTCTTGATCCAGTAGCTGACTGAGACTGTAGATAGTGAAGAACAAAGTAAAATAGAGAAGGTGATCCAGTTAGTATATTTAGCACTCAACTGGAACTCATCTAGGAATTGTAGATGCTATTTCAAAGTTCATTTACTATAATTCATTGTTGTAACTAGTTTGTAAGGCAGTGATCATTCCTTGAGGGTTGTAGCCTTTCGGATTATTTTAAATGAGAAGTGAGCTCTAGGTAGTGTGCCAGAATGCCTATGCATTCCCATATTGTATTAGTTTGGCTACTGGCAATAGTGGAATAATATTGTCGGTTCAAATCCTGCTATCATTTTTACCATTTGGGTTTCCACATTAAAATTCGGTGTTATGCTTTTGTGGTTGTTTATTCTATATTTATGCATTTCAGTTTCATCTGTTTTCTTTCGGTGGTTTAAAGTTAAGTTTGAAAATCTACTAACTAGTAGATCACTGATTCACCCCCTTCTCAGCGATTGCTAATTCCAACAATTTGTATCAGATCCTAGTTCCTCCGAGGAAGCTTAACTACTTGATAAAGGTTTGGGAGATTGAAACAATTGATTTCGATTTTCAGGGATAATTTAGTGTAGCACTTGAGGATGTTGGCATTTGAATGAAGATTGGATTGATGAACTATTATATTGTCATTGATGTCAATTATAACCGGTAATGATGTTATAATAATGTTGTTTTGCAACTGGTAAGTGAGCTTGTGAAGGAAACCAATATTACTAGAGAAGAAGTGAGATCAACCGGTAAACCCTACCTATTGATGTGCCAAACCCTAACTGATGGAGCTTGGTGAATCAATTGAATTGGTTTATGATCAAATGATGAGTGGTAATGATTATGCCACATATTCATATTGTATGAGAAGAGTTTCAAATGGTTTTTGGCATGTAGAGATAACGGTTTTATCTTGGGAATGAGAAATTTCATTGCATGAAGTGAAAACCGTGTGATGAGTTATAGATATCGATGAAGTGGTGATCAAGGAGCGGTCAAGTTTGTCTTGAATGATGTGCAATGATTGCTATGTAATCCAATGGTCATACTTGAACCAATTTGCTTGTAATATCTATGAGATCTTAGGTTTGTGATGTGTTATTGACCTATTGTTTTTCTTATAAGGTCGATGAGTTGTTTTGTTGTAGTGTTGGCAATTTTGGTTGAATGTAAGAGTGATTGGTTGCTGAACTAAGAGATGTATTTGTAGTATGTCTAAAGGTAGATAGGAGTATGAAAAGGATTTGATCAAGAAAAGTAGTGCTATTCACCAGATCAACAAACCCCTATTGTTCTTGTAAAGTGGAAAAATCGAACCCTAGTTGTTCTCCCCTCCCCAATCTCCAAGGAGAGAGAAGGGAGAGTCACTAGGGTTGATGGTTTTCACTTAGGAGAGACTTTACATTCAAAAGAGGGGTTGAAACCCATAAGATCCAATCCCACGCAATGCAAGATTGGATTCTAAATGAGTTTCAAGGGTTGTGACATCAAGGATACCCTCTTTTGTAAAGAATGTAGATAGAAAGATTGAACTAGGAATGCATGTAAAGTAGGAAAGATTCGCTTATAAGTAGAGATAGGGATATGGGATGAAGCTGCAGACTTGGAATTAGCAGTAAAATGTCGAGACGGTGCTGTTCTACAAATTTGAGTGAAAGTTGATGGGATGATGGCGCTCGGCGTGCACACGGTCCTCCGAAAAATCCGCGAAACAAAGGGGGATCTGTTCGTCTCTGCACAAGGATTCTAGATCTTCAATTACAGCCGCATACCTGCAACCTACACACAAAAAAGAGAGGATGATTGGGGGGTTAGGGATGAGGGGTTTGCCTTTAGGTCAAACCCTAGTTTTGGAATTAACCAAGAAATGAGAATGTTGTAAATGTAAATGTTTGTAATGTAAACAAGTACTAATACCTTGTTGTAAGAATGTTTGTATTCTTACATGCGAAGGTGTAATGAATGTTGTATTTTGTATGTTGTAAGTGATCTCCTATTCAATGGTTGAATCCTTGTCTTGAATGCAACACCTAGCCTTGAATGGAGACTTAGAATGCTCAATTGCTTGAAGGAATGCTTGAATGCTTGAATGCTTGAATGCTTGAATGTTTGAATATCGCTTCTGCGTCTTGTTCTTGCTTATTTTCTTCCTCTTTCTTTTTACCTCCCTCAAATGGGAGGGGAAATGTAGTTTATATACTTGTCAATTAGGGCTGATAGACTGATTTTTCTAACCTTAGGCTGACCAGGAAACATTATTTCCTGAATTGCAAACTTAAAGACCCGATGCCCAAAAGAGACTGGGCCCAAAATAGGGCCAGGGACCAGGGCGCTGGGCGCCATGGTCCTGGGGGACCAGGGTGCTAGGCGCCCTAGTCCTGAAGGACCAGGGCACTAGGCACCATGGTCCTGAAGGACTAGGGTGCTAGGCGCCATGGTCCCACCTCCCAGGACAGCAGGGTGCAAGGAGGGATCAGGCCAGGGTGCAGAAAAATGCAGTTTTTGGTGTTGAAAACAGGTTTCGGGGTCTCCATTTAGGTTCAACATTGCGCCGCCATCGTGAAGACCCAAATGCAGTCGA
This sequence comes from Cryptomeria japonica, assembly GCF_030272615.1. Classification (NCBI taxonomy): domain Eukaryota; kingdom Viridiplantae; phylum Streptophyta; class Pinopsida; order Cupressales; family Cupressaceae; genus Cryptomeria; species Cryptomeria japonica. The sequence goes on from NC_081413.1 coordinate 76,685,809, forward strand.
AATTGCAAGTGTCGCAATTTTAGGATGCTACATTTAGCCCCCACTTTAGTGGGAGTATAAGCGTACGCTCATACTTCCGGTAAAGTACAAGGAAACAACATTGAAAAACTTTCACCACGTCAAGGAGGCAAGATACACCAAGCCCCCAGTGGACTAAGGATCTTACGACTTTGATTGACAAAGTAAAAGGGAAGATCATGAGGGAGAACCATGACTGTCAGTAGTAAGGTTCCCTCACTATGAGTCATGCAAGAAAGATATCAAAAATTTTCAAGGCAAAGCTAAATTTGTCAAGAAAGTTTCAAGTATCTTGAAAAGATATGAATGGGATGTATGCCCCCCTATGTTAAAGCGATTGCACACGCCTCACCAGGGCTGATTGCTTTAAGGTAGTGATACATATAAGAAATGAGAAAGGAGCACGTTATCACAAGGATTTAGCCCCCAAGTGTGAGATAAGCCCAAGGATAATAGACACAAAACACAAAGCACAAGGTGACTTCGCTTTCCTCGAGGTTAGTATGCTGTATGATAATTCATGTATATCATATGTATGTATGCATAATTGTTTTTCATTCCCCAATCAAGGAAGGTCACCTAGAAGAAGGGAACACATGTGTCTTTTGAGTCAACATGAGAGAGACCAAAAGAGATCTCAATGTTTTGCATCATCCTCAAGTAGACAACACTAAGGACAACAAATAGAAGAATGATAATAACACATAGAAGAAGTAACAAAAGAGATCAAGAGAGGAGGAGAGAGTCTGCTATGCTAATGAACTAGTCTAGCACGTCATCTACCCCCCGATCTTGCTTATCAATATTTCGGGAAGGCAGGAAACACGCTAGAGGAGAAACATCCAACACAGCAGATGGAGCTATGACAAGATCCAAACAAGGGCTATGTTCATGTTCCGAGCCACGTTGTTTTTGTCTAGGAGCTAGGATAAGTGCTTTAGAAAATTTGTTAGATAAATGGTTATCAACATCAACATATTCATACTCACTATCAGAATGAACAGGAGTAACATTTTCATCATGAATAACATTTTCATCTATATCATCATCAAGATTTATAAAAATAGGATCTTTAACTCACACAGGATCAAGACCATCATGCATCTTATGTTTAGGAGATTTCGGCTCAATCGTTGGCTGAGGAGAAAATGGAATAATACTAGCTGAAGGTGTTTTTGGGTATTGCAAAGTTTGAGAAGCAGCTGCCTGAGCTCTAAGACAACGCTTTCATCGGCATTCACATGTAGAACGATTTCGTCTAGTCTTAGTAGGAAGTTGAGAAGATTAAGGAGGAGGAATATTCTCATCCTTATCACTTGGGTGTTTAGGTTGTGGTCTCTTAGGTTGAATAATAGGAGAAGAGGAAGGAGGGGGAACTGCTCCATATAAGGGAGGAATACTTGGTTTAGGAAGGAGACCAAGTCCATCTTGACAAGGAGGGATAGGTCCACTTTTAGGAAGTTTATTAGATATAGGCATAATCACATTCATAGGAATGGGTTGGGAATCTTCTTGAGGAAAGACATTAGTTTTATCTTTCAAAGGAAGAACTTCCTTCTCAAGAACAATAGGAATGTCAAGTTTGGGTGTTCTAGGTTCACTTAGAGATAGGATCATATCTTTTTTCCACTTTTGATAAGATTTGAAAAGATGATCACTTCGTGGAGGAAGAGATTGGAATTGTTTAGCCCAGAAATAATCAATAGGAACGCTAGAAGTTATTTTAGCTAGTTTAAAGAGACTATGATTGATAGTAACAACTTCACCATTATGGGGAAATTTCAAACACTTGTGAATAGGAGAAGCAATAGCTTTCATGGAAGATAGCCAAGGATAGCCTAGCTTCACATGAAATTGTTCGGATGATGGAATAATAGCAAAGTCCACATCAAGGGATTTGTTATGGAACTCCATAGCTAATGTAATAGAACCAATTGCAAGAGAAGAAAATGCATCAAATAGTTTCACAACAACATTTGTTTCATCATAGATCACTTGATTCAATTGCAAAGTAAAAAGAAATTCTTCAGTAATGATATTAACCATACAAGAAGGATCAATAAGCACTCCACGACAAGGTGTATTCTTGACTTTTGCAACTATATATAAAGGACCATCCGGTGCCCTGATAGTTTCACTAGAATCAAAGGTGATGGAAGGTTCTTTAGGGATTTTCTGCTGCTCTACAAAGTTAATCACATTTGGAGTCATAGACACAAGATCATCAGGTGAGACAGAGGAATCATTAGTATCAATCGCATTAGAGGTATGAGAAGGTAATGGATCAGTAAAAATCTGAAGATTTTGGTTAGGAGGAGCTACAGATTTATTGCCTTTATCATTCACACCAGAAATAGAGATAGTATTATTATCAATCAAATCTTGAATTTTACCCTTTAAAGCAAAACATTTTTCAGTATAATGCCCAGGATGACGATGAAATTGACAAAAAGATTTGTTATCAAAATATGGTGAATTAATCTTTGCAGGATCTATTTGCTTTATAGGAGGAAGAGTAAGCACATTTTGTTCCAATAACTTATTCATAATACTATGCAATGATTCATTCAAAGGAGTAAACTTTCTTTCTTTCTTGAAAAACTTAGAAATAGGAGGCACACCTGATGCCGCATTCACATTGTTGTTGATGATGTTTTCATTGAATTTAATGGACTCTCTATTCGGTTTAAACTTCCCAAATGGTTGTTGACTACTATCACCCTTATCACTCGGAGCCATAGGATTTGCTTGTTCCATTTGACTCACAGTCAGTTGATAATTGTGAAGAGTTGCGCACAACTGTTGGAAAGAAGTAAACTCAGAAAATAGAAATTTTTCTCTAATATCTTTTTGTAACTTAGAAATAAAGATTCTTTGAATATCATTGTCAGGTACTAGAAAAGAAATTTGAGCATACAAATGCTTATATCTACCAATGAAATCAGTCACTTTTTCTTTAACACCTTGTTTACAATGCATTAAATCAATCAAAGTAACTTTAGGACTTATATTGTTTTGAAATTGTTGAATAAAAGCATTTGCAAGTTGTTTGAAAGAAGTAATAGAATAAGAAGGCAACAAGCAATACCATTGTAGGGCTTTATCTCTTAATGTTCTAGTAAACAGTTTTGCAAGCAACCTTTGGTCATAAGCAAAATCAGTACATATTGTTTGAAAGGTCCTAACATGTGTTAGAGGATCACCCTTACCATTATAAAGCTCCAAATGCGGAATTTCAACATGTTTAGGGGGGATAGCTCGAACAATGTCAAGAGAAAGTGGGCTCGCAACATCAAATGTGGGCACACTAAACTTAGATTGATTCCAATTTGTTGCTATAAAGAAGAGATAGTTTGTGTAAGATTGTTAATGGTCGCTTCAGTCGAAGAGTTCATATTAGAGGTGTTAGATTGTGATGGAGGTGTTATGTTATTGAAAGAAGGTAGAGAGTAAGGTGGTGGGACACTATGATAGTTAGTCATAGGAGATGATTGGAAAGGAGGAACACTACAAGGAGGAATGGAAGGGTTAAATGAATTGCCCCCTTGTGTCATGTTTATTTGTGGAGATATAATAGGAACACTCATTGAAGGAATGAATGAAGAAGTCGGATTGAATGAAGGAAGAGGGTTGATTGAAGAAGAGGGATTGCCCCCATGACTGGTGATCATAGGTGGAATGTCTTGCATTGAAGTAGTCATTATGTTTGATTTAAAAGTAGGTATACTAGCAATAGAAGTTGTCAAAGGAATAGAATGATTAACTTGAGTAGGAGGTTGTGTATAACCTAAGGTTTCGGCACAACTTTTCATCGGCATCACATTCGAATCCACAATGTGTGCAATACCACGCAAAATATCAATTCCATTCTTATCACTTTGAACCATACATTTTAGACCCTCAATTAATGAAAGAGCATCACTATCGGGGTATTCTTGAGACATCCATTGTCAAAAATCATCAAATTGGTTATCCAATTTTGAAAGTTGTTCTACAGAAACCTCATGGAGAGCTTCTTCATCATTAAGAGGATTAGAGGAATTACCCATGTCCTCGTTAAAAAGGCCATTCAAATTAGGTTCCATCTCCTCGGTAATTACACCTTGGAAAGACTTAATTCTAAGGCTTCGTCTAATGGGAATAGTGTAAGTAGGGCTTATTGTTGTAAAACTCATGCACTAAAGAAAGAGAGAAGATTTTGAATTTTAGAGGTAGCAAATTTCAATAAAATCAGCCAATCTCCTAGATTTAAGCTGTTAAATGCAATCAGGACAATCTCCTAAAATTTTGAAAAAAAATGTCCAGGACCGTAGCGAACGGAGTGCACACGGTCCTCGCAACTTTTTTCGAAATTTTCAGGGATGACAGTTATGATGATTTTAAAGCTAAGCTAAAAAAATTGAGTGATTTTACGATCTGTAGATAGGCCAAATTAAAGTTGCAATCTCAAAATTGAACCCTACCAAGATTGTTAAAAAATGTAAATTTTGAATCTTGAAAAAGAGGGGGAAACTAAAATTTTGAATTTTATGATTTTAGAGGGAATACTAAAAGCAATGCAAGTTTTGAAATTTAAAAGTTGACTCGATTTCATGCAAAATTCAAATTTGAAAGTGGAAATCAAAGTTGTTGCAATTAAACACTTAATTTCAAAAGTCACAAACTACAAAAATTTGAATAAAACACTGAAATTTCGAATGAATGCCAACACACTTTTCAGATTTAGGACTATAAGAAACACAATTTTGATATGAATTTCAATTTCAACAATTTTTGAATGACTAGAAGCCTCAATCCAAGCAATCGCTAGACCAACTTTGACTTTAATTTTGAAAGTGTTAAAATTGATAAAATCAGCCAAAATTCTGGATTTTAGCAAAAAAATATAGTAAGATCTAGCTCCCGAAATTTCAGAAAAAATGTCGGGGACGAGGGCGCTCGGGGTGCACACAGTCCTCGCAACTTTTTTCCAAATTTTTAGGGATGAAATATATTGTGATTTTATTGCGGAATCCAAAGTTACAGCCGATTTGGAGGTGTTTTGATTAGTGAAATTATCAGTCAAAGGTTGAATCAAGAAGGTCTTAAAAATTAGGGTTTTGACATTTAACCACTTAATTTTCAGAATTAAAGCACAAATATGAATTGAGAATTTGCAATAGAAGGGTAGATCTGAAACAACTATTAACAATTAAACATTTCACAAGTTTAATTACTTAAAAAGAAAATTTTAGGGTTTTTATGCAATCAACCTCTAAAATTTGCAAAAGATCAAACATGGAAATATAATTAGGAAAGCAAAATTTTCAGATCTGACCATGAATAATTAGAATGAGGATGTTCACGTCAGGTTCACCAAAATGTAAAGCAAAAAAATCAAACCCTAGTTGTTCTCCCCTCCCCAATCTCCAAGGAGAGAGAAGGGAGAGTCACTAGGGTTGATGGTTTTCACTTAGGAGAGACTTTACATTCAAAAGAGGGGTTGAAACCCACAAGATCCAATCCCACACAATGCAAGATTGGATTCTAAATGAGTTTCAAGGGTTGTGACATCAAGGATACCCTCTTTTGTAAAGAATGTAGATAGAAGGATTGAACTAGGAATGCATGTAAAGTAGGAAAGATTCGCTTATAAGCAGAGATAGGGATATGGGATGAAGCTGCAGACCTGGAATTAGTATTAAAATGTTGAGATGGTGCTATTCTGCAAATTTGAGCAAAAGTTGACAGGACGATGGCGCCCAGCGTGCACACGGTCCTCCAAAAAATCTATGAAACGAAGGGGGATCTGTTTGTCTCTGCACAAGGATTCTAGATCTTCAATTACAGCCGCGTACCTGCAACCTACACATAGAAAAGAGAGGACGATTGGGGGGTTAGGGATGAGGGGTTTGCCTTTAGGTCAAACCCCGATTTTGGAATTAACCAAGAAATGAGAATGTTGTAAATGTAAATGTTTGTAATGTAAACAAGTACTAATACCTTGTTGTAAGAATGTTTGTATTCTTACATGCGAAGGTGTAATGAATGTTGTATTTTGTATGTTGTAAGTGACCTCCTCTTCAATGATTGAATCCTTGTCTTGAATGCAACACCTAGCCTTGAATGGAGACTTAGAATGCTCAATTGCTTGAAGGAATGCTTGAATGCTTGAATGCTTGAATGTTTGAATATCGCTTCCGCGTCTTGTTCTTGCTTATTTTCTTCCTCTTTCTTTTTACCTCCTTCAAATGGGTGGGGAAATGTAGTTTCTATACTTGTCAATTAGGGTTGATAGACTGATTTTTCTGACCCTAGGCCGACCAGGAAACATTATTTCCCGAATTGCAAACTTAAAGACCCGATGCCCAAAAGAGACCGGGCCCAAAATAGGGCCAAGGCGCCATGGTCCTGGGGGACCAGGGCATTGGGCGCCCTAGTCCTGAAGGACCAGGGTGCTAGGTGCCATGGTCCTGAAGGACCAGGGCACTAGGTGCCATGGTCCCACCTCCCGGGACAGTAGGGTGCAAAAAAATGCAGTTTTTGGTGTTGTAAACAGGTTTCAAAGTCTCCATTCAGGTTCAACGTTGCGCCGCCATCGTGAAGACCCAAATGCAGTCGAAATTGCAAGTGTCACAATTTTAGGATGCTACAGTTCTATAACAATTACAACAGTCAAATCCTTTAATCGGGTAAGCTCTAACAAGCTTAGTGTTATTTAAATCCTCTAACCAGGTGATCCATTAGCTTGGATTTCAAATCCTCTACCGAGGTTACTCCTAATAGGGTATTGCTTCTAATAGGGAATTATAGTCAATCCCTTAATCGGGTGGTCCCTAACAAGATCTGTTCTTAACATGACTTATTGTATAGCTTTAACAAGCTTGGTTCCTAACAAGGTGAACTTCAAAAGAGTTCATAATACTTGTTGGTATTCATCCCCACCATGGTTTTTCCCATTTAAGTTTCCATGTCAAAATCATTGTGTCAAGTGGTGAATGTTTTTGTGGTTATGTTTGCTATGGTAAATTTTCTTAACTACTAAATCCATTTAATATGATATGATGACCAACAATAATATGAAATGTGCTTTTACTTTTTTCAATAAAGTATATGGATGCTTTGGTCAAAAGGTTTGAGAGTTTCAGAGTTATTTTACTATTATTCTGTTATGACAGTCAACCGATATACTTGGCAGTGATATTGCAATTTGTAGTTTAGTGTTTGAACCCGTCAGTTATGTGTTTGTCTTGAGAGGTTGTTTTTGTTTGGTGAAAATTTTGTCAGTTTTCTATTCTATTGATTCACCCCCCCTCTTAGTAGTAGACCAGATCCTTATTGATTCATCATACCATCAATTAGTATCAGAGCTTCTTAGATCCTCTACTATCTAAGCCTTACAGCTTGAGGTGAAGATCTTGAAGAACATGATGAATAAAGAAGGTCCAAAGTTTAATAGGGAAAACTATAGAATATAGAGTGATAGAATGAAAATCTATATCATGAGTCTAGAAAGTCAATATTGGGAACATGTTGGTACTCAATATGTTGCACCTAGTGGGACTATGTCTGATGATCAAAATAAAGAGAAACAAGAAAATAATCAAGCATTGGAGGCCATTATTAGTTCTTTGTCTGATTCAGAGTATGTTGATGTCCATGGTCTGGAGGCTGCTTATGAGGTGTGGAATAAACTTGAAGAAATCTATAGCGGTGATGAGCATGTGAAGATTTCTAAATAAGAGAGTCTAAGAGGTAAATTTGATGACATGTAGATGGCTAAAGGAGAAAATATAAAACAATATGGTTAGAGTATCAAGGAGATAGTTGGTGCAATCAAGAGTGTTGGTGGTAAAGTGGAAGATACCACAGTGGTTAGTAAGGTGTTGAGAACCCTTCTACCAATCTATGCTATCTGAGTTGTAGCCATTCAAGAGCTAAAGTCTATTGATAAAACTAAGGTAACTCTTGAGTCCATCATTGGTAAGCTTACTACATTTGAATTAAATGGTTATGATGGTAGTGCTTAGAAATCCGAATTTGCATTTAGAGCTTCGGTTTCTAACCCTCCTATGAGGAAAAGCAAAGATGTTAGTCACAGTTATGAATCTAGATCCAACAAAGAAGTTGACAATGAAGACAATTTGATTGAGCTTGAAGCATTGTTGGCCAAGCGATTACCCAGAGGTACCAGTAAGTATAGAGGTAAATGAAATTTAAAATGTTTTGCATGTAACAAGATTGGACACATTGCAGATAACTGCCCTAATGGTGACAATGAGAATAAGTGTGAGAAGTACAAGAAGTGCAAAGGAAAAGGTAAAAGGGATTGTCTCATTGTAGTTGATGGCAGTATCACTAATGAGGAATCTGAGGGAGATACTAATAAAGACATTGTCTTTGTAGCCATTAAAGAGGATTCATCTGATCAGAAGATATTTGTTTCTCGCATGGATGGTTCTTATGATTGGATCATAGATAGTGGTTGTTCACACCACATGACCTGAGTAAATTTCTTACATTGAAGGAATTTGATGGAGGAGTTGTAAGATTTGGAAATGACTCACCTTGCATGGTAAAAGGAAAGGGAACCATTTCTCTTAATGGAAAGAGAAGTGCAGATGATGTCCATTGGGTTGAAGGATTAAAGGACAATATTTTGAGTGTAGCTCAACTCAATGATAGAGGTTATCTATTGGAATTCAAGAATGGAATGTGCAAAATCTATGGGAGAAAAGGTGAACTGATTGCAAGTGATAAGAAGACAAAAGGTAACCTATTTCACCTGAATTTTAAAGTCAACAACTATTTAATTGATAAAGTAGATAATAGTTGGCCTTCGCATCGACAATTTTGTCATATAAATTTTGATAACATTGTTAAGATTAGTAAGTCCAAGTCGGTAAGAGGTTTGCCTCAGTTGGACAAACTGGTGAATGCTCTCTATAAGGAATGTCAGTTAGGAAAGATGACATCCTCAATTTTTAAAAGCAAATCCTTCTCAGCAGAACATTTGTTAGATTTGGTTCATATAGACCTTTGTGGACCAACAAGGACTAAAAGTATTCAAGGTGATAGATATTTAATGATATTCACTAATGATTTCTCAAGCGTGATGTGGGTCACATTCTTGAAGGATAAAACATAAGCCTTTAGTAAGTTCAAGGCATTTAGGGCCTTAGCTGAAAAGGAAAGTGGTAAGAAGATAAAGTGTTTGAGGATTGATCAAGGAAGTGAATTTACTTAGATTTTAGATATTGTAAAGATAATGGAATTAAGAGGCAAATTTATACACCGAGGACACCACAACATAATGGTATTATAGAGAGGAACAACCGATTAGTTGTTGAAGCTACTAGAATGATGTTTATACAAGGAGGAGTAGCAAAAAAAATCTAGAGAGAAGCTGTTAGCACAAATGCCTTCACTATGAACCAGATATTGGTAAAGAGAGGTGAGGATAAAACTCCTTATGAATACTGGTATGGTAGATCACCTAATGTCAGTTATTTTAAGATTTTTGGTAGTAAATGTTTTATCAAGAGAGGTGACTACATCAGTAAGTTTGAGTCTAAAAGTGATGAAGGCATATTTCTTGGTTACTCCACTAAGAGTGAGGCCTAGAAATATTACAACAACCAGACATAGAGAATCATTGAAAGTGCTAATGTTCAAGTGGATGAGTATCCTGAAGTATCAGGAGAAACCCATAAGGAAAAGAAGGAAGATGAACCTTGCATTCTGATTTTGGAACTAGAACCGGTAAAGCTAGAAACTAACAAAGTGAATCGTGTGGTACCAATTCATCTAGAATAGGTAGATTGAGAAGAAGAGGATGATAGTGAGGAAGAAGAACCTGAAGATAATGATCATGTCATTCCAAGGTATGTGAGACTCAATTATAATCCTGACCAGATTATTGGAGATAAAGATGCTGGAGTGTTAACCAGAAGAAGAATTAGAGAGAATTCTTGCATGATCTCCACTATTGAGATTAAAACTGCTAAGGAAGCATTTGGATATGATCACTGGATTAAATATATGGAGGAGGAGCTTGACTAGATTGAGAAGAACAATACATGGACCCTAGTACCCAGACCGGTGAATAAAAATGTGATAGGTACTAAATGGGTATTCAGGAACAAACTGAATGAAGATTGAGTAGTACTCAGAAACAAAGCTAGATTGGTATGCAAAGGTTATGCATAGGAAGGAGAAGACTATGGTGAGAAATTTGCACCATTTGCTACATTGGAAGGTGTTAGGACTCTACTTGCATTTCCAACATATAAGGGATTCAAAGTATATCAGATGGATGTGAATTCAACATTTCTAAATAGAATACTAGAAGAAGAAGTATACATTGAGCAACTAGATGGTAATGTTTTGACTGATGCAAAGGATATGGTGTGTAAACTACACAAGGCACTATATGGTTTGAAGCAAGAACCGAGAGCATGGTATGAAAGGCTACATTCACACCTGATGAAAATAGGTTTTTTAGAGAACCAATGAAGATAACAATACATATCTCAAATCTAAAGGATATAAGATACTAGTTAGTGAAGTGTTTGTGGATGATATCATATTTGGAGGCAATGATGACATGAGTGATGAATTTGCAAATGACATGAAAATTGAATTTGAAATGTCTCTAGTAGGAGAGATAAAATTCTTCATAGGTTTAGAAATTTAGTAGATGAAGAGTGGTATTTTTATCACACAGTCTAAGTATGTGAAAGAGGTATTGAAGACATTTGGAATGAGTGACTGTAAACCAGTTGGGACACCAATGGTTATAGGTTGTAAACTGTCTAAGGAGGATGAAGCCACATTAGTTGATGAAAAGGAGTACAAATCAATGATAGGGAAACTGCATTATGTTGTTCATAGCAGACTGGATATTGCTCATGCAGTTGGTTTAGTTACTAGATTCTAGAAGAATCCAAAGGAGACACACTTGATAGCAACCAAGAGGATATTCAGATATTTGAAAGGTACTATTGACTATGGATTATAATATCCATATGCAGGTAACTTTGATTTGAAGGTTTATATAGATGCAGAATGGGCAAGTAATGTTGAGGATAGGAAGATCACAATCGATGGTGCATTATTTCTTGGAGGAAGACTTGTATCTTGGAGCGGCAAGAAGCAGAAATGTATATCACAGTCCACTGCTAAAGCTGAGTATGTTGCAGCGTATATGAATTATACTCAGACAATCTAGATGAAACACATTTTGAAAGGATTCAAGATGAAAATCAAATAACCTATAAAGATTTTATTTGACAACACCAGTGCAATAAATATTTCAAAAAACCCAATGTTGCATGCTAGAACGAAGCATATTGAGCTGAAATATCATTTCTTGAGAGAGAAAGTGCAGAGTAAAGATGTGTTATTGGAACATGTATCTACCAAGGAGTAGCTAGCAGGTATATTTACTAAACCTCTACTTAAGACTAATTTTGAGTATCTTAGAGGTTAGCTAGGGGTTGCGCCCCTACATGAGGTCAATTGAGAAAGATGTGGAATACATCAACCCTGAAACTAATTGAAGAATCTTGAAGAAGGATTGGTCTAGAGTGGAGTTATTCCATAAGGGGAGCATCACATTACATTTTTTTGATGCAGAATAGTGAAGTATGACACTACATGTTTTACTTTCACTTTGGCATTTTTGTCAAAGGGGGAGAAGAACTATATGATTGATAGAGAGAAGATCTATAGCCAGTTACCAGTTGAAGACATGGAGACTCAGTTGAAGGAGAGTACATGGTAAAATATAAACTAGGATTCCTATTCACAATCATAACAATCAAGTCTATTGATACTTGTATTGCCATCATTGCCAAAGGAGGATATTGTTGGCATTTACATGAAGATTGCATTGATGAACTATTATGTTGTCATTGTTGTCAATTATAACTAGTAATGATGTTGTAATAATATTGTTTTGCAACCGGTAAGTGAGCTTGTGAAGGAAACTGGTATTATTAGAGAAGAAGTGAGGTCAATCGGTAAACCCTACCTATTGATGTGCCAAACCCTAATAGATGGAGCTTGGTGAATCAGTTGTATTGGTTTATGATCAAATGATGAGCAATAATGATTATGGCACATATGCATGTTGTATAAGAAGAGTTTCAAATGGTTTTTGGCACATAGAGATAATGGTTTTATCTTGGGAATAAGAAAGTTCATTCCATGAAGTGGAAACCGCGTGATGATTTACAAAGATCGATGAAGCAATGATCAAGGAGCGATCGAGTTTGTCTTGAATGATGTGCAATAATTGCTATGCAATCCAATGGTCACACTTGAACCAATTTGTTTGTAATCTCTATGAGATATTAGGTTTGTGATGTGTTACCAACCTATTGTTTTGCTTATAAGGTCGTTGAGTTGTTTTGTTGTAGTGCTGGCAATTTTGGTTGAATGTAACAGTGATTGGTTATCGAACCAGGTGATGTATCTGCAATATGTAAAGGAAGATAGGAGCATGAAAAGGATCTGATCAAGCAGTGTAGTGTTATTCACCAGATCAACAAACCCTTGATGTTCTCTAACAATTACAACAGTCAAATCCCTTAACCAAGTAAGCTCTAACAAGCTTAGTGTTATCTAAATCCTATAACCAGGTTATCCATTAGCTTGGATTTCAAATTCTCTACCAGGGTTACTCCTAACATGGTATTGCTTCTAAGAGGGCAATATAGTCAATCCCTTAACTAGGTGGTCCCTAACAAAATTTGTTCTTAACAAGACTTATTGTAAAGCTTTAACAAGCTTGGCTCCTAACAGGGAAAACTTCAGAAGAGTTCAATATACTTGTAGGTATTCATCCCCACCATGGTTTTTCCCATTTGGGTCTCCATGTCAAAATCATTGTGTCAAGTGGTGAATTTTTTTGTGGTTATGTTTTCTATGGTTAATTTTCTTAACTACTAAATCCACTTAGATATGATACGATGACTGACTACAATCTGAAATTTGCTTTTACTTTTGTAATAAAGTATTTGGATGTTTTGGTCAAAAGGTTTGAGAGTTTCAGAGTTTTTTTATTGTTATTTTGTTATGATAGTAAATTGGTATACTTTGTTGGTATTTTGGTATGGTTTTGTCATTGATGTCAACACCTACTGAAAACAAGCACTTTGGAGATCCAGCAACATTCATCGGCAAACAAGTAACTATTACAACAGTTACTGGTATATGGTTCACCGACAGGATATAATGTTCACCAGTAGCTGGAATGATATGGAAGACACTTGGTAATGTCAAAGACATCATATGGACACTTTGTTTTGAAGAATTAATCATTGGTATATTCATATTTGTATATTTTCTTTTACCAGCAAATAGGTCCAAGTTATCTAGGGTTACACTGGCAGGTTTATCTTTTCCAGATCAGCATGGCACGCTATGGAGATGATTTATTATTGATGTAAATGCATTAAGATGACATGTTCAATCGGTTATTGCATCGGATATGATATTGTATGTAAAATGATTTTATTGTAATATCTTGTAGAGCCAACCTACTAAAATTGGTCTTAGGGTATGGTATAAATGTAAGATCTTAATTGTAAGATCAAGTGTGGAATGCGAAAAAGGATTGTGTGAAGGTATATGCAAGATCAAGCAAAGGAATACACAAAGACATCATTTGAAGGTGAATTTAGGATTTTGTATAAGCATATTAGCATTACACTGGTACTGAATCTAGCATATGAAGATGATATTTTGTGTTGTACATTCTTATTGGATTTAACCATCCAACTATAGTCAGTGTGACTCCCATTTTGTGATTGAACAGTGAGCTCTAGGCTGTTGGCCTTTCTGCATGTGTAGACCCCATTTATGTACACTTACTATCTGCAGTAGTATCATCTAATTGTGGGTAAGGTTTCCCACCATGGTTTTTCCCCTTATAGGGTTTCCACGTACAAATATTGGTGTTATGTGTTGTTGATGACCTTATGTTTATGTTTCATGCATTAATCCTTACTGGTATAGCAATTTACCGTCAACACTGTCTACTGGCATACTTAACTAGTTTACCAGTATTAAGCATTAACTTGGTTAAATAGTTTTTGGTTTGAATCTATTAAGACAACTGATTCACCCCCCCCTCTCAGTTGTCTCCGAGACCTAACATACTTGATAGTGAGATTGCAATTTGTAGTTCAATGTTTGAACCAGTCAGTTCTGAGTTTGTCTTGAGAGGTTTTTTTTGTTTGGTGAAAAGTTGGTTAGTTTTCTATCTACTGATTCACCCCCCCCCTCTTAGTAGTAGACCAAATCCTTATTGATTCATCATACCATCAGAGGATCTTGATGCATCAAGAAATTAGATCTATACCTTGAAGAAAAACTTGAATGTCGCAAATGATTTTATTAATGACTTGTAGGATCAAGCGAACAATTCAAGAGACAAGAGGAAAGAATTGATGGACAAGAAAAAGGAGAAAGAAGATCAGATCATGCAATAATAGGATAAAGATGATGAAGTTAACATGCTTGAAAGAGAGAATATTCCCTTGAAGAATGAGATGCAATCCATTGTGATGAGACTAACTAAGGAGATTGAGGATAAAAAAAAAATGAAGAGAATTTGGCACAATCATTGAAGAAAAGAGTTGGTGAATGCTTCATGATTACCCATGAGAATGATCAGTTGAAGCTTCAGTTGACATAGTCAAGGAATAATGGAGAAGAACTTGAAAGATAGATTGCTACCTTAAGGGATGAACTTGCTACTACTAATGACTACAAAGACAAATTCAAGGCTAGCTCAACAAGGCTTGATGAGATACTGGAAAGTTAGAGACAAGGAAAGGAAATGCGAGGACTTGGATTTGAGAAAGGTGAATCCTGTTGGAATTAAATGAAGATTACATTGAAGAAGTATATTAGGAAGTGTTGTCATTGATGTCAATTGTAACTGGTAATGAAGTAGTGAAGCAATCGGTAATGAAGAAGTAAAGCAACTGGTAATTAAGCAGTGAAGATCAACCAATAACCCTATCCAGTTGACAAGTAGAACCCTAATTGATGAAGCTTGGAGATCGGTTGTGATGATCTATGACCGAATCATGATCGGTGATGAAGCTACCATGCAAGCATGATGCACGTGATGAGTTTCAAAATAGTTTTGGTGTGTAAAGATAACTGTTTATCTTGGGAATGATCAAATGCATAGTATGAAGTGACAAATGCGTGATGAGTTACAAGATTCAAAGTGTGATGATCCAGGTGTGGTTGTAAATGCCTAGAAGAATGTAAATTCAATTGCATGTAATCTAATGGTCAAGATTGAACTGATGTGTTTATAATCTCTATGATATTTTTAGGGTTTGTGTTGTGTTACCGACCTAATGTATTTGTTTATAAGGTCAAAAAGTTGATTAGGTGTGAAAGTGATTATTGTTGAACCAGGAGGTGTGTCTACAGAATGATGTGAAGGAAGATAGGAGCAGTAAAGGATTTGATTCAGCAAGGAAGTGCTATTTCCAGATCAGTCAAGAACCTATTGTTCTCTAACCATTACAACAATTTTAAATCCCTTAATAGGGTAAGCTTTAACAAGCTTTTTCTTGAAATCCTCTAACTAGGTGATCCATTAGCTTGGATTTTAAATCCTCCACCAAGGTTAACTTTATCAGGGTATTACCTTTAACAAGGTACTTGTAGTCAATCCCTTAACCGGGTGGTCCTTAATTGGATCTATTCCTAATAGAACATACTTGTATAAGCTTCTAACAAGGCTTGGCTCCTAATAGAGCAAACTTTGGAAGAGTTCAAAATACTTGTGTGTATTCATCCCCATCGAGGTTTTTCCCATTTGGGTTTCCATGTGAATAATCATTGTGTCAAGTGGTGAATGATTTTGTGGGTGTGTTTTTGGTATGGTTGATATGAATGATTGGTAAATCTGCATAGATATATATATATAAGATTGGAAATTATCTGAAATATGTTATTATTGGTATTAGTGAAGTGGTTTAAGGTTTCAGTCTAAGGATATTTAAGTTTTAGATTTATTGCATTATATCTCTGAAGTATTAGGTCAACCGGTAAGCATTGACATTGTTGCTGCAATTTTGTTAAAGTATCTAAACTAGTAAACTTTGCGAGTAGTTTTTGAGTTGGAAAGAAGTTTGGTGAAAGCCTAGTTAATTTTCTATCTACTGATTCATCCCCCCTCTCAGGAGTTGACTGAATCTTTATAGTTTCATCATATTATCAATTGGTGTCAGAGCATTCCAAGTCCTCTTGAGTATAAGCCTAATAGATTGAGGAAACAATCCAGGAGAGAATGATAAAAAGAGAGGGTCCGGAGCTCAATAGAGATAACTACATAATCTAGAGTGATAGGATGAATATTTACATCAACAACTTGGGAAGTCAATACTGGGATCAGGTTGTTACTAAGTATAACTTGCCTAGTGGAATTCTGTTAGATGATCAGAAGAAGGAGCAATAGGAGAACAACCAAGCATTAGAATCCCTCATCGGTACCTTGTCAGATTCAGAATATGTTGATGTTCATCGATTGGAGAATACATATGAAGTTTGGAAGAAAATGGAAGAAATCTATGGTGGTGATGAGCATATAAAGATAGCCAATGAAGAGAGTCTCAGAGGTAAATTTGATGATATGAGAATGGCTGAAGGTGAAAACATTCAACAGTATGGTCAGAGAATCAAGGAGTTGGAGAAATCAAAAGTGTTGGAGGAATAGTGGAGGATGCCATTGTAGTTAGAAAGGTATTGAGAACCCTTCTACTAGTCTATGCTCTCAGAGTTGGAGTCATTCAAGAACTCAAATCTATTGACAAGACAAAGGTAACTCTTAACTTTATCATTGGTAAATTGACTGCATTTGAATTAAATGGTTTTGATGGAAGTGTTTACAGGTCAGAATCTACATTTAAAGCCTCGGTCTCAACCCTACCAGTAAGGAAAAGAAAAGAAGTAAGTTATAGTCATGAATCTAGATCTAGCAGATAGGTAGATGATGATGATAGCCTAGTGGAACTTGAAGCATTGTTATCTGAGCAGTTACCCAGAGGTACCGGTAAGTATAGAGGTAAATTACCACTAAAATGTTTTGCATGTAACCGGATAGGACATATTGCTGCTAACTGTCCTAATGGAGATAATGAGGAAAAACAAGAGAAATATGGGAAGTTTAAAGGTAAAGGAAAAATAAATTGTCTCATTGTAGTGGATGAAGGTATTATAGATGAAGAATCCAAGAAAGATACAAATGGGGACATTGTCTTTATTTCTATCAAAGAAGACATATCAGATCAGAAGGCATTGGTCTCTCACTTGGATAATTAGATGACTGGATTATTGATAGTGGTTGTTCACACCACATGATTGGTGATTGGAGCAAGTTCTTAACATTGAACGAATTTGATGGAGTTGTTGTCAGATTTGGGAACAACTCTCCCTGCATGGTAAAAGGCAAAGAATCCATTTCCCTAAATGGTAAGAGGAGTGAAGATGATGTCTACTAGGTTGAAGGTCTAAAACATAATCTTTTGAGTGTTGCTCAACTCAATGACAAAGGTTACCCATTAGAATTCAAGAATGGAGTTTATAAGATCTTTGGAAGCAAAGGTGAACTAATTGCAACTGGAAAACAAACCAAAGGTAACCCATTTCACTTAAACTCTAAAGACAATAGTTGTTTGATTGCAAAAGTAGAAGATAGTTGGGTTTGGCATGAAAGGTTTTGTCATGTGAATTTTGATAACATTGTAAGAGTTAGCAAGTCAAAATTGGACAAACTGGTGAATTCTTTGTGCAAGGATGTCAGTTAGGGAAAATGACAACCTCAACCTTCAAGAGGAAATCTTTCTTAGCTAAACATTTGCTAGATTTGGTTCATACTGGCCTATGTGGACCAATGAGGACTAGTAGTATTCAAGGTGATTGGTACTTCATGATATTTACTGATGACTGCTCAAGAATGATGTGGGTCACATTATTGAAAGACAAGATAGAAGCATTCAGAAAATTTAAGGCATTCAGAGCCTTAGTTGAAAATCAAAGTAGAAGGAAGCTGAAATTTTAAAAAAATTGATCAAGGTGGTGAATTTAGTTCAGAGGAATTCAGTAGATACTGTGAAAACAATGGGATCAAGTGGCAACTATCTGCACCAAGGAAACCACAATAGAATGGTATTGCAGAAAGGAAAAACTAGTCAGTGGTTGAAGCTACTAGGACTATGTTAATTCAAAGAGGTGTAGATAAGACATTTTGGAGAGAAGCTATTAGCACAACTGCTTATACAATGAACCTGATATTGGTCAAAAGAGGTAAAGACAAAACACCCTATGAATACTGGTATGGTAGATCATCGAATGTCAGTTACTTTAAAAATTTTGGTAGGAGATGTTTTATTAAAAGAAGTAATTACATTGGAAAGTTTGATGCCAAAAGTGATGAAGGCATATTTCTTGGGTACTCCACCAAGAGAAAAGCTTACAAGTTCTACAACAAATGGACTAAGAAGATAATTGAAAGTGTGAATGTCCGAGTAGATGAATTTCCTAAAAAATATAAAGAAACCAACAAGGGGAAAGAAGAAGAGGAACCAACCACACTATTTTTGGAACCAAAACTGGTAAAGCTAGAAGTTGGAGAATTGAATATAGAAGTCCTAGTTCAACTAGAATAGGAAGGTCCAACAAAAGATGAAGAAAGTGAAGAAGAAGAAGAACCTAAAAACCAAGATCATGCTATTCCAAGGTATGTCAGACTCAATCAAAGCCCCGATCAAATTATTGGAGACAAGGATGCAGGTGTGTTAACTAGAAGAAGGCTAAGAGAAAACTCTTGTATGATCTCCACCATTGAGCCCAAAACAACAAAAGAATCCTTTGCAGATGAAGACTGGATCAAGGTAATGAAAGAAAAATTAGATTAGATAGAGAAGAATAATACATGGTCATTGGTACCTAGACTGGAAAAGAAGAATGTAATAGGCACAAAGTGGATATTCAGAAAAAAATTGAATGAATATGGAGCAGTGGTCAGGAATAAAGCCAGACTGGTATGCAAAGGATATTCACAAGAGGAAGGTGAAGATTATGGTGAGACATTTCCACTAGTAGCAAGACTGGAAGGAGTAAGGACTCTACTTGCATTTGCAACATACAAAGGATTTAAAGCATATCAAATGGATGTGAAATCATCATTTCTAAATGGAATATTGGAAAAAGAAGTCTACATAGGACAGCCAGATGGTTATGCATTAACTGAAGAAAAGGATATGGTGTGCAAGCTACATAAGGCACTATATGGATTGAAATAAGCACCAAGAGCATGGTATGAAATATTTCACTCTCAGTTAGTAAAGATAGGTTTTCAAAGAACCAGTGAAGATAGTAACATATATCTCAAGACAAAAGGAGATAAAATACTAGTAAATGAGGTATTTGTTGATGATATCATTTTTGGAGGTAATGATGATACGTGTCATGATTTTTCTAATGAAATGAAGAATGAATTTGAGATGTCACTAGTAGGTGAGATAATAGATCCATGATAGGTAAGATAAATTATGTTGGCCACAATAGACACGACATTGCTCATGCAATAGCATTGGTTGCTAGATTTCTGAAAAATCCAAAGAAGTCTCACATGATTGCAACCAAGAGAATTTTCAGATACTTGAAAGGCACAATAGATTATGGATTATGCTATCCATATGTAGGAAACTTTGACTTAAAGGTCTATATCGATGTAGATTGGGCAGGAAATGTTGATGATAAGAAAAGTACAACTGGAGGAGCATTCTTTCTTGGAGGCATATTAGTGTCTTGGAGCAGTAAGAAACAAAGTTATATCTCTCAATCAAAAATAGAAGATGAGTATGTTGCATCTTACATGAATTATACACAAGTAATTTGGATGAAACACATATTGGAATGTTTCAAGTTGAAGATATCAGAACCGGTAAGAATTTTCTGTGATAACACTAGTGCTATAAATATCTCTAAGAACCCGATGTTGCACGATAGGACTAAGCATATAGAGTTGAAGTATCATTTCCTAGGAGAGAAATTTGAAAGAAAAGATGTTTCACTAGAGCATGTTTCCACTAAAAAACAACTAGCATATATTTTTACTAAACCTCTACCTAAGGCTACATTTGAATATCTTAGAGGTGAGTTAGGGGTTGTACCCCTACATGGAATCAATTAAGCAGATATGGGAGACATCAATCCCAAAGCCTGTTGAAAATCTTAAATAAGTATTGATGAAGAATAGAGCTACTCCACAGGGGGAGCAACTAATTGCAGATTGGTGAAGCATGGATAAGAAACATAATGGTTTACCATCACTTTGGCATTGTTGTCAAAGGGGGAGAAAAGTATATGATAGAGGGGAAAAAAAGGAAAGGAGAAGAAAAGTATGTAATTGATAGCCTTTTA
This sequence comes from Cryptomeria japonica, assembly GCF_030272615.1. Classification (NCBI taxonomy): domain Eukaryota; kingdom Viridiplantae; phylum Streptophyta; class Pinopsida; order Cupressales; family Cupressaceae; genus Cryptomeria; species Cryptomeria japonica. The sequence goes on from NC_081413.1 coordinate 76,706,266, forward strand.
TGTTAAGGAGATGAGACAAATTACAAAACCGGTTACCAGCTGAAGATATGAAGATGCAATTGAAGGATAGTTTATGGTGAAAATGTAAACCAGGATTCCTATACAAAATGTAAACCAAGATTCCTATATATGAATCATTTGAAGGATAGTATATTCTTTACTCTCAATCATGACAATCAATTAGTATTGATATTTGTATTGCCATCAATGCCAAAGGGTGAGAATGTTGGCATTGCATGAAGATTGCATTGAAGAAGTATATTAGGAAGTGTTGTCATTGATGTCAATTGCAACCGGTAATGAAGCAGTAAAGAAACCAGTAATGAAGTAGTGAAGATCAACCAGTAACCCTATCCAGTTAAGAAGCAGAACCCTAACTGATGAATCTTAGATTGGTTGCGATGATCTATGACCAAATCATGATCGGTGATGAAGATTCCATGTAAGAATGATGCATGTGATGAGTCTCAAAATGGGTTTGGTGCATAAAGATAACCATTTATCTTCAGAATGATCAAATGCATAGTATGAAGTGACAAACGCATGATGAGTTACAGGATTCAAAGTGTGATGATCCAAGAGCAGTTGTAAATGCCTAGAAGAATGTAAAGTCAATTGCATGTAATCTAATGGTCAATATTGAACTGATGTGTTTGTAATCTCTATGAGATTTTGAGGGTTTTTGTTGTGTTACTGAACTAATGTATTTGTATATAAGGTCGATGAATTGATTGAATGAGTCATTGGAAAATTTGAGTAAGTGTGAAAATGATTGTTGCCAAACCAGGAGGCATGTCTGCAGAATGATGTGAAGGCAGATAGGAGTGGTAAAGGATCTGATTCAGCAAGGAAGTGCTATTTCCAAATAAGTCAAGAACCTATTGATCTCTAACCATTATAGTAGTTTGAAATCCCCTACCAGGGTAAGCTTTAATAGGATTGTTGTTGAAATCCTCTAACCAGGTGATCCATTATCTTGGATTTGAAATCCTCCACCGAGGTTACCTTTAACATGGTATTTGTAGTCAATCCCTTAACCAAGTGGTCCTTAACCAAATCTGTTCCTAACAGAACATACTTGCATAAGCTTCTAACAAAGCTTGCCTCCTAATAGGGCGAACTTCAGAGGAGTTCAAAATACTTGTGGGTATTGATCCCCACCATGGTTTTTCCCATTTGGGTTCCATGTGAAAAATCATTGTGCCAAGTGGTGAATGATTTTGTGGATGTGTTTTTGGTATGGTTGATATGAATGATTGGTAAATCTACATAGATATATATAAATGACTGGAAATTATCTAAAATATGTTATTATTGGTATTAGTGAAGTGGTTTAAGGTTTCAGTCAAAGAATATTTAATTTTTAGATTTGATGCATTATATCTTTGAAGTTTTAGGTCAACTAGTAAGGTTTGACAGTGTCGTTGCAGTTTTGTTAAAGTGTCTAAACCAGTAAACTTTGTGAGTAGTTTTTGAGTTAGAAAAATGCTTGGTCAAAGCCTAGTTAATTTTCTATCTATTGATTCACCGCCCTCTCAGTAGTTGACCGGATCTTTATAGTTTCATCATATTATCAAATCCTCTAGATTTGGCCAAGGAAATGCAAAACCTAATAAGAAGAAGAGCAAGAATCCTCTGATAGGATAACCTAGTGCTCATAAATTCAATGGTATATGCTTTACTTGAAATAAATTTGATCATATGGTGAATCAATGCAGAAGTGGGATGAATAATGGAATGAACAACATGAATAATGCTCCTACCTTTACTGATCGGTGTTTCATATGTAATAATTTTGGTCACAAGTCCAATATGTGTAGAGTAGTAGTGATTAACATCCAAAACAAGAGGTGTTATACTTGTGGGATGTTTGGACATATCTCTAACCAGTGCTAGGTGAGACTAAATCAGGTGAACTTCAAACCTATGCAGAGAAATGTTGTTTGTCATGCATGTAATAAAACCGATCATATTGCAAAGTACTATAGAAGCAAGAATAGTGCCCCAGTAGGCAAGAACAAATTAGATGAGAAGGGAAAGGTGAAGGTGGAAGGGATAAAAGATAAGCATGATAAGATGTGGGTTAGAAAAGATGAATCTAAAGAAGAAAATGGATCTACACCTAAATCCAGTGTAGGATCTTCATCCGGTAACTAGGGCTTTATGCCTTAGGGGGAGCTTTTCATGCAAATTCTAAGAACCCCCTCTTCGGTCATCTACAATTGATTTCAAAAGGTTACAAAATCATATATGCAGTTATTATTCAAAAGTTTTAGAGCTGAATTGGTGCTCCGGTAAGAGACTGTGAAAATCATGGTAACTAGTTGCAATATTTATTGTAATGGAAATTAGGTTTTAGAAGGTTAAATAAAGGCATTTGACAACTTTACTTGTCACAATGTGATCAAGCGAATAGTTCATAGAAGGAGAGAAAAGTGATTCAATGATTTCAGTGATTCTAAAGTGAATTTTAGCGCCCAATTGCAAATCAAGGTATTTATCTGTTTAGATTGTCTATTTCCACAAACCCTAAATTGGAAATGGCTTCAACTTTTGGTATTACTACCCCATTGGTCGTGGATATTAAGGATAGGGCTAGACCTATATTCAAGAAACACCCTTTTAAGTTTTTTGAAGATGACTTGGAAGGTGAATTTTCATCGGTACTCTACAATGTGCTTCACAATGAATATATTAGGGCATACATCCACTATGACCTCGAGGAGCTTGGTAACATAGATATGTTGAACCTGTATAATAATAACTTGGTAGAAAGTTTGGGAAACCTCAACCCTGAGCACAAAGTTCTTCAGGACAAGGGTGTTTTGCAAGTCATTTATTTTCTATTGTTTGACAAAGAAAAATGGATCCAATACATTCTCAATTGAGTTCATGATGAGTTTGTATGGCTTGCTAGGACCCACAAGATTACCAAACAAGAAATCCAAGTTGTGACATGCCTCAGTGAAATTGGTGAAGTACCTTGCTTGAGGAAAGTATTGAATGACACAATGATAGCTACTACTAGTTCTAAATTTGATAGTAGAGAAATGACCATAAACGACATTCTGGAGAATGATGTGAAGTTTGCATCTATGGTGGTCAAATACAATGTTTACTAGTCTAGCAAACACAACTCTATTTTTGGTACTTCTATATACTTAGCCTATCAAATCTTGAAAAAGGACAAAGGTATGACCTATGCACAATCCTCCTAAATAAGTTGATAAGAAATTTGAAGAAGATTAAGAAAGATAAAAAGAACACATTCAAATATGGAACTCTTCTTATTTACTTGGCCTTATATTTCCTGAATGAGATACCCAGTGTGAAAGGAAAGGTCTAATGGGCCTATGATAAATAAGTCATGATACAGATTAAAGAAGGTTTATGGGGAATTGGAGATGGTACAATGAGAATATCTTCTCTCTGGGGATACTTTAAATACTTCCAAGAAGTAATAAAAAATAGAGAGAGGATCCCTAATGAGATTGTTGAGAAGTATGAGCAAATAATTTGCTTCATGGTAGACAAAGATCAATGTCAAATAGAAGTGGTGGAGCCTAGGATAGTATGGATCATGCCCATTGGGTATAAAGTTGACTCTATCACTCTCGAGGCATATGATTAGCACTTATTGAGTCAATCAGTGGATCTTAGAGAAGGAATATTTCAAACATTCAAGGAGAAAGACCTTGAATTGCATAGACAATTTATTGTGCTTGCTAGGAAAATGAAGGTTACGAAGATAGTAGAAGAGGTGGAAGTGCAAATGGGATTCACCCAAGAGGAGGTGAAGAAGATAAGGGAAACAAATTCTCAGAAGGAGGCCAAAGAGGAAACCAAGAAGCCCAAGGTTGATCCAGTTCCCTCCAAGGTCAAACCTAAAGAGACCAAGTCTACCCCTGCTTCGGTGGTATTATCTTCAAGACCTAGCCCATCCGAGAAAGGTGTGTTGAAGAAAAAAGAGAAACCCAAGAGGACTTATGTTTCCATGTCTTTGGTAGCCTCTGTGACAAAATCTAACAAAGAAGTTGGCAAGGCAAAGAAGAAAGGTGAATTTATCAGAGTGGCGAGGAAGTCATAGTCCAGTGGACCCCAGCAAAGAAATAAATATAAATCATAACTTGCCCCTATCGGTAGACCCAAAAGAGGTAGACAGGTTAAAAGTCAACTTGACAAAGACCTTGAGTTTGGTGACCTACAAGGTAAGTACGCAGTTGTTCCTCCATTGTCAATAGATCAACTGATAAATGAAATAATTGTTGATGGGAACTTGAAGAATCTTGGAGCCTATTATGAACTCTTAGATGAGAGAGATCAGAGAAAGGTTGAAGAAGTGATAGTTTTATACTTGTATAACTTTAGCAAGACTTTGATTGAATTAGGGTGTAGTATCCCTAAGGATCTATACAACATTATTGATGCAAGAAGGCTAACTACTAGCAAGATTGATAGAGAAATGAATGAAAGAGACCTAATAAATGTTTGCACTTGTGTTGCTCATGATGAAGTCAAAAGATATTGAAGAAGCTAACAAGAAAGAATTCATAAGCAAAAAAAGGGTAAATAGATTAATGGTTGGTCAAGTGGAGAGGTGAGGAAGGAGACTGACAACATATGGAAAAAGATAATTGTGAATGATCCTCTCTATAAAGATTCATTCAAGTCTTCTCAGTCGATAGAAAAGCAAGGTGTTTCTAGCAGTCAAAAGGGTGAAACCCAAATTGAGGGACATCTAGAAGGTTAAGGTAACACATCACTTGATGCTAAGACTGATGATAATCCTTTGGTGGTGGAAAATTCAACAGCCAAATCCAAAATGATGATACTGCACCAAGTGGCAACATAGGTGCACAAGATAAAAAGGATGGAGAAGAGGAAAATGACGTTGAGGGAGAAAAGGTAAAGGTCGTTGAGGTTGATAAAGGTAAAGGAATAGTTGATCTGATAATTGTCACTCCTCTAGTTACTATGACCACACATCAAATCCCTATCAATCTTGATGGTCATATCTTTTGGCAATATAAAGGATTTGATTATGTTTCATTAATGTTAACACTAGTTGTTATGGTTGTTTATTGGCTTCTGGTAGAAGGATTGGATTGGGAAGATTATTAGTTGATTGTCACCAGTACGATCTGGATGATGGAATAAGTTTGTATGAATGGTTCATATGCTTCTGAAGCATGTTTCAATTAGTTGGTATTGAATTGATGATCAGATGCTATCTTATGTTCTAGTAAGCATGCTTTGTAGGTCTAGTAAGGGTTTCATCAACAAATATTTATTGAAGATCTTTGATGTAATGCATAAGTGGTGTTGGTGCAACTTGTTAGGATTCCCACAACTACTGAGAGGGGGGGGTGAATCAGTATCTAACCGGTGATAAGAGTTTTCTAAGTTAAAACATGTAGAACATAAAATAATAGTATACCTATATGCAAGAATTAATGTAATAAATAGAATCAGAAACATCCACATGAAAAGAACACCATAACACAGCATGTTTAATGAGGAAACCAGGTGTGGGAAAAACCTTAGTGGGATTTGTGACCCACAATATTCACTCACTAGCCAATAAGAGAATATTAATTACAATAGGGGCTTGCGCATGCAGGAAGGCCGACTGCCTAGAGCTCACTGCTCAATGAGAAGTCACACTGACCTACAATAAGGATTATACTAATCCAATGACTTGTACTGCTTTACAATAGCATCTCCAATGCCAGATTCAGTACCAGTTCTTGCTCTATTCTTTACATATACCCTTGACCTATAATTCGCACACAAGGTCTACCTAATAATTTTCTTTATGCTCACTGCATTACATCTCTAAATGTCTACAATGATCTCCTTTATATACAAGAGTCATTTTACAATTTGCCAAGTCGGCTTACAATAATAAACAAAATATTACATATCAAAAATCCTGTCGGCCTCTATGCTGATATACATCTTTTCTTCTATGTTGGTGTTGGTGCTGGTGTAGAGTGATCTTGTTGATGTCGGTGCACTGTCTTGCCTATGTAATGCTTTTCCAGTATGATGTCTTGCCAGTGCCATAGGATTGCAAGGTTTCCATAAATGACAAAACCTTCAATCACATACAATGTCTCATTGGAGTGTCCATATGCCAACAATCTCACCCTTTGGCATTGATGGCAACACTTATGAGAAATTTCAAAAAGTGTCCAAAATGTGTAGTCCAAAAATGTTTACCAAAAATATGAGGGCTCCCCCTGAGCATATGATTCCTGTCTTTAAACTTTCTCATCCTACTACTCCCCCTTTGGCATCAATGACAAAGGTTGTCAAGATGTTAGTAGAGTTTGTAGTTACATCTGTCCATATCCTCAACCCTGTAGTTGGGTAGTTATTATCTAAAAAAGATCGCCCAAAATTAAGTTTATACTATCCATAAAATTTTTGCTATCTTTTATTGCTGTTTTAGTCCTCTTCACAATACCGGTGAGATGCTGTAAATGCTCTATCAGTCTTTTGCTTCTATGTGCTAATGCCTCTGAGATTTCCTTCCATAGAGATGCTAAATAGTCCAATCTTGGACTCAATTTAGATCTCAAGTGTTTTGCCTTGTTTATTATTCTTTCTTTCTCTCTTTCCTATTTGAGCAATTCTTCCTCAAAATTTGCTAACTTTTCTTCAAAAATAGATAATGAATCTGGTGAGTTGACAAAATTGTCTGCAAGTTTATTTATCTCATCCTATGTCTTGCTTATTTTCTTGTCAATATCTATAGTCAAGAAGTTTGTTTTACATGTATCTTTATACAGATTTTTATACTCTTTCAACAAACTACATAGTTCAGATAGAAGTGTGTCAAAGTCTCTGTTACACTTCTTTATTTCTTCATCAAAGAATTTTCGTTTCTCCTTTCCTACCATGTCCTTTACCGAGTCTTCCTTTATTTTCTCAATATTTCCAAAAATGTAATTACATAATGTATCCAATTGTCCTAAAGAATCTTTATTATCTATATTACAATTAGGAACAACTAACTTCAAAATTGGTATTGAATCATCTATTTCTTTATAAGCCTGTGAACTGCAGTTAGTTATTTTCTTAATGGATTCAAGTAATACCTCAGTCACATTTGTTGACTTGAATGTTGATGATGACCCAAAAAATTGAGTACCGGTGGAGGTGACCATGCTTGTATTAACCTTTGGCAGGTCAGTTTGTGTTTGCATTTCTTTTAGCACTGGTTTCCCTACTTCACTGCTTACCAGTGGCACTATTTCCTTGTGAACCTATTCCGGAGCCTTTAGCTCTGTTGGTTTCTCTATATGTGCCTCAGATTGCATCTTTTTCCCTGTATCCTCTATCGCTTTATCTATATCTCCTATTACTGGAGGCTCTTTAGCCATATTTGATTTGTCAGTTGTATCTTTATCAACTATTATGTTGATCTTTTGGGTATCAACATTTACAATGTATAGGACTTCAGGATTTGGATTGCTATCCTCTACATCCATACTTTCAGCTACTGGTTGGTCTTTAGTGGTTGTAATTTTCACAGGTGGGGGTAGGTTGTCTTTAACCTTTATGCTTGGAGGTCCACCAACTTTGCCTTTCACTTTGTCCTTATCCTTTTGATACACTTTAATAGGCTTAGGGTTCCTGTATTCTTCTTGTTTTTCCTTTTCAACCAGCAATATGTCCCAACCACCTTTTGTTTCTTTTGTAACTTCAGTAACTCTTCCTACCATTAGTGAAATATGCCAGTGTGTAGTAGAGAATACTGTTGGGTTTGCCTGAGCAATCAAATCATCGATTTCCTTGGGAGAGTTTACCAGATATACAGCAAGTAGTTTTTCTATTTTTATTTTCTTGTCTAATTCAATCACTGCTTGCCTTCTGGCCTCAAGTCTTTTGTACAAATCATCAGGAATTTCATTGACTAATTCCATCAAAAACTTTTTGTACATGTCCATATGCATTATTACACTTTCCTCAACTTGCCCTTTCTCATCAGCAGATAGAGTGTCATAAATTTTCTCTATGTTTTTCAGTTTTCCTTCCTCTGTGATCTCATTTAGCAATATGTCTAGAGGTGCCAAGTCAGTTTTTATCTTTTTCTTTTTCTTAGGGGTTAGCTTTTTCTTAGGTGTGACCTTTCTAATTAGAGATCTCATAGCTTGTTGCTTCTGCCTCTCCCTTCTAGGTGAAGGAGTGGCTGCCGATGAGGGATCTCTTTTCCTAACAACTCTTTTAAAAGTTGCTGCCATGTCACCTTCCAAAGAAGTACCTACCAGTGATAGATGAGCTTTAGGTTGTGGGGTTGCCAACTCATCTTTTGTTATGCTGGTTTTCTTATCATATCATTAGGTGATTCCTTTTTATCATTCTCATTTTGCAATTTTTCACAAAGTTCTCATCTTATTTCTTGCAACAGTAAGATTTTCTTGAAGTGCGTAAATGATATCTTGAGCTACTCTTAAATCATCTTCTAATTTGATATTCTTCAACTTCTCTACATCATAGTCTGTAAGAGCTCCTTCAAGTTGCTTCATCAGATTTTCCATCTTTACCGGTGTCAAGATTTTCCTCAATTTGTTAGGCTTCTGAAAATAGAGGACCAGGCTCTGATACCAATTGTTAGGATTCCCACAGATATTGAGAGGGGGGGTGAATCAGTATCTAATTGGTGATAAGATTTTTCTAAGTTAAAACATGCAGAACATAAAATAACAGTATACTAGTATGCAAGAATTAATGCAATAAACAGAATCAGAAACATCCACATGAAAAGAACACCATAACACAATGTGTTTAATGAGGAAACCTAGTGTGGGAAAAACCTTGGTGGGATTTGTGACCCACAATATTCACTCATTGGCCAATAAGAGAATATTACCTACAATAGGGGCCTGCACATGCAGGAAGGCCAACTGCCTAGAGCTCACTGCTCAATGAGAAGTCACACTGACCTACAATAAGGATTATACTAATCCAATGACTTGTACTGCTTTACAATAGCATCTCCAATGCCAGATTCAGTACCGGTTCTTTCTCTATTGTTTACATATACCCTTGACCTATAATTCGCACATAAGGTCTACCTAATAATTTTCTTTATGCTTGCTGCATTACATCTCTAAATGTCTACAATGATCTCCTTTATATACAAGAGTCATTTTACAATTTGCCAAGTCGGCTTACAATAATAAACAAAATATTACATATCAAAAATCCTGCCAGCCTCTATGCTAGTATACATCTTTTCTTTTGTGCCAGTGCTGATGTAGAGTGATCTTGTTGATGTCAGTGCACTATCTTGCCTGTGTAATGCTTTGCCGATATGATGTCTTGTTGGTGCCATAGGATTGCAAGGTTGCCATCAATGACAAAACCTTCAGTCACATACAATGTCTCATTGGAGTTTCCATATGCCAACACAACTTCTAGAAGGGATTCACGATGCTGATGGTGATTGTGTTCCTGCCTCGACTGATTGGTATCGTTGCTTTGGCATGTGTGGATCTAATTTAGGTCTGGTGTTATCTAGGTTATGGTTCGATTTCGTGAAATGTGTTGATCAATCCTTTTAAAGCACTTCTAGGATGTTTTATGAATTGCATGATAATTGTTTGGCCTTAGGCCGACATGTTTGATGATGTTATTATAGGATAATGTAATGGATCTGTTGAATTATCATTTGGGTGGGCGACCTAATTGTTTAAGTCCAAGGTTTGTATAAATATATGTAAGATATCATTGTAGATCATATGCAAGGATCAAATAATGTAATAATCATTTGAGTAGAGGATTTGGTCGATCATAGGTGATCGAGTTAGGTTTATGTAAGAGGTTTTAGACCTCCGATATTAAGCTTAATTAGAACTATAATTTACATGTTTGATGCTATCATAAGCAGTTCTTCTTTCTGGATTGTTGTCCAAATGTTTTGAGGTGGTTAACCTCTTTTGTAGTCAGTGAGACCCCATTGTGATGAGTAGTGTGCTCTAAGCAGTGTGCCTTATTGCATGTGCAGGCCCCAATTGTAATTATATACTTTCTACAGAAGTATCATCTAACTATGGGTAGGGTTTCCCACCGTGGTTTTTCCCTTTACCGAGTTTTCCACATACAAATCATGGTGTTATGTGCTATGCATGCATGGTATTGATTCTCTAGTTTTCAATTATGCTTTAATACTTTATTAGTTATTCCGGTATCTATTTTCTTGTATTCTGGTAAAAGGTTTTAAGTTCTTTAATTCACATAATCTATTGACTACTGATTCACCCCCTCTTAGTTGTCCACTGTTTATCCTAACAATTGGTATCAGAGCATGATCCTCTTTTTGCAAAAGCCTAACCACTTGAGGAAGATCCTATGAAAGCTAATAGTTCAACTATTGTATCAGAAGGACAACCCTAGGCTTGATGTGCCAAACTATGGAGTATAGAAAATTTGGATGGAGACTCATTTAAGATGAATTGGAAAGGAAATTTGGGAAATAACATAGAAAGGTTACACTCCTCATGATCCGACATCTGGCAATCTTGTATCAGAAAACTTGGAAAAGAACATTGAAAATGTCTGCAAAGCTAGAGAAGCCTTCTTAAGCACCTTATCAGATCAGCAAATCATGGGATTATTAGATAAATCATCTACAAAAGCTATATGAGACAAGTTGGAGACTTTGAATGAAGGTTATTCCATTGTTAAAATTGTAAAACTTGAATGTTATCGGGTAAGATATGAAAACTTGAAGATAGAGGAAGATGAAATAATTTCTGCATTCATGGAAAGGGTAAATGAAATTATATTAGGAATTCAATGATGTGGTGAACCTCTAAGAGAGGAAGAGATTGTTTCAAAAGTATTAAGGGATTTTCCACCAATATATAAGATGAAGGTAATTGTAATTAATGAGCTAAGAACCATGTCTAATTCTTCTGTCAATATAGATACTCTTGTTGGGAAGATATCTTCTTTTGAGCATGAAGAATTTGGTCCTCCAAGAGCTGCAAAGATTGATACTGCATTTAAGGAATCTACATCATCAACCGGAAAGAAAGAGTGGAAAGTTTTATATTCCAAGGAATTGGACAAGATTAGGAAAGAAGATGAAGAGCTTGAGCAACTTGAAGCCCTATTTTCTAGAAGAATACCTAAAGGTCCAATAGGAAGTAAGTATGAAGGAAAATCTCCTTTCAAATGTTTTGAATGTAATAAGATAGGTCATTTTGCATCTAGATGTCTTGAGAAGAATTCATAATTGGAAGAAAGAGAAAGAAGATCTTTTAAGCCTAACCTTGAATATCAGATCAAGCATAAGTATAGGAGAAGCAATAATAAATCATGCTACTATGATGATGAGGAAGGAGTAACTGATGACTCAGAGGAAGAACCAATATGAGATTCGGCTAGTGGATCCGACAATGGAAAAGAATGGGTATTTTATTGTATGAAGGAAGATGATCTGGAACAAGTTATCAAAAATGAGGAAAAGGCCCTTGCAGCAAAAGTTGAAGATAAAGATGAATGGGTAATAGATAGTGGATGTTCTCATCATATGACAAGAGACAATAAAGTTTCTAACCCTGCAATAATTTGATGGTGGTCAAGTCAGATTTGGTAATAACAAATCATGCATGATCAAAGGAGGAGGAATCGTTTCTTTGGATGGTAAGAATAACACTAAAAATGTCTATTATGTTAAAGATTTGAAGCATAATATTTTGAGTGTAGGATAGTTGGTAGATAGAGGATTTCAATTAAAGTTCAAGGATGGAAAGTGCAAAATCATTAGCAAATCAGGATTGGAGATTGCAACTGATACACAGACAAAAGGTAACATCTTTCATTTGAACTCCGATGAAAAAATATGTTTGATTGCACATATTGATGAAAGTTTGCTATGGCATAAGAGGTTGTGTCATGTAAATTTTGATTGTATTATAAATATCAATTCAACTAAGGTAGTTAGAGATTTACATAAGATTGTGAAGCCTCATAATCCGGTATGTAAGGAATGTCAAATAGGTAAGCAAATCAGAACTTGTTTTAAGAGCATACCTGATAAATCTAATGATATTATTGATTTGATACATACTGACCTATGTGGTCCTGCTAATACAAGAAGCTTTCAAGGAGATACATATTTCTTGTTAATCATTGATGACTATTGTAGAATGATATGGGTTTCTTTTCTAAGGGAGATTTGTGAAGCCTTTGATAAATTCTAGATCTTTAAAGCTATGGTTGAGATAGAACCAGGGGTGAAAATCAAGTGCCTAAGATCAGATCAAGGTGGTGAATTCACATCTGGTCAATTAAAAAACTATTGTGAGTAAAATGGCATTAGGAGATAGTTATCTGCACCCTTAACACCTCAGCAAAATGGTATTGTGAAATGAAAGAACATAACTATTTTGGATGCAACCAAAACCATGATGATGGAAGCTAATTTTCCTCATATCTATTAGAAAGAAGCAATAATTACAATAGTTTATACATTCAATAGAGTTCATATCAAAGGAGATACTGGTAAGACACCTTATGAATTATGGTTTGGTCATTCCCCTACTCTTAAGTATTTCAGAATCTTTGAAAGTAAGTGTTATATCAAAAGAGATGAGTCCATTGGAAATTTTGACCCTAGATGTGATGAAGGAATATTTCTTGGTTATTCAACTAAAAGAAAAGTGTATAGATGTTATAATAAAAGATTTCATAGAATTGTGGAGAGCACTATTGTGAAGGTGGATGAGCAGCAAAAAGACTAAACTAAATCTTATGATAGAGAACTGGCAAAGGAAATGATCATAACTAAATTGGTAGCACATATACCAGAACAAAATGTTGAACCAGTTACCCCGACATCATCAGGAAACTCAATTGTAACTAAAGACCAACATAGAGAACCTGAAAATAAAAAAACACCAAGGTATGTAAGGCTAAATCATTCTGAAAATTAGATCATTGGAGATAAAAATAAGGGAGTTGTGACAAGAATAAGATTGGCAAATGAAGAGTTATATTTCATTTCTCATATTGAACCAACATCAATAATTGAAGCTTGTAAAGATGAATGTTGGATGAAAGCTATGAAAGATGAATTATATCAGATAGACAAGAATAATACTTGGACTTTGGTTCCCCGACCTGAAAATAAGAATGTCATTGGAATTAAATAGGTTTTTAGAAACAAACTAAATGAGGATGGAAAATTTGTAAGAAACAAGGCTATATTGGTTTGCAAAGGATATTATTAGAAGGAAGGAATTGATTATGGTGAAACTTTTGCACTGGTATCTAGAATTTAAGCTGTTAGACTATTTCTTGCTTATGCAACCTATAAGAGCTCAAGGTCTATCAAATGGATGTTAAGTGTGTTGGCATTATACACTCAGATGAGAAAGGTAGATGTTGTCATTTATGGCAACAAGGTTCCACAGGTTCAACTGGCCATAGACTTCACCTATTGGCATTGACAAATACAACAAGGCTTATTCACACCCGCATCTAGTTTACACCGACAGAAGATTATATTGGCATTACAGGCCGACTTGTCAATAAATATTGTTTATATGTGAAATATATTGTAATGTAAATTATAATTGTATGGCCGACATGTTGTATTGTAAAGAATCATATATTTTTGAGTTCTTGTAGGTAATTTGAAAAGAAGTAAGCAGTAATATGAGATAAGATAGGATATGATAGCGAATAGTTGTATATGCATTTTGATGTGTTTATTTTGGAGCCAATAAGAAGCAGAGTAGAGCAAAGACTATTCTGTATAAACAAAATCATTCCATAGCATACCAGCTAGGGTTTTTGGTAGAGGAAGAATCGGTATCAAACAAAGCACAACAATGAACTCATCTAACATTTTGATGCAAGTTGTAAGAGTTCATTTTTTATGTTTACATTAGTGTGATGTTGTAGTCAGTGAGACTCCACTTTTGTTGTTGAGTAGTGAGCTCTAGGCAGTTGTCCTTCCTGCATGTGTAGGCCCCTTTTGTACTAAGTAATATTTATTCATATGGCTAGTGAGTAAATATTGTGGGTCACAAATCCCATCGAGGTTTTTCCCTTACCAGGTTTCCTTGCCAAGATATTTGTGTTATGGTGTGCATTGATGTTGATTCCTTTGTTTCTCTTTACTACATTATTATTTTCTTACTGACATATTAATCTCAGTTACAAAATTGCAAATAAGTTTAAATCTTTCATTTACCGGTGAGACACTAATTCACCCCCCCCTCTCAATGTCTTTGGAATTAATCAATTATCTAAAAAAGTGTGCATTTATGAATGGAGAAATTGAAGAGGAAGTCTTTATTGACCAACTTGATGGATTTTATTGGCAGATGATGAAAATATGGTTTGCAGATTAAGGAAAGCCCTATATGGATTAAAACAGGCTCCTAGAGCTTGGTATGCAAGGTTGGACAAGTATATTTTGAAGCTTGATTTAATAAAAGGTAATGCTAACAATAACCTATATTATAAGATCACTAATGATGATATTCTTATTATTGAAGTATTTTTTGATGATATCTTTTTTGGAGGTGAAGAAAAATTGTGCATGGAATTCTTTGATGATATGAAGAATGAATTTGAAATGTATATGATTGGAGAAATAAGATTTTTTCTAGGTTTGTAGATTACTTAGACTAACAAAGGCATCTTTATATGTCAAACTAAGTATATAAGGGAATTATTGAAGAAATTTGGTATGGAAAATTCCAAATTGGTTAGTACTCCTATGGTTACAAGTGAAAAATTGTCAATTTAAGATGTATCCCCTCCAATAAATCCTACAAGATATAAATCCATGATTGGTAGTTTACTATATTTAACTCAGACTAGATCGGATATAATGAATGCAATCAATATTGTATCAATATTTCAAAGCAATCCAAGAGAAAATCATGAAAGTACAATAAAAAGGATATTCTTTTATTTGCAAGGAACAACTGAATATGGTTTATGGTACCCTAAATATGATGACTCTACTTTATATGCATATACAGATGCAAATTGGGTAGGTGATGTTGATGACCGAAAGAGCACATTTGGTGGAGCATTCTTTCTTGGGAAGAAGTTGGTTTTATGGATTAGCAAGAAGCAATCATGCATTTCTTTATCTATTGTAGAAGCTAAATATCTTGCAGCAACAACTAATTGCACTCAAGTTATATGGATGAAGAAGATTTTGAAGGATATACAAGTGAGTTGTAATGATCTGGTTGTTATTCATTGTGATAACTCTGCAGCTATTGACATATCAAAGAATTCGGTATTTCACTCCAAGACTAAGAACATATCAATCAAGTATAACTTTTTGAAGGAAAAGGTGGAAGCAAAAGAAGTTAGATTGGTTTATGTGAACACTAAAGAACATATAACAAATATATTCCCTAAACCTTTGTCTGAGGAATCATTCAAGCATTTGAGAGACAAATTGGGGGTTTCTATGTTGACATTCTACACTCTTATGAGAATAGTTGGTGTTGTCATTGATGGCAACCATCTAGAAACCTTCTGGCACTCATTTGGTAAGCCACTGGTAGGCACGAACACTGGCATAGACATCTACATACACCAACAGACTCTTCACTGAAAGCAGCTAAAATGCATACCGACACCCCAACAGACAGGGAATAAAATTTTGTTTATTCTATTTAATTGTAATTATCTTTTGTAAAGCCAACATGGCATATTGTAAAAGACTCATATATATGTATGAGATCTTATAGGTCATTTTGTGCAGTAGAGTAGAAGATAGTATGCATGGAGAGAATATATGGATGATATTTTGCATAAGGAGATATAGTTGATAGTGAAGGTTTTGGTTATAGAATGAGCTTAAACCGGTACTGAACCTAGCATAGTTGATGCTAATTTGAAGTAGTACATTGTATTGGATTTCATAATCCACTTTTTTAGTCCATGTGACTCTTATTGAGCAGTGAGCTCTAGGTAGTTGGCCTTCCTGCATGTGCAGGCCCCTCATTGTAAGTAATATTTATTCATTGGCTAGTGAGTGAATATTGTGGGTCACAAATCCCACCGAGGTTTTTCCTACACCAGGTTTTCTTGTTAAACATCTTGTGTTATGGTGTGTTTTCTATGCTGTCTTTATTGTTCTTGTTTACTGCATTAATTCTTATTTACCGATACACTATTTTGGAATGCAAAGTTCTTAATAAGGTTAAATATTATGTTAACTAGTTAGATACTAATTCACCCCCCTCTCAGTATCTTTGGGACTATCATTAATCCTAACAATTGGTGTCAAAGCCTGGTCCTCTATTTTCAAAAGCCTAATAGCTTGAGGAAGATTCTAACACCGATACAGATGGAGAACTTGAGAAATAAATTGGAAGGAGCTCTTGTAGACTATGACACAAATAAGTTAAAGAATATCAAACTTGAAGATGATCTAGGGACTGCACAAGAATTCATTCAAGGACTTCAGGAGAATCTTACTATAGCTCAAGATAAAAGAAAATAACTTCATGAGAAGATGCATAATGACAATGATGACAAGGAAACTCTTAATGAACTTGTGAGCAAGTTGAGACAAGAAAATAGTACTATGAAGAATGAAATGCAAGATATGACTATGAGGTTTTATAAAGACATTGAAGATAGGAAGAAGAATGAAGATGACTTGACTAGGAGACTCAATGATGCTGTGAATGAAAATCTAAGACTTAGTCATGAAAATGATATGTTGAAGACTAATCTGATTCACAAGCAACATGATTAAATTAAACTTATGAGACAAAAAGGAATTTTGGAAAATGTGTTGGCTACTGCAAATCAACACAAAGAAAAATTCAAGAAAAGTTTAGAGGAACTTGATGATATGCTAAAAAGTTAGAAACCTAATGGAGATACTAATGGACTTGGATTTGAAGTTGGAGAAAGTTCTGGTACTGCAAACAATCATGATCACAGTAAACCGGTAAGACAACCTAATGCTTACAAATTTAATGGGAAATTCTTTAACTGTAATAAGTATGGTCATAGAGAAAATTAGTGTTGATCTAGAAACAATCAGAACATTAATGTACCCACCGATCAATGTTCCAAATGCAACAAAGTTGGTCATAATTTAGAAAACTACAGAATGAATATGACATGTTATCTTTGTGGAAGATTTGTGCATTTATCTAATCAATGTAGAACACAAACTGGCATAGGATATGGAAAGGCTATTCTAAAGAATAATGTGACTTGTTATGCTTGTAACAAAATTGGACATATTGAAAATTTTTGTAGAAGCAAGACATCACTGACAAATAATAAAGGACCCAGTTTGAAAGGCAAAGAAAAGGTAGATGAGGTAAAGCAAGAATTTTCAAAACAATGGATTAGGAAGGCAAATCAGAATGTTGATGAGACTATTTCTTCACTGGTAGAACAAAGTATTACTCCATCGGTAGGAGATTCTTCATCCAACTAAGAAGTAACCCTTTGGGGGTATTGCACAAGTTGAATATCATGCAGATTACCCTTGGTTGATGGTGAGAAGATAGATTTCTTCTTTACTGGCAGATGTGTTAAGTTTTCACTTAATTGACAAGCATTTAATGCGGTTGTTGAAAGAAAAGTCATTATAAATAATCGGTTTTCCCTCATTTTTGATTCACTGAGCATTCAAATTAGCATAGAGTGCGAAATCTGAGTGAAGGCATTCAAGGTGAAGGTGTGAAGTGATTTCTTTCAAGCATTCAGACATTATCAGGCAGCTAAAGGTATTTTTCAAATGGCTTCTTCTTCTGCTCCTGAATTTATTGTGAACCCTACTATTGTGAAAAATGTAAAATGCCCTAGGCCCATATTTAAAATTATTCCCAAAGTAGCTAAGTAAGATGATTCCATAGGAACATTTTAAAAGATTCCTAAAGGTGTAGCTTATGCTGAAGACCCTAGGATATATATTCATTGCAACATTGAAGAATTAGGTTCTGAGGAATTGTTAAAAATGTTTAAAAGTGTAATTTGTGATGCAAATGGCACTGTCAAACTTGAACACAAGATTGTGGAGACTTTAGGTTTTGTTCAAATATTGAATATCCTTGAATTTTTGGAAGAAGTAGTGAGAATTGTCCTACGTAGGGCACATGGAGAATTTTTATGGTTAGACTCTGTCTGCAAATTCACCCGGCAAGCAATTAGGGTAGTAACAGGTTTACCCTCAACCGACAGTAGACTAGACAAAACCAAGAAAGTTCCTAAAAAAAAAGTGATGACCCTAACTAGAGCAACATTAGATAGTCGATCACTAAGAGTGAATGACAGATGACTCGATGGAAGTTGCCAACTGCCAGAAAATATAACCAAATAGGAATTCGGTCTCCCAACTCCTCCCAATAGCTAAGTTGGTTTGTGTATGCGGGATACATCTACAATTTGGATTTTGGTTGAGGACATTGGCGGAGACCTATTTGAACAAGTTTGAATGACTTCCAAGGAGGGTAGATTGATTCAATGATTGTAATTGATCTTTTGGTGTAGACAAAAATACAGTTGTAGGTTTCACAGAACATCTTTTGGTGTTGAAAAATCAATAAGTTGCATTGATAGGACTCAACATGGCATGAAGGTTTAGAATTATGTAGTTCCATTTGTTTTCAATTGTCTTAGGGACTGGGTGGACACATCTGAGTCAGAAATTCTTCTGTTCTAGCTTGACAACCAGGGTGAAGTGCAATCAGGGTTTCATCCAGCGATGGCTCTAACTTGAGATTTCTGCATTGGACCACAACGACCATTTGGGGAGTTTGAGTTAGAGAAATGTATGTTAGGACTCAGGTAGTTGCAGTCTAGGAAGTGTCAATACTTAGATTCCACACCATACCCTAGGCCAAGCATGCCCATGTGCTTGGTCTCAAGATTGAGAAAGTAGGAGTGCAGAAGGACTTTGGGAGTGGACTGAACCAATCCAAGGTTGGATTGTGTGTGTAGGAGAATCATTAGACCTAAACCTAATGTTTATTTATCCTTGTGAATTCATTTGTAGTTTGTTACTTCAGAATCAGACCTAGTTACCCCTATTAGGCCTATCTGGCCAAGAGAAGTCTAGGGGTGTACAAAAGGAGTAGGAGCCTATCCTTTTGGAATCTAGAAGTATGCCATAGAGGGTACTCAGATATGAAGTTTTTTTTATTCATCCTTTGGAAGAGTTGAGGTTGTTTTGCAAAAAACAGCGTTCGAAGGGCTACAAGCTGAATTCAGTTTGGTATGACAGTATAGAAGCACTTGGGTGTTGTGGGTCTAGGAGCTATTGGGGATCAACTTGGTTGATCAAAACAAGTCTGAAACAAGAGAGAGTAACCCTATCCACTCTCTAAACCAAAGGGTTTGAGTATTTCCATGTTTTGCTAATTTGGCTAGTCAGCCATTAGACTTAGCATGCTAAGTAAGGTGACATTGTTCACTGGGTCAGAGTGAACAAAAGGTTTGATCATTTGTAGAAGGTTGGATTTAGGGCTCAATTATGCTTCCCCTATTGACCTCTGCATCACCTATCTTCTGGATTGGATCACTTTCACTATAATTGTGTTTTAGGCTTACTTATTGAGATAATTGCTTGTCCACTATTCTAGCTGACGTAATTGGAGGTTTTGAGATGATGTAGATGGTACATATAGAAGATAAATGTAATTGTAAGTGGTGTGGATTTGTGTCAATTGTGAAATATGCAAATTTAAGATAGGAGATGTGTGTAGTGAAATTTTCAAAGTTGGATTACCAAATTGGTGCAGTCACCGGTTAGGAGGGACCTCAAAGAGATCAATCCGAACTGAGCATCAAGAGTAAACACAATAAAAAAAAGAGTATATGGTGGAGAAAATGAAGAACTAAATGTATTAGATCATGAAAATTGATTACAAGCAACCTGTAACATCCAGGTTACAAGATTCAGCTCATTGGCCTACCACATATATGCTCAATTATAGAACATGTTAATTCCGGACCTCTAAATCTAAAATCTATCCTCTATGTTCTTCTTACTTCTCTAAAATGGTGAATTATAATGCTCAATTACAATTATTTATATGATCCAAGGGGATCCAATTGGCCCAAAAGGGAACAAATGCCAAAGAACAAGATCAAACATGTAAAAACAATAGGTTGGCCTATGCCAAAGAGATTCCTCTAGAAAATCCAAAGGATGATGTACGAATCAAAGGGAAGGTTGGCCACATGCTGAAGAACATCATAGTCAATGAACTAGGCTCCACAAGATACAGAAAGGATCCAGTAATTTCACCAATGCAAATAGGTCCAAGCGATTTTGGTGTTCTAAGCCAAAAAACTGTCTTGAAATCTGAAATCGATAACTTGCTAGAAAATGATGCAAAAGCTCCATGGTTTAGGAATAAGGAAGATGATCATGTCCTCAAGAAAAATCCTGCTCTGTAAGATCCGATGAGCCAATGCAATAAAATATAGAAAGGAATGTTGAAATTACAAAACAAAAAACAAACTGAAGAGAAATGTTTTTGGTTGATGCAAGATTGTCAAGAACTAAGGATGCTCCTACATCAGACATCTAGGATTGTTCAAAAAGTGAGCCTCTCATGTTTCTAGGGCCAAAGGAAAACAAAGGTGGTCCACCTCTTCCTGAGAAATCCAAGATGAATCTTCAATGGGTCTATCCTTCCACTTCACAAGATACTCTTTGTACTGACTTCTCCGGGAACTTCGCCCAATCCTTGTGTCCAAAATATCCTCAATCTGGTCTAGTTACTTCAAGGGAAACTATTTCTACAAGTCTGCAATATTTTTTTCACTAAATTATGATTCATGATATTGATATAGATCTGTAATGTTGAATACATGTGAAATACTCAAACTATCTTGTAGCTACACTTCATATGCATTTCTAGAACTAAACTTCCTCAAGATCTTACAAGTTTCAAACTTCTTCATCTACAACTTGTTGTAGGTTCCAACTAGAAATCTTTCTTTTCTCAAATATACCATCACTTAATCACCAACTTCAAATTCATTATGCCTTCTCTTTTAATATGCTTTCTCCTTATACTTTCTATTCATAACTTCTGAATGTTGTTTAAGCTAAATATGTAAGGTTGTCTTGTGTCTTGCAAACTCTTCTACCTCTACACTCTTCTTATCATCATTACTAATATCTCTCAATTCTGATATACCTCTAGGGTGTGCTCTGGTAACATTCTCAAAATGTGTTCTCCCGGTACTACTATTTACTGAATTATTGTAGGCAAACTCTGCGTGTGCAAGAATAAAATCCCAACTTCCAGTTTTCTCTCCAACCAATCTCCTCAACAAATTTCCCAAGATCTAGTTTACTACCTCTTTCTATCCATTAGTTTGTTGGTGAAAATTAGAACTAGATTTAAAATCTGTCTTCATCTTCTTCTAAAGTGTTCACCAAAAATAACCAACAAACTTAGTATCTTCATATGAAACTATTCTCTTAGGTAATCCATTCAATCTCACCACTTCCTCACAAAATAGGTAATCTACATGCACTGCATCAGATGTCTTCTTACAAGGTATGAAATGAGCCATCTTTGAGAATTTGCCTACCACCATAAATATAGAATCATTTCCTCTCTATATCTTAGGCAATCCAAGTATGAAATACATGCTTATGTCTTCCCAAGGTCTCTTTGCTATTATCAAAGGCTTATACGATCCCACATTCTGACTACTACATTTTGCAACTTGACAAACTCTAGAGATCTACACAAATTTCCTAATATCCTTATAAATTTGTAGCTAAAAGTAATGTTCACTCACCAAAACTACAGTTTTGTCAACACCAAAGTGTCCATCTAATCCTCCACTATGTTTTGCCTTTATCAAATTCTCCCTCACAGAACTCTTAGTATACAAAACTGAACTCCTTTGAATACATCCCATCCTGAATGAAATAATCCAACCATTTTCTTCTATTCACCATAATTGGTTCTCTACGTGCTTTCCAAGGTTTTGTAAAATATGGGTCATCATCATACAAGGTCTTCAACTCCTCAAATCCTAATAATGTCACTCTCATCTCTGTTGGCAAATTCCTTCTTCTACTTAATGCATCAACAACTTTGTTTGAGTTCGCACTCCCATGCTTCAACACAAAGGTGTAACTCTGCAAGAATTCTACCCATCTCATACGTCTTTGATTCAACTTACTCTGACTTTTCAAATACTATAAGGTTTGATTATAAATATACAACACAAACTCCTTAGGCAACAGGTAATGTCTCCACTTATTCAATGCTTGAACTATGGCATAAAATTCCTCATCATACACAAAATATCTCCTTCTTGCATCATTCAACTTCTCCCTGAAAAAAGATACTAATCTCCCTTCCTGACTCAATACGACTCCAATTTCAATTCCACTTTCATCATAATCTACTTGAAACACTTTGTTTAAATCTGATAGAGCTAACACATGCTTCTCAATGAACTTCTACTTCAATAGTTCAAAATTTTTATTTTCTCTAGTTGTCCACTTGAATTCTTTCCTATCCCTTCTCATTGTCTTAGTCATAGGGTTACAAAAAAAACTGAAATTTCTGATAAACTTCCAGTAGAAACTAGCCAATCCATGAAATGATCTTACCTCCCCAATGCTTTCCGGTGTAGGCCATTTAATAATTTATTTTACCTTTTTAGGGTTTATCTTCAATGCATCCACAACTATTACAAATCCCAAATAGACTAACTCTTCCTTCATGAAAGTACACTTCTTTAGGTTTATCAACAACTTTTCTTCCCTAAACCTTTGTAAAACTTGTCTTAAATGCATCAAATGCTCCTCTTTTGTCTTACTGAAAATCAAAATGTCATCCAAATATACAATAACAAACTTACTCAATAGTTTCTTTAATACCTCATTCATCAATCTCATGAAATTACTTGGTACATTAGTCAACCCAAAAGGCATTACCAACCATTCATATAATCCTTCATTTGTCTTGAATGTTGTCTTCCACTCATTTCCTTCCCTGATTTTGATATGATGATATCCTCTCTTCAAGTCTATATTTGTGTAGTATTTGGCTCCACTCAAAATGTCCATTATGTCATCCATCCTAGGTAAAGGAAATCGACACTTCACTGTGATCTTGTTTATTGCTTTGGAATTGGTACACATCCTCCTTTCTCCATTTTTCTTAGGTGCTAACACTGATTGCACTACACAGGGACTCAGACTTTCTTTGATCAAACCTTTCTTCAATAGCTCCTGCACTTGCCTATTCAACTCCTCATTCTCTATCGGTGTCATTTGATGTCCAACTTTGTTAGGAAAACTAGCTCTAGGAATCAGGTCCATCCAATGGAGCTGATACTTCTCACAAGTGGTAATCCATCAGGCAAATTATCTGAAATGATGTTTTCATACTTTTTCAGCAACTCCTTTATTTCTTCCATTTGTTCTTCATGCTCTAAGTTCTCTGTCTTCTTAGGAACTATGGCAAAAGACACATTCTCAAGTCTCATTCCATCCAGGATTTTCCTTCCATCCACTAAATAGATTATTAGCATTCGTATAGACTTCACTCTTCAAAGTCTCCTCAAAGGGTAACAAGGTTTGTTTTAGAATAAAATAACACTGAGAACGGGGGGGGCAGGGGGGGGGTGAATCAATGTTATACCAAAATGATCAATTTTAGCCTTATTAAAACATGCACACACCAACTGGTATACCAATACATACAGAATTGAAATAAGTAAAGCAACCAATAAGCTAGTCACATAAATGAGAATCATAACACATAGATTTATACATGGAAAACCTCAAAGAGGACAAACCACAGTGGGATTTGTGACCCACAATATCAATCCACTAGCCATATGAAGAGATATTACAAAATATAAGGGGCCTATACTTGTAGGAAGGCTTACAGCCTACAACACACTACTCAATCACAAAAGGAGCCTCACTGACTGCATATAAATTTAGACTACAATCCAGAGAAGTATTGAACTGATAACATAGCATCTTCTATGCTAGAATACAGTTCCGGTTTAAGCCTTGTTTGTTTTAGTCTAAAACCCTAAACCTTTTACTGGAATAACCCTTACATGAATATCCTCACATAGATAATATTTTTGATATATTTCACATTATATCATATTCACAAATCCATAATCTCCTATTTCATGTCCATATCAAAATGATCTAATCCAACTAACTTATATACCCTATACAACTTATCATGCCTTATGTCGGCTTACAAATATATATAAAATATCAAATTACATGTCAACTCAATAACATGAATGCATAAATATTAAGAACAATTTTTAATGCCAGATCCAAGAGATGTCGACCTCCAATACTGAGAAACATATTCTTAACCATATCAGCTTGCATTGCTAATAACCAAAGTAATCCTTTTGTCCTGCCAGTGTCGGTGTAGTGTCTGTGAAGTACTTGCCAGTACACAATTGAACCAAAACATGAAGCTAGAATAAGATACCATGTTGCCATTAATGACAACATAGTGAAACCAAACAACTGAGTGTCAATTGCGAGCAATCTCCCCCTTTGGTATTGATGGCAACACTCATGTCAAAAATGGTCAAGGTTTCATCTGTTGGTTTCATCCTACCTGCTCCCCCTGAGATGAATATTCATTAACGCAAAATACTCCACATCTTCATATCTCCCCCTAATGTATACAACTCATATTCTTTTTCACATCTATTTCACTCCCCCTTTGACATCAATGTCGTCAAAAATTCTAAAAGGAATGTCAAAGATCCAAAAACTATACAATGAATATCCCAAAAATATCTTACCGGAGCTTAACCAATTTCAAGATTTTCGGATAAGCCTTCTCCAATAGCTCAAGGTAAGTATCCCAACTAGTTTTGAATATGCCAGAAATAGATAAAAGTCCACTTAATATATGTGCAAATGACTCTTTCTCATTTACCTTTGCCAATGTGGTCTTTTCCACCATATCCATACATTATTTCTTATTTACACTGAGTGAATCTAATTGGGGACTCACCAAGCCTCTCAGACTTCTGGCTCTTCTTATAATTTTGTCTCTTTCCTTATCAAGAACATAAATTTGGGTTTCCAAAAGAAAAATTTAACCATCAATGGATGTAGTCAATGAAGTCAATCCATCAAAATAATTAGCTATATTTGCAATTTTCTCTTGAAATTTTTTTATCTTCTTATCCTCATTAACTGTAAGTATATCAGTGTTACAACATACCCTACAAATGTTTGTACATTGCTTCAAAGAATTATCTATCAGTTTCTACTTTTCATCAATCTTCTTCTTCACAAATTCAATTACCTGATCAAATACAGCTCTCTTAGCCTGAGTGAACCTCTCCAATGCTTGTCGGTTTGAAATGTGCTATAAGGATTGAAAATCCTTTGAAATTTTCTTAGTAATTGTCTTAAGCTTTCTGAAAGGGCTCACTTCGTTGTCAATCTTACACTTAGGGACTAGTCTATGTAAAATAATGATTTATTGATTAATAATCCCTTTATCTGTAGATCCCTCCTTCATTAGTTTTTATGCTGCCATCATCATGAGTTCAATAGGACTCATCTCTATTATGTTTTTCTTCTCAACCTGCGAGGTGTCAATTGACAACAATGATGGACCAACTACTGGTTCTCTCTTGATTTCCCCTTTCTTCTACTTTGATGACTTATCCTTTATAGCTTTCTTACTTGCACTGGTGGCTTCACCACTTGGTGCAGTCTCTGTAACTACTGGTTCCTCTATAGGAATTGCAACCTCAACCTATACATTTGTATTTAGAGGACTGTTATCCTATATATTAGTATCATCTACATCATTTACTTTTTCATTCTTTGTGTTAATTGGCATCTCAATATTTGTCTGTACATTTGTATCCACCGGGGGCTAGATTTCCACTATTTTAATGTTTTTTAAAATTAATAGTGGAGTACCCATAATCCCTTTTCCTTTTCCTTCAACCAGGGTGTTTACAGTGTCTGTCTTTGATTTTGGTGAAGTAAAGAATCCTCTGATCTCTCCAAAGAACTTAACCCATGTCTTTTGAGTTTCTTTTATTATTTCATTTACCCTTCCTAGCATCATACTGGTTATTATATGTTTTCTATTAAATACTTTTCTATTTTCCACCTCAGGTGTTCTTTGTATTTCCTCTAAAGCTACAGTAATACAAACATATAATAACTCTTGAATTTTGATATGCTTATCTTCTTGCATAGCTCACAGTTTCCTAGCATCTAACATATTATACAATTATGATGGTGTTTGATTTTCAATTTCTATTAAGGCTTTCTTATAAATATCCAAGTATAATAAGATTCCTTCCTCTACCTCTCTTTATTCATCATCCTCTAAATGATCATAGTAAAACTATACATTCTTTAACATTTCATCCTTTGTTATTTCATCTACTAATTTTGCACAAGTTTTAGGTGGAACATTACTAGTTTGAATAGCTATATTAGTGTCATTCTTCTTCTTCCTCTTTGCAGTACCGGATGTAGCTGAAGTGGTTACTTTTGGTGCTTGCTTCTTTACTGGTATTTTGAGTGTAACCTTCCTAACCGATTTCTTTGTATCTTCCACCTTTGTTTCCTCTATTTTCTTTCTTATAACCCTCTTGAATGCCAATGGTGTGTCATCCTTAGATTCAGACTCTACTGTAACAAGCTCAATGTGTACTTCTGGATTATTCCTCTTTCTACCTTTCTTCGAGACAACATCAATAAATGCCTTGATGTCCTATGAGACGTTCTCAACAAATTTGCTAGCCTATCCTTCTTGCCTCTCTCTCTTCTTCCAGTTGAACTCTATTTCAACCTCATGTGTCTTCTGTTGTGCAGTACCACAAGGCTTCTTTTTCTCATCAATAGGTGCATCAATCAACATTTTTACATAAGCATCAAGAATTTGTGCATCCACTTCATAGCCCATTTCCTTAATCCAAATCTTTCAAGGTTTAACCACTTCCATAAGTGTTTCATCCTTCTTCACCATGAAGCATATGTTAGTTGAATATTTTTCTACAATATGCTTAGGAACCCTTACCCTAGACTTCATATATTTTTGGAATGCTTTGAAATATCCCCATACCTTATCATCTCTTTGACTGCCTAAAGCAACAATTGGCTATTTCAATTTTCCTCCTACCAGAATGCCAAATGCCCACTTTTACCAAAACCGAGTGTATCATTCATGAAAAATAACATTAAGAAGACTATTAAGTTGCCATACTGGAAGGTTACCTTCTTTTCTCCCTTAATATTTCCTAGGCTTATTAATAACTCATCTAACATCCAACCACATAGACCCAATTTCATATTTTTTCTCATCATTTTGTATGCAACAAGAAGGCAGGAACTGGAAACAAAATTCAGTCAATTTGACTAAGCTACCTTATACCCAATGATCATGCTACCGAATCTAATTTTCGTGTCGGTAATAGTGCTTATTCTCATAGATCTCCTGTCCGATGTTGTGTTGGTGGTTTTGTTCATGAAATCATTTGAAAGCTCCTTATCTAGATGTTGCCCAACTGATAGTAAACCAATGATTGCTTGGATGACTTCCTTGGTGATTTTGTAAGGTTTATCTAACCAGATAAACTCCCCATGTACTCTTCTCAAAACATACCTAATGATCTCATCTTTGAATTTCAGGATGTCCAGAATGTCGGTAAACCCTAAGTCTTCAATGTGTTTGTATGCCAGTTTGATCTTTCCAGATTCTCCCATCAGCTCACTCATGTACATTCCCTTTAATTCAGATGTTCCCAAGTCCTCTATGTGGCAGTGTATGTATGCCCTAACATCCTCAACATAGACAACTCCCTACGAAACATGAGAAAATGCTCCAACCGAATCTTCCAGGGTAGCCACATGCAAATACCATGTGAAACTTAGTCAGGGGCAGTCCTTGACCTCTACTACAATCAGGTTTGCAACAAAGATAGGAATAGATGATGACCCTGCTTCCATATTTAAAGATAAATACCTGTTGATCACTTCCGATGAAAACCCTTAACAAATTCTTCCATTCGCTAGTGAAATCACTCAAGAAGAAATTTGATTTCTTTGAAATGCCTTTGACTGCTCTTGGTCACTCTTAATCACTCTGAAATCACTCTAAATGCAAGGTGATCAATAATGAAGTGAATTCGACCTTTTAGCCTCTGAGAAAAATCCTAATCTTCCATTGACATAAATGACTGTCGGTGAGAGATACTGGATCTCACACAAAACATATCCATGTTGGATAAGCACCTCCAAAGTCTGGAACATCTTCCATAACCTCTTCCCAGTGAATATGCAACATCTACATGAATTTTGCCTACCCTTAAGGCATCTTCCTTAGTTATCGGATGAGCTACCTATCGGTGCAGGAGCATCCTCCTCTATCGGATAAGTAACTAGTACATTTCCATTTGATGATTGTTCTTTAGTCTTCCTAACCCATCTTTGTGTATGATCTTTCCAAATTTCACTAACCTTCTCTTTCCCTTTCTCATTTGATCCTTCATTACCAATCGATGGAATTCTGCTTCTATAAAATTTAGCAATATGTCCAACCTCATTACATGCATAACATGTAACATTGTTCCTTTTAATTTCTTTGCTAAAACTGGTGAAATTGTTTGACCTATAGTGATTAGCCATATGTCCAAACTTTCCACATGCATTGCATTTAACATTCATTCTGCAATCTTCTGTCTTATGACCATACTTATTGCATTAAGAACATTTAGTGGGAGCAAAATCAGGGTTCTGATTTGCTCTGTTTCTACATTGTCTATCCATGTGACCAAATCTATTGCAAACAAAATATATACCATTAAATTTATAAGCATTAAATTGCCTTAACAGTGCCTTATGGTTTTGATCTTCATTACCAGTACCAGAAATCTGTCCTTTCTCTAATCTAAGTCCACTAGAATCTCCAATCTACCTTTGTCTCTTCAATAACTCATCTATTTGTGTTGAGCTAATCTTGAATTTTTCTTTATACTCACTTGTAGTAGTTAGATCTTCTCTTAGAATAATCATTTGTCTCTCAAGCTCTTGTTTATTACTCTAGGATTGTACAAAATTAGTTCTCAACATATCATTATCATGAACCAACCTACCACATTCTTCATATTTGATCTTCAGGGATACATCAAGATTTTATTCTTTTTTCTTTCGGTCCTCAATCTCCTTAGACATCCTCATAGTTATAACTTGCATTTCATTTTTCATAACCATGTTCTCCTGACTCAATTTCTAACATGGTTCCTTAAGTGCATCTTTCTCTTCATCATCCCAACTTTGCAAAAGTTCCTTCCTCCTAGCTTAAATAGATGATAGCCTCTCTTGTAGGACAAGAATTAATTCCTTAGAAGAATTCAATTCATCTTGTATCTTTAAGTTCTTCAACCTTTCAAAATCATAATCTTCAAGTGCCATCTCAAGTTGCTTCTCTAAAGCCATATCCATGGATCTTCCTCAAGCTGTTAAACTTCCTACAAGGCACAAGGCTCTGGTACCAATTATTGGAATCCAATAACACTGAGAGGAGGAGGGGTGAATCAATGTTATACCAGAATGATAAATTTTAACCTTATGAAAACATGCATACACCAATTGGTATACTGGTACATACATAATTGAAAGAAGTAAAGAAACCAATAAGCCAATCACATAAATAAGAATCATAAAATACAGATTTATACATGCAAAACCTCAAAGAGGGAAAACCAGGGTGGGATTTGTGACCCATAATATCAATCCACTGGCCATATGAAGAGATATTACAAAATATAAGGGGCCTTCACTTGCAGGAAGGCTTACGACCTAGAGCACACTACTCAATCACAAAAGGAGCCTCACTAACTGCATATAAATCCAGACTACAGTCCGAAGATATATTTAACTACGAAGATGGCATCTTCTATGCCAGAATACAGTTTTGGTTTAAGCTCTATTTGTTCTGGTCTGAAACCCTAAACCCTTTACCAGAATAACCCTTACATGAATATCCTCACATACATAATCTTTCTAATATATTTCACATTATATCATATTCGCATATCCGTAATCTCCTATTTCATGTCCATATCCAAATGATCTAATCCAATTGACCTATTTACCCTATACAACTTTTCATGCCTTATTTCGGCTTACAAAGATATATACAATATAAAATTACATGTCGGCTAAATAACATGAATGTATAAATATTAAGAACAATTTTCGATGCCGGATCCAAGAGATTTTAGTCAAAGTGCTTGCCGGTACACAACTAAACCAAAACATAAAGCCATAATAAGATACCATGTTTCCATCAATGACAACATAGTGAAACCAACCAATTGAGTGTCAATTTCCAATAGTTTGTTCCAATTCATTTGCTACATTAGTGTATATGTTCTTTTTCCCATCATGTATCGCCTGTCTATCAAACTACCAAGGTCTACCCAACAAAAGGTGACAAATGTCCATAGGCATAATATCACACAAGACTTCATCATGATAATTCCCAATTTTCAATTTCACCAAACATTTCTCAATTACTAACAACTTATGATCATTGTGAATCTATGCTATCTGATAAGGCTTAGGGTGTTCCAATCTTTCCAACTTCAACTTAGTCACCATTTCCTCTAAAACAAGATTATCTGAACTACCACTATCAATAACAACTTTACAAAACTTATTAGATGCCTTACATCTGGTCTTGAACAAATTTTGCCTCTGCAAGGGCTCTTCGTCTCCTCCGTTATGACACAAAGTTCTCCTCATCATTAACGGCTCTCCATCTTTTAGTTTGTTAGATGATTTGGTGGGGCTTTCTTCCACTAATGTTGTTCTCCCCATGTTCTGTATTTTCTTACATGAACAAAAGAATGGTTTCCTCCTTCTCCACACATAAAGCAAGTACCTCTAAAAACTCTCTTATCTTGTCTTTTGTCATCTTTACCAAAACTCTCATTCTGGTAACCATCAAGTTCTCTCCTCTAGTAGAAATTTTCGTCATCCTTTCAGTATGAATTACCTTCTTTGCTTACTTCCTTGTCCTTGTTATGATTTGTACAGGTTCCTCTTCCTCTAGAATATCCTCTTTCTCCTTGAAATCTCCCTGCAAAAAATCTTCCACCTGTACCTCAATGTCTCTGCTCATGTCTTTTGTTAAACTTCTCTTTTTCTTTCAGGGCATATTGGTAAGCTTCCTCAACACTCTGCAATTTGATCAAACTGATTTCATCTCGTATAGATATCTAGAGTCCATTCAAATATCTTGCAACTTCTTCAACCTCATAATCAACATGGTCACATCTAATATTCAATTTGTAGAATGTTTCGATGTACTCCTTCACACTAGATTCTTTCTACTTCAAATTTTGTAACTTCTGGAGTAGGTTCACCAAATAAGCAGCTGTCATAAACTTTGATTTTAACTTAGCAACCATTCATTTCCATTATTTGATCCGTTCTTTTCCTCTTCTTTGTCTATCAACCTACAAATGTTCCCACGAAAGAGATGCATGACCTTTCAACCGGGTACATGTATATTTCACCTTTCTTTCTTCTATAGTGTTCTTGAAATCAAAATGTTTCTCCATATTTGAGATCTAATCCATTAATTCATCTGACTCCAACTTTCCATCATACTCTGGTGGGATAAAATGTACTTTTGTGTTCTCCCTACTCAAAACCCTTAAGAACCTTTCTTCTTCTAGATTGATCCTCAGTGGATTTGCTACTTGTTCTGCTGGTGCCTCTTCTTCTTCAACTTTTCTCACATCTTCAATATGTCGGCCTCTTCTCTAGGATGTCTCAATGACTTCCAATGGGATGTAATTCCTCTCTCCATCACAACAAGGTCTACATTCCCACACACTCCACCATTCCTATTTCCTTTATGCGCCATCTCTATGCCAGTCCTCTATAGTTGCAGGTTGGATCCACAATCCACCACCACACAACATGTCACGAACAATATTTTTCCTTAATTATTTAAATAGGAAAATAATGTTTTTTTTTCAAATGAAATTGAAATGAAATGAAAATAGAACTGTTTATGAAATAAGAAAGGATATCGAATGTACTGATATGATTTATGTACAATTGAATGATCAGTAATAATTTTTATTGTAAATTGGGATTGTCATTGCTAATGAGTGATTGAGTGCAAAGTGAATGCAGGAACAGGTGAACAATGATGAAGACGAGAACATGGTTTAAGTAGAGTTTTCTTAGCTCTTGTATTTCGTTAGGATAGATGGAATCTCTCACACACCACATTAGGATTTATAATTTGCATATTGAAAATATGGATGATTTAAATGACCTTATTTGAGTGTTTGTTCAAATTGAAATGATGAATTTGGAATGAGAAGTAGATTGATTTAAATTTTTATACATGTGCATTAGTTGCACGATGTGAGTAGTGTTTGAATTAAATCTAAGTTGTGTGAGTGATTGTGAAATATTATTCTTTATTGTTAAAAGAGATAAAATGTGTAGATGATTCGAAAAGGAATATCGACCATAGGTTTTATGTTCCTTTTAGACATGTATAAATGTATGAAAAGCATACTTATGACT
Organism: Cryptomeria japonica; assembly: GCF_030272615.1. Taxonomy (NCBI): domain Eukaryota; kingdom Viridiplantae; phylum Streptophyta; class Pinopsida; order Cupressales; family Cupressaceae; genus Cryptomeria; species Cryptomeria japonica. Next base: position 76,738,850 of record NC_081413.1, read on the forward strand.
TTACTTTTGTAAATTGAATAATAGTATAATATATATATATATGAGAAATTTATTCAATCATATACATATATCAATATCCAATTATAGTGAAATTTGATTTCGTCAAGAATTTTGTTTATACACATACGTAATCATTGAGATTAAAATAAAAATTTATACATATTAGATCATGTTATGGTAAATGCATATGTAATTATCGAATATGTAAAAATATATGTAACCAATTTATGAAATTAAGTCATTTAATGAATAACCAAAATATATATTTACATATATATTTAATTATAGAAAATGGTTATTAAAGAATTTATTAAACAAAGTTTAATGTTTAATATATATATATTAATGAAAGGTCATTAAATATATATTAAAAATATAATAAAAATGAAAATTAAATAAAGTGGCAGTGAAGTAAGTTTTTAAGAGAATTAAATGATAGAGAGGGTGGTCGATATTACTATCGACCACCCCCCTTAATAAAAGGGAGGGGTACGTATTACCACCGACCACCCTCCTCCCTTTTTAAAACGTTCATACTACACATTGCATAAAACTCCTTTTTCGACTCTATTAATACTGACCACTCCTATTAAAGGATACTCGTTGTGCAGATAGAAAACGGTAGTAGGCATAGTTTAGGGGTTTATTTTAGTCATAGTCAACTTTGGTTTCACATTGACCACGTTGCAAGCATAAACCGTGATGGCTATTACATGTGAGGTGGCATGAATTAATAAAAGACATGGGTTATCATCCCACATAAACACCTTGATCGACATGTATAAGCTAGTTATTTAAACTTTGCATATTTTAGGGAAGTCATTTTTAGTAAAGTGGACATAGTCTTGGAGTTAAAAGCCACACAGAAATCAATAATTATGAATTTAATAGCTTAGTGGTATGGTGTCATGAAATGGATAATGGATAACGTTGCATGGAGAACAAATAAGTGTTCAAAACCATTTGGGATTGTTATGTTGCAATTAGATCATGAGTGGTGTCACTTAGAATCAATCCACCTTTAGGAGAGATAGCCCGATAGTAGGAAAGGAAGGTAGATAACAACACTATATATAGACCATTGAGTTGGAAGAGAGGGGGAGGGAGATGGAAGAGGAAAAATAAGTAGATGCAACCAAGGATTAGAGAATGGAATGAAGAAGAGAAAAGTAGTGAGATTTAGATTTGTTTTCAATCGAATTGTAAAAGATCGATCATGATCATCTCAGATTTAGAGTTGAATTTCAGAGTAAGTTTAGAAATAAAAGATAGAAAGGAAGGATAGAGTTAATAGAAGAATCGATAGATGGAGAGCGTCAAAGAGGTTGTGTACCATCTTGAAAGAGAGAAGGCAAATGTGAAAAGGGAAGAAAATCCATCACCTCAAGCCAGTAACAAGAGCATAAGTAGGTAGGATCTACCTTAATTATTTGGTCATTATGAAAGGATAGTGAGTGAGTCATGAAGTTATATAATGTTTATTAGAATGAAGTTTGATTGAGTCAAGCCATGATTAGAACAAAATTGTTTGAACCCACTTTTGAATAGTCTTATAGAGAAATGTTTTATGAGGTATATATGATAAAATAACTAAGAACATGCATGGAAGATGTTAAAGAATAGTAGGAATTCCATTATAGGTTGCTTTACATATTCTCTAAAGGATGATCTAGTTTTAGACCTATGCAATATACTAATCGAAGAGTTAGAGTCGAAAAAGTAATCATTGTTAATTGTTCAAAACTTACGTTCATGTAAATAAAGATACAATAGTGAAATAATTTCTTAAAGTTTGTTGATAAAATTAGTAAAACTCTCATAAATGAGATTACCCAATCCTCTAGAAATTAAGTAAGAGGATAGAGAGAGAAACTTTGACATTGAACCACGAAGAAGATAAAATAATAGGATAATGACTTATTAAATAATGAAGTTATTTTGATATCACACGGAAAGACTTACACTTGGAATTTTGCATGAAAAGTAAAGATGTTTATCAAGTGTCTCATTTAAAAAGCCTTATAGATAGGCATTCAAGAACTTGTATCATATTAGATTGTTGATGTGGTAAATTAGTGAAGTCGGTGTGTTAAGTTTTAAATCATGAAAAGTCACATATTAGTATTAAACTAAATATGATGTTTTGAGAAAAGTGGTAAATAAACCACGACACTTGGAAAGATAAAGAGAGTTTCGATGAGATAAACTTAGAATTCTAAACCATAAGAAATGGAATGCATGTTAATGATTATACTATGTCTTGATAATTGAATAAAAGAATGTGTACTCATTTTATTCAATTTATATGTAAGATACATACATGTGCTACACCTTCTTAATATTTTAATCTTATCTTTAAATTGCTTGAAAGATAGAAGGGAAAGATTGTCTTCTTTTAGATGTATATTTGATTATTCATAAAAGATTGTTTCCTGTTAGATAGGATTGTTTGTAATAAAAGATTTATTTTATCAATTTCTATTCAAACGAAAGATTGTCTTCTTAGCATAGTATTTTTATCTTGCAAGAAATAGGAAGCTAGAATTGAAAGGTGAAAGATTGTCTTCTATACAAATTTATTCTAGATTATGTAAACAAAGCTAGATAGGCTTATGTTTGTGGAAAGTTACCTTCCAGGATGGGTGCCGAATGTGGATTATAGAGAGAATAGTTGCTTTTCCAACTATCTATTTTTGTTGTGCATGGCATTATACTCGACCGAGTAATCAAATTGAATTAACCATTGAAATAATGGAATTCTTTTATTTTATCCTCTCTACCATATCCTAGATTGATAATGAATGCTTGTTTCTTAAAAGAGTTAGAAAAATGAAAATGCTTGTATCATCTAGGCATGCACCAGATTCCATCTTGCCTTTCGAATTCTTTTGGTAAGCAATTCATGTAGGGTCAGGTATTCTTGATTGACCAAGAATTCCAGGGAAGCGTAAGCTTCAAGGTTGGGCGCAAAAAGCGCCTGAATCTTGTTCTCATCTTTATGCTAAAGATTGCATTAGCGATAGCTTGGGTTGCAGATCAACGGATGCATCTCACCCTTTACTCTGTATTATTTTGTTATTGAACTTAGGAAAAACTTCAAATGCGTAAGTATTGTATGATTGAGATACTACTTTTATCAATTTATGGAATAAAGAATCTTTATCTTTTACATAAATTGTGTTTATTACAATCTTAATGGAATGATCAAATGAAGTAATGGATGTAAAAGTGGAATGAAATAGACTTAGTAACTGATTTATGAGTTTATTTAAGAATAAAGAGTATTTCGGCTAATTATTGAAGTTAGCTCGATTTCTGTCTTTACATTTTGGTATTAGAGCATAGTTTATAACTCTAGGGCCTATGAGTCTGCTTCTTGAATGAAGTCATGTTCTTGAGAAACTCGCTATTGGATATTTAACGCATGAAATTTGCAAATAAAGGACCATAGAGCCTTTTCAAGGTTAATTGAGGACAACAACCTAGAAGGAGGATGGGTGAATAAGGAAGAATTTTTTTTTTCCCTCCTACTATGAAATGAATTCAGGATATTCAAGATGAGAATTATAAGGTCGAGGAAAAGTAGTTGTTTGCTTCTAGGATGAAAGAAGAAAGGAATCAACTTCTAAACCAAGAGAGAAGAAATAGTTAACTAAGCTATGTAGGGTAATGGAAATCTCATCTACCATTCCCTTGGGAGACAAGAATACTTGGAATATTTTATTAAGGAGATAGATGAAGAATATCTATATGAGCATGTCCCTATTGAGTCAACTATATATTTAGTTCAGATAAGTTGAAAGGATGCACCCCATTGACTCCATGGGAAGAGATATAAGTTTGGGAGATATGATTTATGAACAATCGATAAGTAAAGTTTCTTTTTGCAAAATCAACATGGTGTCCAGATAGATGGAGAAAGAGTATCTCCTAGAATGACATACTTAATGGACACATTCGTCGGATTATAGTTTATTGAGTAAGAGTTGGGTACTTATATAGTAAAGTTGTAAGTTGGGATTTTATTGCTATACAAGTGATGGTTGTTATTAGAACCTAGATGGTTGAGATGCTTGATTTATTGGACTGATAATTATTCTAACTTATCTCTTGCGAAATATATTATTTAATGTCTATAGTGTACGAGGTAGCTACTATATGGATAAGAATTATGGATGATATGATGAAATCTGCATAGGACTATGTATTCTAGTTTTGTGTCCTTATCTTCAAACATGAAATTGTAGGTACTATGTTGCACACTCTAGAAAAGATACCCCAAGGGGTTGTAACACCCCTTCATATGTGATTAGTCCTAGATACACAGTACATTTGTTATGTATTCAGTTTGATGCTTTATTGGGTTTTATTTGATCATTGGTTTTTGGATTAATTGTCTTTTGGTTGCATATTGTATTTCATCCTTATCATGATCATAGTGAGCCCTTGATGGTATGTTCAAGAGAGTAAGAGCAAAGAGTGTACCAAACATAGGTATTATGTCAGTTAGGGAAATAATACTACGTGTTGTGTAATTTGAGTAAATTCAATGTGTGGAATAAGAGAATAGACCTTGCAAAGGAAAATAAATTTTATATACATATTTAATAGATAGACAAATTCAAATTAGTTCATCAATTATATGAGATCTTACTTAGTTTTTACCTTCAAGATCATATGACCATGAAAGATGTCTTTTGCTAAAATACGTTTTGGAATCTTAAACATTCAAGAATATATAGTCTTTGGCATTAAAAACACATTTGAGATTAATGAGTATAAGGTTGTGCTAACATATGTTATGATGTTAGGAAATTTTCTATCATCATGGTTGCCTTATCGTTTGTCGATTAAGAGCATACATAGTAATTTGGAAATCTTATGGATTGATAGAAGTTTAAGGTATGAAATACATTGAGTTGGTTGGAATAGTTGGAAATAAAAGGATGTCAAATGTTGGGTTCTCATAGATCAAGGAAATTTTACCTACCATGTTTACTATAAATTCAAACATGAGATAGCAATAGATGTTTTTGGAAGAAAAATATTATTGAGGTTTTGGAAAGTATATATGTTGGATCATAGATTTGATAGATTTGAGAAAAGAACTTGAGGGTAATTAAGAATGTCAATGAAGGATGTACACACTTAGAGGCAGAAACTTGAACAAGTTAATATTGCACTCTATTTAAAACATTTGGAAATATCTAGTTAATCTAGAGATTGTTGATAAAGATGTGATGAACCTAAGAACTTGGAAAAGATAGTTAAGTATGTGGCACAATGTTTAGCAATCGAAAGTTGAACCTGATCGTATAATAAGACTTTTATATCAAACTTGAGTATAGGTGGTAGAAAATCAATATGAAATTTATTCAAGGATTGCTTTTGAGAAAGAACAAGCATGACATTATAGTTGGATAGTGTCAACGGATTGACAGAGATTGGATATTTCATAATTGGATATATATAAAGATGAATCATTGAATCTTGTGAAGACATTTACTCATTCAACTTATCAATTGCATAGAGTTTCAAAAATAGAAATATCAAATAGGAATGTTTGGATGACATTTTGGAATTGGACAATATTGAATATATCTTTGGGAACTAAATTAAATCGGCATGACATCTTTATGTAGATGACCGAATGGAAAAAAAATAGAAAGAGTTAATCAGGTTGTGGAAAATTCATTTTGATGTATCTCATGAATTAGAAATACGAATGGAAGAAATATTTGCCTTTGGACTAAGTTGGAATACAACAAAATCTTTTCATATGTTTTTAAGGAATGATACCCATTATGATGCTTATGACATAAATGACAAACATTTGTCAGTTGGGATAGAATAAATATAGAATCATCATTGGCTCTAATATGCTTAAAAGAAACAAATGAGCAAATGAAATTGATCAAGAATATATTGGAAGAGATAGTTGACAGAAAAGAAAAGCTATGATAATAGAAACAAGACTCTCAAATAATTGAAGAAGAAATTATTTGGAGGGAGAAGCCTCATAAGAGCTTTATTTTATTGAGGAAATCATCAAAGTTGGTACTAAGATATATGGGACCCTTCGATGTGCTGGAAGTATTAATCTAGATGCTTATGGATATAGGATCCAAGAATAGTGCTAATGGAGCACATCCAAATTCTTGATCGAAGTAGCGTTAAAACTACTTAGCAGAGATTTCAATCAGTATTGGATCCAGTGGACCGATATTCTGATGATAGTGCTATCTGGGAAGATGATGCGATGATTGATTATCATATTCATCTTTTGTTTTCTTAGAGTAGTATTTGCTTGATGCATGAAATACTTGAATACTCTAATTTTGATTTGCATGTTGTAAATTTGGATAGTATAGATGATACTATTATTGCTATATTTTATTGAGATCATAATGAATGGTTAATGTTTATGATATTGAGAAAGTATGTGCTTAGTGATAGAATAATAATACATCGAGACATTGTCTCTTTTAAGAGGGGAAGGATGTCACGAACCCTATTTTTCCATAATTATTTAAATACAAAAATAATGTTTATTTTTCAAAAGAAATTGAAATGAAATGAAAATAGAACTGTTAATGAAATAAGAAAGGATATCGAATGTACTGATATAATTTATGTACAATTAAATGATCAGTAATAATTTTTATTGTAAATTGGGATCAGTAATGATGAAGACGAGAACATGGTTTAGGTAGAGTTGTCTTAGCTCTTGTATTTCATTAGGATAGATGGAATCTCTCACACACCACATTAGGATTTATAATTTGCATCTTAAAAATATGGATGATTTAAATGACCTTATTTGAGTGTTTGTTCAAATTGAAATGATGAATTTGGAATGAGAAGTAGACTAATTTAAATGTTTATACATGTGCATTAGTTGCATGATGTGAGTAGTCTTTGAATTAAATCTAAGTTGTGTGAGTGATTGTGAAATATTATGCTTTATTGTTAAAAGAGATAAAATGTGTAGATGATTCGAAAAGGAATATTGACCCTAGGTTTTATGTTCTTTTTAGACATGTATAAATGTATGAAAAGCATACCTATGAGTTAACTTTTGTAAATTGAATAATAGTATTATATATATATATATATATATATATATATATATATATGAGAAATTTATTCAATCATATACATATATCAATATCCAATTATAGTGAAATTTGATTTCGTCAAGACTTTTGTTTATACACATACGTAATCATTGAGATTAAAATAAAAATTTATACGTATTAGATCATGTTATGGTAAATGCGTATGTAATTATCGAATATGTAAAAATATATGTAACCAATTTATGAAATTAAGTCATTTAATGAATAACCAAAATATATATTTACATATATATTTAATTATAGAAAATGGTTATTAAAGAATTTATTAAACAAAGTTTAATGTTTAATATATATATATATATTAATGAAAGGTCATTAAATATATATTAAAAATATAATAAAAATGAAAATTAAATAAAGTGGCGGTGAATTAAGTTTTTAAGAGAATTAAATGATAGAGAGGGTGGTCGATATTACTATCAACCAACCCCCTTAATAAAAGGGAGGGGTCGGTATTACCACCAACCACCCTCCTCCCTTTTTAAAAAGTTCATACTCCACGTTGCATAAAACTACTTTTTCGACTCTATTAATACCGACCACTCCTATTAAAGGATACTCCACGTGTAGATAGAATAAGGTAGTAGGCATAGTTTAGGGGTTTGTTTCAGTCATAGTCAACTTTGGTTTCACATTGACCACGTTGCAAGCATAAACCGTGATGGCTATTACATGTGAGGTCGCATGAATTAATAAAACACATGGGTTAGCATCCCACGTAAACACCTTGATCGACATGTATAAGTTAGTTATTTAAACTTTCCATATTTTAGGGAAGTCATTTTTAGTAAAGTTGACATAGTCTTAGAGATAAAAGGCACACGGATAATCAATAATTATGAATTTAACAGCTTAGCAGTGTGGTGTCATGAAATGGATAATGGATAACATTGCATGGAGAACACATAAGTGTTCAAAACCATTTAGTATTTTTATGTTGCAATTAGATCATGATTGGTGTCACTTAGAATCAATCCACCTCTAGGAGAGATAGCCCAAAAGTAGGAAAGGAAGGTAGACAACAACACTATATATAGACCATTGAGTTGGAAGAGAGGGGGAGGGAGATGGAAGAGGCAAAAGAAGGAGATGCAACCAAGGATTAGAGAATGGAATGAAGAAGAGAAAAGTAGTGAGATTTAGATTTGTTTTCAATTGAATCATAAAAGATCGATCATGATCATCTCAGATTTAGAGTCAAATTTCAGAGTAAGTTTAGAAATAAAAGATAGAAAGGAAGGATAGAGTTAATAGAAGAATCGATAGATGGAGAGTGTCAAAGATGTTGTGTACCATCTTAAAAGAGAGAACGAAAATGTGAAGAGGGAAGCAAATCCATCATCTCAAGCCAGTAACAAGAGCATAAGGGGGTAGGATCTACCTTAATTCTTTGTTTATTATGCAAGGATATTGAGTGAGTCATGAAGTTATTTAATGTTTATTAGAATGAAGTTTGATTGAGTCAAGCCATGATTAGAACAAAATTGTTTGAACTCGCTTTTGAATAGTCTTATAGAGAAATGTATTATGAGGTATATATGATAAAATAACTAAGAACATGCATGGAAGATGTTAAAGAGTAGTAGGAATTGCATTATAGGTTGCTTTACATATTCTCTAAAGGATGGTCTAGGTTTAGACCTATGCAATATACTAATGGAAGAGTTAGAGTCGAAAAAGTAATCATTGTTAATTGTTCAAAAATTACGTTCATGTAAATAAAGATACAATAGTGAAATAATGTCTTAAAGTTTGTTGATAAACTTAGTAAAACTCTCATAAATGAGATTACCCAATTCTCTAGAAATTAAGTAAGAGGATAGAGAGAGAAACTTTCACATTGAACCACGAAGAAGATGAAATAATAGGATAATGACTTATTAAATAATGAAGTTATTTTGATATCACACGGAAAGACTTACACTTGGAATTTTGCATGAAAAGTAAAGATGGTTATTGAGTGTCTCATTTAAAAAGCCTTATAGATAGGCATTCATGAACTTGTATCATATTAGATTGTCGATATGGTAAATTAGTGAAGTCGGTGTGTTAAGTTTTAAATCATGAAAAGTCACATATTAGTATTAAACTAAATATGATGTTTTGAGAAAAGTAGTAAATAAACCACAACACTTGGAAAGATAGAGAGAGTTTAGATGAGATAAACTTAGAATTATAAACCATAAGAAATGGAATGCATGTTAATGATTATACTATGTCTTGATAATTGAATAAAAGAATGTGTACTCATTTTATTCAATTTATATGTAAGATACATACATGTGTTACACCTTCTTAATATTTTAATCTTTTCTTTAAATTGCTTGAAAGATAGAAGGGAAAGATTGTCTTCTTTTAGATGTATATTTGATTATTCATAAAAGATTGTTTCCTGTTAGATAGGATTGGTTGTAACAAAAGATTTATTTTATCAATTTCTATTCAAACGAAAGATTGTCTTCTTAGCATAGTATTTTTATCTTGCAAGAAATAGGAAGCTAGAATTGAAAGGTGAAAGATTGTCTTCTATACGAATTTATTCTAGATTATGTAAACAAAGCTAGATAGGCTTATGTTTGTGGAAAGTTACCTTCGAGGACGGGTGCCAAATGTGGATTATAGAGAGAATAGTTGCTTTTCCAACTATCTATTTTTGCTGTGCATGGCATTATACTCGACCGAGTAATCAAATTGAATTAACCATTGAAATAATGGAATTCTTTTATTTTATCCTCTCTACCATATCCTAGATTGATAATGAATGCTTGTTTCTTAAAAGAGTTAGAAAAATGAAAATGCTTGTATCATCTAGGCATGCACCAGATTCCATCTTGCCTTTCGAATTCTTTTGGTAAGCAATTCATGTAGGGTCAGGTATTCTTGATTGGCCAAGAATTCCGGGGAAGCGTAAGCTTCAAGGTTGGGTGGAAAAAGTGCCTGAATCTTGTTCTCATCTTCATGCTAAAGATTGCATTTGCGATAGCTTGGGTTGCAGATCAACGGACGCATCTCACCCTTTACTTTGTTTTATTTTGTTATTGAACTTATGACAACTTGAAATGTGTAATTATTGTATGATTGAGATACTACTTTTATCAATTTATGGAATAAAGAATCTTTATCTTTTACATAAATTTTGTGTTTATTACAATCTTAATGGAATGATCAAATGATGTAATGGATGTAAAAGTGGAATGAAATAGACTTAGTAACTGATTTATGAGTTTATTTAAGAATAAAGAGTATTTCGGCTCATTATTGAAGTTAGCTTGATTTATGTCTTTACACAACAAAATTATCAAGACAACGCAATCTCTAGAATGAAATCTCACTTTAATACCACTTGGTGCTGTCACCGGTTAGGAGGGACTTGAAAGAGATCAATTCAAATCGGGCAGCAAGAGTAAACACAATGGAAACATGAGGATATGATGGAGAAAATGTAGAACTGAATGTATTAGATCATGAAAACTAATTACAAGCAACCAGTAACATTCGGGTTACAAAATTTCGCTCACTGGCCTGTCATGTACATGCTCAATTACAAAACAATTCAACTCTAGACCTCTAAATTTAAATTTATCCTTTAGGTTCTTCTTACTTCTCTGGAGTGATGAATTATAATGCTCAATTACAATGATTTATATGATCCAAGGGGATCTAGTTAGCCTAAAAGGGAACAAATGTCAAAGAACAAGATCAAACATGTAAAACCAATAGGTCGGCCTCTGCCAAAGAGATCCCTCCATAAAATATAAAGGATGATGTGCAGATCAAAGGGAAGGTTGGCCACATGCCAAGGAACATCAAAATCAATGAAATGGGCTCCACAAGCTATGAAAAGGATCCAGTAGATTCAACAATGCAAATATGTCCAAGCGGTTTCGGTGTTCTAAGCCAAAAAACTGTCTTGAAATCCGGAATCGATAACTTGGTGAAAAATGATCCAAATGCTTAGCGGTTTAGGAATAAGGAAGATGATCACGTCCTCAAGCAAAATCCTACTCCATAAGGTCCGGTGAGCCAATGCACAAAAATATAGAAAGGAATGTTGAAACTACAAAACAAAAACAAACCGAAATGAAATGTTTTTGGTTGATGCAAGATTGCCAAAAACCGAGGATGCTCATGCATCACAAATGGTTTCTTGAGGTAGCATGCCAAGAGGAACTAAATTCTAGAGAGATCATTGGATGTAGTGATGTTGAAGGTTTATTATCTATAATTCAAACATTCATGTATCCTTCTATGAGATAGTGAATCACTTAAGTAGGTCTTTATATCTTGTATCTTGGCCTGAGGTAGTGAATCTTAGCAACAAGTCCATTTAGGGAGTACTACATTTCCTAAGACACTGACTTTAAAACAAATTTGAAATATTGTTCATTTATATTGCGAGATAGCTTTTACCATGATGTTTTTTCCCTTCATGGGTTTTGCATGTAAATCTAGTGTTCTCTTGTGCATTCATGTTTAGTGCTTCATCTTTCATTGCTTCAAATCAAATTAAGGTTTGGGAATTTCAATTGTATTAAAAGTTTAAGTTTTCTTCAAGGCTGATTTTATCCCCGGTCTTAGTCTTGGGGTGTGTTCAACAAGAATATTTCTTAGTATTATTATTGAAATTAAAAATTTCACAAGAAGCCACTAAGACCTTTACATTATTTTATATAAAAGTAATTTTAGTATGTCATTCGTATTGATATTCAATACACCAATGAATTTATATTATACTTTTGCACAATATTTGCATGTTATCATTTTTTCTATTTATATGTCTAAGAAAGGGATTACTCTATGTTGAAACTTCCAACTAATTCTATTTACAGTGCAGCCTCCAAAATCTTTTGATGAACTATATAGGTTTTTTGTGACAAGGACCTTTTATATGGAGCTAATAGACATGCAAAAAACCATTATGTGTGTTACATTAGATGTAAACTATAGGTGATTTATTGCACATTAAACGATTAAATTGTGTATCATACACTTGTGCACTCTTCTTGGACTTCATTCAATTTTTCCTCCATATCTTTAGCATGCTACACTTCACATTATAGTCCTCAACTAACATCAATGACATACTACATGATGTCATTCTACATAGGATCATTCAAATATTTCATGCTTACCTCTATGCATATCGAGCTTGTTCACTTATTGATTTATGAGTTGTGGTTGGTTGGGTGGTGTTTTTAATTTATGTACTAATATAAAAAAATGAAACTTCATATGGTATCCCATCTTATGCTTGTTATGCAAGCCCAACATTGAACTCAGTGGCCTATCTCTTGACAATACATAAATTGTTATAGTGCCTTTTTTCAATATGTCCTACTATAGTATCTTTGCACACAATTCAAAATCTTTTTTTCAAAAATCTAGTCTACAATGTCCACACTAAGAAAATTTTGCAGAATTCTTTTGTATGGTGCCAATTCCTCCACATTTGATACATCCTATTTAAGACATAACATTTCGTCTTTTATTTCCTTGTCCATAAGCATCTCCCTACATATCTGATCTACATCATTAATAATTTTATCTATAGTTTTTCTCGCAATCATTATAAATAGTTGGTTATTGCCTACAAAAGTTCACATTTGATTTGCATAGTTGTGCATTGATGATATCATTACAATGCACCCACTTGCATACTTGGCTGGCCCATATTTGCTTGGCACAAATTGGGTTGGCTTGTTTCATGTATTTCACCAAGCAACCAATAGTCCAATGTGTCATGCATTGTGCTATCACATAATTTGCACCATATATAAACATTAATCTACTTGGTCTTCTAAAATTAGGAGTAGCACTTGGTGTTATCATCAATTCATATGAGAAATTTAAGAACCAACCATTAAGCCCATTAAAGTCTTTTATAAAAAAATAATATAAGTATGTCCTTCATATTGAAATCTACCAAAGTCCTAATCAATTGCGAATGGTAATTTTGGGCAATATTTGCCCCTATTATCATATGGTCATTAAATTACTTTCCCCAGTATTGATTGAACTTGGGCATATTTGCTGTTGACCTTGAATAACCTGAGTGTACGCTACTTATGTTTAGATGGATCAATTTTTAGCTGCTTCAACCTAAAGAAAGCTGAACATATTTCTTCTTTCCCAAGGCAATGGATAAAGTCAATTTGGATAATATTCTGAAAACCATATACAGCTTTTAAAGCTTCTCCAAAACTGTTAGATGGGAATAATACCAAGTACAATATGGTTTTATGCTTCTCCAAAACTGTTAGATGGGAGTAATACCAAGTACAATATGGTTTTATGCTTCTCCAAAACTGTTAGATGGGAGTAGTACCAAGTACAATATGGTTTGATCTCGTTTTTTATCTTATAATTTCCTAAATAATAGGATTTAATAAGATTGGGATGAAATGAGACTAGATTTTACTTTACCAAATCAAATCTATTTTATTAAAACATGGTCTCATATTAGATTTTTATAATCATAATTGCATAGTGCGATGGTTAGATTATGAAATTGTAGTTTTTATCATCAAAATTCAAATTTCTATTTGTTGAATATTCATGTTAAAATGAAATCTCCATCTATAATCTCACCAAATCATAATTCCAATAAAACCCATTTAAAAAAAATGATTAAAACTCCTCTTCATTAATGGTAAATCACTGAAGTTCCCATAATAGAGACCAGTGCTCAAATTCTAACAAAACCTGTTACAAATGTAATATGCAGAGCCAATGTGGTTCTCTCCTTGTGGACTTAAGAAACAGGTCAAAACGCCTTAGAACCAAACAAAGAATCTTGTACCGCCTCTTGCTGTAGAGCCATGGAATGAAGCTTATACGAAGCACGGCCCTTTGTCTGCAAAATCTCCCACGTCACAGCCTCTTCATAGTTCATACTGCCATCTGCAACACATCTTCCTTGGCAGATTCTGACAACATAATTGGTGTGGCCAGAAAAGAAGGCTCCTCATCACCAGCCATTACGACGATTACGCTCTCTACTGTTTTTTGATCACAACCAGACAATTTTGTTTCGGCATTCTTTTCTCCATCTTCAATATTTATCATATGGGCACCTTCATTACCACTTGGGCCATTATGAGCAATCTTTAGGCTGGATAAGAGCAAAAGAATAAAAGCAACTGCTAGTAAAAGTACGATGACACAGACTCCTCCCAACAGATATGGAACAGGTGAATGCCATAATGAATTGGGCAGGGCATTAACGCTGTTTGTGCTGTTGATAGCCATAGATTCAGCTTCACCGTTCCCAATGCGATTCCTTAGCATTCTTCACAGGCATAACTACGAATTTATAAAAATCAAGGATGTTTGATAGAAAGACTGTGCAGGATATTAGAAGATCATGCGATTTGACAGCACACAAAAAGAAATGATTGCAGGATATTTTTTTAAGTTCAAAAACCTAACTTTTGTTGGTGTTGGCATCAGTACTCTGTCATTCAAAACAGTGAAAAGGAAGAGAATGATTAGATTTTAGTTTATACCCGGACATGATGGTCCGGAAGTACAGGATCCATCTCAATGGCATTTCCAATTCTCCCATTTTCAGTAGAGCCCAAGCAATGAGAAAAAGAATTCACAGTTTGTTTATTTATTAATAGAAAATAAGGAATACTCTGTACAATTGATGGGTGTCATTTGATCTAACTTTAGATGTCATCATCAATGAGGTACTACTAAATAAAAGTGGGTATGTTCATCCATCGCACATTATAATAACTAACTAATACAAATGCGGGAAAAAAAATCTCTGAATATAAAGTTATTCCTTTCTTTGTATTGTACTTATATAGATTTTGTGGGTCTTTTAACTGCTTAACCAGATCCAATCGTTAATGGTATTCTAGTAAAAGTTTGTTTCAATCTTGCATCACTTTTCCGTTTGTTGTTTGTTGTGATAGGGGAAGCATGTTAGTAGTCATTCTAGTTAATTTTGTGCACTCACATATCTTAAATGGTTTATCAGATTTTGACGATACTTTTTTGATTTTTTTCATAAAAAAAGTGCACATTTCAAAGTGTCACTCGATATCTACTTAAAGATGCCCCAATAACCCTGCACTTAAAATTGCCATACTTATGCACAAATGCTCCAATAGTTGTGCACTATGGGTACCAATAAAGGTGGACAAATGAGCCAATTATGGTCCAAAAATGCGATTTACTGGGGCTAAAGTGGGCGGTTATTGTTAAATGTGAAATTTGTCATGGGCTTTTAATTATCATTTTTTGGGTTTCTTTAAAGTTAGTAATTGGAGGATTAGGTGCACAAGGAGTGAATGATTATTAGAACTATAACAACTAATGGTGATATTCCTCTAATATTCTTCATTTTTATAAAACTCTTAAGCATAATGAATACAAACTTCATCAAAAGTTTGAATATGTAAAGTAGAATATTATAGGAGTTCTTAATTGGTAATTTTTTTCTATGATCGATTTGATTGTTAGGTTGTATTATTGTATTGCATTAAAATGCAAAAGGATTCAATTTGAGAGACAATTCATGTTTCCCCAACCCTATCTTATAGCATTACTATGATAATAATGTATACTACAACCACAAAAATTGACCACCAAGCAAAAAGTGATAAATGAATTAGATATATGATACACATATGCCTTAGCTAGAACTCACTTTTCCTTTGAACAATTGTGGAATTGGAGCTCTAGATGTTAGACTCAATATTAACTACCAGAGTCTTTGTTCATGAAGCAAACTAGTTGATTTAATTTCCTAGGTTAGCAAGTGGATGATCCTAGATATTAGATAGAACAAGATCATAAAATATATTAAGGAAAATAAACATGCTAACCAAATGACACCCGGATGTGGAAGGGTTATGGTAAATATGTCATTTCGTGACGAATAAAGATAGTGGTAAGATAAAAATTTGTTATACATCTTCTACTTTATAGAATGTTCATACCCAATACTTATACAACCAGATGCTATGATCTAGTCTCCATAGATATTTTGACAAGTGTCCTATGTGTACATGGTTTGTTGGTTATGTAGATGGGGTGAGGGAATAGATAAAACTTGGATGATGCTAGTTGTGTTGTAGTGGCATGAGAAAAACTATCGTGTGTTATATGTGCATCGTGTTAGTTGGATGGCAATTTTGTATGATGTAGAGGTGTTAGGTGGTGTGCATGTATGTAACAAATCATGTGGATGAGGATTCTCCATGTTTCACACATGTATGGTTTGAAAGGACATTAAAATATGCAACCATGTGTAGGGATCGTAAGATGTATGTGAGTAGTTTTACATGGTGGCGCATAGCATTTGTATGCCACTACATGAGGGTAGTGTTGTATTAAAAATATTTATTTTAGATGAGTATATAAATGATACTATTGGAAAGGATATGTGAGATGAAAATCAAATCATTCATCCCTCCTTGAGGAATAATAGAGTCTAGTTTTTAAAAATTTCATTTATTTGAAATTTTGACAAATAATTAAAAATAAAGTAGAAAATACCACAAATTGGTTTATGATAGAAAAACATACATCGACAAAAAAAAGGATGAAAATATTAACGTACTCAAAATGTAAAAATAATTACATTGTTAGAAATCTAAGAGACAACTTAATGTTGTTATGGTATTTAAATTTGTATTAGAATCTTTGTAAACCTGATGGTTTGCATTCTAAAATTTGTTAAAAAGACGTTGTTGGTCATTGAAAAGTCAATCCAAGTGTTTGGATTGGATGCCCAAGGAAAATCCAAACCTAAGATTTTGAATTTACTAAATAAAAAAATAGCATGAGTATGTTATACTGCTCTCATATTTTGGAAACAAAAAATATATTCCCCATGCTCATAAATTTTATCTTTACAAGATGACAAGTATGTTGTAATGCACTCACATTCCTATAAATATAAACAAATCCTCTCTCTTTATGTATCCATATTTATCTCTATCCCACTCTCTCCATCTCTCTCTCTTTCTAATGTGCTCATGTTTATGTGAAGAGAAACACTCTCTCTATAAGGTACTCATATTTTTGTGAAGAGAAACACACTCTCCCCCATTCTCTTTTAAGCCTCTCTCTATCTAGATCTCATTCCCTCCCTTCGCCTCTCTCTCTATCTTCCCTCCCTCTCTTAGTTCCTCTTTATATATTTATCTCTCTATAGAACTAGGGTTTAGGGTTGAGAGTATAGGGTTTAGGGAAAGTACACAACCTTTAGGGTTCATAGTTGAGAATATAACATTAGGGTTAAGGATTGAAAGTATAGAATTTAGGGATGAGGCTATAGGGTTTAGGGTATAGGGTATAAGGTTGAGGGTTATGGGAATATGTTTTAGGATTGAGGGTTCAAAGTATATTATTTAGGGCTAAGGGTATAGGTTTTTGTTTTAAATTATTAATTTCAGATTTTAGTGTTTAGTGTATAGGGCTCAGGGTGCAAGTACTAGTGTCTAGGGTTTAGGGGTTACAATTGATCATGTAGGTTTAAGAGTATACCTACCTCTCTATCTCTCTATCTCTCCCTTCCCTCTCTCTAGTTCACACATCTCTCTACCCTATGTACCTCACTTTCTATCTCACCTCTCTCCCTTATTTACCTCTCTCCCAACTCTCTATCTCTCTCCACTTTCTACCTCTCCCTCCCTCTCTCTCTTTGTCTCTTTATAATTTATTTCTTTCTCTACCTCTCTTTTATCTATCTCTCCCTCCTCCTTATATGGTTGTTGGTATATGGTTTAGGGTTGAGGGTAGAGGATTTAGTGTTGAGTGTAAAGGGTTGAGGGGTTTATCTTATAAGCTTTAGGGCTTAACATTGAAGACATATAGGGTATAGGTTTGAGAGAATAGGGTATATGATATAGGGTTGATGGTATAGGGTTAAGGGTTTAGCACTCAAGATTTAGTGCTTAGAATTGAAGATATATGGTATAGGTTTTAGGGTTGTTGGTATAGGGTTAAGTGTTATGGTATAGGGTTTAGGAATGAGGGTACAAGCTTTAAGTTTGATGGTATAAGGTTTTGGTTAGTGGATAAAGGGTTTAGGGTTGAGCGTGTAGGTGTTGATAATATGTGTTGGTATTTATGTCTACTTGATGTATGAAAACATGTCTTGTCCTTGATGATGTGAAATTGTTTTGTTCTCATTGTTTGTTGAGGAAGATTTTATACAATACTAATGGTTGATGGTTGTAGTTGCTTTGGGTTGTGAATGTCTACCTTTCCTAGCATCTGATGCCTAAATTCAATATGATATATTGGTAGTAATGATGATAATGTTTATGGTGAAAATGGATTACAATAACAACAATATTGAAAGGCTAAAATGAATCCAACCACTAAACCCTAGCCTAACAATCAACAAAGATCCACCATAACATATGAAGATTACCTAAGACAATGCAAAATAACTCAAAATCACAAAGATTATACCATCACATGTCCAATAGGGTTTTGATCTCCATTCTTCCTATCTCCATTGATCTTGCTTGATATATCTGCTCTCAGATTTTTGTATGCACAAGAGCTCAACAAAGAACAGAATGTGGTTGCAAGTAGGATCGTAGTGTAGCCAATTGATCAAGTAGTTAGCTCATTAGCATGAGTGATTAGGGCATTAGGGTTTGATAATGAAGGAAGCATCTCCTTAAATAGAAGACACTATAAGAAATGAAGGGATAAGATTGAGAGGTGTAAAAAGAGAGGTCGGCTAGGATTAGAGGGTAGGTAAAAGAAATACCAAAATAATGAAAGAGGTAGGTAGTGTAGGAATTAAGAGATGAATGACATGTGTCATGGGTAGAAAAAGCTAATGAATTAATTAAATAAATAAAGATTTATTTAATTAATAGAAGAAATAGGACAATTAAATAAATAAAATATTTATTTAATTTAGGAAAGGGATAATTTAAATAAATAAATGTATTTATTTAAATGAGAAATAAGGCTAGAAGAGGATAAATGAATTAATTAAATAAATAAAAATTTATTTAATTAATAGAAGAATTAGGCTTAGATAATTAAATAAATAAAATATTTATTTAATTAGACATGACAATTTTGAGTGTCTACATTTTGCCCCTCTTTGAGACAATGCGGCTTGTCGTGTTGTTTCAAAGAAGATAAGATGAACTGATACAGAGTTGCCCCAGTATGGGAATAATATGCCCCCTCGAGAGATTGGATGAAAATGTCTGAAAAGATTGCAGACAATCTCTCGATAAGAAAGAAAGGCTAGAATGGACTGACCGGATAAAGTGACAAAGTCACAGGAAGAAGAATACTGACTCGGGAAATGAGGGCGAGGGCTAGGGTAGGCTATAAGATAGACCACGGGCAAAAGACATCCTCATTGTCATCCACACCCTTACAAGATCACAGTGCAGAGCGAGAAAAGAGTAGCAGCAGTCAGCAGCGATGGCTTTGGTTCATAGATTTGACTGCGTTTGCCGATTCCAGCGACCAGCAAATGCAGGAGAGCCGATAAGTACCGCAAAATCTCCTCGTACTTTCACGCATTTCAAGTTTTGTCATTAATGCATGTTAGGTAGCAATAAATGCGCTAGGAATAGAATAGTTAAAAAATGCAAAAACGCGCAACCGCGTCTGTGTCAGTGCCAGGCGCGTCTGTGTCCAACAGGCGCGTCTATGTCGGGTCCAGGCACGTCTATGCCTGGGACTGCGTTTATGTTGAATGCGGACGCGTTTGAGAATTGTAGGGGCGTTTATGTCATGTAGGGACGTCTGTGTTCCCTAGCCGCGTTTGTGAATGGTATAGGCACGTATGTGTTCAGGAAGCACGTCTGTGTTGCAGAAGCGTGTTTGTGTAGTCTATAAGCACGTTTAGGAGTGTAAAGCGCGTTTGTGTGTCAAAATGCATGGTTTTGGTCTTCGAGGTCAAATCGACAGTTCTGTGATGAACATACGCTGTCGATTGGATAAGCTGCTGAGAGGATACACTCAAGCAGGTCCTCTAGGATGACTAGGATAGATCAAGGCACTTTGTGATGAACAGGGAGCACCAAGATAGGCAGCACTTTGTGATGAACAGGGAGTGCGAATGTGAGTAACACTTTGCGATGAACAGGGAATGTCACACACGTAGTACTTTGTGATGAACAGGGAGTACTACTAGGATAGATAGCAACACTTTGTGATGAATAGTGAGTGTCACTAGGGTAGATAACCATATGCATTTAGATAGCAAGTAGCATTTTGTGATAAACAGTGAATGCCATGATAACTGACATGATTGATTGTTTTGACTGCAGGAGTATTTGCCTATGTTGGAGTCACGGGAGAGATTCCCATCGACTCAGAGGTTGCGACCAGAGTTGTCGATTCAGGACATGATTTCTATTGAGGAGATGGGTCTCACACATGTGCCTGAGTTTCGGGCAAACATGGGTTTGCTGACTGCACTGGCGGAGAGATGGCACTCCGAGACTTGCACGTTCCATTTGCCTATGGGGGAGATGACAGTGACGCTAGAGGATGTCTACAGGATTTTGCATATTCCGATCGATGGAGAGTTGATTCCATACGATCGAGACGGAGACAGAGAGGCACTGAGATGGGTATTTCAGGATCCCGGGTTGGAGATGAGAGTAGGTCACGTGGCATGGGATACCATGACCGCGATAGGGCTAGTGTTGCCGGCTGTCATTGGAGGAGCCATCAGTGTTTTCTTATGTCCAGACAGGGCTACACGAGGATTGGCAGTTGGCTGGGGAGGAGCATTGGAGACACTGATAACAGAGCACACCAGATATGCATGGGGGCCATGTGTCCTGGCACATTTATACTATGAACTGCATCAGTTTGTTTACCACGGATCAGTGGGCTTGGGCTGCGGAGTGACTCTCCTACAGGTGTGGGCATATGAGCACCTTCCTATCACATGACCTATCCACTTCAGAGGCAGAGGACATGGACGGAGTTTTGTACACCTGTACGATATGATTATGTCACAGCCTCGGATTGGTCGACTGGAGCACTGGAGGCGGGTTATAGATGACATTGATATGGTTATCTGGAGGCCGTACCTGGGGTGCGAGGAGTGGGATGACGACGCAATGGAGCTACCCTATGCATTCAGGAGCAGGTATCTTATTGGGCGGACGCCCTATATTCTGGAGAGGCAGCTTGTTGACAGGGTATGCAGACAGTTCGGCCGGATCCAGAGGATGCCACGAGGCTCGGGCATGTATGCCCGTACAGTCAGAGATCAGGTACAGTTCGGGCCACTTCTATCATATGTTCAGGCCGTGACACAGATGGCCGAGATGATGCCATTACCGTGGGACATGTGGCCGGAGGTAGAGGATGCAGGGATGGACGCAGAGTATTCTGCATATTTGGCAGAGCATCCATTTTCGAGGTTGACAAATCCGGGAGAGCTGCTGGAGGGAGAGGTGGGAGGGGATGATGATGATGATGGTGGAGGAGATGGAGGCAAGGGCCGATGGAGGTGGAGAGGAGTGGTGGGGGAGAGGCGAGTAGCACCTCGGAGGGAGGGAGGACAGGAGAGAGCAGCCCAGGTGGTGAGGGGTCGACGTGGATTGCCCGTACATGTACCAACAGCACAGGGTCCTAGAGCACAGGGACCGAGACAGGTGCAGGGACAGGGACAGGTGCAGAGACAGGTACCTATTCAGGCACCTAGACAGGTACAGGGGGAGGCATAGGTGCAGGCACCTGCAGAGGAGGAGCCACAGGCAGAGGCTGAGGGTGGTGATCCTGAGGAGGATGAGCTGCTAGGGCTGAGAGAGATCTGCCAGGGCCAGGCAGACGAGATTGCGGATTTGGAGCGGGAGAGGGATCGCCTCAGGATCAGGCTCAGGGACACAGAGCGGGAGAGAGACTAGGCCATCCAGTGATATACTGAGGCCGAGACAGCTCTGAGGGTAGGGAGGCGGGCAGCAGAGGATGCAGGGGCAGGCTACGCATATGTGCTACGAGCCGGAGAGGAGATCGCCTATTGGAGGGATCTGTACTATGGTGTCGTGCCAGTGGATCAGCGGGCGAGGAGCTTCCATAGATCGTCATGCACAGCGACGGCTACGGGAGGGAGTCGTAGGAGGCAGGCATCCAGCGGTGGGGTCATGGGTCCTCCACCACCACCAGACAGGCAGGGGGATCCTGGAGCGGGACCATCTAGAGCTCAGACTCCGTCGAGGCCAGGCGGCTCCGAGGGAGGGAGTTCATCATAGCCATAGAGGGCTCCCCTTTGTATCAGTATATGTACCATTTTTGTATTGTAGACACCTGCGGGTGATTTTGTAGCCATATGATTCTTTTGACATCATTGCATCATGACACATTTTGATTATATATGAGATGATCCATTTTTGCGGCAGCTATATGCATGTGTACCTTATGTGATGAGATGTTCTTATGTGATGCATATTTTATGATATGGATGCTTATATGATGCAATGCAATATATTTTTGTTCTTTTATGTTGTATATGTGATGCATGATGCAAATGTGAATGTATGTAATGCAAATGAATATGATAATGCAAATGATTATTTACATAATGAAAATGTGAGATGTGTTAACATGTGTTGTATGCAGGATGTGATGCAATTGTGATATCTATATGTATGTATGAAATGCTTATATGTGATAATGCAGGTGTAAACTATATGAAATGCAAATGTTTCTGGTGTGTCATTATACTTAGCCATGTGATAGCGGGCTACGCAGACTCGAGAAGGATGATGGAAGTCAACCAAGAAAGGGGGATGGAAGACAGAAGATATGAATGTGAAAGAGCTTCTTGTGCGTTATCATCATTGAGCTTATTATGGCAAGTAGGTTATGACAATCGAGGCATCTGTTCGGCCCAGAAAGTCATTGTACCTGTTTGCATGGAGATAAGACAGTCACAAACAAGGAATGCCCCAGTTCATACTAGACTCACAGTGTCCTCATATCCTTGGACAAGTCATAGCATTACTAAAAGACAATCCACAGACAGCAAATGCAAATAGGTGACGATACCCCATCCTCGCCTTTCTAGTCAAAGACATCCTGGAGATAGAATCTCTAGTCAGAGACATCCCGGAAAAGCTAAAAGACATGTCACCAAAAGATAAAATCAAAAGAAAACCAAGACTCGACACCAACATCCACTGTAGTCCTCAAGTTTAGTGTCTCTTGTCACTTGTATAAGTCTTATTTGATTGTGGTCACAATGTTCACTTTCACAAAAAGGATAGATAGCACTAAACCATATGTTGTCTGAGTCTGTTGAAAGATTTGATTTTGTTGAAGGCCATTGTTGCTGCTGTGTCTCATTTGAAACTGACTGAATCCATGAAACTGATACTTTATTGCGGAGAAGATGAAACTTTATTGCAGATCTGTGATGCAAATGTTGCTTTATTGTGGATTGTGCGCGGATAGGCTGAAGAAAGCTGGAAGAAACTGTACTCCTCAAAACATGTGATGTTCTCAGTTCCACACCCATCACTAGACGTAGGATTTTGCCTTAGCCACAGATAGGATCGGATTTATTATGGATGGAAAGGGATGTGAAAAGGGAGATTTATTATGAATGGCTAACCAATCTTAGGTAGATCAATAACAAGCCATGATGGGACTGGGTAAGTTTATTATGGATGAATAGGTTGTGAGTGTGTGCAAAGTGAAAGGATGAAAGAGAATCCTGAAGGAGAGAGGAGCAAAGTCTCTACGCATGGCGCTAGTGACCCAGTTTTCACCATGGTACTTGCCCAGGGCACCACTGAAGTGGTTTTCACCGTTGGACGAAATTATTTCTCTTACTTTTTCGATTTTTCAAATTTTTTTGTTGTCACAAGGCGCTTGTTTGCCAGGTTTTCACCAAGTAACGATTTTTTTGTTTTATAATTTTATTTTTTTGTATTTTTGAATTTTTTGATTTTTTTGTATTTTTGAATTAGGATGTTCCGAAGAGCTTATGTGTAGAACCTGCGAAGGTGCATGCTATTGATAGGATCCTCTAAGGGTTCACCTTCTGTAGTTGAGAGCTGATATGCCCCAGATCCATATACCGCTGTAATGATGTAAGGACCAAGCCAGTTTGGTTCGAACTTGCCCTTCTTATCTCTGTCTTGCTGATTCTTGGGGTTCTCTCTGAGTACTAAGTCACCTACCTCAAATGTGTGAGGCTTAACTTTGTGATTGTAACTGCGACTCATTCGTTGTTGGTAAGCCTTGAGATGATTAAAAGCAGTGTGCCTTCGTTCCTCCAGTAGCTCTAGTTCTTGTAAGCGAGAGACTCTGTAGTCTTCATCGTTGATTATGTTTCTCAAGGAGACCCGTAAAGAAGGTAACTTGACCTCAATAGGCAAGATGGCTTCAGAGCCATAGACAAGTGAGTAGGGTGTAGCTCCTGTAGGTGTGTGGACACTTGTGCGATAGGCCCAGAGTGCAGGATTGAGTTGGATATGCCAGTTACGGCCAGCGTTGTCGACTGTCTTTTTAAGGATTTTGAGAATTGTTTTATTAGATGCCTCAGCTTGGCCATTACCTTGGGGGTAACATGGTGTGGAGAAACGATGGGCAATATGGAAGCGCTCATAGAGTTCACGAACATCCTGATTTTTGAAAGGACGCCCGTTATCAGTAATAATGGAAGTAGGAATCCCGTATCGGCAAATGATGTAGTTCAAGATGAAGGTAGCGATTTGTTTCCCAGTAACTTGTGTGAGAGGCACAGCTTCAATCCACTTTGTAAAATACTCTGTGGCTGTGATAATGAATTTATGTCCATTGGAAGAAGGAGGGTGAATCTTGCCTATGAGATCGAGTCCCCACTGACAAAAGGGCCAAGGAGATGCAAGTGGTTGTAGGTCTTGTGCTGGTGCATGTATGAGGTCTCCATGAATTTGACACTGCTTACACTTCTTGACAAACTGATATGCATCTTTTTCCATAGTAGGCCAGTAGTATCCAATCCTGATGAGTTTCTTGGCCAAGGTAGGACCACTAGTATGCGGACCACATATCCCTTCATGCACTTCTCGTAATGCAATCTGAGCTTCGTCACTCTCTAAACATCTAAGAAGGGTGCCATCTAGACCTCGTTGGTATAGGATATCTACTAAAATGACGTATCGAGAGGATTGGCAAATGAAAGTGCGGTGTTGATTGTTCAATAGATCGGGAGGTAAGATATTGTCGTGAAGGTATGTGAATATGGGACCATATAACTGGGATTCAGGACCAACAACACATATCATTTCCTTAGGAGTGATTTCATATGACGGCATCAGCAGGTTGTCTACCAGGAATTCATAGCAGGTCTCATTTTGCGGTAGATCAATGAGCGAAGCAATTGTAGCCATGGCATCTGCAGCACGATTCTATTCTCTTGGTATCTGCTCAAACTCTATCTTTGCGAAGTGCCGTTTCAGATCATCTACTAGTTGTTTGTAAGGCATTATCTTTTCATCTTTTGTTTGATAATCATTAGTTGCTTGACGGATGACAAGTTGAGAATCCCCAAAAACATGAAGTTCTTGGATCTTCCATTGAACTGCAATTCTTAACCCAGTTGTTAATGCCTCGTATTCCGCTATATTGTTAGTGCACGAAAATGATAAGCGGTATGACTTTGGTATAGAATCGCCTTGGGGAGTTATAAAGAGTATACCCGCTCCTGCCCCATGCTGTGTATATGGGCCGTCAAAATATAATTGCCATGGCTTTGCAGGTGATATTGTTAGAATGGACTCATCTGGAAATTCTGACTGTAGAGGAGCATCATCTATCATGGGAGCATCTGCCAGTTGATCTGCAATTGCTTGTCCTTTTATAGATTTTCTGTCCACGTATTCAATGTCGAATTCACTCAAAATCATTACCCACTTGGCTAGCCACCCATTAAGTGTAGCTTTGCTGAGAAGATATTTTAGTGGATCAATTCTGGCAATCAACTTAGTCTTGTGAGTGAGCATATAATGTCGTAACTTCTATGAAGCAAAGACCACAGCGAGACGTGCACGCTCGATTGGTGTGTAGTTTAGCTCATATCCCACCAATGTGCGACTGATATAATAGACTGCTTTTTCCTTGCCGTCAGGTATGTGCTGTGCTAGGAGTGCCCCCATTGCTATCGGAGTAGCCGATATGTAAAGTAGCAATGGTTGATCTGGAATTGGTGACATCAAAACTAGCGGGTTCAAAAGATAGTCTTTGAGCGCCTGAAAAGCCTGTTGACAGTTCTCATCCCATTTGAACTTGATGTTTTTGTGTAGCAGGTGCTGGAAAGGGTTACACTTATCTGCAAGTTGTGCTATGAATCTTCGTATGGACTAGAGTCTCCCTTGTAAAGATCGAAGTTGACTAATATTCTTGGGTGGCGGCATGTCCAAGATAGCCTTGACCTTCGCTGGATCAACTTCTATTCCTCTTTTAGACACAATGAATCCTAGGAGCTTCCCGGAGGTTACTCCAAAGACACATTTCTTTGGATTTAGTCTTACCTTGTATCTTTCCAGCCGATCAAAGACAACTGAAAGTATGTCCAAGTGTGTATCTCTGTCTATTGATTTTCCCAAAAGATCGTCAACATAATCTTCCACAGTTATGTGCATGAGATCATGAAAGATAGTAGTCATCGCTCTTTGATAAGTAGTGCTTCCATTTTTCAACCCAAAAGGCATGACATTCCAACAGAAGGTTCCCCATGGACAAGTGAATGATGTTTTATGTTGATCTTCAGGTGCGATCCTGATTTGATTATATCCAGAAAATCCATCCATTAAGGATAACATTTCATGACCTGCTGTGAGATCAACGATCAAGTCAATGTTTGGTAATGGTAAATCATCCTTTGGACAAGCCTTATTGATATCTCTGAAGTCTGTACATATCCTTATGCTGCGATCCAGTTTACTGACAGGTACTAGATTGGAAATCCATTCGGGATAATCAATTGGGCGTATGAATCTGACATCCACTAATTTCTCCAGCTCTGCCTTGACTAGCAATGCCACTTGTGGATGCATTTTCCTTAATTTCTGCTTTACTGGTTTTGCCCCCAGTTTGACTGTCAAATGATGCATAACCAAATCCGGATCCAGTCCAGGCATATCAACGTATGACCATGCGAAGTTGATTTGTCGTCCCTTAAAGAAGCTCATGAATTTTGTCCTCTCGGCCTCTGTCAATGATTGAGCCAAAAATATGTTGTGTGGGACCTCTGCTGTACCAATGTTTGTCTTTATAGTCTCCTCTACCAACATGGATGATTTTTCCTCGTATGATGCTGGGAGAATGTCGAGCCTTCCATCTTCGAGTGCCTTAGAGAGGTTTTTACCCTCAGATACGTCCTTTCTTTTTACTTTTTTGGAGTCAGATAGCGCCACAATGTGGTTTTCACCATAAGACCCTTGTTTTGTTTTTATTTTCACATTTTTGCGACTAGAAGGCCCGACACCCTCACCAAAGTATGCTATGTTGTTGAGCTCTATGGCGTATCCTGCTTTGTGGTCTCCAGGGGGAAGATCATCTCAAATGCCAAGGTAGTCGATAATAGCTTCGTCATTTTGAAATGTATCAAATTGTGCTAGTCCTTCATGATCTCAGTCAATGAGTTGGGGATGAACAAGGGGAAGGTCTTTAGTGTTTTCCAAATTTGCTGTACGAAGAATGAAGATGTGGTTATATTCAGGTATGTCAAGGTAATCGTCGAGGTCATCGATGGCACTCTCCTCATCAGTTTCGATCGTGAGCGAATCCAAATTGTCATCACTAGTAGAGCCTTCTGGGACAGGTGTCCTCATCCTATGTGATTTTGACCTAGGACCTTGAAATGAAGCTTGTGCGGGATCCTTATGGGTTGGTTCTTGACCAACTCTGAACTTTTTGTAAAATTCCTCCTCCTTTGTGGGTTCATCTAGCTCTCTGAATGTCTTGGTGAGCTCATAGTCACTGGAGGATTTATCTGAACCCCACTCCCACTCATTAGAATCTGTGGAAGGATAATCCTCTTGTTGAACTTCGGCAACTTTGATTTGCCATACCTCTTTTGTTCTTTTATTATGTAGTCTGGGATTCAAAAAACCAAGCCCCTTGGAGCATTCCCTTCTTGTAGTTAGCTCAGGTTGTAAGGGTTCCATGACACCTTCTTTGCGTAGTCCGAGAGGGCTTTTTCCATCATACCCGAATCTTTGCAAAATTTTGAAGCCTTTGCCATAGTTCTCACAGGGTATAATAGTCTGATCATGTGCGTCCTCTTCAATATCTTTATAAAGCATTTTGTATAAATTTTCTTCTTCTAGTTCGCCCCACCTTTGAAAGATGGTAGGATCCCATTTGAGTATCATGATGGAGATTTGCTTGTTAGGATGTGGCCTCCCATATTCTTTTGGAGAGCTCAGGACTTGTCGTAAAAACATTGTCTGATTCAGAGTGTATTCTCCCATGCCTTTTTCTTGAAACTTGGCTCTAAGTTCACCTTGTTTGGATGTCGAGGGCTTTAATGACTCAGGATCAATATATGCTGACGAAGGAGTAGCCTCACGATTACTGGGAATGATAGTTTCAGTATGTGATCTCAAGTTATTACAATATATGAATGGATTTGGATCACCATTGACTGTTACCTCGACTCCATTATGAGGAAACTTAATGCATTGATGGTATGTTGATGGGACTGCCCTCATTTCATGAATCCACAGACGTCCTAGCAATATGTTATACGTGAGATCTAGATCTAGGACTTGAAAAACCACATCTTTTGTGACTGGCCCTATTCTTAGCGGTAAGGTGACTGTGCCCTTGGATGAGAGCTCTTCATCATCATAAGCCTTAATGGTGATTTGGTTTGTAGCATTCACAGCCTTGTCAGAATATCCCAATTGTCTAATGGTGCTCAAAGTACAAATGTTTAGACCTACTCCTCCATCTATCAGGACTCGCTTTATTCGATGTTTATGTATAAAGGCTTCAACGTGTAAAGGTGCATTATGTGGCTGACTTATGGAGGTGTCATCGGCTTCTGTGAACGTAAGGGAATGTGGAATGGAAAGGTATCCCACCATGGCTTGGAACTGGTCCACGTTCAGATCAATAGGGATGGCAGTATCTCTCAAGATTTTGTCAAGGATAGCTTTATGTGCAGGAGATATACGTAAGAGCTCAAGAATAGAGATGAGTGCAGGTGTCTTCCCTAGTTGTTCTACAAGGTCGTACTCAGGCTTGGTTGATGAAAGATTGGTATTCTTAGTGGAGGTACCTGGCAATGTAATCTTACCTCGACGGGTTGTAACATGACATTCAGAGGTAGATTCGGACGAAGATCCCACACCTTTTAGGACAATCTTGGGTCTCTGAGAAGGATTCTCAGGATTTTTGTTCTTGATAGTAATAGTAGAGATATGATTGTCCATTGAGATGTGATTGATAGTAGAATCATAATTGTAAGGTGCTCTAGTGTAATTGGCTTGATCATCTGTGACTTTGGCTTTTCCTTTGTCATGTTTTGGGAATGGTTCCTTAAACATCTCATGCTCTTGATTAGATGAATGTCCCTCAATCTCAATGTCACCTCTATCAATGAGATCTTGCACAATGTTTTTCAATCGATGGCAATTACTTGTCTTATGACCCTTGCTCTTATGAAACTCACAAAATTCATCATCATTCCACCAATTTGGTTTGACCTTTGGTTCATATGGAGGAAAATCTGGAACTGTGATCACTTTGTTTGCCACAAGCTTTTTGAATACTGATTCAAGTGGTTCCCCCAATGGAGTGTACTTCCTTCGAGGTTTTGAAGTTGTTTGGTTGTTCACCTGATTGTTGGTAGAACTTGATCCAGAAAAGATGAACTTTGGTCTCACTGTATTTGCATTGACAACACCATCATTAACTGTGTTCTTGTTCTTGTTCCAAAATTTTGGTTTGTCCTTTCCTTTAAAGTCCTCTTTGTTTTCTTTGAATAGTTTGATAACTCCTTGTTCAATTAAGACCTTTTCTATTGCTAGGCCCTTTTCAATAACATCCTTGAATGTAGACAAACAAGCTTTTCTGAGATCATAGCCAATAGCCTTATTAACGTTTTGTGTGAACATCTCCACCATTTGTTTCTACGGGATTTCACAAGAGCATCTGCTAGCTAAGTTTCTCCATCTTTGTAAAAATGTTGCGAAATATTCTCCTTCCTTTTGTTTAGTATTGCACAAGGTAGTAACTGAGACATCTATTTCAATGTTGTAAGAGAAATGCTGAATGAATGCCTCCGCTAAGTCGCCCCATGACTTAATACCAGGAGGTAATTGAGAAAACCATTCCATAGCTTGATCTCCTAAGCTCTGTGGGAACAACCTCATTAAGTATGTTTCTTCTGCCGCTACCTCAATGCAAGCTGTGAAGAATTGTCTTATATGTGCCTTGGGGTCTCCTCTCCCTCTATATTTGTCAAATTTTGGCGTCATGAAGTGTGCAGGAAATGGGGGCATTGGGATGCTCTTATCAAAGGGATAAGGACATATATCTCTCATAGTGTATGTAGGTTTTGATGTACTCATGTCCTCCATTTTCTTTTGTAGATCTCTAATTTGTTGCTCCAAATTATTCTTGGGAGGAGATTGATTTCTTGTAGCATACCCCATGTTTGAAACACCCATTTGAGGAGGAGCTTGTTGCATGTATGGATGATACTGATCGTAGACATGTCCATATGGAGGTCTATATTGTTGCGGTATATATGGAGCACTTGGCATAACTTCTTGTTGGGGAACCCCATACCTGTTTTGTGCATATATACCATATTCAATAGGTCTTTCATTTTCCATTGTGTTGCCCCCAATTTTGACATGAGGTCTCCTTGTGTCAAAATTTTGAGGATGTCCTTGAGTATCCACTTGTTTTGATTGATTCATACCTTGAGCATGTGATTGAGAATAAGGCCTCCATGATGGTCCTTGAGTGTAAGTATCATATGTTTGAGCTTGTGTATGTGGGATTGCTGGTTTTTGAAGCAAAACTGATGGTGACTCAGGCATCATATTATTCGGTCCTCTATTTCCTCCACTATTTGGTCTCCTTTGATCCATGTTGAGTTGAGTTTGCTGTGAGGGTCGACTTTCTATAAGTTGAGATAAGTCAAAATCATGCGGCATTTTAGCTCCACTTTGTGCCATCATGTGTAAAAAGTATTGACGATCTCTCCTCATTATCTCTTCAACCAATCTATTGAATTGAGGATTCATTATGGATTCTTCTATGTCTGCTGATAGTATTGAAGAATTGTCAACATTGTCATTGTGCGTAGCATTGTTGTTTATAGTGTTTGTGCTTTCCACATTTGGATTATGTCTATAAACATTCATGTCTGGTAATGTAGTGTGCTCAGGATTGTAGAATAGATCATTGTCATACTCATAAGAACTCATGTTTATGGATTCTTGAGCTTCTTTAGCTATTCTCCTAGATTTTTGAAGGCGGGTTTCAACCATGAACTAGGTGTTAGACCAAGATGTGAGAGACTAGATGAAAAATGATGAGAGTACGGAAGACCAAGAGTTGTATGGAGTGTAAGTGAATCTTGAGGTGTACTTGCAATGTCCAAAGTGTAAGACCAAGTATGTAAGTAGTAGAGTAGGTGTGACTTCCAAAGAGAGGATAGTTTCTCTTGATGAGGTAAGCTGACCTTGACTCTAAGTAAGACCAAATGAGACCCAAAGGTAAGAAACCTTGATGAGGGACCACTTAGCAAAGTGTAGTTGTATGTAGTGTGTTGACAAAGTATGATGAGGACAAGCAAGTGACCTTTTGACTCAAGTTTAGACAAGTATGAATGTAAAATGAGGTATGAAGCAATGATGGACTGTGTGAAGCCTTAGAACAGGTTGAATGCTAGATGAAACCTGAAGAGACAACCTAAGAAGCTCAAGTATGCCGAAACTGATTTTTTTTTGTTCGCTGGACTGTTAAAGTTTTCAATTCCTGACACAGACGCCTCTGTATACTTCACATACGCGGTTACCAAACACAGATGCCTCTCTGTTTGACACAGACGCTATTCTGTACTTCACAGACGTGCTTATTCGACGTAGACACGGTTTGAACAGACACATATGCATTTCTGTAACCTTAGTGCAATTTTTCCTATCTGTGAAGTTGTTTTGTTGTGACCAAATCTGATTTTTCGACTGTTTTTCGTGACAAGAGGACACAATGTTGATGACTCAATGTTTGCAAACTGTTTAGACTCCAAAAGTGTGTTGTTTGATGTAAAAAGTTTTTGCATACACTTGAAGACACAAAAGACACAATGTTTTGCTGTTTTGTCTTGAATGTTTGAGTGTTTAGCATAAGACAAGCACAAATCTTAGGGCTGGCCAAGACAATAGTTGTTGATCCCACATAGGGTTTTACCCCCGAGGCTACGCTATTCAGAGCGGATACTTAGATGCTTGACCTTACTGGCTCCACCCTCGGCACTCACTTCTCGGGTCAGCCAAGCATCAATCCCCATGAAAACTCCCCATGGCGAACTTTGTATCTCTACTAAGAACTGTATGTGTGTGGCCGCTACCAGAGGTCCGACCTCCTGCCTCAACAACTAGAAGGATTTGGGCATCTAAAACAAAGAGGTGCTAGTAAGGGCATCCGCTCGTGTGGCCATACATGCAGCACTTTTAGCTCTGTAAATACAGAAGGCTCCCAGCCGGTAGGGGTTACGCCCTACAAATGATCAAATAAATTTGATCAAACGGGTTTATGGGGAGACATAGTGTCGGTATGAACTAATCAGCACACGTTATTCATAGTTTTCACCATGAATACATTTGATTATAGTGGTTTGGATGAGGTGGGTTTTCCTCGCTACCACTTGGGTCGTTCTCTTCTCACTAGTAGTCCTAATGACCACACGGGAAGACAGGCCCTCTAAAGATTAAACAAAAAGAGCCTATTGCTCAAGACACAAAAGACAATGATTCAATTTTAGTGCACCAATTGAAGTGTTTGCTAAGCTATGAAAAACAAGGCACACAACAAAATTACAAAACCCTAGCCAAGGCCCTGCAACAAAATTGTTAGTAGTTTGGGTTGTTTCAAATGATAACCCCTTCCTGCAAGCACACAAGTTAGGTAAATTTTAGAAAACCCAAAAGACTTTGTGAAAAGGGGCCTTCAACAAAAACATTTTTTTGCCTTCAAAGCAAGCTGCACAAACCAAGTTAGCTAGATCTGCAAGGGTTAGCCGAAAATAAACTAGATCTGAAACCCTAAGTACAAAATCCGAAAACCCAAATCTCAGAAAAATTGAAATTGCAAAACAGAAAGCACAAACGCCTCTATACCAGACACAGACGCGTCTATATGACACAGACGCGGTTCTGTTATGCACAGACGTGCTCAGAGATCACAGACACTTTTAAATGATGCAAACGCGGTCCGATGCAGCGCAGACGCGGTTAGGAGTCACAGACGCACCTTTCGGAAACCTGCAAAAATAAAAATTGACAGAAACACAGACGCGATTCCCTCTATCGCAGACGCTTCTGAAACACAAAAACGTGATCCAAACACTCACAGCCGCGGAAAAAACCTAAAATATCGTCGAAATTGTCCGATCTGCAACTTCAAAAATGCAAAATCTACAACAAAATTGTTAAATGCAAAGGGACAAGAGTCCCACCGGGCATGCCAAAATGTTTATGGTGAAAATGGATTACAATAACAACAATATTGAAAGGCTAAAATGAATCCAACTACTAAACCCTAGCCTAACAATCAACAAAGATCCACCATAACATATGAAGATTACCTAAGACAATGCAAAATAACTCAAAATCACAAAGATTATACCATCACATGTCCAATAGGGTTTTGATCTCCATTCTTTCTATCTCCATTGATCTTGCTTGATATATTTGCTCTCAGATTTTTGTATGCACAAGAGCTCAACAAAGAACGGAATGTGGTTGCAAGTAGGATCGTAGTGTAGCCAATTGATCAAGTAGTTAGCTCATTAGCATGAGTGATTAGGGCATTAGGGTTTGATAATGAAGGAATCATCTCCTTAAATAGAAGACACTATAAGAAATGAAGGGATAAGATTGAGAGGTGTAAAAAGAGAGGTCGGCTAGGATTAGAGGGTAGGTAAAAGAAATACCAAAATAATGAAAGAGGTAGGTAGTGTAGGAATTAAGAGATGAATGACATGTGTCATGGGTAGAAAAAGCTAATGAATTAATTAAATAAATAAAGATTTATTTAATTAATAGAAGAAATAGGACAATTAAATAAATAAAATATTTATTTAATTTAGGAAAGGGATAATTTAAATAAATAAATGTATTTATTTAAATGAGAAATAAGGCTAGAAGAGGATAAATGAATTAATTAAATAAATAAAAATTTATTTAATTAATAGAAGAATTAGGCTTAGATAATTAAATAAATAAAATATTTATTTAATTAGACATGACAATTTTGAGTGTCTACAGATAGTGTCATAATGATGAGTTGTGGATTTATTTGGAGAATGATGATGATGATGGTTAGGATTTGTTTTCTTTTGCCTTGACACTCTTTTTCAAGATAATGTTGTTTCTGGAATGTTTGTAGTATGATGAGATATGATATGAATAAAAGAGTATTTAAGGTCTGACTGGAAGATTTTTTTGCATTTCTCCATAGTGGAGGATTTGATCTTACAAATTTGAATATTTTTTTTAATCTCTATGAAAATCACAATGCTATCCTTTCAAGTTCCTAGTGTAGTAACTGAAGTGACTAGTGATTGTTGTTTGTTGATAGTCTGGTTGTTTGTTAGAAGTGGATTTGATTGGTTTGGAAAATGCTCTACATTTCTCCACATTGATTTTTTAGGTGCTATGACTTGGAGGACATGCTTGTAATTTTTGTGCATTGTCTTAATTCCAGTTTTAGGTGTTGAGGTGTTCTGGAAGAAAATTTATTGATGTTCTTTTCAAGATAGTGTTTCCTGGCATTCTAACAATGAAGTGTCTAGTATCTATTTGTGTTGTGCCATCATGTATATATGTGATGGTAAGAAATAAGAAATTGGGAATATTGTTTGATGTTCTAGGATTGTCCTCGTGTGCTCTACATAGTGTTTAATGACCAATTTGGTGTTGCATTATGCCTAATGTTGTCTTTCTAGGTGATTTTTATGGTTTGACCAACATAGTTTTATTTTCCAGTTTCTGCTATGATCTCAATGATATGTGCTAACTTTGAGAATGTGTTAAGTTGCAATTGGGTCCTACTTTTAGCTTGTGGGGATCCACATTAAGTTAATTCATTTGGATGATATGTTTTTTGGTTGACTGGTTATGTGCTGCTTTATTTATGTACACATTGCCTTGTTGCCAATCTTAGATGTCATACAGTAGCACAGGCATTGGTTCAAGCCACTTAGAATAAGTATAATATAATGTTTAAGGTCCTCTCTATCTCGTAGATTGGACCAAATCCATCATAGTTGTGTTTGGTGGCCGACTTGATTGGACTTATTCTTTGCCCCTATTTTGGCTGACCTAATTGATGTTTTAAGATGTAAAGGTTGTGGTATATAGAAGATCAAATTAGTATATATTGTGTGGTGTTGTGATGTATAGATGTGTTGTGAGTGTGTGAATCAAAATTTGTGTGGGTGTGCTTTGATGATCATATCATTTGCAGAATTTTGTGATTCAAAGATAGTAAAAGTGTGGTGGTTATTGTTGATGGAGTTGGTTGCTTGTAATAGAGGTTCAAGTACAACTTCATATTTGGAGAATAATTTATCTTGCTGATTCATATGTTCATGTACCTTTCTCGGAGATAGTGGATCTTCTCACCAAGTCTTTGTTTCTTTCCTTGGAGTAGTTAGCTTTATCTTTCTAGTCCTTATGTATTTTTCCCTAGAGCAATGGGGTTCAACTTACAAATCCTTATGTATCTTGCCCTAGGATAGTGCATTTTAGGCTGAAAGTCCTTTTAGGTGGCAATATGCTTCCTTGGCAACGAACCTAAAATATTTTTTTAATCATTTCAAATATTATGAGTAGACTCTCATCATTTTTTTCCCTTGTTTGAGTTTTCCACATAAATATGGAGTTCTCTTGAGAATTGTGTTTCATTGTTTTAATTTTTATTGTTGTTGATAATATTAAAGACAAGTTGATAGTGTATTGGTAAAATAAAGTTTAATTTTAGTATTTTAATATTGGAACTCATTCACCCCCCTTCTCAGTCCCAAGGTGTGTTCAACAATTGGTATTAGAGAAATGTTCCTCTAAAAGAAGCTTAATCTCTTGAGGTAGATCCGAGATGGTGCAAGATGGATCTCATAAGATTTTCAAGTTTGATGGCACAAAATACTCTTTGTAGAAGATGAGGATGGAATCATATTTGAATTCTATGGGGTATATAATCTGAAACTCTATTGTAGATGGTTATAATTTTCCATCTACTCTACTTACTACCATATCACCCTCCTCAAGCCCTTAGTGTGTAATTGGACTTATTTTCAGGTGTTTATCCATGAATGATTGAATAAATTCTTTTAATAACATCCACAAGGGAAAACAACCTATGGGACCCACAGATAGCCAAAAAAGAAGAGTATGCAAAGTCTAAAGAGTTTTTTGATAATCCTCCTTTTCCTTTTCCTTCTACATCTTAGATCTTGAACTATGTAACTTGATCAAGAAATTTTTGACTCTCTTGATCTTTTCTTCTTCAAACATATTACTCAAGGTGTTTACATTTAGTGTGTCAATGTAGTCTATCCAAATATCCTTGTAAGTTGGGCACTCCAAGATGTAGTGCCATTCTATTTCAACTACTCCTTGGGTGCAATATATACATTTTCTATCTGCCCACTCCTCTTTAGGTATCATCCATCTTCTAGTTTCACATCTAAGTTCATGTGAGCTAGTTCTAATCTGAGCAATTAACATTTTAGCTTACCATTTTCTATCTATTCTTATGTAATTCTTTTATAACCATAAAATTTGCATTTATGGTTGAAATTATGCAAACAAAATATCACGAGAAAGTTGATTCTAAACCTAATGCAATGGTTCTATTCATTTTCCTATATTTTACTCTAAATTTTTGTTATATAGTCTTGAAAGTAGATGTTCACATTTTTGCTTCTAGGGTCATGTCTTGCACAAATAAACTCTATTTTTTGTGAATGAGTAGGAATTGGAAATTTTGTTATGTGCTCTACCTAGATCTGCATAATCCATTTTTCTATAATTTACACCAAGCATGTAGAGCCATTAGCTTAAATCATTTGTTACTTTTGTCATTTGTCAGCTTCAAAAGTTGTAAAAACTTAATTTTTTTTTGTAGGGGGAGTGGGTAGGGTAGAATATTAATCTTCTATATCCTCATACTACCCTAGCCATTTTATAAATTTAGAAGCAATTCCAATGGTGGAACCCTCTATTGAGAAACTTACACCCCATAACTATCATAGTTGGAAATCTAAGATGATCATATTGCTTCAATCTCAAGATTTATGGTCCTATTTAGATGAGAACCAATGGAAATTAACTTGTTCATTTCAGATCCTTTAGCATAGGGAATAGGTGAATGAACTATGGGTTTGATTTGCATACATACTTTAGATAGTCTTTAGTTTCATCTCGATTCTCGTGCCACTCCTTTAGGTATGTGGATCAAATTTTAGGATATTTTTAGGGGTATTAATGAGTTCCATGCACTTAAACTTGAGTTAGATTTGACATCTTTGATACCTAATTCCTTCTCCTCCATTAAGGACTATCTAGAGAAATTAAAATATATTAGATCCATTTGACAAGGTTGTAGAAAGGACAAGATGATAAAGAGTTCATATTTACGATTCTATCGATGCTTCAAGGACCCTTTCATGTCTTTTCTCCCACATTTTATTCCATTATGGATGCTTTAGGTCACCTTCACCATGCCTTATTTTGAGGTGTTTTATGAATGCTTGAAAAGTAAATGAGCCAAGTTGACACAAATTGATTCATTTGTTGTTCCAAATCACAATCTTTGGTTGCATAACTATCTATGGGGAAACATAAGAAGAAACATAGGAACAAAGGTTCCTAGTCTAACTAGCCAACTACAAAGTCCCATGCACTTGATTTAGATTCTTCTTCCTCTTCCAGGAGGTCTTCATTTAGGAAGAACAAGAAAAAGTGTGTATAATGCATGAAGACAAGATATCATGCGCATCATTTTTATGCAAAACAAATAGATGAGTTGAAATATATCTGTAGACACCTAAAATTGTCCTGTCTAAATAAATAAATATCTTTATTTATTTAATTATTTTTAGCCTAATTCTTCTATTAATTAAATAAATCTTTATTTATATAATTAATTCATTTACTCTCTTCTAGCCTTATTTCTCATTTAAATAAATGCATTTATTTATTTAAATTATCCTTTTCCTAAATTAAATAAATATTTATTTATTTAATTGATCCCACTTCTACTATTAATTAAATAAATCTTTATTTATTTAATTGATTCATTAGCCTTTTCTACCCATGACACATGTCATTCATCTCTTAATTCCTACACTACCTACCCTCTCATTATTTTCTTATTTCCTCTACCTACCCTCTAACCATAGTCGACCATTTATCTTTTACACCGCTCAATCTTATCCCTCCATTTCTTATAGTGTCTTCTATATAAGGAGACGCTTCCTTCATTATCAACCCTAATCAATCATTCGATTCTAATCAGCTAATCAAGCATTCTAGCATTCAAACTTTCATATGCAATCAAGCCTACTTGCAACCACATTTCCATTCTTTGTTGAGCTCTTGTGCACACATAAAATCTGAGAGTGAATATATCAAACAAGATCAATGGATATAGGAAGAATGAAGATTGAAACCCTACTGGACATGTAATGGTATAATCTTTGTGATTTTATTTGATTTGCATTGTCTTAGGTAATCTTCATATGTTATAGTGGATCTTTGTTGTTGTTAGGCTAGGGTTTTGTGGTTGAATTCATTTAGTCTTTTAATATTGTTAATCCATTTTCACCATAAAAATTTTGGCATGCCCGGTGGGACATGGATTTTTGTTAGATCTATGTTTTTTGAAGGTTTTTCTAACCCTGTATTGTTGTTCTGTAAAAAAATTTGGAGAATAACCTTATGCAGCTAGGGTTTTGAAGACAAAATCAAGATCTTGGAGAGATTTGATCTGATCTCACAAACGGCTTGGAATTTTTGCACAAAATTTTGTTGGTAGGTTTAAGACAATATCTAGACCTCTCATTCCAAAATTCAGAATTTTTGGAGCAAAGTTTCATTTTCTATGAATTGTTTATGAGGTTTCATAAAAAAATAATTTTGAGACGAAATGAGCGATTTTTTTGGATTTTCTTATATTTTTGGAAATCTCTCAAAATTATACACATGATTTGTTCTTTGTGATTTTAATTTTGATGCAAAATATTTCCCTAAAAATCGGACCATTAAAAATTAGGTTTTTTAATTATTTTGATTAGATCTCACAAACGGCTTAGAATTTTGGTATAAAATTGTTTTTGCAAGTCAAAAACATTATCATAGGTTTGCAATAAAATTTTTAGATTTTTTGGATCCAATTTACAATTTATATGATTTTTCATAAAAAATTAAATTTGAGAGTAAATTAGCGAATGTTTCAGATTTTCTTACATTTTTGGAAATCTCTCAAAATTATACATAGGATCTATTCTTTGTGATTTTAAATTTGATGCAAAATAATTCCTAAAAAATTAGATCTTTGAACATTAGGGTTTCACATTATTTTGCTCATATCTCAGAAACTGCTCAAAAAATTTTGCAGAAATTTGTTTATGCAGGTTGGGAAGGTTATCAGAAGTGTCTAGTAAAAATTTCAGATTTTTTGGATCAGTTTTGCATTTTATATGAATTTTTTATGATTTTTCATTAAAAAAATAATTTTTGGAGCAAATTAGCAAATTTTTTGGATTTTCTTACATTTTTTGAAATTTCTTGAAATTTTACAAGTGGTCTTTTTTTGTGATGAATCAGATCTTTGAATTGGTCAAAACAAAGGCATTGTTGAAGGCCCCTATTTCACAAAGTCTTTTGGATCTAAAATTTACCTAACTTGTGCGCTTGTAGGAAGGGGTGATCATTTGCAACAATCCAAACTACTAACAAATCTTTGTTGCAGGACCTTGACAAGGATTTTCTTTTTTATTGTGTCCCTTGCTTTCATACATTATCAAACACTTCAATTGGTGCACTAAAATTAAACCAATGTCTTTTGTGTCTTGGGCAATAGGCTCTTTTTGTTTCATCTTTAGAGGGCCTGTCTCCCCGTGTGGTCATTAGGACTACTAGTGAGGAGAGAACGATCCAAGTGGTAGTGAGAAAAAGCCATCCTCTTCCGAACCACTATAAACAACTATATTCATGGTGAAAACTATGGATAACGTGTGCTGATTAGTTCATACCGACACTATGTCTCCCCATAAACCCGTTTGATCAAATTTATTTGATCATTTGTAGGGCATAACCCCTACCGACTGGGAGCCTTCTATATTTACAGAGCTGAAAGTGCCGCATGTATGGCCACACGAGTAGATGCCCTTACTAGCACCTTTTTGTTTTAGAAGCCAAAATCCTTCTAGTTGTTGGGGCAGGAGGTCGAACCTCTGGAGAGGACCACACACATACGGTTCTTAGTAGAGATACAAAGTTCGCCACGGGGAGTTTTCATGGGGACTGATGCTTGGCTGCCCCGAGAAGTGACTGCCGAGGGTGGAGCCAGTGGTGTCAAGTATCTAAGTATCCACTCTGAATAGCGTAGCCTCATGTGGGATCAACAACTATTGTGCTGGCCAACCATAAGAATTGTGCTTGTCTTCTTTTGAACAATCAAACATTCAAGATCAAACATCATAACATTGTGTCGTTTGTGTCTTCAAGTGCATGCCAAACAATTTTACATCAAACAACACACTTTTCTTGAAGTCATTTTTCAGTCTAAACACTTGCAAACATTGAGTCTTCATCAACATTGTGTCCTCTTGTCACGAAAAACACTCAAAAATTCAGATTGGGTCACAATAAAAAACTTCACAAATTGGAAAAATTTACAGTCCAACAAACAAGAACAGTCAGTTTCAGACTTATTAAGCTTCCTAGGTTATCTCTCCGGGTTTTCATCTAGCATTTAACCCACCTTTGGGTCTCACATAGTCCATCATTGCTTTACACCTTGCATTACATTCACATTTGTCTAAACTTGAGTCAAAAGGTCGCTTTCTTGTCCTCATTATACTTTGTCAACACACTACATACAACAACATTTTGCTAAGTGGTCCCTCATCAAGGTCTATCACCTTTGGGTCTCATTTGGTCTTACTTAGAGTCAAAGTCAACCTACCTCATCAAGAGAAACTATCATCTCTTTGGAAGCCATGCCTACTCTACTACATACATACTTGGTCTTACACTTTGGACATTGCAAGTACACCTCAAATTCATTTACATTCCATCCAACTCTTGGTCTTCCATACTCTTTTTCATTTTCATCTAGTCTCAAACATCTTGGAGAAGACCTAGTTCATGGTTGAAACCCGTTCCCAAAAATCTAGGAGAGAAGTTATAGAGGCTCAAGAGTCCGCAAACATGAGTGCCTATGAGTATGACAATGATATCTTTTTTAATTCTGACCATACTACATTACCTGACATGGATGCTTATAGAAACATTCCAAATGTTAAGAACATGGAAACTACAAACAACAATGATACACACAATGACTATATGGACAACATTTCAGTACATTCAATAGAAGTGGAAGACTCCATTATGGATCACCATTTTAATAGATTGGTTAAGGAAAAAATGAGGAGAGATAGACAATATTTATTACAAGTGATGGCACAAAGTGGAGTCAAGATCCCTCATGATTTTGACATGTCTCAAATAATGGAACATCGACCTTTTCAAGAACCTCAAATCAACATGGATCAAAGGAGGCCTAATAGTGGAGGCAATAGAGGACCACATCTTGTGCCTGAATCACCATCATCTTTGTTTCAAAAACTAGAGGTCCCATAAACACATGGTCAAGCATATGATAATCACCTTCACAGACCATTATGGAAGTCTTATGCAGAAAAATATACTCAATCACATGCTAATGCTAAAGACCTACCACCAAAGAAATTGGATATTCAAAGGCATGCTCAAAATCTGGACACAAGGAAACCCCATGTCAAATTTGGGGGCAACACACTAGAACAAACTCATGACATTCCTATAGAGTATGGTATACATGGACAACACAGATGTTCCATTCCTTATCATGACTCTATACCAAGTGGTCCATATATGCAGCATCATTATAGACCTCCTCCATATGAACATGTGTATGATCAATATCATCCATATATGCAACATGCTCCTCCTCCACCCGGTGGTTTAGGCATGGGATATAGTCTAAGAAGTCGATCCCCACCTAAGAACAATTTGG
The DNA here is from genome assembly GCF_030272615.1 of Cryptomeria japonica. Taxonomy (NCBI): domain Eukaryota; kingdom Viridiplantae; phylum Streptophyta; class Pinopsida; order Cupressales; family Cupressaceae; genus Cryptomeria; species Cryptomeria japonica. The sequence goes on from NC_081413.1 coordinate 76,781,473, forward strand.
AACAGCAAATCAAGGACTTACAAAAGAAAATGGAGGATATAAATGCACCGAAGCCAACTTACACAATGAGAGTCATATGTCCCTATCCATTTGACAAAATAATTTCAATGCCTCCATTTCCTACACACTTTGTGACACCTAAGTTTGATAAGTACAGAGGCAAAGGAAATCCTAAGGCACATATAAGACAATTTTTCATAGCTTGCATTGAGGTAGCAGTAGGAGAGACATATTTGATGAGATTATTCCCACAGAGCTTAGGTGATCAAGCTATGGAATGGTTCTCCCAACTTCCACCAGAAATTAAGTCATGGGGTGACTTAGCAGAGGCATTTATCCAACATTTCTCATATAACATAGAGACAGACATATCAGCCACTACTTTGTGCAACACCAAATAAAAGGATGGAGAATCTTTTTCATCATTTTTACAAAGATGGAGGAATCTAGCCAGCAGATGCTCTTGTGAAATTCTACAGAAACAGATGGTAGAAATGTTCACCCAGAATGTTAACAAAGACATTGGTTATGATCTAAGAAAATCTTGTTTATCCACCTTCAAGGACGTCATTGAAAAAGGCTTAGCAATAGAGAAGGTCCTAATTGAACAAGGAGTCATCAAAATATTCAAAGAAAACAAAGAGGACTATAAAGGAAAAAACAAGAACACAATCAATGATGGTGTTGTTGATGCTAGTACAATACGACCGAAAATCATTTTTTCTGGATCAAGTTCTTCAAATAACCAAGTGAATATTCAAAAAACTTCCAAACCACGAAGGAAGTACACCCCATTGGGAGAACCACTAGAATCAGTTTTCAAGAAGCTAGTGGAAAACAAAATAATAACAATTCCATATTTGCCTCCATATGAGCCAAAGGTTAAACCAAATTGGTGGAATGATGATGAGTATTGTGAATTTCATAAGAGAAAAGGTCATAAAATAGGAAATTGTCATCAACTAAAGAACATCATACAAGATCTCATTGATAGAGGTGACATCGAGATCAAAGGACATTCATCCAATCAAGAACATGCAATGTTTAAAGAATCATTCCCAAAACATGACAAGGGAAAAGCCAAAAACACAAATGAGTAGACCAACTATACCAGAGCATCCTATAACTATGATTCAACTGTCAATCACATTTCGATGGACAATTATGTCTCTACCATTATCATAAAAGAAAAAGCACCTAAAAATTCTACCCAAAGACCCAAAGTTCTCCTAATAGGAGTTGGATCTTCTTCTGAACATACCTCTGAATGTAATGTTACAACTCGTCGAGGTAAATTCACTTTGCAAGGTGCTTCAGCTAAAAACACTACTTCCTCATCAACCAAACCTGAGTATGACCTTGTAGAACGGTTAGGGAAAACACCCACGCTTATCTCTATCCTTGAAATTTTACGCATATCCTTTGTACATAAAGCCATTCTTGACAAAACTTTAAGAGACAATTTCATCCCCACTGATTTGAACATGGACCAATTTCAAGCCATGGTGGGATACCTTTTTGTTCCACACTCCCTTACATTCACAGAAGTTGACAACACCTCCGTGAGCCAACCACATAATGCACCTTTACACATTGAAGCCTTCCTACACAAACATCAAATAAAACAAGTCCTGATAGATGGAGGAGTTGGTCTCAATATATGTACTTTGAACACAATAATACAATTGGGATATTCTGAAAAGGCTATGAATTCTATAAACAAAATTACCATCAAGGCATATGATGATGAAGAGCGTTCATCCAAAGAAATAGTCACCTTACCTCTCAGAGTAGGGCCGGTTACAAATGATGTGGTTTGTCAAGTCCTAGACCTCGATCTCACATACAACATACTCTTGGGACATCCATGGATTCATGAGATGGGAGCAATCCCATCTACATATCATAAATGCATTAAGTTTCCTCACAATGGAGTTGAAGTAACAGTTAATGGTGATCCAAATCCATTCATATATTGCAACAATCTATAGTCAAGATCAGAAATAACAATCCCAGTCAATCAAAAAGTTGTTCCATCTTCAACATATATCAATCCTAAATCATTAAAACCTTCAACATCAAAACAAGCAGAGATCAAAGAAAAATTCAAGATTAAATACATGGGATATGGTGAGTATATCTTTCATGTTGATCAACTCCCACTATCTCTTAACACATTTAGTCAACAGGAACAATCTATAAACAATTTACAATATCAAAGAATTGGGTGTGAACCACGTAGTGTTGTGGCTCCTAAGTCTGAATGCAAATCTCCTCCAGTGGTGCAAGCAACTCTTGATATCAATAATCCTAAGAGTGGTTCCAACGAAGAATATATTGAGTGTATTGATAGCCCTCTTAAGAAATCACATAGCTTTACCATTTCATCCACTCATTCCATTTCCACTCCTCTCCCAGACTTGGATCAACAAGAATCATAAAAGCCCTTACTAATTGGGGATCAAAAATCAAGCTTTGAAAAGAAAAATCTAAAATTCAATAATAAAGAAAAGTCCTTTAGTCCAAATCAAAATCAAAAGCTATTGGACTCTGGAAAAATCAAGGTCAAGGATAAAAATCCTATGAACAAAAAAGAGCAAGAGATGATCTCCCCTAATATCAAAATAACTAGGGGCAAAAGTTCTAAAATTTTAAGTCAAAAAGCATACTTGTTGAGCCTAAGTCTCCATCATCCCATCCTACTTTCACTTCTTTTCGCAATCATAAGCCTTCATAACTCATCCACTTGTTTCACACATCATTTCCCTTTTGGTGATACATCATGGAACTTTAATGGAACTTCCTCCGAAGGATTTTGTTGTCAAGGATGCCCAAAATTCTTTAGGTGTCACGCATACGGGCCTACGTAGTTCACACACTAGTAATTCTATCTCAGTTCCTTTATCAAGGAAAAAAGTCACTCAAGGTACACATCATTCAGTCAAGGAATGTTGCGATTACAATCATAAAGTCAAGCCTCACAAGTTTGAGGTAGGTGACTTAGTTCTCAGAGAAAAATCTAAAAATCAGCAAGATAGAGAAAAGAAGGGCAAGTTCGAACCAAATTGGCTTGGTCCTTACATCATTACAATAGCCTATGGATCTGGTGCATATCATCTCTCAAATCCAGGTGGTGAACCTCTAGAGGATCCTATCAACAACATGCACCTTCGCAGGTCTTACACATAGCTCTTTAGAATATCCTAATTAAAAAATACAAAAAAAAAAATCAAAAAATTCAAAATACAAAAAAAATCATAAAAAATTAAAAATCGTTACTTGGTGAAAACCTAGCAAACAGGCGCCTTGTGACACAAAAAATAAATAAATTGAAAAAAAACAAAAAAAAAAACAAAAAAAGAAAAATATTTCGTCCAATGGTGAAAACCTCTTCGGTGGCGTGCTGGGCAAGTACCATGGTGAAAACCGGGTCACCGGCGCCATGTGTAGAGACATTGCTCCTCCCTCCTTCAGGATTCCATTTCATCCTTTCACTTTGCACACACTCACAACCTATCCATCCATAACAAACTTACCCATTCCCATCATGGCTTGTTATTGATCTACCAAAGATTGGTTCGCCATTCATAATAATCCTTCCTTTTCAACCCTTTTCATCCATAATAAATCAGCTCCTATCTATGGCTAAGGAAAATCCTACATCTAGTGATGGGTGTGGAACTGAGAGCATCACACGTTCTGAGGAGTACAGTTTCTTCCAATTTTCTTCAGTCTATCTGTGCACAATCCGCAATAAAGCAACACTTGCATCGCCTTCTATGCAATAAAGTTTCATCTTCTCTACAATAAAGTATCAGTTGCATAAATTCAGTCAGTTTTAGATGAGACACAGTGGCAACAATGGGCTTCAACAAATCAAATCTTTCAGTAGACTCAGACAACATTATGGTTTAGTGCTATCTATCCTTTTGTGAAAGTAAACATTGTGACCACAATCAAATAGACTTATACAAGTGACAAGAGACACTAAACTTGAGGACTATAGTGGATGTTGGTGTCGAGTCTTGGTTTTCTTTTGATTATATCTTTTGGTGACATGTCTTTTAGCTTTTCCAAGATGTCTTTGACTAGAGATTCTATCTCCAGGATGTCTTTGACTAGAAAGGCGAGGATGGGGTATCGTCACCTATTTTTCTTTATTGTTTGTAGATTGTCTCTTAGTAATGCTATGACACATCCTAGGATATGAGGACATTGAGAGTCTAGTGTGAACTAGGGTATTCCTTGTTTGTGACTATCTTATCTCCATGCAAATAGGTACAATGACTTTCTGGGTCAAACATATATATGGATTGGCATAACCTACTTGCCATAATAAAGCTCAATGATGATAATGCACAAGAAGATCTTTCATTTTCATATCTTCTATCTTCCATCCCCCTTTCTTGATTGGCCTCCATCATCCTTCTCGAGTCCGTGTAGTCTACTATCATATGACTGAGTATAATGACACACCACAAACATTTGCATTTCATGTAGTTTTGCACCTTCATTACCACATATTAGCATTTCATACATATATATGGATATCACAATTGCATCACATCCCGCACACACCACATGTTAGCACATCTTACATTTATATCATGTAAATAGTTATTTACATTATCATATTCATCTGTATTTCATACATTCACAAATGCATTGGCATAACATATAAAAACATAAAAATTTAAAAATATTGTATTTCATTATGTGCATATTTGCATCCACATCATAACCATCATATAGAAACATACATCATGAAACATCTCATCACATAGAACCATACATCATGAAACATCCCCTGCCTATAGATTATAAGCATATCCAGCCCCTGTGTCCTCTGTTGCCTGCCTCCTTGCCGTCAGCGTTGTCTCAGCCTCTGTATAGTGCTGAATAGCCTAATCTCTCTCCCGCTCAGTGTCCCTCAGCTGTCTCCTGAGCCTAGTTGTATCCCTCTCCAGAGTCCTCCCCCATCCCACAACTAACCCTCGTATTGCCCTATCTGGATAGAGGAATCCACTGATAACTCTTGCCAATACTATTGGTAGTGCTAATCCTATCTATGTCATGGTATCCCAAGCAACGTGACTTGCCCTCATCTCCAATCCCAAATCCTGAAACACTCATCTCAGTGCATCCCTGTCTCCATCTCAATCGTAAGGAACCAACTCCCCATCAATCGGTATCCTCAGTATCCTATAAACATCCTCTAAGGTGACTATCACCTCACCCAACGACAAATCAAAAGTACAAGTCTCTGAGTGCCATCTCTCAGTCAGCAACCCCATGTTCACCCAAAACTCAGGCACATACAGAATATGTCGCAAGGCCATAACCTCAATCGCTGCCCTATCCTCAAATGTCAGCTCCGGTCGTAAACTATGAGTTGATGGGAATCTCTCCCATCACTCCAGCGTAGGTAGGTACTCCTATAGTCAAGCAAATCAACTGTGTCAGTTAAAGTCGCGTTCCCTATTCATCACAAAATGTTGCTTATTATCTTAGTGACACTCACTATTCATCACAAAGTGTTGCTATTTATCCTAGTGGTACTCCCTGTTCATCACAAAGTACTAAGTGTTTTTTTTTGCACTCCCTATTCATCACAAAGTGTTGCTCATATTTGCACTCCCTATTCATCACAAAGTACTAAGTGTTTTTTTTTGCACTCCCTATTCATCATAAAGTGTTACTCATATTTGCACTCCTTGTTCATCATAAAGTGCTGCTCATATTAGTACTCCCTGTTCATCACAAAGTACTATGTCTTGGTACTCCCTGTTCATCATAAAGTGCCTCGATCTATCCTATCCTAAGGCCTCTGCTTGAGTGTATCCTCTTGAGAAGTTTCCTAATTGGCAACATATGTTCTATCACAAAATTATAAATCCTAGCCCTATCTGCTATCCTAGTCTTCCCTAGAGGACTTGCTAGAGTGTATCCTCTCAGCAACTTTTCCAATCGACAATGTATGTTCATCACAGAACTACCAATTTGGCCTAGAAGACATAAACGTACCTTTATGACATAAACACGCTTATATACTGCACATACGTGCTTGACATACATAGACGTTCCTTTGCTCAGTACATACGTGCATGCACAACACAGACGCACTCGCATCTGACACAGACGCCTTTGCATTCGTAGACGCACCTGGCACAAACATAGATGCACCTAGCCAACCCAGATGCGCCTGGCACCAACACAGACACGCCTTAGCAGTTTTTGACCCAGCTTGACATATCTCAAATGCATTAAATGCACTACCTGGCATGCATTTATGACAACAATTAATGCGACCAAAGTACAAGGAGGTTTTGTGGTACTTACCGGCTCTCCTGCATTTACTGGCCTTTGAATCGGTGAACGCACCAATGCCATCACTGCTAACTGTTGCTGCTCTATTATCTCTCTACACTCTGATCTCTTGGATGTGTGGATGATAATGAGGATGTTTTCCCCTCATGGTCTATCTTATAGACTGCGCTAGCCCTTGTTTCTCGAGTCAGACTTCTTTATCCCATGACTCTGTCACTCTATCCGGTCAGTCCATTCTAGCCTTTCTTTCTTATCGAGAGATTGTCTATGATCTTTTTAGACATTTTCATCCAATCTCTTGAGGGGGCATATCATTTCCATCTTGGGGCAACTTTGTATCAGTTCATCTTATCTTCTTTGAAACAACGTGACAAGCTGCATTGTCTCAAAGAGGGGCAAAATGTAGACACCTAAAATTGTCCCGTCGAATAAAATAAATATCTTTATTTATTTAATTATTTTTAGCCTAATTCTTCTATTAATTAAATAAATCTTTATTTATTTAATTAATTCATTTACCCTCTTCTAGCCTTATTTCTCATTTAAATAAATACATTTATTCATTCAAATTATCCTTTTCCTAAATTAAATAAATATTTATTTATTTAATTGATCCCACTTCCACTATTAATTAAATAAATCTTTATTTATTTAATTAATTCATTAGCCTTTTCTACCCATGACACATGTCATTCATCTCTTAATTCCTACACTACCTACCCTCTCATTATTTTCTTATTTCCTCTACCTACCCTCTAATCATAGCTGTCCATTTATCTTTTACACCTCTCAATCTTATCCCTCCATTTCTTATAGTGTCTTCTATATAAAGAGATGCTTCCTTCATTATCAACCCTAATCAATCATCTGATTCTAATAAGCTAATCAAACATTCTAGCATTCAAACTTTCATATGTGATCAAGCCTATTTGCAACCACATTTTCATTCTTTGTTGAGCTCTTGTGCACACATAAAATCTGAGAGCAAATATATCAAGCAAGATCAATGAAGATAGGAAGAATGGAGATTCAAACCCTATTGGACATGTGATGGTATAATCTTTGTGATTTTATTTGATTTGCATTGTCTTGGGTAATCTTCATATGTTATGGTGGATCTTTGTTGTTGTTAGGCTAGGGTTTTGTGGTTGAATCTATTTAGCCTTTCAATATTGTTAATCCATTTTCACCATAAACAATATCCTTCAAAGGAATCATATTCAACCATCTTTATCTAGTTTATCCCCTTTTTCTACTTCTAGACATACACATTTTGGGTGAACTTATATGGCATGTGGTGAAGACAAGATGAAATTCCATGCTCTTTGCATCATCACATCTGTAGTCTAGTAGTGGCTTAATGTTTCAAGAATATCTCATCACATGACATCATCTGTGAGCATGTTATCTTCTTTCAAGCATCATAATTTTTCACATATTTAGATGGGTAATAATCTATTGACATGATTGCTACTAGGAATTAGTCTATTAAGTTTGATGATAGAAAATTTAATGATGCTCTTTGTGTCCCTTTATTGTCTTTCAACCTCTTTTCGATCTATCAGATTACTCATAATGGGTCATGTGAGATAGTTGAGTTCACCCTTGATTCAATGCTCATCAGAGATCTACACAATAGAGAGCTTATTGTAGTTGGCAATGTTGATCATGCACGATGATTTTGAGTTCTCTCATTTTACTCACATCAAGCTTGTAGTTCCTTTGTTTGGTTTTCACTCTCATACATCCAATATGGACTATATATCTAAGGAGGGGTTTGGTCACATGAACCTATGTGTTCTTTATTCATCCATGATAGTTCCTAATAATTTTTTTGTGGCTCCTCCTCTAGCTCTTTCTTCTTTAGTGATTAGTTCAATTCAATAAGTTGATAGTTCCCTTTCAATTTTTACTTTGTGGGATGAGTACTTGTCATATATTGTAAGGTTATTTGATACATCATACACTCTAATAATTGGGGATATGGTTGAGGATATTCTATTCCTCTTTGATGGAAACTTTACCATCCCTACCATCTCATCTTGAACATTGCCTTTTAAGGTTGTTCATCAGTTGTCTTCACAATTGATTAGATTTTCTTCAGTTAATTTGAAATATCTTGATTCAAACATGTGGACAGTTGAGCGATCTTCCATTCTATACATCATGATGTTATTCCATCCATATCCTTTCATTGAGTTGCTTCTAGCTTTACTATTACATTTATTTCTCTTGGACCTTTATTAGCATTCTTCTTTTGACATTCACCTTCAAGGTTGAAGCTTATTCAATATAGGGGGATACATTATCTCTTTCTTTCTCTCATATGGGGGGAAATTGATTGTATTTATGTGACCAATTCAATATTTGAGGGGACATCTTGAGTCCATGCTTAGTCACATGTACCTTTTCTATTTCTTTTCTTTCTTTTGGCGAGTGACTTTTTCCACAATTTTTCCCCCCTTTTATTTGGTTGTGAGAGATTGCATTGGTTTGTACATGGGTATCTGATTGGGACCCATTTATTCATGCATTCATTCTTTGCATTTTATGCATTTTGAGGAATTTTACTTCTCCCTATGTTTCACTTGAAGGGGGTGTTAGTGCTTTCTATATTTAGGAGGCATGCTTTTTTAGCTTAAGTTCATTTAGTTGAGATAATTATTAGTTCTTTGAGCAAATTTTAATTTCCTAATTTTAAATTATGTTTTTCTTGTTATAAAGCAAACTGTCTTTACTCATTTGTAATCATTGAATATATTGTGCAGCAATTCTTAGATGGTTGAGAAAATCTATTTTAATCAACATGAAAATTAAATACATTGAAGTGAAGAATATCAAATTGGCTTTTTCAAACAATTGACTGTCAAATTTATTTAGCACCTTTCTTAAAAAAAACAAAAACCATTACTATATTTTCCCTTTTATTTAACTGAAAAAATCTACATTTCTTGATCTTTTCTATCGTATGCAATCTGCTATTCATTATACACATTTAACATGCTTGATATAAATCTAGTAACAAACTCTTCATTTTATGAAGAATTGGATGAAAAACAATCAAGTAAAGCTTTTGCACCGTCCTTCCCTGTAATATAGTACATATGAAGAATTAATAAATGCTGCATGAATATTCAAGAATGATTAATCCCATTAAACAATGTGAGATATCATAGAAAATATGACTACAGCAATGATATAATTCATACAATAAACACATTGCTGAGGGATCAAATTTCATAATGCGGGCATGCAAGGCCACAAGAGCAACAAATATTTAATGATTTGTAACAATTATATTCAGCATCAACTAATTATCTGTTACTAGCACTGTACGAGAGATAAGAACAGAGGAAAAAGATAGTTGGAATTAATGCTACTTTATTCAAGAGTACAATCATATCAGCAGGCTTTATTTATTTATTCTACTTATCCCAAATCATTTTTTTTTTCTTGTTGGGATATGATTTTTATTCTTATTGCTGTATGGTCATCTTTTTTCAAAATCTATTTATATTTAAAATATATATATTGACATTTTGATAAGACTGAGAATATACAGATTGGCCAGAACTTTGAAATCTGATTTTTCACATCATTCGGAAAATCTCCTTTGTGGGTATGATATAATTGATGTATTTTCGATACATTCCAGTTCTAACAATTATAATAAATTCTTGTAGTGCGGAGGATGGCAAATGGGAGATCTTGTAACAGAATTCATGTCTATTTAGATGGAATCACAATGCTACTTTTCACTGTTTGGATGAGTTCTGTTAAAATTGGTGGTTATAATTGGTTTGGAATGTTTTTTTATTTTAATGAGAAGCAGTGATGATGAATCATTCTTGTGCGCCATTAACAAACAGTATTGTCAATTCACATAATCTCCAACGTAATCATGATTAAATCTTTGGCTGGGTATACAAATATTTATAACATAAAATATTAGATTTTGTGCTCAAGTGGAAATTTTATAAAGAGGTGCTACAACATAGGAAACACGGCATTGAAAAACCATTGCAATTTTTATTATTCCTATCTGGATGGCAGCTGTCGATAGGAATATGCTACCTAAAGGAGTTTAAAGTGTTTTTTCTTTTAGTTGTTTAATACAAGTTGCATAATGAGAAACAAAAGTGCCTGATACTTCTGTATATGTATGTATATACGGATACTCAGAAGATACATGATAATAGTATAGAGTAAAATATATAGTCTGAAAAGTGCATGTCTATGACATCATTTAAGATACATGATAATACTATATAGTAAAATATATAGTCTGAAAAGTGCATGTCTATGACATCATTTTTATTTGGTAGAGTAATATATTAGAGTGTTTTTTACATAATAATAAGTTTAGAAGTTGTATATTCTTGTATAAATTTATTTCAAATTGTGATTTTACATCTTTTCGTCACTCATTTTTAAATATTGTTTCTAATTCTTAGAATACTCTTCACTACTTTTAATTAGATTTTCAAGTGTCACTTGATCCAAGCCTTTTTAATACTTGTACATTTAAACACCAAAGTTTTTGTTTTAAAAATTCAAATTTGCATCTTGTGAACCAACCTAGCTTGTGTTTGTGTTGATCTGTATGCTATATTTTTTTATTGTTAAAGGTACATACTCATTTAAAACCATCCAATAATGTTAGGACATCAATGATTATAACAAGAATGAGAGCATCATAGGATAATTATAGAGCATCTTAAGTGCATCATCTTGACTTGCATTTTCATCCTAGGTCCATCTCACTATTGTATGGCCCTCTTAGGATTCTAATAAGGAGAACATGACCCTCAAATATTATAATACACTATTTGAAGTGTGTTAATAAGGAACTACTTTCTTTCCCTTAAGTTAATTCATTATTTGATTTTGATGTCATGGAAATGGGACAAGGCAACAACAAAGTTCAATGTTAATAAGTTAGTTTCAACCATAAAAACAAAACAAAAAACTAAAAACCATTCCAAACATATCAAGAGAGATTTCAAAAAGCATGAAAGAAGTTTAACAAAATAAAAGAAAGGAGAAGAGCCTCCCTAAGATGCTTCCATGATGCCTTTTGATGCTTCTCCCTTGTTTCTCTCCTCTCCAAGTCCCAAATGAGTGTAGCTCTCAGCCTTTAGCACTAGCCATGGATGCCATATGGAGATTCAAGATGGTTGAATATGATAAGCAAATACTATGCAAGAGTAGATAGTGATGCTATGAAAAAACTCTATGCTAATGCCAGTATAACAACAATACTCTAAAATGCTTTCTTTTGCTTGAGGAGAAGGGTTCTATTTATAGAACAAATGGGGAAATGAAGGGTTAAGATTGAATGGTTTAATCAAGGGCCAAGTTTGAAAGTTGGGGATCCATGTGCACAATTGGCACCAATAAAATGGTGACAAGTGTCAACATAGGATTGGGTTGAGAGAAGAGGTTGGAGGCATTAAAGGCCTGAGAAGACCTCATGGTTATCTAGAAGGTAAGGGTCAAGTCTAAATTAAGATTACCCATTGGATTAAGAGTTAATCCAAGGATAAACCTTTGTGCAAATGATTAAGAGATAATCATGGTCAAAGCATTAAAGGATTGATGAGACCTTTGGGTTGGGTAGAGGTTGAGTCAAAAAAAATGTTTTAACCATGTGGGAGGGTTTGAGGTAACCATTAATGGTTATTGGAGACTTTGGGGATTAAGTGGTTGAAGGTTGAAAGCCTTCAATGGTTATCAAAGACTTTGAGGGTTAATTTGTTGAACACACAAAGCATTAATTGCTTTTCAAAGACTTTGGAGTCTTTGAGAAGTGACTCCAATTTGCTTAGGAATGTGACAATATTTAGGGGATGGATTAGGCTAATTAGGAAGGGTTTAGAAGAATCTAGAAGGGGTTTAGGCATACAAGTGGATTTTGTAGGAAAATGCAAGTGGGAGAAATTTTGGTATTTTCAATTAAAATAAAATCATTTATTTCAATTAAATGGTGTAATTTGCATTTGGATAAATATTCAAATAAATATTAATTTATTTAAATGAGAAAAATGAAGATAAAGCATTAAAATGCTTGAAGACTTTGAGGGAAACCATTAAAGGCTTGAAGACTTTAAGGAAAACCATTAAAGTCTTAAGAAGATTATAGAAGGAAGGCATCAAGTTTGAAGACTTTAAAGCCATCAAGTTTGAATACTTTAAGGGAAACCATTAAAGGTTTCAAGTGGGTGAGGATAAATAGGATTTTAAATAAATAATTTATTTAAAATAGTTGTGCAACTTGCTTTTGTAGGAAAATACAAGTGGGTGGAGGATAAAGGTGATTTAAATAAATTATTTATTTAAAATAATTGTGCAACTTGTATTTGTAGGAAAATGCAAGTGGGTGGAGGATAAAGGTGATTTTAAATAAATGATTTATTTATTTAAATGTGAGAGGTGGGATTTTGGGGGTTTTAAATAAATATTAATTTATTTAAATGTGAGAGAAGATTTAATTAAATAAATATGATTTATTTATTTAATTAATGGTCTGAATTTGGTTAAGTGAATTAAATCAAATAAATTGAATAATTTATTTAATTAATAGGAGAATAGGGTTAAGATGAATTAATTAAATATTAATTTAATTAATTATTAATTGATGGTTAAATAATCAAATAAATACTAAGTATTCATTTAATTAAGTGGACATATTTATGTGACTACAGATTTGATTCCACAATAAGTGTGAGGCATGGTTGAATTATTTATGCCACTCTTGTCAATAATTCTCTCATCATTTTTTTTTGTTAGGTTTTATTAATATTTAATATTTTTATATTATTAATTTTTTTTAATAAAAATAGAATTTTAATTGATAAAAATAATGGTATGTTATCAATATTTATTTATTTTAAATATGTTTGAATTAGATTTGAGTTTTTTCAAATTTTATTCTCAAATTTGTTTGTAAAAATTGCTAGTTCCTTACTATAATTCAAGCATCAAAAGGTCAAGGAAAATATATTTCAATAACCAAAATTTAGCTAGTTCATTGTAGGTATACATTCAGGTATGTATACCAATTCATTTCTATACACATAGAGATAAGTTGATAGGAACATATTTGAATCACAATAGAACACAATCAATTTGTACATTTAGAAACACCCATTTGGACAAAGCCCTATTTTTTAGTGCATTGACGAATGCATTTATAACATCTTTGAAAAAATATTCTATTATCAACTATAAAGATAACTATTAGATTCAAATTCATTTCATTTTAATAATTTTGTAATTCTTTAATTGTTTCTTGCCTTAACTCATATAGACATATTAATTTTTTAATCTAGTTATTTGATTTATTCAATTAGCCTAGATATTTATGTAGATGTGTTTTAATCTCTTACTTCTTTGATGAAACTATCTTTCAAATCCTAAGTTTTAGCATGAGTACTCATTCCTTCTACTTTAGGATTTTAGATATTATTTTAGTTATTTATGCATCATGAAAAATCTAATTATGGTTTGGATTGAACCTTTTTTATTTATTTATCTATATCTTGGTTTGGCCATATGTTGTTAATATCTACTTTATCTCTACCCATTAATCCTAGATTGTGTATCATAGTTACATATTTTATCATGTATTCTCATAGTCAGTTATCCTTACCCTCTATCTATTTATATATTTATAAACGCTTCTAAACTTTGTAGAATCTAATCCTTCTATCCTTGACACTCTCATGTCTTTTTGTTCTATGGAATGATATGATTTTTTTTGAGGATTTATTCCATCACATATGTGGTCTTTCATGCGCCATATAGTTGGTCATCAATTCCCCTTTTCTTTTACATGTATTTAATTCACTTTTCCATTAGCTTCACGTCACTTCTCCATTTCCTATGGTTATTTATGTATATCAAAATAGTGATTTTTTTTTAACCCTTTTTCTCACCTTCCCCTCTCATATTTGATACATATTAAAGGTACTTTATTCTTAAATTATCATTATAGATCTAGAAATATTTCATGTAATAAATCTTATATGCATCTATCTTGATTCATCCTTCATTAAGAAACCTAGTGTTGTGGACTTGTTAGATACAAATGTTTAACTTGATTACTTACAAATAATGGTGATATACTAGTTTTCTCCAATACCTAGTAATATGCTTTTAACTTGTTATTACTTATATGTATGATGATTATCTTAGAAAAGAGATTTATTGTTCTTCTTAGTCTATAAATAGTGGTGTGAGACTACCTAATACATGTTTACATTCACCTTGAGACAAATTTTTTACTCTTATTATATCTCATTATTGTACTTGTTTATCTTGTGACTCATGAACTATTCATTACATGTTTATTAATTAGCATTAGACAACTCTTTATGTTCTCATGATAAGGTATATGAATCTTTGATTCATGATTATTTAGTTTATGATATACTTTTGGTCTAAAGTCATTTGGCATTATAATTTTTTTAAATTTTATTCATATTAAATCCTTCTTAGCGATGGGTGTGTGCACAAAGATGGGGGATCAAAAGTGACCATAACAAATTTCTGGTTCATCCAATGTATAACACATGTGTGTATGATACAGTCATGTTATGACTATTAGGAACCAAGAAGGACAACTAAGAGGGGGGGGGGGGAGGTGAATCAATTGTGAACTAGTTGTCAATAAACTATAAATCAAAAACAGATTATTCCAACTTAAACTTAGTGTCGATAAACTAAACTTAAGTGTCAATAAAAGAAATTAATAGTTATATCAGTATCGGTATAAGGGGAAAAACTACGACGAGAAACCTTACCCATAATTAGATGATACTACTGCAGATAGTAAGTGTATACAAATGGGGTCTGCACATGCAAAAAGGCCAACCGCCTAGAGCTCAATAGTCAATCACAAAATAGGAGTCACACTGACTACAATTGGATGGTTAAATCCAATAACTATGTACTGCATCAGAATAGCATCTGCAACATTGGATTCAGTACTGGTTTAAGCTCTGAGCATGAATGCCAAACACCTTCATAACCTTCCTTCAACCTTCAGATAATGTCAGTGTGATTTGCACAAGGATCTACTTATTTTCGCTCTTCAATATTTGCACACACACATCATGATCCTGATCTTCAATAAGATCTTACAATAATATATACAAAACCTAACACCTATACATGAGGTTGGCTCACTAAAGATATTACAATTAAATCAATTACAAATAAGTCTTGATGCGATACAACATGTCAGCTCAATATATCTACCACAGTATCCAATCAATGTCCAAGTATTACATTAGTTCCCCGACCTCAATTTGAATAATACTTGGACATTAGTTCCCTAGCCTAAAGACAAAAATGTAATTGAAATTAAATGGGTATATAGAAATAAACTTAATAAGAATGGTGAAGTAATCAGAAACAAAGCAAGATTAGTTTGTAAAGGTTATTCACAGAAAGAAGGAATTGATTATAATGAAAGCTTTGCACCGATAGCCAGAATTGAGGTAGTTAGACTATTTCTTGCATTTGCAGCTCATTAGAACTATATAGTTTATCCTGGATGGATGTAAAATGTGCATTTTTTAATGGAGATCTTGAGGAGGAAGTTTACATTGAACAACCTGATGGATTTTGATTGACAAATGATAAGGATATGGTTTGCAGGTTAAAGAAAGCTTTATATGGATTGAAGCAAGCTCCCAGAGCTTGGTATGCTAGATTGGATAAATATATTTTGAAGCTTGGTTACACAAAAGGTAATGCTGACAAAAATTTGTATTATAAAGTTACCAATGATAATATTTTGGTTATTGAAGTATTTGTGGATGATATCATTTTTGGAGGTGAATATAGATTATGTAAAGACTTTGCTAACTAGAGGCAAAAATAATTTGAAATGTCTATGATTGTAGAGATAAAATTCTTTCTAGGTTTGCAAATTTCACAAATAGATAAAGGTATATTCATATGTCAAACAAAGTACTTGAAGGAACTCTTGATGAAATTTGGTATGGAAAATTCCAAACCGGTAAGTAATCCTATGACTACAACTGATAAATTGACATTGAAGGATGATTCAACTCCTATTAATCTGACAGGGTACAAATCTATGATTGGAGGTTTATTGTATTTGACACAAACCAGACCTAATATAATGAATGCAATATGTATTGTATCTAGATTTCAAAGCAATCCTAAAGAAAATCATGAATCAACGGTAAAAAGGATTTTCCGGTACCTACAAGGCACAACAAATCTTGGTTTATGGTATCCTAAGGATGAAAATTTTGATTTATATGTATACACAGATGAAAATTGGGCAGGAGATGTAGATGACAGAAAGAGTACCACTATGGGTGCATTCTTTCTTGGCAGAAGATTGATTTCATGGATCAATAAGAAGCAAACTTGTACATCATTATCTACAACATAATCAGAATATGTTACAACAACAACTAATTGTACTTAGGTATTTTAGATCAAGTAGATGTTGAAGGATATAAAGGTAAAATGCAAAGAACCGACAATTATTTATTGTGATAATTCAACAGCAATTGATATATCAAAGAATCTAGTATTTCACTCTAAGACAAAGCGTGTTTCTATTAAGTACAATTTTCTGAAAGAGAATGTTGAATCAAATGAAGTGAGATTGGTTTATGTGAATACTAAAGAGAAAATTGCAGATATCTTTACAATGCCTTTGCCTAAGGAAACATTTGAATATCTCAGAGAGCAGCTTGGGGTAATATTCCCACCAGCAGAGACTTGAATGATGAAGATTGGCATCAAACCGGTAGGGACTAATAGAAAAAGCTTTTTCTGGCTTTGATGGAGGAGAGCTACTTCTCAGGGGGAGTAGTTAGTTGAATGTTATGTTTTAATTCTTAATTTCTTTGGCATTTGATGTCAAAGAGGGATAGATATCTAAGGAAAAAAATTATACCTTGGGGGAGAGATATACTCTTTGGAGAGATGTATTTTGGTTTTGGTTCTGTATCAAACTTTTTATTGATCTATCTTTGGGAGATTGTTGGTTTATTGGTTTTTCGGCACTTAGATATTTTTCCATCTAGTGTTGCCATCAATGCCAAAGGGGGAGATTGTTGGTATTATGGATGACTTCGTCATGTGTTGCATTGGTTTTCTCATTGATGTCAACACTTATCTTCTTGGAGGTCTACATTGTTGGTTTGGCACTATGGTTATATTGGTTTATTGTTGAACCAACACATTGTATGGTTAGTGGCTTATGGATAGTCACCAATATATGTTCACCAACAGGTTATATGGTTCACCGATAGTGATGATAATCTGGAGATCATTTGGTTATGTCGGAGACATGGATTGGAAGTTTGGATTGGAAGTTTGCATGTGCAGACCCCATTTGTATACACTTACTATCTACAATAGTATCAGCTGAATGTGGGTAAGGTTTCCCACCGTGGTTTTTCCCCTTACAGGGTTTCCACGTCAAACTCTCTGTATCATGTGTTGTGGATTTTGTTTCTCTTTCTATCTCATGCATTAAGTTTTATCAGTACTTCTATAACTATTAGTCTGTTTTATGAACACTTAAGTTTGGTTTGTCGACACTCTGTGTAACTTGGAATAATCTATTTTGATTTATAATTTATGGACAACTAGTTCACAACTGATTCACCCGACCCTCTCTTAGTTGTCCTTCCTAGTTCCTAACAATTGGTATCAGAGCTAAGTCCTCTTTTTGTAGAAGGCTAACAACTTGAGGAGATCCTATGACAACAAATATTTTCAGGAAGGATAGTCTGAAACTTGATAGAGCTAACTATGGTATATGAAAGATCAAAATGAAAACACATCTGAACTGTATTGAAAGAGATATATGGGATGTTACAAAGAATGGCTATGTTGGTCCTACTCTAAATCAACCTCATCCACCGACATTGGCTAAGGACTTGGAGAATGATTGCAAAGCAAGATAATCACTTTTGAGCACATTATCAAAATGATCTACTACTAAAGCTATTTGGGATAAACTATAAACATTGAATGAAGGAGATACCACTGTTACGATTGCAAAACTGGAATGTTACCGGGTCAAGTATAAAAATTTTAAAATGGAAGAAGATGAAAGAATTTCTACATTTATGGAAAGAGTTAATGAAATTGTTTTGGGAATACAATGTTGTGGAGGATCGTTAAGTGAAGATGAAATTGTGTCTAAATTTTTAAGAGCATTTCCATCGGCTTACAAAATGAAAGTGACTACTATTAATGAGTTGAGAACAATGCCTAATACATCAGTATCTAGAGATACCTTGGTTGGAAAACTTTTAGCATTTGAGCTTGAAGAGTTTGGTCCTGTTGCTATAGCCAAGACTGATTTATCTTTCAAAGCATCATCATCATTAGCATAAGCATCATCATCATCTGACAAAACTGATTTGAAAGCACTTTATGCAAAATAACTTGAAGATATGAGAAGAGAGAATGAAGAACTTAAAGAACTTAAAGAACTTGAAGCACTATTTGCAAGGAAGATGCCTAAAGGTCCAACAAGAAGTAAGTATGAAGGTAAAGAAGCTTTCAAATGTTTTAATTGCAATAAAGTTGGTCATATGGCTTCTACGTGTCCTGATAGACATGCAAGACTAAGGCAGGAAGCAAAAAGAACATATAAGCCTAACCTTGAATATCCGAGATACATATTTAAGAAAAACAGAGATAAGAAATGTTACTATGCAGATGAAGGTGTTACATATGATTTAGATGAGGATCTAAAAAATAGCGGATAGGATTTTGTTGCAATAAAAGAAGATCAACTGACACCTATTGTCAAACCGATAGAGTAGGCATTGGCAGCAAAAATTGAAGAAAAGGATGAATGGATTATAGATAGTGGATTCTCGCATCATATGATTGGTGATAAAAGAAAATTATTGTCATTTCAGGAAATTCATGGAAGTCTAGTAAGGTTTGGATATGATAAAGATTGCTTAATCAAAGGAAGAGGCACTATATCTTTGGATGGTAAGCACAATACTGATAAATTTTTATTATGTAGAAAGTTTAAAGCATAATCTTTTGAGTGTTGGTCAGTTAGTGGAAAAAGGATTTTAGTTACAATTCAAGAATGGAAAATGCAAAATCATAAATAGAACTGGATTGGAGATTGTAAGTAGTAATCAGACTAAAGGTAATATCTTTCACTTGAATACCAATGAAAAGACATGTTTGATTGCTCACATTGATGAAAGTTCGTTATGGCATAAAAGACTCTGTGATGTGAATTTTGATTGCATTGTAAAGATTAGTTCAACTAAAGCGGTAAGGGATCTACCTAAGATTGTGAAACCTCACAATCCGATATGTAAGGAATGTCAAATGGGAAAGAAAGTTAGAACAACATTTAAAAACATTATTGAGAAATCCAATAATATTCTTGATTTAATTCATATTGATTTATGTGATCCAACAAGAATAAGAAGTATACAAGGAGATAGATACTTTATGCTAATAATTGATGATTATTCTAGAATGTGTTGGGTTACTTTTCTCAGAGAGAAATTAGAAGCTTTTGGAAGATTCAAGATATACAAGGCAATGGTAGAGAATGAAACCGACAAGAAAATCAAATGTTTGAGATTAGATCAAGGAGGAGAATTTACATCTAGAGAATTTAATGCATTCTGTTAAGTGAATGGAATCAAAAGACAACTATTAGCACCCTAGACACCCCAGCAGAATAGAGTTGTGGAAAGAAAGAACATAACTATTTTGGATGCAACAAGAACCATGTTAATGCAAGAAAATATACCTCATGTGTACTAGAGAGAAGCAATGAATACAATGTTTTATAATTTCAACAGAGTTCACATCAAAAGTGAAACCAGTAAGACCCCTTATGAACTATGGTTTGGCCATACTCCTAGTCTTAAGTACTTCAGAATATTTGGAGGAAAATGTTATATTATAAGAGATGAGTATATTGGCAAATTTGATCCTAGAAGTGATGAAGGAATATTTCTTAGTTATTCATCTACAAACAAGGCATATAGATGTTATAATAAAAGATTATAGAAAATCATTGAGAGTACTAATATGAAGATAGATGAACAATTTAGAGGAGATTCTAGATCTGTAGAACCAACAGTTGAAATGATTATAAATGAATTGACACAGATTGCACTGATGCAGAGTGAAGAACCAATCACACCAGTATTATCAAAAAACTCAACTGTGACTAAAGATCAACAACATGTGAATGTAAATAAGAATAAACCCAAGTATGTAAAATTGAATCATTCAGAGAATCAGATAATTGGAAACAAAAATCAAGGTGTTATGACTAGAGGAAGATTGGAAAATCAAGAGGTATGTTTAATTTATCAAGTTGAACCAACATCTGTTATTGAAGCATGTCAAGATGAAGATTGGATAAAATAAATGGAAGATGAATTATAACAAATTGAAAATAATAACACTTGACATTAGTTCCTTGACCGAAAGACAAAAATGTAATTGGAACTAAATGGGTATATACAAATAATCTTAATGACAATGGTGAAGTAATAAGAAACAAAGCAAGATTAGTTTATAAAGGTTATTCATAGAAAGAAGGAAATGAAACCTTTGCACTGATAGCCAGAATTGAGGCAATTAGACTATTTCTTGCATTTGCAGCTCACAAGAACTAAAAAGTTTATCAAATGGATGTAAAATGTGCATTTTTTAATGGAGATCTTGAGGAGGAAGTTTACATTGAACAACCTGATGTATTTTCATTGACAAATGATAAGGATATGGTTTGCACGTTGGATTGAAGCAAGCTCCCAGAGCTTGGTATGCTAGATTGGATATATATCTTTTGAAGCTTGGCTACACAAAAGGTAATGCTGACAATAAATTGTATTACAAAGTTACCAATGATGACATTTTGGTTATTGAAGTATTTGTGGATGATATCATTTTTGGAGGTGAAGATGGATTATGTAATGACTTTGCTAACAAGATGCAGGAGGAATTTGAAATGTCTATGATTGGAGAGATGAAATTATTTCTAGGTTTGCAGATTTGACAAACAGGTAAAGGTATATTCATATGTTAAACAAATTACTTGAAGGAACTCTTGAAGAAATTTGGTATGGAAAATTCCAAATCGGTAAGTACTCCTATGACTACAACTGATAAATTGACATTGAAGGATGATTCAGCTCTGTTGGTGGTACATATAAAAATTTCCATTCTATATGTTCCCTTATTGAGTCATGTCCCTAACTGGTCCTTTGGTTGCGTTGTGTGCTTTGAATTCTCCATGCAATCCAGTCTTCACTATTTTCTTTAAGTTTCACTATCTTGATCGTGAACCTTGAACTTGAACCTTTTGGTTCAAGGTTCAAAGTTAAACGAGTGTCGTGTTAAGGTTTATTCTCCCGAGCGGCTTCATAAGTCTTCTTTAGTCTTGGTTGGTGTTTAGCATTGGTTGAACCTTGAACTTGAACATTTTGGTTCAAGGTTCAAAGTTCAATATTTTTCATGTTTGTGTTTTTGTGTTTCTAATTGTCCCTCACTGTTTAAAGTTTGATATTTGATTTCTTGGAAATCATGTGACTTTTCATGAGGTAGTGGCATGGATTTGAAGATATGGTTGATGGTGGTAGAAAAAGGGAATATTCTTTCTTAATAATTTGAAAGTTGTCATTAATAGCAAGTATGGCATGGAAATCCATGTTTTCAGATATGAAATGACTTGTTATTAAATGCATGCTCTATCGCGATCATTTCAGAGTGATGTCGCACTAGTGAAGAGTAATGATGATAATTTGTGGTAATCATGGGTAAGATTTTCTTGGCTATTTTAAATTGAGAAGTTGTCTTGTCAAGATTGTCATTTGTGAATAAGTTTTAAGAAGAGTTTTTGGAGCAGCAGGAAAATTGACTGCGACAGGGGTTTTGTAGATGACAGAGGAAGGTATGTTCAATGACTTTCCTAATTGCTACATTTTTAAAAAGATCTAGGTATATTGTTTAGCTTCTTGTTTTTGTTTTACCTATTTTGTTCTTTGTCTGGGTTGATTGGGGAAAGATTATGAGTTAAGCATGAGGCCTAGTTTGCCTAAATTAATGAACTATTCTTCCCTTGTAAGTTCTTTACTAGAGTTGGCTGATACAGCTTTAGTTCAACTAGATTTAGATGTTTTCTTAGAAAGAGTAAGGAACCTAGCTATCGATTCTATTATAAAAGACATTGCACAAAGTGGTTTATTGGAAGCAGCAACTTTTCCCACAACTACCCCTTGCCCTAAGTTGGTTTAAGAGTGCAAGAATCACTATGATAAAGCTAATAGATGCATTAGGAAAAATAATGGTTAGGTTTCATTTTCTATTGATGAATACTAAGAAGGGGGGTGAAATAGTATACAAAAATTACTATACTCAAACACTTTATCAGTCTAGCGGTAAACAGGTATAACAGTTTAACTAACAAACCAGTTAACACAAATGCAAACCAAACAGCAAGGCATTCACCCACAGAAGCACAATCACCATAACACAAGAGATTTTGATGTGGAAACCCAAATGGGAAAAACCATGATGAGATGAAACTCACAAGTAACTATCTGCAGAATAGTAACCAAACCGGTTAAGGTCATACAATATTATTTTCCAGAACAGATCCTGTTAGGAATCTCAATCTCTATTAGGAGATAAGTCTGATTAAAGACTACCTTGTGAGAGGATTTTAGATCCACAGATGTGAATCACCTTGTTAGAGGATTTACAAAGGCTTTTCTAGGCCTACCCGGTTAAGGGTTTCTAACTTGTCAAAGATGTGAGTAATCAACAAGTGAATGATCTAGCAAATAGCATAGTCTTCTTGGTTAGATCCATGATAGCTTATTGCTAATGCATTTCAGCATTACTTCAGTCTTCAGTAAAACCCACACTCTATTCTAGTACACAGACTTGATCTTTTCTTTTCAGATCACACATACAAGAACTCATCAACCACTTCAAACCCTAATAGCTACACACACACATCTTGAAACCCTAGACATGATGTCCTTAAAAGGAATCTGATTTTATGTTGATCCAATAGGATTACATTACAAGTTCCTAGGTTCATTATATCTAAACACATTTGGTAACACGACACAAAATCACCGTCAAAGTATCGGTGGATGGTAACTCATCACAAAGATATATCGGTTGGTAACTCATCACAGAGTATCACCGGTTTATACAACTTTACCAATTGCCAGTTGGTAACTTAGAGTAATACAAGTTTAACAGATTACCGATTGACAGAAATGAAGACTGAGAAAATGATAACTATCGCTTCTAGTTCCTTTGCTCCGTTTCCACTTGAGATCCTAGAACTGCTTGAGATCATCATGCCGCTTGAGATCCTCATGCCACTTGAGATCGGTAAACACTTTCTGCAAGACACCGATAGTCTAAAGACTATAACATAATACCGGTTTGAAACAAATACCGATTGAGCATAACTCATACATACAAGAAGTGATCTCATAGAAAGTGTGTGTCCATCAATGAGAATCACAACATAATCATAAAAAATGTCAACAATCTCCCCCTTTGGCATTGATGGCAACACTTAGGAAAATTTTGACATCTAAGTGTTTTTAAAAAAAAACATGCCATAATAAAAAATACTCCCTCTAAGCATATACACTATCCCTTTGCAGAAAAGAAAATGTATACTACTTCCTTACAGAGATAAAAATGAGTATACATAGCATGCATCAAAATTTTAAATACCAGAATACTTCTCCCCCTTTGCCAACAATGACAAAATACAGCTGAATAACCCCTATTTCTATTAGCTGAATAAATGTTTATGACAATAAAGAGTGAAACTTGTCAAAAACTAATTTAAAGTCCTGCATAATTTGCTTCATGGATAAGGACCATGACTCAAGTAATGAAGTAGCAACCTCATTCTCTATTTGCATCTGGGATACCTGTTCCTCCATGGCATCTAAAGTACTCATTTCGTGAGTAACCATCAAGGCATCCAGATTGAGATAGCACTTCTGAAGTATTTGTAGTCTTGGTAGTAGAACAAGTTGTAGTTCCTGCAAATCCTTGGTCCTATTGTTGATCTCCAAATCAATTCTTGTAGCCTAAAGTTGAAAGCGGTGAACGGTTTGTCCATAAGCGGTAAAGGAGTCATATGGGGTCTTGAAGGTGCTTATGAAAGTCTGCAAATCAGTTTGCAGTTTGTCTTTCTAGGCAAGCACATCATCACATAATAGATGTGGTAGACATATCTTACTGAGTAATAATTTCCCCTCATCCATTGCATCTCTGATGTCCTTCTATGCCTTTTCCAGATCGGATCGGAGCTCATGTAACTTTTTCACCAAGGCAGTTTTCAAAGCCTTTTGATGCTCCTTCTTGGCATGCACTTCGGCAACCTCTTCCAGGCTTTGTATCGGGTCCTCCACAACTGTGCATAAGAGTTTCAGTTAGGCCAGAGAGGAATCGATACTGGAGAGGTTGGTACCGGGTATCAAACTAGTAAGAGTGTCCACTGCAGCTTGGATCACATCTTGCTCCTTCTTCCTTCTTATCAGCTCTAGGTGTTCTTGAGCAAGCTTAATGCTTTGTAGTAGCTCTGATTCCTTAGCAGATTGGAGGTCAATGGGACTGGTAAAGTCTACCGATTTGACTTGACTACCGATTGCTTTTGGGGTCTCCACCTATGTGCTCTGTGTTGCTTCCTCCTTCTCTTTGGTTATTAACTTAGCTTCTTCTGCCTTCTTTTGGTCCTCTGCTTCTTGCTTTCTTTACTCTTCTTCCTTCTTCTTCTCTTCTTCTTTCTACTCCTTTTCTTCTTCATCCTTCTTCTTCTTCTCCTCTTCCTACTTCCTCTTCTCCTCTTCCTGCTTCTTCTTCTCCTCTTCCTACTTCTTCTTCTCCTCTTCCTGCTTCCTCTTGTCCTCTTCTTGCTTCTTCTTCTCTTCTTCCTGCTTCTTCTTCTCCTCTTCCTGCTTCCTCTTCTCCTCTTCCTGCTTCTTCTTCTCTTCTTCCTTCTTCTTTTCTTCTTCCTGTCATTTCTCTTCTTCTTTCTTTTCTTCTTCCTTCTTCTTCTTCTCTTCCTCTTGTTTCTTCCTCTCCTCTTCTTTTCTTTTCTTTTCCTCATCTAGTTTCCTCTTCTCCTCATCTTTTTTCTTTTCTTCCTCTTTTCTCTTTTTCTCTTCTTCTTCCTATTTCTTCTTTTCAACTTCCTGTTGCTTCTTCTCTTTTTCTTCTTGCTCCTTAGTAACCTTTTCTTTGTCTTGTTTTTCTTGTCCTACTGCTTCTGATGGTGTACCCAGAGTGACATTTTCACCATTCAAGGCAACAACATCAATAGGGTCCATTTGATCAGTGACCTGTTCTCCTTCACTATCATATACCTCATCCGGTTTATTGTTTGCTGGTTCTTACTCAACTTTCCTATTGGCTTCAACCACTTGATGCAACCTTAAAGCAGCTTGGGCATGAGAGTGGGTATCTTTTACCACTTCAGGAACTTTTCCTTCTAGCAACAAGAGTCTCCTTCTTCTCATGAAGAAGAGGCCCTTATATATTTCCACTACTTCATAAAGTTCACTTTTAGGCACATTAGGAAAGTATTGTGCAAATAATTCCTCTCTTATTTCCTATTCCTTCTCTATGGCAATGCGCCACTTGTTATCTAAACAATTATACAAAGAAACAGGTGTCTTAGATTTAATTTTTGATGGCCACTGGTCATTAATACATAAATAATTGATAACTTCCTATTCAACTTCCTTCTTTTCATCATCATTAAAATCATTAAAGCACTCTTTCAAATCACCAAGTACTCTTCTTCTAATATTCTTAATAGTACTTTGACAATATGTCAAAGGTTTGTAGGAGGAAATATCAATATTTACCAGTGCAGATGCTGTTGGTTCATTCTTTGTCTTTTTCCTCGCTTGCCTAGTCTTCTTAGGCTGTTCTTCAGACACAGTGTCCTATGAGTCTGGTGAGGCATCTTTTGTCTTCCGCTTTCTCTCAAAGACTTTGGCGGGTGCAGCTTCCGATTTCTTCTTTGCTCGTGACCGCTTGGTCACTTTGGGATTTACTATGTTAACCAGTGTCGATACTGAAGGCATTGCCTTTCCCCTCTTTACTGATGGTTCTTCAATAGGTGTAACCCTTTCCAAATAGGTGCCAGTTCTGTTTGCCTTTGGATCAAGGGGAGAGGCAACTAGGGTAGAGGCATACCCATCTAGCATGTCATACATTACCTCATATCCCATCGATTCCACTTCTTCTTGTCTAGGCTCAACCGCCTCCATTATGCACTCATCAACTCTAATGGTGAAGCAAATATCATCTTCATATTTCTTAACAATATCACCTGATATTCTCACTCTTTGGCTCATTTTGTGTCTGAGCTCATCATAGTATTTGTTTAGAACTTCTGGATAACCACTTCCAACCACTTGATGGCTTTCCTTGATTTGCTTTGTAACCTATTGGTCGACAGACCACTGAATATCTCTGACTCCTAGGAAGTAACCTTGGAAGTAGAAGAACAACCCAACCAATAGTTGTCCAAACTTAAATATCAAGGCATTATCCTGTTTAATCGCCTTTAGGTTCACCAGAAGTTGCCTTTGCATACAGG
This sequence comes from Cryptomeria japonica, assembly GCF_030272615.1. Taxonomy (NCBI): domain Eukaryota; kingdom Viridiplantae; phylum Streptophyta; class Pinopsida; order Cupressales; family Cupressaceae; genus Cryptomeria; species Cryptomeria japonica. The sequence continues at coordinate 76,808,450 of NC_081413.1, forward strand.
TGCATATGTCAAATGATGCATCTTCCATGATCATTCGGTAGGCAGCATTTACCACTGTAGCAGAGATAGAGTTGATTTTGCTGGCGTGGAACGTTCGATATCTTATCACCATACACGCATATTTGACCAGATCATCCTTGATGGAATTGATAGTCATTCCACATGAGTCGCTCACAGAACCGGCGAGCTTGGTCATTTTTGTCTTTCTGATCTTCCTTAGGGCTGGCACTTCATTGACATTATAGAAATCGATGATAGCATGAATCACTTTCGGTGTGATATCATGCGTATTCTCTAAGTACATTTTATCACCATGCACACTACTCAGAATGATGCGGATGTGATCATCTGAAAACTCTTCAAGGAAATAGACTGCATTGTGAAGCTTCTTCTTTTCTAGGATGCTAAATTCTGGTTTAATCTTCTTGTCCTTCCCATAGAACAAACTCAACTGGGAATGGATTACAAGAGATCCTAAGTCTTCAATCTTGCAGTCAATGTAATTGAAAATGCCTTCCTCCACTATAACACCAGCGGGTATTTGAGATAGGGCATTGTATTTTTCCTTCCATTGAATGAAGTCTACTAGATCAACGGGTGCACTAGGGCTAGAGTGTGATACAAAAGCCATGATAAACAGAGAGATTTTGAGAAATACCTTCGTAATTGAAAATTTAGGGCTTGCAAATTACACTTCGTCACTCACTCCTTCAGTTGCTGAAATACCGCTTTGTGCTCTACACTTGACCGATTGATATTCACTTCTGATTCTTCTTCAAGATTTTGAGAATTCTTTGAATCACAATCCAAATTGTTTTCCGTTGCTTAGTGGAAAAAAAAACTTCTTCGCTTGAGAACTGATAAGTGAAAAATGACTTAAAAATTTTCCTTTTAAACAAGTTCTCCGCCTACCATAATAAATGCTCCACTGTTAGGGCGTAAATCCTAATTTTCCTCTTACCGTTTTTGATCTTCTGGCAGTTGATAGGTATCACTGATTAAGGTATTTTACCATTTTAAATCGGGGGTTCGAGATATTTCACCGTTTGCTCCTCCTAAGCATTTCTAATGCTTAGTTTGCCGGTTTAGTGACTTCCACACTAGTTGTTGAAACCGGTTCTTCTTGAATCACTTGTTCTGGCTTCTTCTTCCAGGTTTTCTTCATATCCATTTGAATGGTTTCAACATCTATCTTTCCTTTTGAAGTTACTGGTATATCATTTGATATATTCTTTCTTGTTCTGTAGAATCTTGATGTATGACCCTGTTTGTTGTAATGATAGCAAATCATTCTAAGTGCTCTCCAAGGTCCATTGTTCATGTTTCCATTCTTCCTTCTTCATGTTGCAATAGTGTGACCATTACCATGACAGATCAAACAGGTTTCTCTCCATCTAGTTTCCTGTTGATAGCCACTACTTCCTGACTGATAACTATAGGTATTAAACCGGTTTGGGTTCTGGTTCCCAGAGGGTTCAGAAAAAGCTCCTTTACTCCTTTTAGGATACCTTCCGGTATTGTGCATGACAAACCTGCATTCAATTTCTCTATGCCCAAACTTGTTGCATGCATAACAATTACCATTGAATCTATTGGATCTAGGCTTATCGTTTAGAAAATAAGGAAAGTTATTGTAAGCCTTACTTCTACATACATTAGCAGTGTGTCCTTCCTTGAGACAATTAAAGCAAATAGGTTTGAAATTTTGCTTACCTTTATCCTTTGGTGCCAGTTGTTTCTTTGATGCTCCATCTTTTGTTCTAGAGGTCTCACCTTCCTCATATTCAGAGAAACCAAGCCCATTGGTATTCTTTATTGGTTAAAATGACTCAAGCTTATGACCTAGCTTGACAGTTCTCTTATTGAATTTGGCAAGTATTTCCTTTGACTCAGTAAGTTCTTTGGTAATAGCAGCATTGGATTCCTTCAAGGTTGCATTCTCAGAAACAACCATGTGTAGTTCACTTTGCAATTCTTCCTTTTCCATTTTATTTTTATGAAGATGAGCGGTAAGTGCACTGATATCTTGCTTCAGCTTGGAGATCTCATGATCTTTGTCTTTTACTAGATCTTCAGCTTTCCTCCGGTTCTCAAGCTCTTGACACATTATGATAGTTAGTCCTTCAAGTTCCCTTCTTAGGTTGGCATTGGACTCATTTAGTTTTTCAACTTCTTGAACTAGGGCTTCCATGTCCGCTTCATCAAAAAAACTATTTTCAGTTAGCTCCATCAATTTTTCAGAATGCTCTCTTCTTTTTTCCTTAGAGGCCTTATATTTGACTTTAAGCTCATCATAGGCTTGCTCAGTCTAAGTGAGCTAATGAGTAAGTTCCCTCATAGTGTATTCCCTCATATCTCTTTCCAAGTGGTTAGAATTATAGAATGGTTGGCTCTGATACCAATTGATGAATACTAAGAGGGGGGGGTGAATTAGTATACAAAAATTACTGTACTCAAACACTTTATCAGTCTAGCGGTAAATCGGTATAACAGTTTAACTAATAAACTGGTTAACACAAATGCAAACCAAATAGAAAGTAAGGCATTCACCCATAGAAGCACAATCACCATAACACAAGAGATTTTGACATGGAAACCCAAAAGAGAAAAACCACAGTGAGATGAAAATCACAAGTAACTATCTGCAAAATAGTAACCAGACTAGTTAAGGTTAGACAGGTAAAGGTCATACAATGTTCTTTACCAAAATAGATCCTATTAGGAATCTCAATCTCTGTTAGGAGATAAGTCCATTTAAAGACTACCTTGTGAGAGGATTTTAGATCCACAGATGTGAATCACCTTGTTAGAGGATTTACAAAGGCTTTTCGGAGCCTACCTAGTTAAGGGTTTCTAACTTGTCAAAGATGTGAGTAATCAACAAGTGAATGATCTAGCAAATAGCACATTCTACTTGGTTAGATCCATGATAGCTTATTGCTAATGCATTTCAGCATTACTTCAGTCTTCAGTAAAATCCACACTCTGTTCTAGTACACAGACTTGATCTTTTCTTTTAAGATCGCACATACAAGAACTCATCAACCACTTCAAACCCTAACAACTACACACACATCTTGAAGCCCTAGACATGATGTCCTTAAAAGGAATCTGATTTCATGTGGGTCCAATAGGATTACATTGCAAGTTCATAGGATCATGGTATCTAGACACATTTGGTAATAGAACACAAAATCACCATCAAAGTGTTGGTGGATGGTAACTTATCACAAAGATATATCGGTTGGTAACTCATTACAGAGTATTACTGGTTTATAAAACTTTACCGATTGCCGGTTGGTAACTCAAAGTAATACTAGTTTAACAGATTACCGGTTGACAGAAATGAAGACTGGGAAAATGATAACTGCCACTTCTAGTTCCTTTGCTCTATTCCGGTTGAGATCCTCAACTGCTTGAGGTCCTCATGCCACTTGAGATTGTCATGCCGCTTGAGATCGGTAAACACTTTCTACAAGACACCGATAGTCTAAAGACTATAACCTAATAACGGTTTGAAATAAATACCGGTTGAGCATAACTCATACATACAAAAAGTGATCTCATAGAAAGTGTGTGTTTATCAATGACAATCACAACATAATCATCAAAAATGCCAACAATTGATAGACAGACAGTAATGGCTGCCATGGGTATCCCACATCGGGAACCCTATGAGGATTGGACTATTGGCAAGTCTTATGGGGTTTATTCTGAGAAGGAGTACTATAGAACTATTATTGCATGGAATTGGCTTCTAAAGTTTCAAAAGGGCGGTTCAAGGTTGCCAAGGCCATTAACCCGAGAGCATTTGATTCCTAGAATTAGGGATTTGGTAATAATATTGAGCAGAGTTAGGGGAAATTCACACTCCTTCTATTGGGAAGATTGGATGTATTTCTTCATCCAAGTCATTCTTGACAAAAACTGGTTCATTGACTGAGGCACCATTATTGTAGATAGGTTGCATGAGGGCTTTAGAAATTGCCTTGGGATGTCAAATTTCTATATGTCTTCATAACTATTATATATGCTAGCTTGTGTGAGGGAGTGGTCTGGACTGTTCCATGCAAAATGGGTTTAGGGTATAAAGATTTATGAATACCACCCCCATTTGAGCCAAAAAGGACATCTTGATAATTACCTTCGCTGGAATGACATTTTTGCTGGGAGTTTTAATTTTGAGTTACAAGATAATTTGCACAGAAGAATGTCAGTAGAAGCAGTTGAACTAATCAAAATCTATGGTAGTTTCTTTACTCAATTCAATCACTTCACTTACATAAGGGTTGGAGGTTTTAAAGGTGAACCCTTTAGGCTACCTAGATATGTTTCAGACTACTATGCTTTGATTGAAGTTTCCATGTAGTTAGCCTGGGTTGTAAAGGATTATGGAGAAGATTCTGGCACAAGTTGAATTTTTCCTATTGATTTAGGTCATTACAGTTGTAGGTTTGTTTCTGATGCACTAAATCTTGAGTTATAATTTAAGAGATTTCATTTGAAAACCTTTGTGAAGAGAAATAATTTTGATAGTATAAGTTTTATTGCCCAGTATGTGAAGAAGATAATGCCTGATCAACATGTGCCATAGTTGGAGGATTATTGGGAAGATTGCCCAGATGAGTTTGAAGTGAGAAAAAAGAGTTGGTCCAGGTTAACTCTGAAATAAATTCTTGACATGAAATTGCAGATGGATACCTCTAGTGTCACTATTGATAATGAAAATTTACTAGATCCAGAATTCATGAGACATCCACACAATGAACCCCTTCCAGAGGTTTGTTGGATCAGAAAGATGGAGGATAGTTTACAAGCACACACCTTCAGTATAATTTGTAGAACTAAGAATTGGCTAAGAAACTACAAATTTCATCTGGGAAAGGCGACTAGTTCAAGAAATAAAGGTGTAAAAAGAAAGAATGTAAGAAAAACTATTGTTTTAATTGACATCCCTATTTCTATTGCAGGAAAGAAGCAAGCTAAGATTAAAGAAGAAAAACTTGACTCTGAAGTCGCACATTCTATGGGTGGTTGAGTGACCAGGTCAAGATACAAGAAGAATTATCAGCCACCTACCGCTCATCTCATTCTTGATTTGGATTCCGAGGAATTACAAGGAAATATGACAACCCTCGTTTCTGATGCTAACAAGGTCTTAGCCAATTTTGATGCCGCTATCCAGGACTCACAGGTGCCTAATGTTTTGTCTAACGTAGATAAAGATACATTGTTGCCTTCAGGAGGGCCTTCGCCCATGCAATCCAAGGAGCTGACCATGGCTCCTAAATGGTTAAGTGATTCAAATACCAAGAAAAGAAATGTAGTTCCTATTTCGGTGTTAATGGAAGATGTTGTGAGTAAATGTTTGGGAAGAGCCACAAAGCCTAAGCAGCTAAAAATGGAGACAATGATTGGTTTTGATGAAGGCACAAAAAATTGGACCACAAACATTGCCAATCCTACATCTGATAAGGATGCTACCACTGCCTCAGAGGCTGATTATACTATTGAGCAAGTTGATTTGTGGGTAGGAACTAGAGAAGTTGATGTGAAACATTTAGAGACTTCAACTAAAAGGATCATCTCCCGCAATTGGAAGGACGAAAAAGATAAAGTAGAGTTGAAGAACAGTTTAATGCAAATGGCTCAATACATTCATGCTCTGCAGAATAGTCCATTGCCATTGTCCCAAAGCTCTGTTCCCTTTAGTTCAAAATCCCTTGGTAATCAGAAGTTCTTTGATGAGGTTCAACAAAACAAGATGATTGCAGAGATTTTCTCTGAATGGCTCACATCAATTGTGCATCAAGGAACTAATTATATATCCGATTTAGTTCAAATTTTCAAAGATGCTAATGACCTTACCAGGGAATTAGATGCCGACTTAATCTCGTTGTAAAAAGAAAAGACTAAATGGATGGTGATTTCAAAGAAAATGCTCAATATTCAGTGCTATGGCTTGATGAATTGTCTTGTCGGAAGACAAGTGCCAGGGTTAAATGAAGATATAATGTTGATATGCAAAGAAAGCATAGAGTGGCGTAACCAAATCATCGATAAAGGTCATAGCGAATCTGCCAGTCTACGAGGAGAACTAACAACTTTGAGAACAACCATGCAGAAGGATTTGCACTGCGTAGATGTCCAGTTTCTTAAGGAGGATAGCCAGACTTTGGAAGATACAACAAAAATGATCAATCAATTCAGCAGCCAGATTAAGAAAATTAAAGTGGAGAAATCTTTAGCTGTGGAAGATTTTACGAAGATTTCCAAAATGGAGTCAATGCTCATAGTTTGCCTAGATCACTTGGATTCACACAGAGATAAAGTACAGATGGTGAAGAGGAAGAAAGAACTCTAGAAGAAAAGGGTAATACACATCAGCCTGCTGCATGTAGTAGTAATTTAGGAGTTATCTAAAGTTCATCGAGAGTGGAGCACAGCAAAAGCGGTTATGGTGTCTATCCAAAATAACAACCTGGGCAATCCACCTAAGACAGAATTGACAACATGACTAGCACTGCTGGCAGTTGTTTGCTAGCAAGTCTAGTTGTCTCTTATTTTCAGTTATGTAGTTAGGGTAGTTTCTTATTAACTCTTTCGAGTTAATTTTACCTTTGGTTAAAACTATTGGTCTGGTGACCTATTTATAAGCTTTGTAATGACTTTGTTGAGGTTCACTAAGTTTTTGAAAAAATTATCTTTTTAATTTTAGCTGAAAACTTTGTGTATGTGGAAAGTTGAGGACCATTTATGAATGAAAATCAAATGACTTTTATCTTTGACTTCGTATCTGTGTGTTTGGTGTTTGAAATTTGATTTCTATGAGAATCTATTTCAAGAAAGGATATGTCATAACTTTCTATGTATGCAGAAAATATCAGTGGAATTCATCTTTTAAGCTTTTTCATTTTGTTTTTGTGTACATGTGAAGTCTGTCAGATTTATACAAATAATTATATATGAATCAATGCTTGCATTCATTTGGTGTTGACTGGTGAATGCAATTACCTTTTTGTGCTTTCTAGTGAAAAGTATAATATTGGTCATGCATAATTTGGAGCTGAATGAATATTTATTAAAGAGAGTTGTACCTTAATTCAGAAGTTAATCAATATAATGATTTTCCAACTATTTGGTGAAATTTGTCTTTCATTTCTTGGGCTAAGAAGTATAAAAATTAAATAAATTGTGAGAGACAAATATGTTTACCAACAAGCTCCTATTAATCCGACAAGATACAAAACTATGATTGGAGGTTTAGTGTATTTGACACAAACTAGACCTGATATAATGAATGCAGTATGTATTGTATCTATATTTCAAAGCAATCCTAAATAAAATCATGAGTCATCAGTAAAAAAGATTTTCCGGTACCTACAAGGCACATCAAATCTTGGTTTATGGTATTGTAAGGATGAAAATTTTGATTTATGTGCATACAAAAATGCAAATTGGGCGAGAGATGTAGATGAGAGAAAGAGTACCACTGGAGGGGCATTCTTTCTTGGCAAAAGATTGATTTCATGGATAAGGAGGAAGTAGACTTGTACATCATTATCTACAACAAAATCAGAATATGTTGTAGTAACAACTAATTGTACTCAAGTATTATGGATCAAGCAGATGTTGAAGGATATAACGGTAAAATGCAAAGAACTGATAATCATTTATTGTGATAATTCAACAGCAATTGATATATCAAAGAACCTGGTAATTCACTCTAAGACAAAGCATGTTTTTATTAAGTACAATTTTCTGAAAGAGAATGTTGAAGAAAATGAAGTGAGATTGGTATATGTGAAACCTAAAGAGAAAATTGCAGATATCTTTACAAAGCCTTTGCCTAAGGAAACATTCAAATATCTCAGAGAGCATCTTGGGGTAATTTCCCCACCAATAGAGACTTGAATGATGAAGATTGGCATCAAACTGGCAGGGACTAATAGAAAAAGCTTTTTCTGGCTTTGATGGAGGAGAGCTACTTCTTAGGGGGAGTAGTTAGCTGAATGTTATGTTTTGATTCTTAACTTATTTGGCATTTGATGTCAAAGGGGGAGAGATATATATGGAAAAACATTAGACCTTGGGGGAGAGATATACTATTTAGAGAGATGTATTTTGGTTTTGTATTAAACTTTGTATTGATCTATCTTTGGGAGATTGTTGGTTTATTGGTTTTTGGCATTCTATTTTTGGTACTTAGATATTTTTCCTTCTAGTGTTGCCATCAATGCCAAAGGGGGAGATTGTTGGTATTATGGATGACTTCATCATGTTTTGCATTGGTTTTGTCATTGTGTCAACACTTATCTTCTTGGAGGTCTACATTGTTGATTTGGCACTATGGTTATATTGTTTTATTGTTGAACCGACACATTGTGTTCACTGGCATGGATATTGTCTTATGCATAGTCATCGGTATATGTTCACCGATAGCGATGATAATCTGGAGATCATTTGGTTATGTCGAAGACATGGATTGGAAGTTTGGATTTTATTGGTCTAATCGAGTTGACATATTTGTCTTCACTGGCAGATAGGTCTAGGTTATGGACAAGTACATGATATCTAATCTAGATCAGCATGTGATATTTTTGAAATGGTTTATTGATTGGATAATGTGGTAAATATATTGATTCGACATGTTGTATCACATCAAGAATTATTTGTAATTTATTTAATTGTAATCTCTTTAGTGATTTGAGCTCATGTATAGGTCTTAAGTTTGTATATATGATTATAAGATCTTATTGAAGATCAGGATCATGATGAGTGTGTGTGAATATTGAAGAGTGAAAATAAGCAGATCCTTGTGCGAATCACGAAGACATTATCTGAAGGTTGAAGGAAGGTTATGAAGGTGTTTGGCACCCATGTTTAGAGCTTAAACCAGTACTAAATCTAGCATTGCAGATGCTATTTTGAGCAGTACATTGTTATTGGATTTAACCATCCAATTGTAGTCAGTGTGACTCCTATTTTGTGATTGAGTAGTGAGCTCTAGGTGGTTGGCCTTTGTGCATGTGCAAACCCCATTTTTATACACTTACTATCTACAATAGTATCATCTGATTGTGGGTAAGGTTTCCCACCATGGTTTTTCCCCTTATAGGGTTTCGATGTGAAAATATTTGTGTCATGCATTGTGGATGTTGTTTCTCTTTCTGTTTCATACATTAAGTTATACCGGTACTGCTATAACTTTTAATATGTTTTACCAACACTTAAGTTTGGTTTACCGACAACAAGTTTAAGTTGGAATAATCTGTTATGATTTATAATTTATTGACAACTGGTTCACAACTGATTCACCCCCCCGCCCCCTCTCAGTTTTCCTTCCTGATTCCTAACAATGACTATCATAGAAAGGATAAATAAATAGAGGCCAAGATTATTTGATCCTAAGACCTATCTCTACAACAACCAATTTGAAGAAAACACTAATGTGCTTGCATTATTTAGTTAATCAACTTGCCAACAGAATGAACTGTCACAATATTCATGAGGTTAAGGAGGTAGGTCTTTTAGGTTTTAAACTATAAGAACTGAATAGAATAAATTTTAAATTATTTTGATCTTCTAATCCTACTTCATTGATTGATGAAAACCCTAATAAAGGGAAAGGACAATCAAATTCTCAGTAAAATCCTCCATATATTCCTCAACATCCTCCTCAAACATAATAAAATCTAATAGCAAAGACTAAAGGAAATCTTTTGGGAGAGGAGGTGGAATATTTTCTATAACAACAATGAGGTATCTTAGTTAGAGGAAACCATATTGTTAGTTTTCTCTTAATGAAATTTTGAATTACTTTGATATGTGTTACTTGTAGAAGAAACAAAAAGAATCTACATAGGATAGAAAGGGGGAATGTTATGCCCAAGGCTAATAATGAAGACCCATAGCTATGTAAAACATTCAACATGTCATGATCCTTTCTATTATGAAGGAGAGAAGTGAGGTAAAAAATTTATAGTCCATCAACTCTCTCATATAGACCTTGTTATAACATTGTAGGATTTTTATATAGGGTGATAAGGTTGAGGCTCCTAGGTATCAATGATTAGCTCCATTTTTCTATAACTATGTCTCTATATATGATTAAGGGCTCATGGATTCTTAATATGCATGGGGTAAGGATCAGGAAACATCAATATTAAGTGATTTCATGTTTACAGATGATATTCTAGATTAGATATTTTGCATTGAAGGATATGTAATTTTGAATAAAGTTAAATGCAATTTACTAAGATTCCTTTTGAAATCTAAGATTATCTATACTTACCTGCTATGAATGAACATTACTATAAATTATATGTAATAAAATTTTAGGCTAGAGTGTTCATCCAACATTTTTGATCCCTTTAACTCTTGTTGATGTGGCCATGTTGAGTCCATGGATATGTAACTGGTAAACAAATAGTAAATATAGTACATGCAAATATTTTTTCCTTATATGAATAGTAAACTTAAAATTCATATATGATGATGAACATATGGATGTTAGACCTTCAACACCGGGAATTGTTAGTAGAAATGGTTGTACAAGTTTCATTGTGGTACTTTTTACTATTTCTAATCATTAAGTCTGTAAATAATGTTATTTATATTTTGATAAAATTAACATTATTTTATATTTAATTAATAATATTAGTTTAAACTCCTAATATTTATGGCACAATGCAAGTGGTCATTGAAGAGGGGGAAAACATAGCAAGGTAAGATTTAATGGTTACAATCCAAAGAAAACATATAACATTAACCAAACCAATTATACCTTGCTAATTCTACCTTCTCCTTCGGATTGATCTATGGATGAAGTGGAAGATGTGCCCTTCTGATGCTCCACTTGATGTGCTCCTAACTTCATTTGAATGGGGAGTGCTCTCATTTTCTCAACAAGAGGGATTAGAATATGATCTAGATTGATGGATTATTGATGGATGAGGATTGAGGATTTAATTTGGATAAATTATTAGGGGGCCATTATGATGGCATAATAGGAGGAAGATATACGAGAAATGGGGAGCATGAGAATGCTATGAGAAGTGGATCCTTTTGTGAGGAAATGATCCTCCAATTTATAGATTGGAGGAGGCCAATGAAGGGACAAGATTGATTTGGTTATGGAGGGATTAGATTGATTTAAGATAGAAGGCATGGATCAAGGGTGCGTCGGGAAAATAAATAGGAATATAAAATTCCTTGAGAAGAGGGGGGAAAGGAAATTTGAATTTCAAAATAAGCAATTAAAAAATTCCAAAATAAAGGATGCATGGAGGGATTCAAAGAAATTTGAATTTCTTTGAGAGGCTCAATGTTGATGTGACATGAGTGGGAATATAAAATTGAAGGATAATGATAAGCATGATTATGAGAGATTCTAGAAGGATTAATTAGGTTGAGTGGGAATTAGGAAATGTGATTTGTAGGAATCACATGACTAGGTTAATTAATTAAAATTAATTAAATATGTGGGTTTAGAGGAAATAACTATTGGAGGGACATTAGAAGAATAGGGGAATAATTAATTTATTTGATAAATTAATTATTGGAAAATAGTAACAAGATTAATTTAATTTAATTTAATTAACATTGAGAAGAAAGAAGAATAAGGATAACACAATTAAGTCAATTAATTTTACATTAACAAGATTAAATTAATTAAATATCAATTTTAGGTGTCTACATTTTGCCCCTCTTTGATATAGCATTGTGAAATGATGTTATATCAAAGAAGAATAAAATATAGTGGAAGAAAAGGATAATGACTAATAGCATGATGCCCCAGTCATAAGATGAGGAAGAATGATAAGGAGGAAGGACGACGAGGAAGTAGTGGTATGCCCCTTGCAGAGGACATGTGGGTTCGAGGAATATGTGTGTGCTCTCGAAAAGGATGAGAAGACGAGGTGATGAAACGATTAATATGATGAAAGAGGGAATGGGATAAAGAAATGATAAATGGATTGGATTTTTTGTTGAGAAAATGTAGAGAGAAAACCTAGGTTTGATATTGCCATGGATAGTCTACACCACTAATTATAAGAACTAGGATGATATGCAGATCTGATGCATGGACTAACACTTAATGAAACATGTATGACTTAAACACAATCATGCAAGTGTTGATAAACACTAATGTAGGGTTGTCAGTTCGTACAAGGAAAACCTTCAAACACACCATGACATGAAAAATATGTCCCATTATACACCAGCCAAGACATACCAAGATATAGGATGATCAAGGCAGTCCTGAACAAGTATAGTCCTAGTACACAAGATGAAAATGAAAGCGAAAATATCAAGCATGCAAACAACATGCACATGACCAACTAACATCTCTTGCCAAGAGTAGGACATGGATTTGGATAAACTATTGGACTGGGGAAGGATGCATCCCAATGGGTAGGTGATGGATTTGGATGAACTTCTAGACATGGGAAGGACTCCTCCTGATGGGCAGGGTGTGGATGGATTGATGGATGACAAAAGACAAGTTGTGTATGCATGGTCTACGGATGAGAGAATTGTTGCTTGTATTTGATTAGCAAAGTATGGATGGGTTCTTGGATTAGGCACAAGTCAATGTACACTCAGGTAGATGGGAAAATATTAGTTTGATGGATTGGATGGGATTGAAGAAGGATAAATGATTAGATAGGATGAAAAAAATGAGATGGATGATTGAGTAGGATTGGATTGGGGATGGGATAAATGATTGAATTGGAAGAGATGGAGAATATGATTGGGTGAGATAGGACTGGATTATAAATTAGATAGGATGGGTTGAATTGGTGGATATGTGGATGATAGGATAAATGGATTGAAACCAATGATAAGGGAGAACCAAGGATTGGTAAAAGGATGGATGGATGGATGGAGATATTATTTGGATAAGAGACAAATGGATTGACTGGATGGATATGTATAGGATATGTAGGAATAAAGGATGGAGGGTAGGATGATGGAGACCCAAGGACTATGTTGAAAAGGAGGAAAATTCCCCACTAAGGGTAGTAGAATGAAGGATAGAAAAGATGGTGGATAATAATGCATGAGGTGGAAAGATAATGTGTAATGGATATGTATGGTAGAGGTATTAAGACTTATGTTTTCCAAAGCATGCATGCATACACATTATTTTGCCTCTATATGATCAAGACTAAATATAAGAATGGAGGATTCATTTTGATAGGATGAGGGATATGAGATGGAGGATATGGAGAGGATAGTCAAGATCAAAGATAGGAAAGGAGAATGGACTTAGATAGGATGCATATGGATGGGATGATTGCATGGATGAAGCATGCCCCCAAGTGTAGAGTGCAAGAGGATGAGGAACTTACAGGTGATGCTTGTTTGGCAAGTTTCAATCATAGTACTTACCCAAGGCACCAAAAGAAGTGGTTTTAACCATTGGATGAAATAATTTTTCTTTACTTTTTTTTTTTTTGCCTTTTTTTTGTATTTCATTGTTTTTTAATTTTTCTTGATTTTATTTTTTTTGAATTTTTGGAATAGTTTGTATGGATAAGGATGAGGATGAGTAGATATGGAAGATAGTGGATGTGTGAAGGAGGAAGGGAGGACTCAAGCATCTAGTATCCCTTAGTATTGTTTTGAATTGGGGGTATGCTTGTAGATGTTGGTAACAATAATAGGGGAGATGAAATGGATAGGGGATGGAAGATGAGAATTTGCAAAGGATTGGACTAACGAAATGGGATTGTGAAAAATGGATGGTGGATAATGGATGGGGTTTGAAAAATTTGTGAAGATCAACATTGGTACACACCTTGAAGGGTGGTGGAGTAGTGAAGGAGAGGGTTTTGAATTAGATGGAGTATAAAGTGTGGATTTTGGGACATGAAGACCAAAAATAGAAGAAGAGGATGATGGGGTTGGGATGGTGGATTTTGAAGATGGAGGAGTGTTAGATTTATGAATGGATGGAGCTTTTGGATTAGCAAGTTTGGATGCCAATTTTGATTTTACTTTGAGATGCATTGCTTCTTTGAGTTGTTTGGGAATCCACATAGATTTTTATTTTTATTTTGGGGCCTTTGTGGCCTTTTTGATTTTTCTTTCTTTAGGATCATGTTTTTCTTTTGAGGATTTCATTTTGAGTGGACATGTTGATGCTTTGATTTTTTTTGATTTTGAGCTTTACGCTTTTTAGATTGGGCATCCAAATTGCTTCCAATAATAATGGGATGGGTGCATGAGGATGAATGACTTAAGGATTTTATGGATGGTGGGATGATGGAAGGAGAGTGTTGGGAGGAATTAAATGATGTGTGCCTTTGTTGATCTTTCTTAGGGATTATTTGAGGTCATGAAGTCGTGGATGGAAGGAATGAAGGATTTAGCTTTAGAATATAGGGTCCCAAAATGGATGTGGAAGATGAGAGATGGCGATATTTTGATTTATATGAAGGACTTCTGGATTTAGGAAGAATAGGAGATGTACACACATTTGAGCATTAGCTTGAGGACCTTATTTATTTGGAAACAAGATGCAAGTCCATTTTGAGGGGGATGGGTTGTGGAAGGAGGATTAGGATCTTTAGATGGATTGGGATTATGACATGGAGATGAAGGGATACTTTGATCTTGACTTGGGAGGGTATCATGAGATGGAAGAGGATCATGCAATGGAGGGAGAGGGTTGGATAGAGAAATCGCACAATCATGAGAGGAAGTGGATGAAATGATATCATTAGATGGAGTGGAAGTATATTCATCATGAGATGGAGAGGATTCTATGCTAGCATTCTTTGGAACAAGCTTTTCGAATGTTTGGAGTTGTGGGGATTGTTTGATGGAGGAGGATACAAAAACTTCGATGTGAGCAGATGGAGGAATGGGGGTATCATGAAGTGCAGGGGATTAGGATTTGTTTTGAGGTGGAGGTGATGGAGGTGGATGGATGACTTGAGGAGATTTTGCAACTTTGTTTTGAGGTGGGGATTTTGTCTCCTTTGATAGCATGTCTTGGATAAGATTATGGATGATAGATTTGGAGGATGTGGATAATATGATTTTGGAGAATTAGGATTAGATGGAGGAAGGTGATCAGATGGGGGATGAGGATTGGATGGATGATTAGGATAATGGATTGGGGAATTAGGATTAATTCTTTGAAGAATATGGAGTAATGGATTTGGATGGGGAGTAGAGGTAATGAATGTGTTGTAAAAGGATGTGGATTTAGAGGTATATATGTGGATGAGGGATAATATGGAGATATAGATGGGGAATAAGATGGATTTCCCTTGTCAAAGGTACATGAAGGATAAGAGATATGATACAGATTAGGATTAGGTGCAATGTGTTGAGGGGGGATGGATGAAATGATAGGTGGATGAGAGATTATGGGATTGACTTGGTAGGTAGGTTGATGTGGTTCATGAACTTCTATGAGCATCTGTGCATACCAAGCTTTGAAATTCTGGCTAGCCATGTTGAGAATGAAGGATTAGATTGGAGTTGGATGAATATGAGGATTAGGACTTGGCTTTGAATGATGATGGCTTGAATTTGATTGGATTTTGATTGGATTTGGTTTGGATTGGACTTGATTTGATTGAATTGGTCCTTGGATTAGGACTTGATTGGATTGGATTGGATTGTATTAGAAATTTAATTGGATTAGGATTACACCTTAGCCTTTAGATTAGGACTTAGATAGGAATTGATGATTGGATTAAAGGATTGGATGATTGATTGATGAAGGATTGGATAATAGGATTAGAAAGATGGATTGATTTGATTGATTGAAATTTTGGAGATTTGATTGTATTAGAGGGAAAATGATTATTGTGGAATGAATAGATAATATAAATAATAAAGGGGGAGGCTACCTAAAGTTTGATGAATGATTTGGACAAAATATTAGTTGAGGAAGGATGATTGTTTGCTTGGATGAAAGTGGATTGGGGATTGGAGAATGACTTGGATAGATAGAAATGGATTAAAGATTTGATGATGACAAGATGGAATTTGGAAAGAGGGAAGATTGATTGGTTGGAGGGATGATGGAATTGGAAAGATATATCAAGAAATGAATACACATTGGCCACTGACGCACATAGAGAATCCAAACACAACGTGCTATCCTAGGAAGTTGGATGAGGAGGAAAACCATTGCTTGTTGACTCAGGTACACACCCAATAGCTAAGAAGAATACAGTTGATGAGTCTCACGCAATGGATTCTCCACACCATATTAGCCAACTCCAAATTCTAATGGGGGCATGAAATGGCATGTCCCTTGGGGGAGTCTATCTCCCTTGCACAAAGATTATCCACCTTTTGGAGGTGAACTAGGTGGCCTCTATTCCTAGGGTTTTTAGTATGGATTTCTGTTTGAAGAATACTCCTTGTAGTCATGCAAGAATGATTGAGGCCTATAGCCCTAAAAAGTACTTAAAAAGATGTAGTCACACAAGCATGATTAATACCTCAAGGGGCCCTACAAAGTGCTCAATATGAGAGTGAAATCTCAAATGGCTCTGTCCTCCAGAATTTTCATCTCAAGAGACCTATTTATTATAGTGAGTTGGAATTCTTGAGTTTTAGCTATACTCACTTGGGTTGTTCCCCTCTCACCAATGCCTAAGAAAATTGGGAGGGTAGACCTGCTAAGGGAAAGCACACAACAAGCTAGAAAAGTGTGAAAGGTCTGCATTTCTGATTGTGTAAATAGAGAAGAGCATACTCTCCTACTTTCACACATTTCTCAAACACTTCAAGCAGATATTCTTTTACCCCTAATTAGATCTAGGTGCCTAGAATAAAAAGATTAAGAAAAACACAATGTTTGGTTGGATTTCCTTAGGCAACCTGCAAAATATTAGATTAGTATTTTTTTTTGTCTTTGATTGCCCAGGTAGGACATTTTAAACTCAAAAATATGATTAATAGACAAAATTCTTCACAATCATCACTTGTGCTATTCTGCAAACACCTGCATTGAAGTGTCTACGCAGGCGCTGAAACGCCTAAGTATGTGCTGGAGGGGTCTGAAAAGAGGAAATTGGAAAATGCAGAAAAGTACAAAATTTGAAAAAAATGCAGAATATACCTCAGGTGGAAACATTGTTCTGAAGTGATGGTTGTCGTGCTGAAGCGCATGCGCTCCCATTGAAGTAAGCTAGCACAACCAAAAAAAATTGAAAATTCAAAAATTCAAAAGCGGGTGGGATTATGCCAGAGCGTCTGTGCTATTCGCAGAGCGCTCGTACTGAAATGACACTTTCAAAATAAAAAAGATAGTAAGACACAAAAACTAACAATGTTTTTTTAAAAAAAAGTTTTTAGCTTTTTTGTGTGTTTTTAAGTACTAATTCTGGAATAAAATAGAAGGTGGAAGGATATAAGAGAGAAGGAATAAGATGATGTTGCAGGCTGATGCATTATTTCCACGGAACTCGCCTATTGGCATTCTACACTCTTATGAGAATAGTTGATGTTGTCATTGGTGGCAACCATCTCACAACCTTCTGGTATTTATCTGGTAAGCCACTAACAGTTACTGGCACTAGCAATAGACATCTATATACACCGGCAGAAACTTCACTGACAGTGGCAACAATGCATATCGACACCCCGACCGATAGGGAATAAACTTTTGTTTATTGTATTCAAATGTAATTATCTTTTGTAAAAGCCGACATGGCATATTGTAATAGACTCATATATGCATGAGATCTTACAAGTCATTTAAAAAAAAAAGTAAGGATGCATGGAGAGAATATATGGATAATATTTTTGTATAAGGAGGTATAGTTGACAATGAAGGTTTTGGTTATCGAATGAGCTTAAACCGTCACTAAACTTGGCATAGTTGATGCTGATTTGAAGTAGTACATTGTATTGGATTTCATAATCCACTTTTGTAGTCAGTGTGACTTTTATTTGAGCAGTGAGATCTAGGCAGTTGGCCTTCCTGCATGTGCAGGCCCCTCATTGTAAGTAATATTTATTCATTGCCCAGTGAGTAAATTTTGTGAGTCACAAATCCCACCGAGGTTTTTTCCACACCCGGTTTCCTCGTTAAATAGCTTGTGTTATGGTGTGTTCTCTATGTTGTCTTTGTTATTCTTATTTGTTGCATTAATTCTTATTTATGGGTACACTTTTTTGGGATGCAAAGTTCTTAATAAGTTTAAATATTCTGCTAACCAGTTAGATAGTGATTCACCCCCCCTCTTAGTATCGTTGGGACTATCATTAATCCTAACATCACCCTGATCTATAGACCTGCAAAAAAGGAGGTTAAAATTTTCAAACTCCAATCCCACACGCTAAAGAGCATGTGCATGGGCCAAAGTAGGTAACGCTCACACTGAGCCCATGGCAGTCATGCTGGTTTACAGTCATTCATGTTGTTTTGACACCTACGATAAAAAACTCAAAAAAAAGATTAAATTCTAGGGACGTGGGTCCGACCGGGTGTGCCAAAATGAAGAGGGGAAAACATAGCAAGGTAAGATTTAATGGTTAGAATCAAAAGAAAACATTAAACATTAAATAAACCACTGATACCTTGACAATTCTACCTTCTCCTTCAGATTGAGCTATGGATGAAGTGGAAGATGTGCCCTTGTGATGCTCCACTTGATGTGCTTCTAGCTTGATTTGAATGTGGATTTCTCTCCTTTTCTCAACAAGAGGAATTAGAATAATATTTGGATTAATGGATTGAAGGATTATTGATGGATGATGATTGAGGATTTAATTTGGATGAAGTATTAGGGGGCCATTATGATGGTATGATAGGAGGAAGATAGAAGAGAAATGGGTAGAATGAGAATGCTATGAGAAGTGGATCCTTTTATGAGGAAATGGTCCTCCAATTTATAGATTGGAGGAGGCCAATGAAGGGCTAAGATTGATTTGGTTATGGAGTGATTAGAATTATTTAAGATAGAAGGCATGGATCAAGGGTGCCTTAGGAAAATAAACAAGAATGTAAAATTCCTTGGGAAGAGGGGGGAAAGGAAATTTGAATTTCAAAATGAGGAATTAAAAATTCCAAAATAAAGGATGCATGGAGGGATTCAAAGAAATTTGAATTTATTTGAGAGGCTCCATGTTGATGTGACATGAGTGGGAATATAAAATTGAAGGATAATGATGAGCATGATTATGAGAGATTCTAGAAGGATTAATTAGGTTGAGTGGGAGTTAGGAAAAGTGAATTGTACGAATCACATGACTAGGCTAATTAATTAAAATTAATTGATTGTGTGGGTTTAGAGGAAATAACTTTTGGAGGGACATTAGAAGAATAGGGGAATAATTAATTTATTTGACAAATTAATTAGTGGACAATAGTGACAAGACTAATTAAATTAGATTTAATTAACACTGAGAAGAATAAGGATAACACAATTAAGTCAGTTAATTATGTTGACAAGCTTAAATTAATGAAATATTAATTTTAGGTGTCTACAGTCATTATTGTGGTGATTTTTTCTTTAATGATTTTAATAGAGATGTGACCCAAATCAGTAAATTTTATATTTAATTTCCTATGTTATCCAATATGTATTAGTGTAAATTTAAATTATATTAATCTCTAGTCTAATTTATTTATTGATGCTTGTCACAGGGGGACACAAGTGTAGTTTGTGTTTCCCCTCAGATGGATGAAGAAAGAAAATGTATGGTTGAGATAGCTTATTACATTGTGGTAAGTGTCTATTCACTTTATACATATAATATTAATGCACATATATTATTTTATTATATTAAATGAAAGAAAAAAATGTTTAGAGATGAGATTAATTCAACAAGTTTAAAAGAGATCGATGTTGCTTCCATCTCCATCTACTCAACAAGCAAAGAGTTGTTGACTCTTCCATCCCTCTAGAGGATTAATTATATTTGGATTTTTTGTATGCATATATGTCTTTGTTATAAATATATTTTATTTTGACTTACATATAACATTTTTTTGCCTATATGTCTTTCTTGTGCATATATTATTATTTTATTGACATATAACCTTGTATATATGGTTTTATTGTGGATACATGTTTTTTTAACTAATGTTTCCTATATTGTTTACAAAATTGGAACTTGGAATAGTGTTTGTTACACTTTTTATGCAAGTATTTTTATATGTTTTATGTTCTTCTTCATTCTACTAATTTCACATTTATATTTTCATAACATACTAAGATCTGGTATTATTTTCTATTTGAGATAATAATTATGACTTGTGGATGCATCTAAATTAGTTAATTAAGTTCTAGTTTTAAACGGGTGAAAGCACAAAGTCGTGTCGCACTTGAGGCCAACCAAATAGCTTTACCCAAAAACAAGTATAATCGATACTATTTGGTATCCATGTGGTTCCCAAAGGCACACACAAGCCATCTAATAACACATAGGTTTTAGCCATAACCATTTTGGCCGAAACAATTTCAAATGGATAGAATCGTGTATAAGTATTCACACCTTATTTCAAAAGGATATTTCAAATAGTTTCGAGCAAACCTGGTATAAGTATTCACCTTCTAAAACTTTCCACTTCTAAAACTTTCCACTTCTAAAACTTTCCACTCCTATAGTATTTTCCTTCAAGCAAAATATTATTTACAAAAATTAAAAAATATCCTTTTGTAGAGATCAAAGTCAAGAATCTAGACATATAATTTTTTTAATGTTTTGATTAATTTTATGATGTTTTATTTTTTAAATATTGCAAGTAAGTTTTTTAAGTTTGAGAAGAGGCCGATTTGAAATTAAAGAAAAAATATTAAATGATATTAAAAATTTTTACAAAATATATTTTTCACTAGATGAGAGAATCTTCTCCAAAAGGGTATCTTTTGATAATAATTTTAATAGACAAAAGGTGATGCCTAATGAAAACTATCAAATTTAGCTATGTTGGAATTTAAAATGTTATTATGAGAAATATATACATCAAAATTTAATTTTTCTTTTTTTTTGCATTGCAAATATTTGTCATCTATTTGGAAAATTAAAATTAGGAAAAAAAAAAAAATTATTTTTTTTATGACTCCGAAGAGAACCCCTAATTTTCAACATTTTTCAGCAATAAATAATATGTCTTTCAATTTATAAAAAATATATTTAAAAAAAGAAATAAAAAAAAAACAATCATAAACTTCATTAATATTTTTACATTTCGTCAATTTACACAATTTTGAAATTCAATTTATAAATGTAACTTGCATGCAGTTGAAGTTTAACAATTTTAGTTGCATTGGCCACTTCCTTTATAAAAGTGTGAAACAAGTATGTGCTTCTACCCAAACAAAAATAATAGATATAAAACCACCATATGGATAGTTATCTCATGAAAACATACCACCTCATTCACCATGTTATCTCATAACCATGAAAACAAAAATAAGAATTGTGACCTCCTAATACATGATAAAGAATACTACATGACACATTTGGATTGTGGGGGCATGAATTAAAAAAAAAAACTTCTAATTCAAAGTTTCAACAATCAACTCATTAGCATCATACCATCATGTATAGGGATTCAAAATCTATTCACTCAATGCCACATAAAGTACATTACCATAATAGGCACTAAAAGATCAAATTAAAAGTTTTCATACTCACATATCTCAAAAGTGAATACTTGGTTACAAAATCTATCCTATTGTGAGTATCAATCAAGTGTGCAATATAAAATGCTGCCCCGAATGTCTAGTCTTCATGGCCACTTAAATAGGATAGCACTTTGTTTGAATGTGTAACTAGGTTGTAGCTAAAAATATCATACTTAGTCATAATACTATTATCTTCATGTATAAAGGTCAAGTCATCATCCCATAAAGAGTCTTTTATTTAATCAAGGTAAATTTTATATCTAAAATAATTCAGGACCTATGTATATCACAACCATAATAGTGTATTTGTTCATGTAGACCACATAATAGAATCACCATGCATGTGGGATTGAAACATGTTACACCACTCACTCAAGTACCATAAGTGATTTATTCTAATTTATTTATTTCCTCATTATTGCCTCCATATTAAAACATTTCCTATGAGAAATGTAACACATGTTACACCATGACATAGAGTTACCATGCATCTAGGATATATCACCAGTATCATTATAATTTCAACAAGTTCTATGTATTACATGTCTAAATATAAAGTTTCATGTTTTATATTTTTTTTTAATGAGAAACATGAAATCTTAGACAACCCATGGTTCTCATCAATTCTAATCACAAGACCATAAGCATGTTGAATAGTTGCATGGTAGATTTTTATTGGGTCATTTCTACTAGTTGATGTATGACAGCATGTCCCTATTGACTAGCTTGGTACAAGGTTTCCTACAATCACTAGGGACTAAGGAAACAAATTGAGGCCTCTAGTAGCATTCATCCACCCACCTCATCGTGTTGACATAGTCAAGTTGGTACCAAGAAGTGTGAAGAAAAATAAGCCTATTGACACTTTTACAATACTCTTAAATTACATATTTTGTGAAAAGGCATTCATTTTTTGTAAGATCAAATGATATATATTTCAATTAAAGAGGGACCTAATGTCTACCTCTAGGTTTCATGGATTGAGAGAATAAGTAGGCAAAATTTTAGAATCCTTTTTTTCTCTATGGGATCTTAAGAGACTACCTTATGGATGTGCCTTCGAAGAATTTGGAGATTTAGGGAGTGAACTATGACTTCTAGTATAATTCACCTACCCACCTTGAAGTGTTGTCATAGTCATTTAGTCCCACAAAGTCTAGAATAAAAAACTATGTCTATAATTGACACCTTTACATTACTCTCGAATGACATAATGTGTTCATTGTTGACATGGTCAATTGTATTAATTTTAGAGAAAATGAAAAAGGTATTATAGAGAAACCCTACATGCACATGAGGTATGAACAAAAAATTTGTAGATATCATGGATTGAGATAATAGGTTTACAAAAGTTTGGTAGTTTTTTTTTCCTAGGATTGTTAAAAGAATTGCTAAAAAATAATGTATCTTGTCTAGATAATAAGAATCATGCAACAAACCAAGGTAACTAGTATCATTCTTCTACCCACTCAAATGTGAACTAACAAATTAGGTCAACCCCATGATGCATAAAATTCAAAATATTCTTGTTGGTACATTTACATTTCTCTCAAATAACACCTTTCAAAAGAATGTATTCATTCTTCGTATAGTGTCATAAATAGTAACCTGAGGTACAGTTTCACACTCTGCTTTGGGCCCTTGCTTTAATGTTCTCTTTCATAGTTTACTTTAAGCCTATTTTTTGTCTTGGCACATCCAAAGTGTTTTCATATACTCATTTAGTAACCAAATCTTATATCTCATAACCATCTAATCTAAAACCATCCTTCTCCACTCCTTTTCTGGGTAGAATAGGGTGCCTAGTTCTAATTCACTAGTGAGTCTAGCTCCATAGCCCTCTAAAAAGGGTTCAAAATCAAACATATGTGAGTGTCGATTTTGATATGACTGTTTGAAGTCAGCCTAAAATAGGAAATACTTTGTGAAGACTACATAAAGGAATTATCTCTAATATATTATAACATAAGAACACATCTAGCAAGTTCATGAGTTACAAGTTACATCATTGAGCAAGTATCTTTAGATTTGAGCCTTATGGAGTAGCAAGCTACAACAACCTACATGAAAGTGTGTTTTCATGATTGATCTTGTTATGTTTTGTCATGCCATATTTTTCCATAAAAAATTGAAGGACTTATCTAAAGAGAATCAATTATCAATTAAAAGGTAACATCATTTCAATTCAACATTTAGTTTCAAATTTAGCTTTTTCCCTACCAAGGGTAAATATGTGGTTTGACTTGGGTAATTTTGTAGATTTCTTTTCTTCTTTTTGTGCATGTTACGTATCCAACAATTGAAAGAGAGAGAATTATGCAGAGCAAATTGAGACACACAATTTTAGATTTTGAATAAGAAAAAACCCTAGGACTATGCTGATTTGGACACTTTATCGACACTTATATTGCTAATGGTAAATGAACATATTGCTTTCTATGTTTGAGAAGTTGTCTAAAAGGTAGGAGAGTATGCTCTTGTCCATTTGGACAATAAAAATCCTGACCTTTGAAGCGCTGAACTATGTTTTAGATTTGATTACCTTTAGTGGGCCTATCACAGTGGGAAAAAGTAATCACCCTATGAGAACAACACAAGTGATTACAGCTAGACCTAAGCTTTCTAACTCACTCTAAAAAATAGGCCTCTCGAGATTAAAGTCTTGGAGGATGGGATTATTTGAGTTTTCTCTTTTGTGATCTCTCATATTGTACATTTAGTAGGGCCTTGCGGTCTCAATCACGCTTGCATGACTTCTTATTTAAGTACCTTGTAGGTCTATAGCCCTCAATCATGCTTGTGCGACTGCAAGGGGTAATTTCAAATGAAAACCCTTACTACGAACCCTAAGATAGAAGCTACTCGATTCACCTCTGAAAGGGGGACAATATTTGTGCAAGAGAGATAGTAACTCTCCCAAGAAACTTGCCATATCATGCCCCCATTAGCATTTGGAGTCGGATAATACGACATTGAGAATCCATTGCATGAGATTTAGTGGCCGTATTATGATTAGCTATTGGGTGTGCACCTAAGTTTGCAAGTAAAGGTTTTCTCTCTTAGCCAACTTCCTTAGGATTTAGCATGTTGTGCTTGAGATCACTTATCATATCACGCGTTTGCTATGCCTTCATCCCTAAAATAGAAAATCAGACATCTAAAAGTGGAAAACAGATGCAAAATATTGAACTTCACTGATCAAAAATATGTCCAAATAAAATTTTTGTCTTTCTTTTGTCCTTAGTCATATGAGTTTTCTAGTTTGTTGTACGAAACATCTAGTTTATCATCTGGTTCAGTGAGAATTTTCATACGATTTAGTTTCGCAGAAAATTTTGTGTCATCTTTTGTCGTCTAGTTATGTGAGAAATCTCATACAAGTTTATGCATTTTCTGTGCAAGATTTCTAGTTTGTCGTATGGGCCTATCTAAATTTTCATCCAAGGTTGTATAAACTGTTGTACTAATTTCTATCTCTGTTAGTCCAGAGTTGTTTTCTTGCATGTCTTTTTTAGATTTGTCATGTTTGCTTGGTTAGTTTTCAGTGAGCATAAACACCTGATATTTGTCATTGTGTGCTTAGATTGTCTTCTTGGTTTGCTTGGTCAAGTTATCAGCTATCCAATCAGATTCTAGAAATAGACACCTCAAGATTTTCAAGTATTCACCTTCAAAAAGTTCAAGATCTAAACATCTCAAAGTGCATTATCAACCTCTTTGATAAACTGATCACTCAAAACACAGTTTCTCATCCAGGTCTATCATCCTCTATCATGAAACTACAATGTTTGGTCAGGACAACCTTGTCCCACATCATAGGATATATCGTTCCTATTGGACTTGGTTTTATCAAAATCATCATTGCACTCCAAAACAAAAGATCGACAAACTTGCAAAATTTTAAACACTTGAATCATCTTTTTGTGTCGTATCACTCTATCACATTTACATTGATGGTTGATCACTTCAAAACAACTTTTAGACAATCGAATCCTTGCACAATATCTAGCACATGTGTATGCATGTTTTAACTAAAGCGTAGAGATGGAAGATCGCAGAAACAGAAATCATAACATTGGAAATAACTGAAGATTATAGAAACATGGAACCTGAAAATGAAATACAAGAAGAACGGGAAATAACAGAACAACATCTCTGAGAAATCAAACAAGATCCTAAATTCGATAAATTTATGGAGAAAATATTGGAGGGAGAAAAAGAAAAATACTTCCTAATGTTAGCTAAATCTGGTGCTACACTCCCCCAAGATTTTGATGTGAGCAAATTAGCACAAAAGAGAAGTGACTCTTCCCCTGATAATGAATGACATGAGGATATTTTTGGTCTCAAAATTAATGACACATCAATTCCTAATAACACAAGAACTAATGAGGAAACTTCCATTCCCAAAAAGGATGATGTAGAAATTCTCAACCATTTCAAATCTAATGAAGACACAAGAAGGGGTCGAGATGACACAAGAAGAGATCAAGATCATACTAGAACACACACTCATACAGGGACAAATCATGTTGATAATCTTATCACAACTCTTACACAACAAATAGAAATGCTACAGACACAAATTCAAGATATGCAGAGAGGAACTATTAGAAGATATTCGCTTCAAGAAATATGTCCTTGCCCCTTTGATAGAAATCTAAACATGATACCATTTCCTACAGGTTGTGAAACTCCTCGATACAATAAATAACATGGAAGCACTGATCACCAGCATCATATATGAGAATTTTGCATGCTGAGTATGGAGTTTGCACATGAGGATACCTACTTGATGAGGTTATTTCCAAAAATCTTAAGTTGACTAGCTATGGAATGGTTCTCCAAACTTCCACCTGGAATTAGATCATTCACAGAATTGGTGGATAAGTTTGTTTCATAGTACTCTTACAACATTCAACATGAGGTAACAATGCTCTATTTATGTAACACTAAAAAAAGAGTGCAGAACCTTTCATGACATTTCTACAGAGATGGAGATGATTAGCTTCATGACATCCTTGAATGGTGCCAGAATAGGAGAAGATAAACATATTCGCTGACAACCTAAATGGACAAATGAGTTATCATCTAAAAATGCAATATCATCAAAATTTTGAAAAGATGAATTATAATGGTATCAGAATGGAAGAAGCTATGGTAAAGAAGGGTGAGTTGAAGCTATACAAAGAAGGCGTTAATCCTTCGAACAACAATGTTAGCAGCAATAACAATGATAAGCCTAAATTTTGGAATAGAAATTGAAATGTTCTCAATGATGGAATAGTGGATAACAACAATATATAAAACCAAAACAACCAGTTTTCAATTTATCCACTCATTCAGCAATAACTCAACAAAACAACAATCACCAAAAATAAACTTTCAACAATTTCTTTCGAAGGAAATTTACAAACATTGGTGAACCACTTGGGTCAGCACTAAAGACACTTCTCGCAAACAAATTGATTACTTTTCTAGAAGGAAGGAAATATGAACCTCAAGTAAAACCCTCTTGGTGGAATGATAACCATTATTGTGATTTCCATAGAAACAAGGGACATCACATAGATAATTGTCAACGATTGAAATATGTCATCCAAGATTTGATCGATAATGGAGTAATAACTATGGATGGACATATGACAAATGAATCTCATACAACTTTTAAAATTCCACTTCCAAACTATGAGAAGGGTGAATGATCAACAAAACATAATGGTAAGGGTAAAGCAAAGGTAAACTACGCTCATACATATAATAATGTGGTAAATAAGATTGTAGTTAAAGAAAATCAACATCAAGAACCTGTTAATTCTATCACAAGAAGAAAATCTAAAGTTGTTTTGTTGGGTCCTACCACTAACATGTCATCCACTGCAAAAAAATATAATCTAGTGGAGCAATTGCAGAAAACACCCACGCAAACATCCATCTTATAACTTTTAAAGCTTTCACATACACATAAAGAAATTCTTGAATGAGCATTAATAGATACAATAGTGTCTAAAGATCTTGATATAGATCAATTCCAAACCATGATGGGACACCTCACAACCCTTCACTACTAATCATTCACCGAAGAAGATGACATGTCCTTGCAACATTCAAATAATGCTCCCTTGCATATCGAAGTCAACATTCATAAGATGCGAGTAAAACATGTCCTAATATATGGTGGGGCAGACTTAAACATTTGCTCATTAAGTCTTGTCTGTGATCTAGGTTATTCAAAAGATGCAGTTGATCCCCGCAAAAAGATCACCATCAAATCCTATGATGAAGAAGAGAATTCCTCTAAAATAATTGTGATGTTACCCATCAAAGTGGGACCTTTGTAGAAAGACACAACATGCCAAGTTATGGACTTGGAATTATCATGCAATATACTCTTAGCAAGACCCTAGATACATGACATACAAGTTGTTCCATCAACATATCATCATTGCCTAAAATTTCGCTACAATGGGTAGGAAATCATGATCTCAACAGATTCAAATCCATTTTAGTACTATAGTAATCTCAAACTAGTTCAAGAGGTCATTGTTCCTCATAATAGGGAGGCATCATATTCAAACACACAATCCAAAGAAAATAATTTCCCTCAATTTTGTCAAGTATGGAAAAACAAATGCATCTAAGAGATCGATGGAACCGAGAATATTCAATATCACAATTACCACTCTCTCCTAAGTCCTATGGAAAACCATCAAACTCTAAACAACAACCAATTGTGAAACATCTTCCAATATTTTATGGAGCATTTTTTAGTGTTGGGACCTTATCAGAGGAAACATAAGACAAAGATGTGCTATAGTAGCTATACAAGGATGAAGAAGTCCAAAAAAAGATCAATAATGTCCTCATACCCACTGAAAAGTATGGAAAAGGACTTAACATTCATCAAAAAATGGGATGAACAGGAATAGGCCCTATAGGAAAAAGAAAAGAAGTTATCTCAGAATCTATCCAACCTTACACTTAACAGGCTACAAACATAGAAGGCTTAGGGTATGGACAAGTTACTCTACTAGAAGAAACATCTTCTAGCCAACAACAAGAGGAATATGAAAACAGACAAGAACAACTTGCAATTGAAAAGGAAGAAGCATCAGCCAAGAAACAAGCACAAGAAAACATGAAATGGAAAAGGAAACAAGCTTCAAATCAATAGGAAAACAAACTAAAAGCACCTCCCAAGCAGCCTTATATCTCAATCAAAACAAGCACGAACGTAGTACTAATTAGGGAGAACTAATAGCAAGGTTTATATAACTCAATCTCAATCTAGAAGAGGTTGAATATGAAAGAAGAAAAGATATAGCAAGAAAAATAGAAGAAATAAATCAAACATTATATGAACAAATCTGTAGATTGCAAGCTGCAAGTGAGACAAATTCTAATGAATGGGATTGGGATTCCTATCACTCTGAAGAATTAGCTGAAGAAAATTGCTTTGAATAAGATGTAGGAGTCGATGTAGTTCACACGTATGCAAGGAAAATGTTAGGAACTAGCCCACTTGAATTAGAATCACATTTGACTAACCTGGACTTAATCGAGGATGATTAGGAGCTCTTTGTGCGAGGTCATTCTAATGAGAGTATCATTCTAGACATTGACATACATATTGAAAACTTTGATACATCTATCATGAACCTTGATACCCTTGAAACATCTCAACCTAATGACCCCTTACCTCTAATCCACTTTGAACTTATTGATTGGGAAAATGAAAGACATACTGCCATTGATACCTTTCCTAATGACCATGCTATATTTGTATATCTTAATGCAATCGAACCCGCAACAACTTTCACTAGGAATTTCAATAATGCATCTTCCAGTCAAGTGAGTGCCAAATCTCCAAGTCGTAAAAGTGAAAATAAAGAAAACAATATCAGGTCTAATTTTGAAAACCATTTCTTGGCAACATTAAATCAAGAAAAAGTAAAAAGAAAGGATGCATCTAATGGTGAAAACCTCCTTGAGGCACCAGAAGATGAGAGATTTGACACTTTACCTGCACACCACCAAGAAAGGTTATCCATTTTGATAAAACCAACAGAGGCAATTAACATTGGGACAACAGAGCAACCAAAGATCCTACATCCAACCACTTCTCTGTCAGAACAAGAAATGCAACAATATATGGAATTATTCAAAAGACGACAAATCAATTTTGCCTGGTCATATGCAGACATGCCAGGATTGGATCTAGAGCTTATTATGCATAACTTAAACGTTAGTCCAGGAGCCAAACCAGTTAAGAATAAATTAAGGAAGATACATCCTCATATTTCTCTTCTAGTCAAAGACAAACTAAATAAATTACTGGATGTAGGATTCATCAGACCTGTGGCTTATCCTCAATGGGTATCCAACATCGTTCCTATTTCCAAACCAGATAAAAGTATCAGAATATGCACAAACTTCATAGATCTTAATAATGCATGTCCAAAGGATGACTTTCCTTTGCCTAACATTGATCATTTTAGATTTAACTACTGGACACTCCATGTTTTCTCTAATGGATGGTTTCTCTGGATACAATCAGATTAAAATAGCACCTAAAGATCAAGAAAAGATAGCTTTCACATGTCCCTGGGGTACTTTCTGCTGGAACATCATACCTTTTGGACTAAAGAACATAGGTGCTACCTATCAGAGAGCTATGACATGATATTCCATGACATGATGCATGCATTCATGGAAGATTATGTGGATGACATATTGGCAAAATCATACAATAGAGAAGAACATATAGGGATACTGGAAAAGATCATTGACTGGTTAGAATAGTACAAGCTACGACTAAATCCTAAGAAATGTTCCTTTGGTGTCACTTTAGGCAATCTATTGGGATATATTGTTTCAGCTAGAGGTATCGAAGTAGATCTTGCTGAGGTCAAAGAAATCATGGAAATGGCATCTCCCAAGAATATCAATCAAGTCAAATCACTCCATGGAAGACTCTAGTATTTTAGAAGATTTTTTGCTCAACTAGCAGATAAATGTCAACCATTTACTCATTTATTGCATAAAAATGTTCATTTTAGGTGGTACCATCAATGCGAGGATGCATTCAATAAGATCAAATCCTATCTCATGAAACCACATGTCCTAATATCACCAATTCGAGGAAAGACATCGTTACTCTATGTATCAACCACCGAAGTATCATTAGGATTTTTTCTTGCACAACAAGACAATGAAGCAAAAGGATGAGCCATCTACTACATCAATAGAACATTAGTAGGATATGAGATCAACTATTCACCAATAGAAAAAGCATGCTTGGCAGTAGTTTTTGCTTCTCAAAAATGAAGACACTATCTACTATCTCACTCCATCAAGTTGATTGCTAAAATCGATCCATTGAAGTATTTTCTCAGCAAGGCAAAATTAACAGGATGATTAGAAAAA
This sequence comes from Cryptomeria japonica, assembly GCF_030272615.1. Taxonomy (NCBI): domain Eukaryota; kingdom Viridiplantae; phylum Streptophyta; class Pinopsida; order Cupressales; family Cupressaceae; genus Cryptomeria; species Cryptomeria japonica. The sequence goes on from NC_081413.1 coordinate 76,839,493, forward strand.
TGGATTATGATTCTAAGCAAGTTTGATATTGAGTATGTTGACAAAAAATCTATAAAGGGGCAAGTCATTGCAGACCAACTAGCAGAGGCACCACTTCAAGATGATCATCCTTTAGAGATTGAGTTTCCCGATGCTGATATCCTAACGGTCACCACAAAAATGTGGCAATTATACTTTGATGGTTCATATACACAGCATGCATAAGGAGCAGGTATTCTATTCATCACACCACAAGATCATACAATTCCAAAAGCATACAGATTAAGTTTTCCATGGACCAACAATACAACAGAATATGAAGCTTTGGTTACAGGTATCAAAATGGCTATAGAATGGAACATTACACAACTTCAGATCTTTGGAGATTCTCAGCTTGTCATCAATCAAATCAATAACTATTATCAAACAAAGGATGAAAATTTAATGCCTTATAAGAAGATGGTTGATGATGTCAAGAAATATTTTGTAGAAACAACTATTTAGCAGATTCCAATGAATGAAAACAAAGTAGCAGATGCTATGGAAACACTTGCTTCTCTCCTTCAGACACAGGAAAATCAAGAGCATTACGAATTCCTGGTGGAAGAGTTGTTTTACCTTGTAGATAATTGTCCGGATTCCCAAATTATCTATCACCTTGTTGGGCATGATTCCTCCTGCTATGGCCAAACTTACACATACCTGAAAGATAATATCCTCCCTTTTGACTTATCAAAAAACCAAAAGAGAAACTTTATTTGCCAATCCTCCCATTATACTCTTGTCGTGGATACCCTTTTCAGATGTTTCAAACAAGAAGAATATGAGAAGGCCTTACATGAAGTCCATAATGACATTTGTGGCACTCATTCAAGTGGTCTTACCCTTTCTAAAAAACTCATACACTTGGGCTATTATTGGCCAACTATGGAATGAGATTCTTTTCAGATAGTTAAAACATACAAAAAATGTCAGATCCATAGGAATTTGATTCATGCATCATCACAAGAACTTCATGCTTTGGCAACATCTTGGCCTTTCTGCCAATGGGGACTTGATCTTGTAGGAGAGATAAATCCTTCTTCATCCAATGGTAACAAATTCATCCTTGTAGCTACAAAATATTTCACAAAATGGATTGAGGCAATACCTCTCATCAATATGACAAGAAAACAAATTGGTACATTTATCTTCAACTACATCATCTATCGCTACGGAATACCCATCACCATTATCACTGATAATGGGCGACCATTCAAGAACCAAGATGTCCAAGAGCTCTGTAAGAAATTCAAGATCCAACACAGATTTTCAACACCCTAATAACCACAAGGAAATGGGAAAGCGAAGGCATAAAAAAAAACCATTCTAAAAATCTTCAAAAAGATCATGAATGATGCTGGCAGAGATTGGCATATTCAATTAAATCCTTCTCTATGGGCCTACCGTACTAGTATCCACACACCAACAGGTGCCACAACTTTCTCTCTTGTCTATGGATCAGAAGAAATACTACCAATAGAAGTAGAGATACCCTCTCTACGAGTATCATTAAAAGGTCTTATCCTAGATGAAGAACAACGAGTATCTAGATTGCAGGAGTTAGAATTAATCCATGAACGAAGACAACATGCCTTTGATCATTTAAAGGTATATCAGCAAAGAATGTGTCGTAGTTATAATCACAAGGTCAAACCAAGAACATTTTAAGTTGGAGAACTAGTACTAAAAGAAAATCCATGTAACTAGGCAGATCGAGAAAATATAGGGAAGTTTGAACCAAACTTGTTAGGTCTGTTTGTGGTCACAAGAGTATTTGGGTCAGGAGCATATCAGCTATCAACACAGGATGGGGATTAGCTTGAGGAACCTATCAATAGCATGCATCTGAAGAAGTTTTATGTTTGAAAAAGCAAAAAAATCCAAAAATAGTCAAAAAGAAGAAGAAAAATCCCAAAACAGTGAAAAAGCAAAAAAATCCAAAAATATTGAAAAAGCAGAAAATCCAAAAAACAGTAAAAAATTAGAAAATACAAAAACAGTGAAAAACAAACAAAAAATAAATAAATAAATAAATATGAGAAAAAGTGCAGTAAAAACAGATGGTGAAAACTTGGCAAATAGGCGCTATGTGTCTGCTAGCTCTTCCATCTATTAGTTCATGCATCCTTCCACTTGCATTCATTTTCCATCAACATTGTTCATATCCGTCATAAAGATTTTGTACATACGTAGGCATCGCAAGTGATTTCTCACCATGGTTTGGATCATTGGGTATATCATAATGACTTTGTTTCTAGACTGGGGGAAAAATCTTGAATTTGGCTGGGGGCAAAATTATCGATCATTTTGAGCTTAATCAAATAAGAAGAACAATAGTCAGGAAACTCTTATCAAGCAAAGACTGAGACACATCCAACATTGAAAATGAGATCAAATTGTCAACAATCAAATGATCACATTGTAGTCTAAGCACATCACACACTTTTCAATGGATGATATCTTTTGGATAAGGATTTTAACATGATTTTTCAACTTTTCTATATTGATTTTTGCTATCGTGATTTCTGAGTGACTCCAGGATGTCTCTGGCTAGAGGAACAAGGAAGGAACATGATATTTTTCTTGTCTACTGTCTATAAATAAACCATTAATATGTGCAGATTTGTCTTAGGACATGATCATCGAAGTATCATCGAAGAAATTTCTGATTTGCATATCGAAATGGTTAATACTACCAGTTTTATGCAAAAAACACTCAGGTCATCTTGGTTCAATTATACCTCGAAGCTTGTGCTAACTTGCAATATCAAAATCTAGGAAAGTAGTGCTCAGGTCATCATGGTTTAGTTATACCATTGATGTTTGCATTCACTTCCTACATTTTAAAAAGCTCAATGATGAGAAAACACAATAATCTAGTGACTGGTCTAGTCGTACCTTTGCATTTCATTCTAACATGGGATCCCACAAGCTCATTTTATCCAAGGTTAAATCTATCGTAGGAATCATCATGGCATCATCATAAGTATATACACAATTAGACTAATGACTCATCTCTCTCCATATATTATCGACCCAACGTATATTTTATGTTACCTCCTGAATAGAACCAACATCAGAATATCTGAATCTTCCTGCAACCTGATATCAACAAAGTTGTCAGATCTTTATCCAATCAACCTTATCAAATCTACCAATCAATCACATCTAATCTATTCTATCATGTCTTATATAGGATGTATCTTTCCTCAAACCAGACATTCTGATCAAGTCTTAAATAGGATATATCGTTCCTAAAACTAGACACTTTGATCATCTTTGTCTTATACAGGAGGTGTCATTCCTAAAACTAGACTGAATCTCGATCTTATCAATCTAATCAATCTTATCAATTCATTCAAACTCTATCAATCATCACATCGAGAACTGCATCACCGTTATCATAGAACTCGCATTTTCATCAACCACAGTTGCAGAAATTGAATCATTTCTAATCGAGATATCAATTTCAAAAAAAATCACACTCTCCAAAAGTCAATTATCTCAATTGATCTCCTGAGGGGGCATCATCATACCGCAATTTATAAATCAATGTCTAGGGCATCCTATCGAACCAATATCATGATCAAAAAGAGATTATTCTTTGAATCGACATGTCATCACACCTTGCTTCAAAGAGGGGCAAAATGTATACACCTAAAAATGGTCTGAAGATAATTAATTAAATAAGCAATTATTTAATTAATTCCCCTTCATAATTTAATCAAATTCATTAGAAATTTGATTAAATTCTCCCTTTCATCTACTTATTAATAAATCTAAGGATTTATTTAATAGGTTCATTTCAATAGTCCCCTTTAATTAATTAATCCAAATTAATTAATCCTCCCCCCCCATTTCAATCAATTCTTCTAATCCCCTAATTAATTAAAATAAATCAATTTATGAGTTGTTGAAAATTAATTAGTCTTTTCCTATTATTTGAATTTTCAAATTCAAATTACCCACATGCCTCCTAACTTATAACCACCTAACCTAACCATCCTCTAAGCTAACCCATTCCACCTAACCTTGTGTTTAACTAACCCTATCCTATCTTGCACATCCTAACCTCCTTATCCTAACCTTCTATGGTGTGGATATTTTCCCCTTTAGACACATGGCACTTTCGCCACATGTCTCCCCTCTTGGACACTTGCCCTCTTATGAGCAAGGCTCCTTGACACTTATCACCACAGAGATGACAAGTGTCCCTTCCTCCAAACTCTTCTCCAACCTCCTCGAATTTCACCCTTGATATCTTCAAACTCAATCTTGACCGTTGATTCCTACCACCTCACCCTTGGCCTTGGAAATCTTATAAATATCTCCCATTTTTGAGCACAAAGGATCCCATCTCATTTTCATCTTAGGCATTATTAGTATAGGCATATCATTTGAGCATTGTTGTTATAGACAATTGCATTAGCTTAATTTCATCATTTTGTAGCATAATTGTTGAATCATCTAGCATAATCAATCTCATCTAGTTTGCATATCATCATCATTTCAAATCCTTCATCTAGGTGTAGTCAAGTCACTGGGATTTCTTATCCAGATTTGAAAGAAAATTCATACTCGCATCTCTTTGGAGGTGATAGGTCGCTTTGTCACGGTTCACCTTTCATTTCTTTTAAATTTGCTAACCGTCCTTGTAATGATCTATTGAGTTTTTGTGTTGCAGCTGCAGGTATCACACTTCATAGGCATGACACCTCCTACTTACAAACATAAAGTTTCTTCTATTGATGATATCCGAACTATGACAAATGTGACAAGAGACATGTTGATTAGTAAATTTGCTACTTTTGAGCTGAGTGAGTTTGGGTACTCTCTTCCAAAGACTGAATCTGCATTCAAAGCTACCTTTTTTTGGGAAGCAGAGATATGACCTGGGAGAAATTTCTACAAGAGTATCTAGATATGAGAAACACATGAAAGAGATGGAAGATGAAGAAAGAGAGCTTGAGGAGCTTGAATCACTTATCGCCATAAGATTGCCTAAAGGTGTTGGTAAGTATGAAGGGAAGTTGCCTCTTAAATGCTTTTCATATAATAAGATAGGATATTTTGCATCAAGGTGTCCAGAAAGGGATAGAAATCCTAAGAAGTCATTTAAGCCATATAAGCCTAAATATCAAAAGAAGTGTTATCATGTTGTCGATGAAGGTGCGACAAATGATGAGTCAGATAAGGGTAATTTAGGAGATGAATTTGTGTTAATTGCTATCAAGGAGGATGATCCTATAACTATATATTCTACAAGTTGCACCAATGAGGAGAAAGCTTTAGCTGCTAAATTTGAGGAGAGAGATGAATGGGTAATTGACAATGGTTTATCTCATCATATGATAGGCACTAAACTTGGAAATGTATGATGGTGGTATAGTAAGATTTGGTGATAACAAAGCTTGTGTAATCCATGGTAGAGGTTCTATTTCTCTTGATGGTATGCATAATACAGATGATGTGTTGTATGTTGAAGGTTTAAAGCATAATCTTTTGAGTGTTTGATAGATGGATGATAAGGGATATAACTTGTAATTCAAGAATGGAAAATGTGAGATCTTGAGTATCACTGGAACTGAGATTGCATTAGGGACAAAGACTAAAGGTAATATCTTTCACTTAAATGCTAGTGGTAAAAGTTGTCTGATTGCTCAAATTGATGAAAGTTGGTTATGGCATAAAAGGACGTGTCAAGTAAACTTTGATTGCATGGTTAAGATAAGCTCTACTCAGGAATTAAGAGATCTACCAAAGTTAATAAAGCCTTCTAATCTGGTATGTAAGGAATGTTAATTAGGGAAGCGGAAAAGAGTTACTTATAAGAGAAAATAGTATAATTCTAATGGATTGTTGGATCTTATGCATACAAATTTTTTGTGGTCCTTCTAGAGTGAGAATCTTAAAGGGTGATAGGTATTTCATGTCATTGATTAATGACAATTCAAGGATGATGTGGGTTACCTTCTTAGGGGAGAAGTCTGAAGCATTGGAGAAGTTCAAGATTTTAAAAGCTAGAGTTGAAACTGAGGCTGGATTGAAGTTGAAGTGTTTGAGATCTGATAGAGGTGGAGAATTCACTTCTGGTGAGTTTAATGCATATTGTGAAGAACATGATGCAGTTAAGAGATAGTTATCTGCTCCTAGGACACCACAACAAAATAGTGTTGTAGAGAGAAAGAATAGAACAGTTCAAGAATATGCTAGAACCATTAAGATTGAGGGAAATGTTCTGCATGTATTTTGATGAGAAGCTGTGAAAATTGTAGTATATACTCTTAACTGGGTAAATGTCAAAGGTGATACTGGTAAGAATCCTTATAAGTTATGGTTTGGTCATGCTCCTATTGTTAGATATTTCATAATTTTGGTAGTAAATGCTATACGAAAAGAGATGAAGATCTTGGAAAGTTTGATGCTAGATGTGATGAAGGAATCTTTCTTGGTTATTCAACTAAAAGTAAATCCTATCAGTGCTATAATAAAAGATTGAGAAAGATGGTTAAAAGTGCTAATCTGAAAGTTGGTGAAGGTAAAATAAGACAAATTAGATCTTGCGGATATGATTTTCATGATTAAGATGCTAGTTCAAATAAAGGAAAGCTAGTGCAGACCCAAAATGAAGTTCAGACTGCTTCAAAAAAATCTAAGAATGAACATACATATGTTAATGCAGAAGAAAGAGTTCAAGAACTTCAAATTCAAGAGAATCTTAAGACTCCTAGTTATCTAAGGTTGAATCATTTAGAAAATCAGATTATTGGTGGCAAGAATAAAGGTGAGATGATTAGAAGAAGACTTGCTAAAGAAATTTGTTTAATTTCTAAGATTGAACCTAAGAATGTTGATGAATCATGCAAAGATGAAAATTGGATTAAAGCTATGGAAGAAGAATTGAACTAGATTGAGAAAAGTAATACATGGATTCTTGTTCATAGACCTAAGGATAAAAATGTAATTGGAACTAAATGGGTATTCTAGAATAAGTTGAATGAACAGGGTGAAGTTGTCCGAAATAAAGCTAGACTGGTTTGTAAAGGTTATTCACAGATGGAATGAATTGACTATGAGGAGAATTTTTCCCTGGTGGCTACAATTGAAGCTGTTAGATTATTTATTGTCTATGTTGATCACAAAGATTTCAAGTTTTATCAGATGGATATCAATTCAACCTTTCTTAATGGTGAATTTGAAGAAGAAGTCTACATTGAGCAACCAGATGGATTTCAGCTGATAGATGAAAAGGACATGGTTTGTCGGTTGAAGAAAGCGTTGCATGGATTGAAGCAAGCCCCTAGAGCCTGGTATGATAGATTGGATAAGTATTTGATGAAGCTTGGATTTAATAAAGGTACTACTAACAGTAATCTTTATTTCAAAATTGATCAGAATAATATCTTAATTGTTGAAGTTTTTGTTGACGATATTATCTTTGGAGTAAATGATTGTCTATGTAAGAAATTTGCTGAAGAAATACAGAATGAATTTGAGATGTCTATGATTGGTAAAATGAAATTATTTCTGGGATTGAAAATTACTCAGTTGGATAAAGGTATTTTCATATATCATTCTAAGTATGTGAAGGAACTGTTGAAGAAATTTGGTCTTGAATATTCTAAACCTGTTGGTATACTGGATGTAAGCTGACAAAGAGTGATGATTCTCTGAAAGCTAATCAGACCAGATATAGATCCATTATTGGTGGTTTGTTGTATTTGACTCAGACTAGACCTAATATAATAAATTTTGTATGTTCTGTTGCTAGATTTCAAGCTGATCCTAAGGAATCTCATGTTACTGCTATAAAAAGGATAATCAAATATTTGAAAGGAACAGTTGATTTTGGTTTGTGGTATTCTAAGAATGATGACTTTATTTGAAGTGCTTTTATAGAGGTTGATTGGGCAGCTGATGTTGATGACTAGAAAAGTACTACAGGTGGTGCATTATTTTTGGGAAAGAAGTTGGTCTCTTGGGCAAGTAAGAAGAAGAATGTTATTTCCTTATCTAATACAGAGGTTGAATAAATTCTACTACTAGCAATTGTACTCAGGTAATTTGGATGAAGTAAATATTGAAGGATATAGGAGTTATTTATGATGAGCCTATTACTATATATCGTGACAATTCAAGTGCTATCAATATTTCAAATAATCTAGTGTTGCATTCCAAGTAATATATCAATCAAGTTTAATTTCTTGAGAAAGAAGTCAGATTGGAGTATGTATCTACAAAGGAACATATTATAGATATCTTTATGAAGCCTTTTCCTAAAGATACGTTTGAGTATCTCAAAGAGAAGTTAGGGGTAATTACGGGCCCTCCTGATGAGAACTAAGGTGCATGGATTTGCATCAGCCCGGTGAACTTCATAGAGGTATTTTATGCTCTGGGTTGATGAGTGAGTTTACTACTTAGGGGGAGCAATCAGTATCAGTGTTAATGATTTAGATGTTCATATTTTTGAAGCTAATTTAGGGGGAGAAAATGGTGATTCCTCAGCCTTTGTCATTAATGTCAAAGGAGGAGAGAAGCATATTAAAAAACCTGAAATATTTTGAGTTGTCTCTGAAAGGGGGAGTTGGTCCTTTTGATTTTGATGGAGAATGTTGAGAGTTGATTTCTTTCTTTGCATTGATTATTTTTCACATTCATATGTTACCATCATTTCCAAAGGGGGAGATTGTTGGAAGATAGCTGATATGTTGTCATTGATGTGTTGTCGTTGATGTCAGTATATGTAGAGATTGTTGATGAGGAGATTATTGGAATGTTTTGTTAACATATTATTATTTGTATTCTAGTGTTGCAGTTTGATTAGATGAGTTGGTTTATCCTATGTGTTGCAGATGATCTAATGTGGTTTAAAGGGTTTCTGGTATGTTATCTATAGATGGTTCATTCTCATTTGCTAAGGTTTACATGATGTTTTGATCAAGTTATGAGATCGGGTATTGGGTGCTGGAATCCAAGAACACTAAGAGGGGGGTCAATCAGTGTTCTACGAGAATGATCAATTCTAACCTTATTAAAACATGCATTCTCCAGCCGATATACCGGTACATATAAAATTAAAAGAAGTAAAGAAACAAATAAGCCAATCACACAAATGAATACCATAAAACACATAATTATATGTGGAAAACCTTAAAGAGGAAAAACCACAGTGGGATTTGTGACCCAGAATATCAATCCACTGGCCATATGAAGAAGTATTACAAAATATAAGGGTCTGCACTTGCAGGAATTCTTACAGCCTAGTGCACACTACTCAATCACAAATGAGCCTCATTGACTACATACAAATTAAGACTACAATCCAGAGAAATAATTGAACTGCAATGATAGCATCTTCTATGCCTAAATACGGTTCTAGTTAAGCTTTGTCTGTTCCCATCTGAAACCCTAAACCCTTACCGGAATACCCCTTACATAAACTTCACATTACAAAACATTATCACATTCTCCTATTCCTCTATATTAAAAAATGATCTAACCAACTAACCTATATACCCTTTTACAATCCAGCATGCCTTATGTTGACTTACAAAGATAATTACAATATGAATATACATGTCGACACAATAACATAAACACATGAATATAAAAAAAAATTGTCGATGTCAGATCTCCCAAATGATGTTGATCTCCAATATCGATAACTTGAATGTGAAGCATGTCATCTTGCAATGTTGGTACCCAAATAATTCCTTCCAAACTGTCGGTACACAACGAAACCAAAATATGAATCCAGAAAATGTTGTCATGTTGCCATCAATGACAACATATTGAAATGAACCAATTGAGTTTCAATTGCCAGAAATCTCCCCCTTTGGCATTGATGGCAACACTCATGTAAAAAATGATCATGGTTTCTATCTGCCAGTTTCATCCTGAGTTTTCTCCCCCTGAGTTGAATATTCATCTATGATCATAGTAAAAAATACTCCATATCTCCCAAATATTTTTCACCTATACTCCCCCTTTGACATCAATGCCAAAAATAACAAAAATCGGGATGAAGAATGAAAGATTGTACAATGAATGTCCCAAAATACCTTACCAGAGCTTAATGTATTGAAAATATCTAGATAGTTCTTCTCCAAAAGCTCTAGATAGGTATCCCAACCTGATTTGAAAGTGCCAAAAATAGATACAAGTCCATTTAGTATATGGGCAAATGACTCTTTCTCACTAAGCTCTACCAATGTGGGCTTACCAACCATATTTATACACTCCTTCTTATACATACACTTAATGAATCCAATTGGGGACTCACCAATCCTCTAAGACCTCTATCTCTCCTTATGATTTATCTTTTTCCCTCTCAAGAGCTAAAACTTGGGCTTCCAAAACCAAAATATGAGCATCAAAAGATGTAGTTAAAGAATTTTGATCCATTAAAAGAATTAACTATACCTGCAATCTCCTCCTGAGTATCCTTAATCCTTTTATCTGTCTCACTTGTGAGTAAACCTATTTTACAACATATGAGTATAAATATTAGTACACTACCTTAAAGAATTATCTATCAACTTCAATTTATCATTAATCTCCTTCCTCTTAGACTCAATCATTTGATCAAATGTAGCTCTCTTTTCCCATGTAAACCTCTCTAGTGCATGTCAATTTGAAATTTGTTGTAAAGACTAAAAATCCTTTGAAATGTGCTATATGATTGTCTTAAGCTTGCTAGATGGGCTCACTTCTTTCTCAAATTTGCACTCTAGGACAAGTCTATGCAAAACAGTGATATACTAATCAATAACCCCTTTATCCATAGATCCTTTCTTCATCATTTTCTATGCATCCATCATCATGAGTTCAGTAGAACTCATCTCCCTTATTATTTTCTTTTCAATCCGTGAGGTGTCAATTGACAACAATAATGGACTCACTACTGATTCCCTACTAGATTCCCCTTTCTTCTCCTCTCATGGTTTAACCTTTATAGCTTCCTCACTTTCACCGGTGGCTTCACCACTTGGTGCAGTCTCAGTTACTGTCAGTTCCTCCCTAGGAACTGTGTCCTCATCCTGTACATTCGGATCTAGAGGGTTGTTTGTCCTCAATATTAGTATTTTGTACATTTGCAACCTTTACTCTCTCTGATTCTGCTAGTATATCAATATTTTCTTGTACATTAGTCTCTACTCAGGGCTCAATATCCACTATCTTAATGTTTTTCAACATTGAGGGTGAAGTATCCACAATACCTTTACCTTTCCCTTCAACTAAGATGTCTGTAGTATCTGTCTTAGGTTTTGGTGAAGTATTAAAACTACAGTTTTCTTCAAATAACTTAACCCATGCCTTGTGGGTCTCCTTAATTATCTCATTGGCCCTACCTAACATAAGATTGATTGTTCTATGCTTGTTAAAGATTTTCCTATCTGCAACTTCAAGTGTCTTTCCCATCTCCTCTGGAGTAATAGAAACACAAACAGATAACAATTCCTGAATATTTATATGCATGTCCTCTTGCATTGTTGATAGTCTTCTAGCATCCAAAATGTCATATAACTATGTTGGTATTTGGTCTTCAATTTCTAACAAGGCTTTCTTATAAATATCCAAATACAACAAAACTAATTCCTCAGCCTCTCTTTGTTCAACATCATCCAAATGCTCATAATAAAATTTCACATTCTTTAACATACCATCTTTGGTTATTTCATTAACTAATTTTTGAACAAGTAATGGGTGGAATGATAGTTACATTACTAGATACAAGTGCAATATTGGTGTCATTCTTTGTCTTCCTTCTTCTAGTACCGGTTGCTTCTTAGCTTCCACCTTAGTCTCTTTAGTTTTCTTCCTTAATTTACCCTCTTGAATGCTAAGGGTGTGTCATCATCAGATCCTGATTCTACAACAATTGGCTCAATGAATATTTTTGGCTCTTTCCTATTTCTCCCTTTCTCTGGAACATTATCAAATAATGCCTTGATGTCTTGTGAATCCTTTTCAACAAATTTACTTGGATTGCCCTCCTGCTTCTCTCTCTTCTTCCAGTTGAACTCGATTTCAACCTCTTGCTTCTTCTATTTATCAGTATTAAAGGTTTTTATAGATTCATCAATAGGTACATAAATTAGCATCTGTGCATAAGCATCTAAGATCTCTACATCAACTTTATAACCCATTTCCTCAATCCAAATATTTTGGGGCCTAACTGCCTCCATCAAAGTTTCATCTTTCTAGACCATGAAGCATATCTCGATTGAGTACTTCTCAACAATGTGCTTTGGAAGCCTCTCCCTCTAATTCATAGCCTTCTAAAATTCTTTAAAGTACCCCACACTTTGTCATCTCTCTCACTACCCAATGTAGCAATTTATTATTATAGTTGCCTCCCTACCGGAATATCGAATGCCCATTGTCTTTTCCCAAAACCGGGAGTCGCATTGATGAAAAACAACATTAAATAGACAGTTAGGTTTCTATACCAGAATGTTTCTTTCTTCTATCCTTTGATCTTTCCTAGGTTAGTCAAAAATTCATCCAACATCCAACAACATAGATCTAACTTCTCATTCTCCCTCATCATTTTATGAGCTACATAAATGCAAGAGCTAGAAACAGTATTCAATCAGTTTGATTGTGTTGCCTTGTAACCAATGACCATGCTTTTGAATCTAATCTCTTTCGGTGATAGTACTAATCCTCATTGATCGCTTGTTTGATGTTGTGCCAGTGATCTTGTTGACCTGATCATTAGAAACCTTCTTCTTGGAACATTGTCCAACCTACTATAAATCGATGATTTCCTTGATGGCCTCCTTCAAAATTTTATACAGTCTATCCTACCAAATAAATTCTCCATACAACTTGCTCAAAACATATCTAACAATCTCATCTTCAAATTTTGGAATATCCAGAATGCTGGTAAACCCTAGATCTTCAATATGCTGGTACTCGAGCTTAATCTTTCTAGCAGAATCTCCCATTAACACATTCATGTACATGCTCATAATATCACTCACTCCTAAATCTTCAAGATGATAGTGAATGTGAGCTCTAACATCTTCAACATACACGACTCCTTCTAGGAGATGGCAAAATGTGCCAACTAAATTATCCAGGGTAGAAATATGTGGACATTGCTTGAAAATAGGCTTGGGACGGTCCTTGACCTCAACTACAACTTAGGATTTGCAATAAACATAGGTTTAGATGATGATTCCACTTCCATGATGAAAGATAAATACCTGTGAATAACTGTTGGTGAAAAACCCTAAAGAACTCTTCCTATTGCTGGTGCAAATGCTCAAGATGATATAAATTGCTTTGAATCACCTTAGACTTCCTTTGAATCACTTTGAACTGTTCTGAATGCAAAGTGATTATAAATGAAGTGAATTCATCCTTTTAACCTCCAAGAAACCCTAATCCATCATTGATATGAATGACTTTCGATGGAAGATACCAGATCTCGATTAAATATCTCCATGTCGGATAAGCATCTCCATTGTCTGGAACATCTTCCAAAACCTCTTCCTAGGGAATATGCATTATCTTCATTAATTTTGCCTACCCCTAAGGCATCTTCCTTAGTTACCAGATGAGCTTCCTGTCGGTGCAAGAGCAACCTCCTCTGTCGGTTGACTAATCGGTGCATTTCCATGTGATGATTGTTCTTTTGACTTCCTGACCCATCTTTGGGTATGATCTTGTTGGATTTCATTAACCTTCTCTTTTCCTTTCTCATTTGATCCTTCATTACCAACCAGTGGATTTCTACTTCTACAAAGCTTAGAAATATGTCCAACCTCATTACATGCATAACATGTAACATTGTTCTTTTGAATTGCTTTGCTAAAACCGGTATAATTGCTTGACCTGCACTGATTAGCCACATGTCTATATTTTCCACATGCATAACATTTAACATTAATTATGCAATCTTCTATCTTATGACCATACTTATTACATTTAGAACATTGCCCGGGAGCAGAATCAGGGTTCTAATTTGCTCTATTTCTATATTTCGTAGCCATGTGACCAAATTTATTACAAACAAAGTATCTACCATTAAATTTATAAGCATTAAATTGCCTTACCGATGCCTAATGGTTTTGATCTTCATTTGTAGTACCAAAACTTTGTCCTTGTTCAAATCCATGTCCATTGGAATCTCCATTCTACCTTTGTCTTTTCAATGACTCATCAAGTTGTGTTGAACTAATCTTGATTTTTTCTTTATACTCACTTGCAATAGTCAGATCATCTCTCATAATTATCATTTGTCTCTCAATATCTTGTTCATGACTCTAGGATTGTACTAAATCAGTTCTCAGGATATCATTTTCATGAACCAACCTTCCACATTCTTCAAATTTGTTCTTCAGAGATACAACAATATTTTCTTCCTTTTTATTTCGGTCCTCAATCTCTTTAGACATCCTCCTAGTTATAGCTTGCATTTAATTCCTCATAACCATGTTCTCCTGACTCAGCTCCAAACACTCTCATTAAGTGCATCTTTCTCTTCATTATCCTTATTTTGCAAAAGTTCCTTCCTCCTAGCCCGAATAGATGACAGTCTCTCCTGTAGGACAAGAATGAATTCCTGAGTAGAATTCAATTCATCTTGTAACTTCAAGTTCCTCAATATTTTGGCATCATAATCTTCAAGTGCTACCTCAAGTTTCTTGTCCAAACACATATCCATGGATTCTGGACTCAAGATCATCCGCAATCTATTAAACTTCCTCAAAGGCACAAAGCTTTGATACCAATTGTTGGAATCCAAGAAAACTGAGAGGGGGGGGAATGAATCAATGTTCTACCATAATGATCAATTTTAACCTTATTAAAACATGCATTCACCAACTGGTATACTAGTACATATAAAATGGAAAGAAGTAAAGAAACCAATAATCCAATCACACAAATGAATACCATAACACACAAAATTATACGTGGAAAACCTCAAAGAGGAAAAAACATGGTGGGATTTATGACCCATAATATCAATCCATTGGCCATATGAAGAGATATTACAAAATATAGGGGCCTGCACTTGCAGGAAGGCTTACATCCTAGAGCACGCTGCTCAATCACAAAATGAGCCTCACTAACTACATACAAATCCAGACTACAATCCAGAGAAATGATTGAACTACAATGATAGCATCTTCTATGCCTGAATAAAGTTCTAGTTAAGCTATGTCTATTACGGTCTGAAACCCTAAACCCTTACCAGAATACCTCATACATAAACTTCCCATTACAAAATATTATCACATTCTCCTATTCTTCCATATAAAAAAATGATCGAACCAACTAACCTATATACCCTTTTACAATCCATCATGCCTTATCTTGAATTACAAAGATAATTACAATATTAATATACATGTTGACTCAATAACATAAACACATGAATATCAAAATCTCCCAAATGTTGTCGGCCTCCAATACCAATAACCTGAATGTGAACCATCTCAACCTGCAATGCCGTTACCAAAATAATTCCTTCCAATCTGGCAATGAAGTGTTTGTCAGTACACAACTAAACCAAAATATGAAGCCGGAACATGTTGCCATATTTCCATCAATGACAACATATTGAAACCAACCAATTGAGTGTCAATTGCCAACATTGGGATGTTATGCAGTTGTTCGTGTTATTCAATATTTTGGTTTGTGTTTTATATTGCTCTAAAATTTCTATATCTTTAGTTATGGATGTGTAAGATGTGTTCTAGATGTTGATGTGTGTCCTTAGTTTAATTAGTTCATGATTTGAAAATCCACAAGAAAATGTTTCAGGTTGATAGTGAGTTATGTTGATGTTCTTGAGCTCCAGTAGTGTGATGATGATGATTCTAGTAATCTGAGTTGTTGTAGTTGTTGTGATGTTATTCAGGTTGCTTGTGAATATCTTTAAATTGTGTTCTATGCATATTAGTGTTTTGCATTCATTATTGTGTGCATTATTGAATATTTTCTTTGTTCGGTGATGTTATTCATGTTATGCGACATTCTTGGTGATTGTAGCATGTTGTGGATGATTAATACATAATTATTGTAGGTGTTTTTGTTGTATTGATTTGGGTCCTAACTATGTCTTAGCCGGCATTTTTTTGATCTACATGTATTGTTGTAGCTTGTCAGGATATTATTTTATAATTTGTATTGAGGGTTAGCCGACCTTGACATTAAGGTTGAGGGTTTGTATAAATAAATGTAATAAACATGCAAGATATATGTCTGTGAGTGTTTGTGTTGTAGCTATGAGTGTATGATCAATTTATATGTATGAATGAGTTATTTGATCTTTGGGAAGTGTGAAGGAGAAGAGTAGTGTTACAGAGCAGACTGTGTGCTTAACCAAAACTTGACTAAGGCATATGGAGATGCTATTTTTGTAGTTCATGTAATCCAGATTGTAGTCTAAATGTTTTTGTAAGTTAGTGAGACTTCCTGTAAGGCAATGAGCCTTCCCTTAAGGTTGCAGCCTTTTTGGGTTTCTTATTTTGAGCAATGAGCTCTAGGTAGGGTGCCTGAGTTCATGTGCATGAACCCTATTGTAATATTCACATTTACTCCTCATAGGGTATTATCTCATTGTGGGTAGGTTCCCACCAAGATTTTTCCCTTAATAGAGTTTTCCACGTCAAAATTTTTGTTGTTATTGATGTGGTGTTGTTTAATTCTTTAATTGTTAACTTTTTGATTTGTTTTGTGGTTTAAGTTGCAATAAGTTTTTGGGCAAATTGATTCACCTCCCCCCCTCTCAGTTTGTTGCATTATTGACAACAAATCCATATGATAGTTTTATCCCTGAAGAAAACCACAAGCACACTCTTTTCAAGAATTCTTGATCAGCTAGTATAGTGAAGCTTGCTAGTTTGATCTTTAAGAAATTGTCATCTAACATATGATCATTGGTGGTTGCCTAGCATAATAGAATTTTCTAAGGTAATCATTTTTTGCACTACATGAATCACACAAAACAATACACCTTGTTGGCAAGTTGAGTTCACACTTCTTTTCATGTATGACCTAGAATAACATAACTTGATATCCAATAGAATCTATGATGCAATCAAGAATCAACCAACGTAATACACCTTGTTGGCTACTAGAAAATATAGTTTTTTCCCCATGGACGCCTAGAATAACATATGTTAATAGTTGTTGGACCATGGTTTCTTTTCTCATCAATTGGTGTATTCTCTTTCTCTTTATACTATAGTATTCTTGTGCTTTTGAATAACATTTTGAGAATGATATTTGTGGTTGAAATATTTTGATTATCAATGTCTCTTCAAATAGTTGACTTAGAGCCTTTGTCTTTAATACTATCCCCTTTTTGTGTCTTGTTGTTTGTATTGTTTATCCTGTATTTTACCATTTTGTTTTGTTTTATCTTTCATCTTGTGTGTTATGCCTTGGATTTTTTTCAATGAGATAAGATCCTAATCTTGCAATATTTCTTCCTTTGACATATTGTTCAATCTTATCTCTTTTTAGTCTTACTCATGGTCTCTTTCTCTACATTACCATGAGTATGAGAATAAGTTCATCCTCCTACTAAAGTGGGGTCTAAATGTAGTATCCTAAATTGTAAAAATCTATAAATTCACACTCCTTTTTTAGCCCTTTCTTTGGTGTTCTCTCTCATAGCTCATTTTAAGTCTATTTCTGGCATTGTCACATCTAAACTATCATCATATGCTTATTTGGTGACTAGATCATATATCTTAGGACCTTATACTCTTGTAACCATAATTCTCTTCTCCTTTTCTTGGTGGATAGGGTTGCTAGAACCATAATCCCTCAAAAAATGACCCAAAATCAAATGTGTGAGTGTTGATTCTCATTGTTTATGATCTGATCCTAATAGTCTGATATGGTCATTGAAAGTTGGTGTAAATAGTAAATACCTCATTAAAACTATATAAAAGCATCATATATAATTAAGTTTAACATAATCACACATCTAGAAAACTCATATGTTACAAGTTACATCATTGAGAATGTATCTCCATATTTGTGCTTTATGGAGCATCACACTACAACAACCTACATGCAAGTGTGCTTTCATGGTTGATCTTGATATGTATTATCATGTCACGTTATTTCATCAACTCTTGAAGGACTTATTTAAAGAGCATTGAATCACCATCATCATCTAGCCTAAGGTAACACCATTTTAATTTAGCATTTTATTTTATATCTAGCCCCTACCTTAGTAGGGGTAAGCTCTATATTCATCATCTTCATAGCTATAGTGGAGGTGGAAACAACAACATGGGATTTGACTTAGGAAAGCCCCTATACAACACAACATTTCCTTTATTCTCTAAGTGCACACTATATATCTGATAGTTGAAAGTGATAGAATTGTGGACAAAATAATAAAACAAATAATTTTAAACTTTGAATATATAAAAACCCTAGGAATATGATGATTTATACACCTGACTGACACTTTTTGGCTAAGTTTTGGATTTGGAACAATCTATAGAGCTAATGAAGAAATGATGAACAGTTAGTACCAAACCGGTACTTAGAGGGGGGGGTGAATCAGTATAGGCAAAAACACTTTTCCTAAACCAGTTTGACTGCAAACACTGAACTTTAGCTGGCAAGCAATAACACCGGTCTAAAACAGATTACTACCGGTAATACACAGTGAGAATGTCAAAGACATAAACCGGTAACCCTTAGCTTTTCATACAATCTAATACCTCATTTCCACTTCACCCTTATGCATAAACCAGTAATATATCATCAAAAATATAATGACTGCTAGTTCAACATATTTTACTAGTTTGACATAAAACACTAAACCATCACATGAAAGGGATCACACATGACACACTGATTTTTCACGTGGAAACCCAACTAGGAAAAACCATGGTGGGGATGAATACCCACAAGTTGTTCTTGAACTCTTTTAAAGTCATCTATGTTAGGAGCCTAGTCCGGTTAAAGACTATTACAATAGGTTATGCTAGGAATCGATCCTGCTAGGGATCACCTAGTTAAGGGATGGCTAAATAATCGGTTAAAGGTTAGAACCCTGTTAAAGGTTACCTCGCAAGAGGATTTGAAGAACTCATTGAATTGAGTCACCCTGTTAAAGGATTTACACAAAAGCCTGTTAAAGCTACTCGGTTAAGGGATTTTCCAACTCTTGAAATGGTTAGAAGTCAACAGGTAATACACTTATCTGATAACAACACTCAATGCCAGGGCATATCCACTTTAGGTCCTCCTCTTCTGCAATCACACTCTGTAGGTATCAACACACTTCTCCAGTCTGGCAGGAATCAAGTATCACTCTCTAGGATACACACATACCATTTGCTAACAACTTCAAAATGAAAAACATCATCGACCTTATAGGAAGCAGATAGGTCGGTAGCATAAACCCTAAACCCTAAACATTTAGGTTTTACAATTCAATCAAGTCAATCCTAACCATTAATCATACTGCATTGAATACAACAGTCTAGAACAGATCTCAAGACGTTCTCCAATGTTCATTCTTTGCTGCTTTAGGAAGCTGATAACCCATCACACGCTCTCCACCATTTACAGAGACTTCACACATTCTTGAGGTAGATAGGATCAATCTCCATGAAAGATCCTCAAAGAAATTGTTCACACGCATAAGGCTGACATGGCAATGCTATTAGGTCTTCATTACAATGCTAACTAATCACAAGATGTCATCGGTTGAATCACACAATCTTGGAATGCATCAACCGAAAACCCTGAAGCTGAGACAACCAATCGGTAGTCATGCCAAATGAAACCCCAATACAAAACTTCCATTTACCGGTTCTTATTCCAACATACAGGTTCACCATGAACAAACATACCACTTCACTTTTTCACAAATACTAGTTTACATCATCATACCGGTTCTCTTGCCAGTTCACTTACTACAACATACCAGTTCATACTTCAGCATATTGACATCAATGACAACATACAATATCATCATGTCATCATGCTCTGAACACATGCCAACAAGTACATCACGATACAAATCCAAATTTTTAGTTGATGAAAGCACCTCCAGGTCTACGATGACTAGCACATTTGAGTGACACTTTTAACTCTAGATTTTAATAATAGGTTCCTTTCTATATCTTATTTCTAGAGCTTCCCTTTTGCATTAGCTTCCTATTATTTTTCTATCTATTTATGTTGAATCTTGTCAATTTCCTAGTATTGTTACCTAGTAATTACACCTTCACATCAAATCAGATCGATCAATCAAAAAAGGAAACAATCATATACAATATTCATCTCTATTTTAGGACTAAAGTTGGCTCTTATTAATTTTTCTTTCAATGAAAAGTGGAAAGAGTGATTAATTAAGAACTATTAGTTTGCATTTTTAGGCTAAGACTCCTATTTCCACCATTTCATTTTGCATGATCAAATTATATTGAGATGATGAAAGCCAAAATATGTTATTGTAGAAGGACCCCATATCCACCTATAGGTCTAGAAATTTTTTTTGTAGGTGCCAAAAATTTGACATTTACTCTATCATAGGTTGGTAATTTTTTGTTTTAAGGTTTTCAAGAAACTACCATGTACAATAATATATTTTCAAAGGATTAGGATACTTGGTGAAAAAAATAAAGCCTCTAGTATCACCCACCTACCCATTTTGACATCTTGGTGGAACTAATTCAACACCATGATACACATAATGCAGAATATGCCTTTGGCACATTTGCATTGCTCTCAAATTATATTTTTTACAAGAATAAATTAAATCTTAGAATGGTTTAATGGTGTTGAGGTAAAAAAGGGTTTATTGTGGAGGGACCCAAAATCCACCTATAAGCCTAGGTGGAAAATGTATAGATATCATGAATGAGAATCTAAATTACATAGTAAGTAATTGTGGTCCTCTATTTAGAAGCAACTTTCTAGACTAACTTAGTTTCCTACTCAACTAGTTCATAATTCATCATATCTTTTCTAAATTGATGGATAGATAGATATGTTCAAAAAATGCCTGAAAGGGTATTTTAATTATTTTCTTTATATAAAGAGAGATTCATTTTATGGCTACAAATAGTATAATGGTGGTATAAAACTTCCTTCCATACTTCTTCCAAGATGTCTCCATTTTTAGAAAAATATATGGGTATCAACCAACATGTATCACATGTTCATTGATGGGACATAAAGTAGAATAAAGAAATAGGCTTGTCAACACTATTGTGAAACGAATTTTGAAGTGGGAGATTACGTATTTGTGTGATTGTAACCATATAAAAATATCTATAAAACAACAAAAAAAAGATAGAAAGCTTGTGCCCAAGTACTATGGTCCTTATAAGTTGTTTTTGATTAATGTAATTAGGGAAGTGCCCTAGCTCATTACTGATCAAACCATGAATATTAGAAAGAAAGAAAAAAATGTGGGACCAAAAAATAGAGCTAGAACAAGGAAACTCAAGTACAACATCACAAATATGAAACAAACCTACAACAAAAATTACAGAAAATTAGAGTAAGAACCAAGAAGTGGGTCCAACAGAACAATCTAAGAATTTTAGATCACAAGGGAATGCCCCTTTTTATTTCTTCATACAATTTTCCAAGATGAAAAATCATTTTCTATGGAAAAGAGGGGAGTAATGCTTGTGGAACCTTTGAAAGCAATAGACAAGTTAGAAAGGTGAGTTGTCGAACATAAAAGGGGGACTAGGTAGTCAAGAGAGAGAGAATCTGGGACCATGGAAGGAATAAGGCTAGTACAAGTTAGAACACCTTAAGGGGCTAGAGGAAAACCCATATCACTATCCAACACAAAGCCATGATAAGGGGATATTGAAATAGGAGCAAAATAAACCAACAAGATAGGTTACACTTGGGCAAGGGCCACTAGAGCTAAGTTGACGTGAGCCACTAGAGTGGGTATCACCAAGAGAGAGGGGATTCCAAATTTGAAGGGGAGTCCAAATAAAAGTTTGATTCCACTAGGAAGACCACAAGATGAAATCGTTCAATATATTTCCACTAGGTAGGAGAGGAGTGGTGCCAAGAGCCATGAAGACAAGAAGAGGCCAAGTGTCCAGTTACAAAATAGCATCTACACTTGAACAAGATCTAATCATAGTCCAAGATTTGTCTCCATCACAACTATCCAACCTTAAGAGTGATCTCAACAAAAAGTGGTTGGGAGCTTGTTCCAAATGCACTAAAATTTGTACAAATGAGGTGCGGGAGAAAGGACTAGTATTAGGGCCAAATTTGATAAAGTAACCCAACTTGTTACTAATAGATTAATATGCAGTAGTGAAACAAAATTAGAAAGGGAGGTGGGGAAGTCTAAGTTGGGAATGTGAAAACTTGATAGAATCAACAAGGGGATTAAAGGAGGGTGTTCAAGGGGGAATAGACAAGGCATGCGAACCCCATTTCCAAACAACCAATGACAAAAAAACATCCCTATCATCTATGCTATCAAAGGAAATGATATTTAGAAACCATGAGCATAAGGATAAATTTCCACTTTAACTTGACACCAACAAGTTCTACTGTTCAGAGATCCAAGAGTGCAATGCAAGAAGACATGGCCACAAATAGTTAAATTGGTCTATTAATACCAACTTCTCAAAATATGGAATGTAGTCCAACACCTCCTTGCTCAAAATCACTTTCAAAATAGAGGGAGCACAAGGGAGGTATTTCATAGGTTGGACAGAGGAACCCCTTAAGGGTTTGTCGAGTACACCCAAAAAAGAGTTTTTAACCAATGCAATAGTTATAGTTTTTGTGAGGGGAAAACTCCAAGTTAGAAATGTCCATAGCTAGTTTGTAGATAGGAAAGCCATTTTCAAGAGAGTCATTACTTGGGGAGATGTTGTCAGTAGTCACCAAAGACAGAAGATGGAGGTTTGAATTTGGGGAGTAGGAGGATGAGTAGGAAGAAATGAGGTTTGGATTTGATTTGTCCTTATACTTTTTTATTATATTTTGGAAACTTAGAGTATAAATTCGATTTACCTATGTGAAAAAAAAAAATCTAGTTTTCTAAGTTTCATGCTATATTTTAGGAAGGATATTGGCAATTTCTTCAATATCAACCAATGCATTTCTAAAATGTCTACTATTGAATTTAAGTTCTATTAAAATTGGCTTCTTCTTCCATCTTCTTAGTGGTTTCAAAAATTGTTCATATGTATGTTCTAATTTCATGTGCAAGTTATAGTGCATGTGATAAGTTGAATAGTGAGAAAAGGTTGTAGCATAGATAGTTATCAGAGCTTGACAAGGAAGGAAAACTTGTTTAGAATCCTAAGGGAATTCTTTAAACATGTGCCAAAATGCTACAACCAAGGGCAATCATAGAGTATTTGATAATATGAAAGAACTCTCTAATATTATAATATACATGGAAAAATGAGGGATTTGGGCAAAATCATCCATATTTGATCAATACTAAGGATGACACTTTGTGAAGAGGAGGTCATACTATGTCCTTAATCCTATATGTGCTTAGAGTTATGAGTAGTTATCTCATGGTTACCTTTCACTCCTAAGTAAGTAATATAATCATTATTCTAATCTTATATAGGTAGTTAGGTCATCCTAAGGTCTAAGTCAACCTAGGTGGTAGCCAAGAAACAATTGGTATAAAGGATCGAGAGGTGTTGGCATTTTTGTGGTTTATGCTGTGATTGTCATTGGTGGACACACACTTGTATTGAGATCCCCTTTATATGTATGAGCTTATACTCAACTAGTATTTGTTCCAACCAGTATGTTGTATACTAGTCTCTAGACTAGTGGTGATTTTGCAGAATGTGTTTCCCGGTTTGAAGTAGCATGTTGACCCCAAGTGGTTCACAGATCACAAGCGGTACGAGGGAGCAAAGTGGCACAACACCAGTCTTCATTTTTGACAAATCGGCAACCGGTATTTTGTATGAACCGGTAATACTTTGTGATGAGTTACCAACCGGCATTTTGTGATGAGTTACCAATCCACCGATTGTTTGATGGTGCCGACACATTGACGGTGATTCTTGTGTCATGTTACTGAGTATGTCTAGATTCATTGAACCTAGGAAATTGTAATGTAATCCTATTGGACCGACATGAAATCAGATTCCTTTAAAAGGACATCATGTCTAGAGTTTTCGAGTTGTTGTTGCTATTGCTGAAAGGGTTAATGTTGAGATAGGGTTTAAGGTGGAAATTGAGAAGGATCTTATCTAAGAAGATCAAGTTGTAATTGTGAGAGAGAGAGAGAGAAGACTGAAGTAATGCTAGAATGCATTAGCTGTGAGCAATACTAGATCTAACCAAGTAGATTGTGCTATTAGATAGATCAAACACTTGTTGATTACTCACATCTTTTACAAGTCTGTAGCCCTTAACCGGGTAGGCCTCAAAGCCTTTGTAAAATCCTCTAACAAGGTGGTTCACACATGTGAATCTAAAATCCTCTAACAAGGTAGTCTTTAATAGCACTTATCTCCTAACAGAGATTGAGATTCCTAACAGGATCTGTTCTGGTGTAGAACATTGTAAGACCTTAACTGGTCTGACCTTAACCGGTCTAGTTTCTATTCTGCAGATAGTGACTTGTGAGTTCCATCTCACCTTGGTTTTTCCCAGTTGGGTTTCCACATCAAATATCTTGTGTTATGGTTGTATTGCTTTTGTGGGTGAATGCTTTATTCGCATTTTAGTTTGCATGTGTGGTAACCAGTTTGACTGCTAGATTGCTTTACCGGTTTATCTTTAGACTATGTAAGTGTTTTAGTGCAGAGATTTTTGGCATACTAATTCACCCCCCCTCTTAGTATTCATCAATTGGTATCAGAGCCTACCTTTCTATAAGTTTAACCACTTGGAAAGAGATATGGGGGAATACACCTTGAGGGAACTTACTCAATGGCTCACTAAGTCTGAGCAAGCCTATGATGATCTTATGGTCAAATACAAGGCATCTCAAGCAAAAAGGAGAGAACATGTAGAGAGGCTGATGGGACTATCTGAAAGTAGTTCTGAAGATGAAGCTAACATGGAAGCCATGATTGCTGAAGTGAATAAGCTGAATGATTCAAACTCCAATCTAAGAAAGGAGTTGGAAGGAATAACTATTCAGTTTAGTCAAGAGCTTGAGAACCGGAGAAAAGCTGAAGATCTAGTAAAGGAAAGAGATCATGAGATCTCCAAGTTGAATCATGAGATTAGTGCACTGACTGCTCACCTTCATAAGAGCAGAATAGAAAAAGAAGACGTGCAAGGAGAACTGAACATTGCCATCTCAGAAAATGCAAGTCTAATGGAGACAAACACTGCTATTTCCAAAGAACTCTTTGAGTCAAAGGAAATACTTGCTAAGTTTGGCAAAAGCACTGTCAAGCTAGAGCAAAAGCTTGAGTCATCTAGACCAGAAAAGAATACCAATGGTCCTAGTTTCTCTAGACATGAGAAAGGAGAATCCTCAGGAACAAATGCTGAAGCATCAAAGAGGAAACCGAAACTCAAAGGAAAAGGTAAGCAAAAATTCAAACCTGTTTGCTTTAACTATCTTAAAGAAGGACACACTGCCAATGTATGTAGGAGCAAAGCCTACAATAATTTTCGTTATTTTATCAACAATGTACCTAAATCAAATAAGTTCAATGGTCATTGTTATGCATGCAACAAGTTTGGGCATAGAGCATTTGAATGCAGGTTTGTAATGGATAACACTAGAAGATATCCTCAGAGGACTCAAGGAATAGGTCCTGAACCTTTTATGAACCGGAACAACAACCGATTTAATATCTTCAATCATCAGTCAAGAAGCGGTGGTCATCAAGAGGCAACCGGATGGAGAGAAAGTTGTATGATCTGTCATGGTCATGATCACACTACTGCAACATGCAGAAGGAAGAATGGAAGCATGTACAATGGACCTTGAAGAGCACCTAGACTTGTTTGCTATCACTGCAACAAACTGGGTCACATTGCAAGATTCTGCAGAAGCAGAAAAAGTATATCTGATGATATACTGGTTACTCAGGAAGGAGAAATCGATGTTGAAAAAGTTCAAGGGGACATGAAAAAAACATGGAGGAGGAAACCAACAATGTCGGAAGAGGAACTAGTTTCTGCACCTAGTGTGGAAATATCGAAACCGACAAACTAAGCCTCAAAGGCTTAGGGGGAGCAAATGGCAAAATGCTTTCAAACCCCCGGTTAACACCAGTAAAAGACCTTAACCGATATGCTATAATTGTTGCTTGGCAGAAGACCAGAAATGGTAAAAAGGCAAATTAGGGTTTATGCCCTAATAGAGGAGCATTAATGATGGTAGGTGAGAGACATATATAAATGCATTTTTCAAATCATTTCTCACTATCTGTTTTCAAGCGAAGAAAAGTTTTCAAGTGCAGAGCGAAGAAAAGGCAGTTTGAGTTTAGATTTCAAGAAATTAGATAACCTTGAAAGAGATTCAAATCTAGTTTGCAAGTGATAGTGGAGAACTCAAAGCGGTGATTTGGTATCCGATGGAAAGTGAAGTGAAGCAAAATTAGGAAGCCCTAAATTCACATTTGAAAGGTATTTTTCATGTTCTTGCAATACTCTTCAATGGCTTCCGCATCTCATACCAGTTCAAGTACGTCAATTGAGTTAGAAAGTTTTATTCAGAGGAAGTCAAAATATAGTGCTTTGTCACAAGTCCCAGCTGGAGTCATAGTCGAAGAAGGAATTTCCGATTATATTGATTGCAAAATAGAAGACCTAGGGTCTTTAGCCATTCATACTCAGTTAGGTCTATTTTGCAGAAAGGACAAAAGGATCAAACCGGAGTTCAGTATCTTGGAGAATAAGAAACTCCATAATGCAGCATATTTTCTGGAAGACTTCACAGAGGATCAGATCAGGATCATCTTGAGCAGAGTCCATGGTGACAAGATGTACCTGGAGAGGATGCATGATATCACGTCTGAGGAAATTCATGCAGTCACCAGTTTCAGCAACACAGGGGAAGTACCAGCCCTAAGAATGATAAGCAAAATGGAAATGACCAAGCTCATCAGTTCAACAAGTGATTCACGAGGTATGATAGTTAATCCTATCAAGGATGATCTGGTGAAATATGCCTGCATGGTGATAGGCTACAAAACATTCTCAGCCAGCAAGATTAATTATGTATCTGCTACAACGATAAATGCCACTTATCGGATGATTAAAGAGGATAAATAATTTGACCTATGCACTGGTATGCAGAGGCAACTCCTATTAAATCTAAAAGCAATCAAAAAGGAAAATTCACTGAGGTTTAAGTTTGGACAACTACTGGTAGGGTTGTTTTTCTATTTCCAAGGCTACTTTCCTAGTGTAGGAGATGTATAGTGGTCTCCTAACCAACCGGTAACCAAGCAGATAAAGGAAAGCATGCAAGGCATTAGAACCAGCCACCCTGAGGTATTGAACAAATATTTTGATGAGTTTAAAAGAAAGATGAGGGTAAGACTCTCAGGAGACATAGAGAATAAATATGAAGATGACATCTGTTTCACCATTCAAGTGGACAAATGCTTAATAGAGGCTGTTGAGCCTAGAATGGAGGAAGTGGAGCCAATGGGCTATGAGGTTATGTATGAGATGCTGGAAGGGTATGCCTCAACCCTTATTACCTCGCCTCTTGATCCAAATGCTAAGAGGACAGGAACCTACTTGGAGAGGATTGCACTGGTTGAAGAACCATCGGAGAAGAAGGGAAAAGAACCAGTAGCTAAGAAAGCTAAGGTAGTGCCTGTAGCATCGGCACCGACTACCACTACAACTCTAAGAGTGACCAAGCGGTCACTGACAAAGAAGAAACTAGAGGTAACACCAGCAAAAGTCTTCGAAAGAAAGACGAAGACTAAGGCAAATAAACTGGACTCCGAAGAAACAGAGTCTGATGAATAGCCAAAGAAGGCAAGACAGACAAAGAAGATGAAGAAGAATGAACCGGCATCATCCACACCAGTAAATATAGATATCTCCTCCTACAAACCTTTGACACATTGTCAAAGAACAGTAAAAAATATTAGGAGAAAGTTACTTCATGATTTAATAGATTATTATGATGAATTCAATAGTGAGGAAAAAGATGAAGTACTGCAGGAAATCATTCTTTATTTATGTAAAAATGACCGGTCACCATCAGAGATTAAATCTCAGACACCAGATTCATTATTTAAGGCATTAGATAATAAATGGTGCATTGCCATTGAAAAGGAACAAGAGATTAGGGAGAAATTGTTTGCACAGTACTTCCCCAAACTCTCAAATTCAGAATTGTTTAATGTATTGGATCAAAATAAAGGTCTCTTCTTCACAAGGAGAAGAAGACTCTGGTTGTTGGAGGGGAGAGTTGATGATGTAGAAAGGGATACACATCAGCACATGGCCCATGCTATCAATTCTCACAAAGCATGAATGGTCAACCTCCAAGCGAAAAAGGAACCGGTTATTTCCAAACCGGATGAGGCTTTTGATGAGGAAGGAAACCTGGTGGAAGAACCAATCGACACTATAGATGTCGATGCCTTGGATGTAGAAGATGTCACTCAAGACATACCTTCTGAGGGTACTGAACAAGGGCAATAGGACGATTAGGGTGGTGAACAAGCTATGGACACATAGCAAGCGGCAAAAGATCAGGAAGAGAAAAAGAAGAAGGATGAAGATGAGAAACAGAAGAAAGAGGAAGAGAAGAGAAAAGAGGAAGAGAAGAGAAAAGAGGAAGAGGAGAAAAGAAAAGATGAAGAGAAGAAGAAGCAAGAAGAAGAAAGGAATAAGAAATAAGAAGAGGACAAGGAAGAAAAGAAGAAGAAGAAAGAAGAAGAAAAGAGGAAGAATGAAGAGGAAGAAAAGAAGAAGAAAGAAGAGGAGAAGAAGAAGAAGGAAGAGGAAGAGAAGAAGAAAAAGGAAGAGGAAGAGAAGAAGAAGAGGGAAGAAGAAGAAAAGGAAGAGCAGAAGAGGAGAGCAGAGGAGAAGAAAAAGGTAGAGGAAGACAAGGAAGAAGAGAAGAGAAGAGAAGTGGAAAAGAAGAAAGCTGAAGAAGCCAAGGAACGAGAAGCGGCAAAAAGCTCTCAGGTGGAGACTCCTAAGGCAACCGAAAGTCAACCCTCATTGGTTGATCTCTCTAGTCTTATCGATCTCCAATCTGCAAGTGAGTTGGAGCTTATGCAGAGCATCAAGGTTACTCAAGAGTGCCTTGAGATCATTCGTAGGAAAAAAGAACAGGACATCATTCAGGTAGCTGTAGACACACTTACCGGTTTAATCCCCGGCACTAATCTTCCTGACACTGATTCATCACTAGCACAACTCAAACTTCTGTGTACTATAGTGGATGATCAGGTGCAGATTCTAGAAGAAGCAGCAGAGGCCAATGTAAAGAAAGAGCACCAAAAGGCTCTTAATATTGCTCTAGTGAAGAAATTGAATGAGCTAAAGACTGAACTGCTAAAGGATCAAAAGGACATAAGGAGTGCCATGGATGAGGGAAACTTGCTACTCAGCAAAATTTGTCAACCTCATCTGTTCTATGATGATGTGCTAGCCAAGAAGCAACGGCTTCAAATGGACTTATAGTCCTACTTGAGCAGATTCAAGACTCCTTATGACTCCTTTGCAGCATATGGGCAAACCATTCACGGGTTCCAGATCCAGTCAGCCAAGATAGAGAAAGAGATCAGCACAAGGTCTAGGGATCTACAGGAGCTTCAACTAGTATTACTTCCACGACTGCAAATTCTCCAGAAATGCTATCTGAACCTGGATGCCCTGACAGTCACACAAGAACTAAGCACAATAGATGCCATGGAGGAACAGGTATCACAAATCCAGATAGAGAAGGAAGTGGCGACCTCCCTACTTGAGTCCTGGTCTCTTTCCATGAAATAATTTTTGCAAGACTATAAAGCGATTTTTGACAAGTATTATTCATTATTGTCATAAACTCTTTTATATATATATGGAAACAGGTTTTTCAGCAGTACTTTGTCATTGTTGGCAAAGGGGGAGAAGTATATGGTTTTAAATTTTAAAATTTTGATATATGCTGTGATATATGCTATATGCTCTAATGATTATTCTCTGAATGCAAAATTGCTATACACTTTGTTGATTAAGGGATAGTGTATATGCTTAGGGGGAGCAATTTTGTTAATGACAAGTTTTTTTGTTGTTAAACACTTAGATGTAAAAAATTTATTTTCCTAAGTGTTACCATCAATGCCAAAGGGGGAGATTGTTGGCATTTTTGTGGTTTATGTTGTCATTGTCATTGATGGACACACACTTGCATTGAGATCCCCTTTATATGTATGAGCTTATGCTCAACCGGTATTTGTTCCAACCGGTATGTTGTATACTAGTCTTTAGACTAGTGGTGATTTTGCAGAATGTGTTTCCTAATCTGAAGCGACATGTCGACTCCAAGCGGTTCATAGATCACAAGTGGTACGAGGGAGCAAAGCGGCACAACACATTCTTACCAATCTTCGTTTTTGACAAATTGGCAACTGGTATTTTGTATGAACTGGTAATACTCTGTGATGAGTTACCAATCCACCGATTGTTTGATTGTGCTGACACATTGACGGTGATTCTTGTGTCATGTTACTGAGTATGTCTAGATTGATTGAACCTAGGAAATTGTAATATAATCCTATTGGACCGACATGAAATCAGATTCCTTTAAAAGGACATCATGTCTAGGGTTTTCGAGTTGTTGTTGCTATTGCTAAAAGGGTTAATGTCGAGATAGGGTTTAAGGTGGAAGTTGAGAACAATCTTATCTGAGAAGATCAAGTTGTTATTGTGAGAGAGAGAAAGAAGACTGAAGTAATGTTGGAATGCATTAGCTGTGAGCAATACTGGATCTAACCAAGCAGTTTGTGCTATTAGATAGATCAAACACTTGTTGATTCCTCACATCTTTGACAAGTCTGTAGCCCTTAACCAGGTAGGCCTCAAAGCCTTTGTAAAATCGTCTAACAAGGTGGTTCACACATATGAATCTAAAATCCTCTAACAAGGTAGTCATTAATCGGACTTATCTCCTAACAGAGATTGAGATTCCTAACAGGATCTATTCTGGTGAAGAACATTGTAAGACCTTAACCAATCTAACCTTAACTGGTTTGGTTTCTATTCTGCAGATAGTGACTTGTGAGTTCCATCTCACTATGGTTTTTCCCAGTTGAGTTTCCACATCAAATATCTTGTGTTATGGTTGTATTTCTTTGGTGGGTGAATGCTTTATTCGCATTTTGGTTTGCATGTGTGATAACCGGTTTGACTGTTAAACTGCTTTACCGATTTATCTTTAGACTGTGTAAGTGTTTTAGTGCAGAGATTTTTGGCATACTAATTCACCCCCCACTCTTAGTATTCATCAAGAGGTACATTTTTATCATCATATATTGTGAATTGTATTCTCATTGGAGATATTTTGATGTTTTCCCCCTCAAAGTGGTTTGTTATTCTCTATTATTATCAATTAATTGCATCATATTTCATATTATATTCTCTTTTGTGCAAATTATTCCCTTACAGTATGCCAATAGTTTCCTTAAGGTCTTGAGAAAGGTCTATTTTTTGTGCAAACCTTGCATTATGGACAAGCTAAGTAAAACTTGTTTGTTTTGACACAAAACATCCTTCAAAGAGAGGAGACAATATGATCTAAAGATAACCAACAAGGAAAAAAAAATCAACACACACTAGCAACTTAAATGCATGGTGATCATGGACAACAAAGTCACTAGTTTAAGGGGAGAAAACTAATAACAAGCTATGTGCCTAATAGAAGCCATGCTTAAGGATGACATTTGCATGATTAACTTTCACAAAGCAAAAGAGAAAAAACCCTTGATTAGATTCTAACCTTGTCTAATATAACCCCATAAGAGCCTTTCCTATATTTTCAAACATGAATCATTCTACAAAATGCCATATCAAAATAAATTTTTCTGACTACTTGTAAGTAAAATTGTCTAGAAGCAGAAACAATTATTTCAAATTCTCTATACTTAGAACTACTCTAATACCAACTGCTTTAGCACTAACAATTGAAACATTAAATTTACGAACCATATAAAACAACTAAATATCTATAGATAAGAAACCAAAAACTTCCACAGATATACTGTACTATGAAAAGACATTATAACCATCATACACTGTACTATAAAAAGACCATGTAAACAGTAAAAACATATACACTGTACCATAAAAAAGCAATATAAACAGTATAAACTTGCCAAACCAACCTCTCCCTTGGAGAAAAAGAAACCCTTTTCCAATTGTTCTCCAATCCTTTTGCCAGACCTTTGAAACCGAGTTTTTCTTGCGTGTAAAGCCATGTTATGTACAATTTCAGTTGTAAAATCTTGCTTGAATCTTTTTAGCAGGGCCACTCATGCCTAGGTAGTATCTAATCTTGTAATGGCCATTAAAATAATCTTGGAATTGTCAGTTCGAGTGCAATTGCACATGTCCTTCCTTGTAAACAAAAGTTTTAAAGAGGAATAAAAAACAAATTTGTAAAAAACAAAGGGTGAAAGGAATAGAATCCTTTCACCCTTCCTTAACCTGATATATAGATACAACTCTTAACTGCCTTTTCCAGCTTTATAAATTATTCTTCTCTCTCTTTTCCATGGAATATTATCGAGAATCAAAATATCAGACATATCTATGCGCACTTACTGGTTTTATAGTGGAAGTGGGTACCATCTATGGGATAAAACCAAATTCTGTAAAGTTATAGGGGATATTATTCTTATCCAGCTTGGAAACATAGTGGACTACACTATTCTCACGTCCTTAGCTCTGTCTGAAACGTAAATATGCTTGAGAATACGTCCATTAGTACTTCCAAGGATCATTAACTAAAGCCAAAGCATATCCAGATCATACCGTTCTGAATGTTTCATCTAACTTTCATCACAATTTTGTCTTTAAAAATTAAGGAATACACTCTAGGAGAATGTAGAATGTAAAGATGATAAAATATTCTCCTAAGTAATTGTCGCTTCCAATAGTCCACTAACTTTCTATGTGGGCATGGATCAATATAATACTCTTAGTACATTAAAAAATGGTTGAGTTGGAGAAAGTAATTGGACCAATAATATCACACATAGTATTAATGCAATGCCTAGGACGTTATGTTATTAGGAGTGTGTGCCATGATAGTTTTTATAGCTGCTTCTCTTGTAATTCTTTCCTTTTCCTGCTTGGAAAAAAGTTTATCATGACCAAGCAGGTAGTGAAAGAGGGAACAGTCATGGTGGTGATTGGAATGAGAATGTGGAAAGGAATAGAAGCACAAAATTACGAAGCTATGATTCTAAAATGAAGGAGAGTGTGATAGTTGTAATGGCCAGTGATCTCAAGGCTTCTTTCTTACCCACTCCAACAATGTTATTCAATCCTCTTCAGAAACATACTAGGGATGGTAACATGAACAAGACTTAAAGAATTGGCACTTTCTGTTTTCATTTTTTGGTGCTAAGTGGGTTTATTATTTGGTTGATGTTCATTGATTAATTGATATTAGTAGAATGAATATTTTGTAATTTTTTTTTCTCAGACAAAGACAGAGTCTCAGCAATTAGGAGAATTTTTATGGTGGTCTAAGATTTTGAATCTAGGTAACTGAGTTAACGAGGGTTACAGATCTTTTTTCATTATTGGCTCTGGTTTTTTAGTAGGCAATAAAATGAGGATGATACTATTAACTGAGACCATATCTATGAAACTATACTGCAATCTGCAAGATGCTTTTCGGAAGTTTTTTATTTATAGATGTTTTATTGATCATAGTGTTGCCCCAAATTAAATTGGGCTTAAGAAATCTAAACTTACTTTGAAATATGCACGCATATTAGTTCTATCTTAACACTCAATTTAAGCTCACTTTTAGAAGGATTTTCATAATTTTGTCTGGAAGACAAGGGTCTAAAGGTAGAGCACATGTAACTTATATTAATTAGCCTCAAAACCTAGAGGTATGGATCTCTTCAAGCGCTACAAGAGTAGTAAAGAAGAGAAATAACATACTCTCAACTGCATAGAGTTGACAGTATGCAGTTTGAACTTTTTATTTTTCTAGCATATTATTTTTTATTTATTACATTTATACATTTTATTGTTTTTAAACTTTTAACTTCAACTTTTATTTACTTTATTCTTCCTCAAGATAGGTTGACGAAAAGTAGAAAGAATCAGTCTATAAGAGAAAATAAAATGGGAAAAGGCAAGCACGAGGTTGACAATACACATCCCTTTCAACTTTCTTAAAGCTTCCTCAAATTTAAGCAGGAAAATTACATGATTAAAGTCCTGTAGTGCGTAACATGATCCATACATGATCCTAAATTCATCTTAATAGTCTTTCTTTTTATTTTTTTATTGAAGATAATAGTGACAGTAATAATTTCTTCTATCTAAAACCCAATGAGGTGGGTCATAGAAAATCATAGAGTGCACTAATGTTGATATCCATTCCGATCCATTAAAGAGTATTTTTAATATTAAATATCGATGTCATGCCCAAAATGGCCACGTGTACTTATCATTCCAAACTTGGGGGAGGTACATCCATTGTCCCTCAGTGTAAGACATCTATTCAAATCCAAATCCCACCGTCCATTCGTTCTCTCTCATCTCATAAGGTTGGCAATAATAAAAAAAAATTAATTATTTTACTGTTAAACAATACATACCCCACAAAATATTATGAATATTTTGTCATGGCTATTATTAGTGTTGTCAATTCACAAATTTTTTTAATAATGGTAAAAATTGAATAAAGAAGTGAAATATTCTTCAGTTTTTAAATTTATCATTTATTTTTTTAATAATTTATAAATATAGATTTAAATCACTATTATATCAATGATTATATTTAAGATTTAAATCACTTTAAACTTTAAAATTCAAAATTTTAAGATAAATTATATTTATTTTATTTTTACAAATTATTATGAATCCATTGAAATGTAAACTATAAAATTCATAAATTACTTTAAGAAAAACTCTTTAAAACTTAACTTGCATTGTTTATAAGGGAGATACACAAAAAAATGCTACAAAAGAAAAGTTAATAACCAAAAATTAAAAGAGAAGAATGTGAACAATCTTGAACATGGATGAAGTGAGGCAAATAAATCCATTAATAAGAAGGAATTACAAGTTGCACACATCTCCATTTCATGCATCCAAAGCTCTATGATTTGTCTAGTCACTTAAGTTCAATACAATGTTTCTAATGGTAGAATAGGGTTAAGTACACAAAGTATAAGTTATAGCTATCATAAGGTTTGCCCATCGATCTAGTTTAGTTTCTTTAGCTTGGTTTATTCCAACATTTTAAAATATTATATTATAAAATATTAAAACAATAAAATTATTATATTTCATTTGTAATATGTAAATTTTAATAACATTGCTTAAAGTTTGAAGTACTCTTAAATGACATTAATATAAACAATGATATATTATTTTTTCCTATAATATGTTGTTTCTAATATGAAAAAAACTATTAATTTAAAAAAAAAATATAGTGGAGAATACAAATAGAGTACCTCATTTCTTAAAATTCAAACTAATAACTTATTTATCAATATAATCAATTTAAAATTCAAGCATATATGTCACTTTTGAAATTCAAACATAGATCTCTAGAATGAAAATTCGATGTATCAATAAATTGAGATCAACCCCTTTAACTTAGATATGAAAAATATGTATCTACCATGCATTGATACATATAAAAGTAGCAAATATAAGACAAAAGTATTGAGCTGAAATACAATATTATAATGGTGAGATTTTCATATATGTGTCATTTTCCATTTAATTTTGTGTCCTCGAGGCATTCATGCTAAGGCTACTCCTAATTCTTTTAATGGTACATCTTTCTCAAAATATCCTCATACTTTTCCTCTTGACTCTAGTATATCTCCTCCTTCCATGTATCTTAGATAATATTGTGATGTCTAATTCACATACTAAGCTCATGCACTCCCCTCTTTCCTCTCGTCCTTCTACCATTTTTAGTTCCACCACCAGTGGTCTCATTTTATCATCATTCCATTATTATTCTTGAATCACTATATTCCTAATTTTATTCCTACTTCCATACCTAAATTAAATTAATTTATAATTATATTTATTAAACTTGGTTTTATTTAAAAAAATACATTTTATTTTTCACTTTCATAAATATATGTATTAATTAAAATATTAATTTAACATAAAAATTACCTTTATTAATTATTTTAAGGATTAATTTATTATCTTTTCAACATCTCAAAAATATATGAAAAATGAAATAAACTATATTTACATACGTATTATTTTAAACATTTCTAAAATATCTTTAAAATAAAATAAACTATATCAAATGTGTCTTCTCTATTGAATTTCATGATTAAATCTATTGTTAATGTTTTAGGGGTATGCATTAAGGATTGAATCATGACACATGGATTAAAAAAAATTCCTACACATGTATTCATATTTACATAAACATGACTAACCTTCTTCTAGAAAATTCATCGTTGAGCTAGACAATTTTGGAATGGCAACAGTTGACAGATTATGAAAATATAGAGTTTCAATGTAGAATATGCAATAAATATGGTCACCTTTTTTAAAAATTATCCCCACAAACCAAAAAAAGATACAAGTGCAAGCAAATAAAAAGGAAGGCTTATAACTATACTGTCTTAAATTGTGTCCCCTTATAATTTTACACTCTATTTAGGCCCTTGCTTTAGTGTGTATTCTCTTGGGTCATTTAAAGCCTATGTGAGCCTTATTACATCCTACTATTGTCATATATCAAGATTGAGACCAAATCCTACTTTCCATTGCCCTTTTTGTCCCTTTTTGAGTGGACTATGACATCTAGCACCATAGTCCCTTCAATTGGGGCCCAAATTTGAACATGTGGAAGTTTTGGTTCCTTTCATTTGTGATATGATCCTACTATTTTCATTTGACCTTTGGAAGTTGACATAAACTAGGAAATACCTTGATAATACAATATCAAGCAATCATTTATTATTCACAAATATTAATTCATTCTATCATCCTGGCAATCCAAGATTCCTAATCATTCAAGAATAGATTTGATTACATAGAGAAACAAGATACAACACCTTATCTTCAAGTATGTTTTCATGATTGAAATTATGTTATTGCATCAACACTTGGAGGAATTTTTTAAATAACATTGCATAATCACAGTTATCAATCACAAGGTGGAATATTATCAATTCAATTTTTTTTTAATGATTAATCCTCTACCTTACTAAAAGTAGCTTCTCTTCCTACATCATCATTGTTGTTTTGGAGGTGGGAAAACCAACATGAGGTTTGACCTAGCTAGGCCCCTAT
Source organism: Cryptomeria japonica (assembly GCF_030272615.1). Taxonomy (NCBI): domain Eukaryota; kingdom Viridiplantae; phylum Streptophyta; class Pinopsida; order Cupressales; family Cupressaceae; genus Cryptomeria; species Cryptomeria japonica. Next base: position 76,876,933 of record NC_081413.1, read on the forward strand.
ACAACATAAAATTATCCCTTCTTTCATTGTGTAGGTTACAAATCTGATAGTTGAAAGTTGTTGAATTGCATAGAGAAGATTGAGACACATAATCCTAGACTTTAAATAGGCAAAAACCCCTAGAGTATGTTGAATAGCTCATTGATTCTTCTCTTTTAGGATGAATTTTGGTGGGAAATATCTACAAAGCCTCATAATATAGAATCCAAAAGCCTCAAGTGATGAAGAAACCTACAAGACTAGGAAACCTATCCCTATAGTCTAACACTTTCAATGCTAGATTTCAGCTATAGTTTCTTCTTTGTCTCTCATTTTGAGATCTATATTTTTATGTTTACTTCCAATTCTATGTCTATTTTTATGTTGAATCTTGTCAATTTCCTATCATTTTTCCTAGATCTTGTACATTAAAACATCATAATCATATCAAACACACAATCTTCAAGAAGGAGACAATTAATCAAAGTGTTTATCTTTCTTTTTGGACTAAATTTGAACCTTGTTTGTTGTTCCACAATAAAGGATCAATAAATGTGGAAATAGTGGATAAGGTCTTAGTTTGCATTCCTAGGCTAAGGACCTTATTTCCAACATTACATTTTGGTGAATTCCTAGACTAAGGCTCCTATTTCCAACATTACACTATCTCCCTCATAATAATAAAAAAATCACTTTTAGTCATGACAATATCAATAAGATCACAAGAACTAATAATGTATTTGATATCCTTATAAATTATGAATGTGAAAAAACCATTGGGAATACTTTTATTTTATATAAATCGTACTAGAAGAAAACATTATTGGAGATACTTTAATTTATTTAGAAAAACAAAGGTGCAAACAATGCTAATTTTCCTTTTGAGCAATATCCCATATAAGGACTACACATGTAAGAGGTATTTAATAGATGAATCCCTTTCTTGATAGACCAATTAAGGATATAAATTCCATTAGACATCACAAAATAGCCAGGAAATGAAAGATATTTAATTTACAAGAATTACATCCATTTATACTCAATTGTGTTTGATTTGTTCAACCCCAAAAGCCCATAAATCACCTTCAAGGAAAACATGAATTTGATCATTTTCTTTGGGATTAGTCCTACACACAATAGATTGATGCCATTTGGAAGAGTAAATAACAAAGAAGATGAAATCTAATTGATGCCATGCTTCTTGATCCTTACAAAACCTTACTAAAGTTGAGAAGGCATCATTGGGATCTTAATACTTAATATATCATGTGTACTTTATTATCCATGCAAATCATAAAATTATGCCATCATTTGTTTATATATTCTGAGTAAAATATCAAGGATTCTTCATAGGAAATATTTTGCATCCATGCTTGAAATTCAGAGGGGGTGACAAAAGGAAGCTTCTTGTCAATTTTTACATTGACATGAAGTTTTTTAAGAAAAACACTTTCTCCATTCAATCCTAAAATCAAGATATATGATTCCTAAATTATCTAGCTATGCTTACTACAAATCCCGTTCCTAATATTCCAAGCATAATCTTAGAATCATGACCCAAAATGATACTTTCTTGATTTAAATCTCTTAGATCAAAACCCAACACCATCATTTCAGGCATAACCCTAATCAATCAAGAATCCATGTCCTACTGGGGAGAATTTGTGCACAATCATGTAGAATAATCAAGGAAACAAAATTGGAGGCATGGTCAAGATAATAAACTAGCAATGGATACTCCACTTTCTTTAAGCCCAAGCTCTAAAAACATTTATGTTAGTTCTAGTACTAAAGAGTGTTCCAACCAAGGTTTTCTTTAACTTAGTGGAAGAGTATCATCCAGATTGTTAGGAATATTGAGATTCAACCCAAAATCCATGTGAGTAAATGAGGACTCCACACAACAACCCAATGTTGACTCTCAACTCAAAAGGAATGGATAGTACTAAAGTTGGCCCCATAACCTTTAAATAATAAGTAGAATATGGGGGTTTCATAGGATTCTTAGAATCATCAATGTCACATTCAACACCATTAAAATAGATGTCAATAAAGGATCTACTTCCTCCACAAAAAGTGATCGATCCCTCAATTGCACACCATAATTTCTCACTATAACCACACCCTAGTTGGCATGGACATTGTTGATCCCAAAGAAGGCTCGTGCCTTAAATAAGGGTAGTCAAGAAGTTTCACAATTGTGGGACCTCTTTTGCACTTTATGAAACAACATTCAAGATTTTAAAAGCTAACTCTTTGTTCTAAAAGGGGGGAAGGAAAGGGAGAAAATAAAAACAAAAAGATAAATAGGGACAAAATGCTAGATGCAAAGCTCTTACAAAACTTTAAATTTCCCTTTTTGTGAAAATGATCAAGAGACAGTGATTCTCGAATATGAGTACATCACACCACAACGCTTCACTGTTGAGAGGAGAACGAAATACACAAAGTCATGTAGACATAAGGAATGAATATTCAAAACCTCTTGTGGATTGCATCTATCAAGGCTCGGAGAGAAAAATAGCAGCTCTTTGGGATTTTGGAAATAATTAATCATTCTTATAAGATAATTTTCTAATGGCATAGCTCATTTTCAAACCTAAAAATACTAGTAAAATGAATTCCACTAGATGAACCATTATCTTTAAATTAATAGGAAATGAAAAAAAGCCAAAACAAGTAAGCAAAAATTGATTCTAAATTAAAATGACATAGAGAATACCAGTTTAAGTAAAGAAAACAAAAGGAAAATTAAGGCATATTCCAATTCCCATCCTAAGAACAAAAATGCTAAGTTTAGCTCGCAAGCACAAATTACCTAACTCTAAAACATTCTTCTAATTGTTTAAATAAAGGGGATTACAACACTTCTATTCTCACAAAGTGTTGAAATATGTTTATTGAATTTAGATTCCATATTACAAATATTCCCATAGGCTTTATAGGAAAAATTCGACCAAAGATGAAATGATTTTTACAACTGAATTCTCCTTTACATACTTGTCATGTGTCTTTAACAATTGTGACTATATTTTGTATAACTACCTCACATGAAGGATTTTCACAACAACCTCTTGCTTTAGGTTTAGGCATGACTGCCACCTAAGTCTTTCATCATTTAGAAATAAAATAGTTTTATGCATGCTATTTCTTCTTGGAATCTTGTGGCATCTGATTATGATCCTGATTCCCTGGCATCTAGGTTTATTTCATCTTATTTTGATTCAGGGCATGCTTGAAGATCTTTTTTGAACAAAAACTACGGATTTTGCAACCCAATTGCCATCTGACATGTTCTTACTTCATCTTGGAAATTATTCTTTGAAATTAGTGGGGCCACATTTCTTGAATGAGTGAATAAATGAATGAATGATTTTAATGACTTCCATGAGATTGATCAGTCTATGGGACCAAGAAAATCATAGCACTAGACCCTTTGAATTCCTTTCCATGTCAGATCTCCTGTTATGAATCTTGATCAAATAGCTAGCAGTTTGGTTGATATTGCCCTCATCAAATAAATGATACATGTTGTCATCTTTCAAGATAAACTCATATTGAGTATGTATATCATCGTAAGCAGTGCACTCAATCAGAAAGTGGCATTCAGTCTCTATAGCACCTGCCTTGCAAAACAAGCAAGTTCTCTCCTCCCAGACCTCTTTGAGTCTTCTCCACCTACCCATTTCACATCTGAGATGATGTGAACCAGTCCTTAGTTGAGCAAGTAACAATTTTGCCTTCCCTTTAATAGCTATCCCTAAGTATGCTTTCTCATCATGTTCTTCGATTGGGTTAACTCTTTGATGTAATACACCTTTGAAGGACATGACATTTTAGCAAGAGAGTTTGATGTCATGTTGGGACTTTGATCTTAAATCTCCCCAAAACATCCACGTGTCTTAAAGGCACATGGCATGATGGTGGAAGATTTGTGAGAGTTTTCTCTTCTCCTTGTGTCAACCTTCTAAGTAGCCAACATGTGGCAATCCTTTGGGGAGCTTACTTCAAAGATTCTAGAAGGATTTGGCAAAGACGTAAGTAGCTTAATTTACCCAATTTGATGCATGGCTCATCAACCAAGATAATTTGCAACCATTTCTAATTAATGAATTAAATCTCCACAAAACCTCCATGTGGTGAACTTTTGAAAGGAAACCCTTCAGGAATGTATCCTTAGAAAATAAAACCACATAGGTTACAAACTTCATAGATTGAGCCCAATTGATCTAGTTGCAATCAAAAGATCTTCATACACAATTGTCATTCCTAGATGAAACCAAACGAAACCTATCTATGGTATAAATGAATTGTATAGAAAAAGATGCCACTGGAATCCTAGTTATAACAATGCCTAGAAAGAAGAAATATCTTGTGAAAGCCCCCTTCCAAAGTAAAAACTGGATTCCTTGAAAATTTTCTAAAATAAATCTTGACAAAGCATCCCATGCAACCCCATGAGGAGGAAGAGAAGCCCATCACTCATCCACTAGTCTCTAAGATTCCACCCAAATATCCCAAAAACGGGTGTGATATGCCAAGATCTAACATTTTAAAAAATTTAAATATGTAAATTCAAATATGAGTAAATTTTGACCCAAACACCAAATTGCATGATATTTTTTTTATTTTTTTTTGTATTTAAATACATACAATGCAATCATTCTAATCATGCATTTATAAAAAAAAACTACATTCAATTATTATTCATATTAATGCACTTATATTTCTACATTAAAACATTTTAATTCTATGCAATTGTTCTAAGAGAATTTGCTTGTCTAAAGAGTAGTGTATTCAATCATTAGTTAATTCATGATGATTGATCTAAATGAAACGTACTTGTAGCATAAAGATAATCCTTTAAGGCATTTTTAATTAGCACTAAGTCCATACACATTAAAGGAGGAAAAAATGGTTAAGAAAATTAAAGATAAAAAATCTACAAAATACATAAGACAAGTTTGCAAACATATATTCATCCATACATAATCATTAAAAGATATTTGCCTCTCAAATAATTTTCAAAAGTAATATCTATTATTTTATATCTCAAAATATCTTCAGACATGTAGTGTTGTGGTTAAAACACTTTGTTGGTGAAACAACCACCAAGGTTCAACTCATTTCACTTATAAAATAAGTTAATTTATTTAGGAGAAAGCTTGTTATGAGGCCATTGGCAACATAGTTGGTTATATTTTGAAGGTTGATGATTCCACTTCTTGATTGGGTCATTCTACTAATCTTCTTATCCTCTAGTTGGGCAGTTATCTCTTATAGCATAGCATAGACGAAAGGTCCTTCTCCTTTGCCCCATACATTTTTGTGGGTGCTGAAAGAGAATTTTGTTGTCTCTAGTTGGTTTTCAACTCTAGTCAAAAACTTCCTCTCTTCTTCTTCTTATTCTTTTTCCCAATCGCACCTTACCTCTTGTGAGATTCGTTCTATTTGCCTTGATGGTTGACTTTAAATGGGTCTGGACTTTCCCTATGCTTATCTAATCAAAACAGTTAAGATATTATGAATATAAAAATTATGTAAAAATATCATACTTATGTTAGTAATTTTCTTATAACTGAAGCTATTATGTGATATCTAAGGGTTGACCAGATTAAGATTGTCTATCACAATTTTAATTAGATCAATAATAATCTACTATTTTGAAAGTGTTTTTAAATTTAAATAAACATTATTATATATGTTGATGTTATAAGCGATACTAAGTCATGGATCATTAAGATGAAAAGAATATTATAATTTAAATTGTAGACTTAATATCGTTTGAGGTATTAAAAATTGATACTAGTAAGGACCCTATTTACAAAACACCTAACTATACGACCCCTATCACTATGAGATCATATGAACTGCCCTTCTTCATTCAGCAGCTAAAACCAGAGATTCGAACTTGCAATCACTATCTGTATCCATAAAAATAGTTCATACCCAACATCATAAACTATAAAAAACTGATACCTACTACTTTATTCTAAAGTGCTGTTACAGTTATTGCAACTTGAATCTGTGCCAATTCTAGCTCATTGGCTCTATACTCTGTTTTTATTTTGCTTAGCTTTTATATAAAAAATACATAAACATAGTTCTCTTGCGTACGAATCTATAAACACTGAAAAGCTTTTATAATCTATGTGCGATACTCACATTTTCTGTCAAGTTTTAATCTAGCATTTTTTTACTACAAAAGTCTTACAGATAAAGAAATAGGGAATCATAGTATTTTAAAGACAAAGCTGATATCAAAGTTTTCGAGACGCGAAGAATAGAAGATGCTTCCCTACTTTCGGCTCAACAATTTAAAATCATACTTACTGTCGCTTCTGCCATAATTTAGGGTATGAATAAAAGAAGGTGATGCCCCACACAATATTTAGATATCTTGGTCATCATGATAAATTATTCTGGTGCGCCAAATTCACACTAACGTTAATACACATGGCCCTGATTTCAACATTCAATGTACCCATACGTCTATATAATGCCCATGTGAAAAGTCCTTGCAGTAAATGAAGTGAGTGGAAGGAAAAAACAGTGGGTTGAGGAGAGTGAGGCAAAAGCCATGGCCACTAACATGACAAACAGTCTTAATACCATCCCTAATGCATTATGGCATTCTCCTGTTCCATATCTCTTGGGAGGATTGTGCGCAATGCTTGCTTTAATTGCAGCTGCTCTCATCATCTTGGCCCTTTCTCACTTCAACAAATCTTATGATGGGGAACAAAATAATCAAGAAGGGAATATTAGTATTGAAGATGGAGAGAAGAGTGGCAACACAAAGTTGTCTCATTGTGAAGACAAAATGGAGGAGAGTGTAATAGTCATTATGGCTGGGGATGAGAATCCATCTTTCCTAGCCACTCCAACAACTTTGCCAAATCATATTCAAATAAACAGATTGGAGATGGAAGTGTGAAGAGATGATTGAGTAAAGATGGCCTTGAGGTCATATGAAGGCCAAGATTTTGCAGGCAGAGAGCTGAGTGAATAGTGATTTGGATCAGATGGTAGTGAATATGAGATTTCCTTTTCACAATGAGGCCTGAGCTTGTAGCAGTTTTTCTGTTGTTTTTTTGCGGTTGTAAACATAAGATTCAGAGGATAATTATATCAAATGAGAGCATGGGTTTTAAATTTTGCATCAGAGTATAGAGCTCTGGTTTTGATTCATGATTTGAATTTGTCTATTTTCTGTTTAACACTTCTACTGCCTATGTTGAATGCTTTGATGTCCGAAGCTTATAGTTCTTTTAAACTTTAAAAAAAACTTTGGTCCTTCATTTGAATAGATGATTTTTTTCGTTTAATGTAAGTAAATAAAATGGATTAACATTTTTTTTAAAGTATCATTATCCTCTTTCGTAACTATCTCATCTTGATGGTAGATCATAAAATATGATCCAAAATGGTGACATAATCTAATTTTTTTTCAAAATATTATCACAGATTAGTGAAATTTTATTTTTAACTGTCATTCTCTGTTTATACAGGATTCTAGAATAGCTGAGCTCCTTTAGATACCCATTGCAATTTGTATTATCGTTTAATCAGGGCATTCCTTGATTACACTACTGTTTGTCTTCTTGGCTTTTATGTAGGGGTAACTTGGAATGCCATGTTTATGGTATCCTTGTAGAAGGAAAGAAAAATAAAAGCTCAAACATATCATTTCCAAAATAGCGAAGTCTATAATCTGAGAGCTATTGGCATCTGCATACTTTTACCACTTCTATAACTGAACAGTTTAAAACTTTGCTATTCTCATACATCATACAAGTGAAAGAGTACTCACATATTCAAGCATTTCATCTGTTTCATCATTTTTATGACCTGCTACTGTTGTTAAACTCAAGTAGAAATGATGTTGGAACTTAAATATTGTTACTTGTTTTGAATTTTTCTATGCTTGCAAGGAAATCTTAGGTCTTCTCCCATGACCTTAATTAGATTCAATAAATTTTTTATTTTATAAAGCATAGATATATCAAATAACAAGATGTTAATTGTTAGCTGATAAAATCCTAATTTGTGTAAATGTTGTTCTTCATAGAGGTAATATTATCCTTTATGGTGGTGAGTTATTATTGATTTAATCCTAATTCAACAGAATCTTGTATTCTAAGATTCTACAACATATCTTTGTTTTAATTTAAATTTAAATAGGTAAAAGTTGTTTAGAAAATTATACTTTCATGGTATATGTTATAGTCCATTTACGAAACTTCTGTTTCTCATATCCATAAAAGTTGTTCTTTTATATAAATATTTAATTTCACATTCTGTTTTCCTTTTTGCTAAAATATTTATTAGAATTACCTGGTTCTAAATGGTACGGTCTTACCCAAGATTTGTCTGTGACAAATGTTGATATCATTGTGACAGGAATGATCTTCCATCCATCTTGAAAATAGGAAATGTGTTCTGAATGTTTTTCATATAGCATTGAACGAACTATTATAGTTAATGTTATTAGATTTTCATTATGTTTGATGATTTGTTAATTTTAGATTTGATTGTCAAATTACACTCATATAATTGAAATCAGAAAGAACAGATTGCCAACTATTATAATTATCACATATAACTCTCATATGTATTCTTGTATGACTACAAGGCGAGAGTTTGCATGTATAATTTGAATTGATATTCATTTAAATATATCAAAAGTGCAAGAGGTCGAAATAATAGCACACTCATTTCAGCCCTTCTTCCCACCTAGAAGGCTATTGTTTTTCCTTTTCATTTTTTTAATTCCCAAAAATAACGGTCCAGATTCTGAATCGAAGGATTTGCTTGCCAATCTCGAGTGACAAAATTAGCTAATGTTTGTTTTGGTTTCACTGTCAGCTAATGATGGAAGATTGAGAGACATTACCCAGCTTTAGATGATTTGAAATTCCCAGTGTTTCTTAGTGTATCACTTTCTAATTCAATTTGAACTGTTGGAGATATAATTAGGATGTGCTGTAAGAAATATATTGTTGTAGGAGGTAAGAATCTATTTATCATAAAGAGAATTACAGAGCAGGACGGGTCAAAAGTCTAACAAAGAATAGAAAATTAAATCATCAATTAACTGTTCCAACATGTGATACAATTCCAAAGATAATTGTCCTATATCCACAATATTCTAATCTTCCCTTTTGTCAGAAGCTCATTTAGCCAGGCAGTTCATTGCTCCATTCCAGTCTCTAAGAATGTGACTAAAAGTAACAGATTCCAAAGACCTACACAACTGTAAAATCTGTCTAATAACCAGAGCTAAGTGCCAATTAACATCATTGAACTGCTGCTCATTCAGTAGAATCATCACCACTCATGAATTAGATTCACAAATAATCTTTTTCAGCCAAAAACACAACCTCTCTCCTTTACATACAAAATGAGAAAAATCTCCATATAATTATTTGTAAGAAATTTTTAATTATAAATATTAATCTTTATATATAAATTTCCTATATTAAATTATTATGAAAAAGTTATAATGTAAAAGAATAATGAAACATATAGAAAATGGCATTGAACATATTTTTTTGAAAGAAATGTAAAACATATAGTCTCTAAAACAATGTACAATCTAATGTATTATCTAGTACTAAGATTACAACATATTCACATAGCTTTTCCATTCAGAATATTATCAGCATAAGCAGTTTAATTATGCTCATCCACACTATTGAACAAATAAAAGTTGTATAATCACACATTCTATTAATAAGTAACTTTCTTTTACTTCTAACATATATATATACATATACACCACTATCCATGTGTTTTCTATTATGATTTGATCAGTAAATAACGGCCTATGAGCCCAAAACCTCTGAGAAAAATAACAAGTGTAAAAAATTTGCAAAGAAGAACAATAACACATAACACATAATACATAACACATAACACACAGTTTTACTTGAAAAAACCTAGTAAAAGTATACCAATAAAAAACCTAGAAATTTTTTTCTTTCCTATTAATTCTCAGAAATTATAGAGTTACAACAATCTAAACTATACATCAAAACAATGGAGTTGCAGAGTCCTACTTGAAGACAACTTACTAAATATACATGTTAAACACATGTCAAAATTACTATTTATAGAAAGTTTCTTTCAAACTAATATTTTTATTCATTTCTATATAGATATAGGCTCTTCCAAACTAATATTTTTATTCATTTCTATATAGATATATGCTACTTATAAATGAATAATTTAAATTATTATTTATTATGTTTTAAAACTAATTTCATAAAAGTAGATTTTATGTATCTGTTTAAGAACTATTATAGATTGCTTTTTCAATGAAAATAATTTGACATAAAATATGAGTGAAAGACAAGAACAATTCATGATTATTATACAATAAGTCAAAAATAAGATAGGGGTGCAACCCATAAGAAATAATGTGTTATTCTCAATCCCTAAATACCATGGATCAAAGAAGCATATTCTATGGTTCAAGATCTTCTTTGTTTGCAAATTTATCTCTTCTACACAATAGTCTACATTTTATCATTTTTCCCATTGTCAATGAGTTAGAGAGAATGGCTAAGAGCCCCCATAGTGGGAGGGGATTTATTTCCCTAAATAGCTTTCCATGAGGGGGATATACATTTTTTATTGACATTGAGAACTTGTATTGTTTCATATGAAAAATTAGAAATTGCTTGCGCACCTTCATAACTTCATTTTTTTCTTAATTTTACACAATCTATAGCTATGTGATCAACTTCATAGCACTTGCAACAATCATATGAAAAAATTTCATAATCTATAATTAAGCTCTATGTCTGATTTTTTTTTAAATGATGTCTATAGGAACATTCAAAATATATAAATCAACCACAATTCATACAAACGTTGTGTAAAGGAAACTATAGGTGACTATATTTGTCATCATAGAGGATCCCAATAAATTGTTGATTGTTTTGAAGTATCAATTAATCTAGAATTGAATAAAAATAGTGAGAATTTGAACCTAAATAGGAATTATATTAAAATATTTAGTACAACAATTCAAACTAAATGCAACATTATTCCTAGAAATCTAGATGTAATCACTAAGGTTTGTATTTTGAACCTTGATAATATAAAAAAAATGTTATATAAAACTCTTATGCATAGGAACATGCTTCCAAATTATATTTCATTATGGGTTGCTTATTTTTCATAACCCATTCATTTAGACAAGGGAAATGAATCGAAAGTAGAAGTGGCCTTGAGAATAGGCAATGATTGAGAAACCATAGATGCATGTGAAGAGGAGGAAGAGAATAATATATTGGAAGGACAATAGAACTTTAAGAGATTTGAAAGCCTTATTATATTCTGATACATCAATTTTCAAATTAAAACAAACATTTATTTTTATGATATAAATATGGAACATATCCCATAGAAATAAAAATCTGTTGTTATAGATCAATCTATTAATTTAAAGTATTCAAATATTAAATTATAAATATAAAACAAAATATTATTCTCCATAAATATATTCTCAAAATTATGAAAAAATAAAAATATAAGTATAAAAATGTTTATCTTTAAAAAATCAATATTTCTTTAACCACACATATACCACAAGGCTTCATTTTCAATGTGTGAATCTAGAGGTGATAAAAAATATCAGGTCTAATAACATTTTTGGAAATATAAAAACATAAAACAATAAGAAAGAATTAAAGTTGGAGAGATTCTTTACTAATAAAAGAAAATGTTTACTTCTTTTGCTTTAAGGAATCTGCATTTTTAACAACATATCTGACAAGGAATAATATCTATGAATATTATTCAGAGGCATTAAAATGAGTTCTAGATATGAGACTCTCAAAGATTACTGTTAAAATAGTACACCATCCTCCATTCGGTTTCCTACTTTAGTGTTAATGATACTTCCCTTTAAATTTAAAAATTGCTATCAGAAAAAAATCGTACAATCATTATAGCATTAAAAAATTCATAACAATTAAAAATGTCATATGATGCCTTATCTGATAGTCAGATTTTGTGTACTTCGTAGGTAGTATTTGTAAAGGTGTTCACTAAAGGTTCTCAGATAACCCAACAGTGTAAGGTGTAGATTAACTCCTGAGAGCTTGGAGTGCATTCACAGAGAGCTTGGAAAGAATGTAAAAGAGCAATTCGAGCCCCTATATGCAATTCCATTTTTAAATTGCGAATCTTATTAATTTTAGCAAAAGAAATCTGAAATGATAATTTTCTGAGACATGGAGAATGTAAGATGTCACAGATGCGTACCGTATTTTAGCTAAATTACTTTAAATAATATTTCTCACTGTTGCAATTCCTTTTCGCCATCATCAATGACATTAATAAAATTATATCATGCCCAACACAATACTAAAGCTGTCATGATGGTTACTCCGGGGCACCAAATTAACACTAACTTAAATTTAAATACTCCTGCTTTCAATATTCAATGTACATATGCGTTTATATAACGTAACATTGGCATGAAAATCTCCATACTTGAGAAGTTAATGTTGAGTCAAGTATTTGTGTAAAGAAGTGAAGCTAAATCTATGGCTGACAACAGCACACACAGTGTTAATGACCTTCCCAAGTCATTATGCCATTCACCCATTCCACATCTATTGGGAGGAGTGTGGGCAATGGTAGTTTTAGTTGCAGTGGCTTTTATCATCTTAGGGTTTTCCCACTGGAGGAAGAAAGCACTTAATGGGGAAGAAAGTGATGGTAATAGGATTACAAGTATTGAAGATGGGGAGAAGAGTTTTAACAATAAATAGTCACTCTGTGATGATAAAATTCAGGAGAGTGTAATAGTCATAATGGCTGGTGATGTCAAGTTATATTGAGCTTAGGATTTTGTTGAGATATGTTTCATATAGATCAATTAGGAACTGTATTTTATATGGATATGTCAAGATTCAAACCTCAGACGCTGCAGTACTCTATCAACTAGACTACTGAGCTCGTTATGATATGCCCATTGTTGATACGAGTGTAACTTATTTCCAACAGATTTTGGGGGCAATGTGAAGAGTGAATAGTGACATGGAAACAGATAAAAGTGGAGAGGAGATTTTTATTATTTTTTTTGAATAATGTTTTTGAGAGGTTGTGTCACTTCCTCTTTTTCACTCGCGGTTGTTAAAATCTGATTTTGCTAGGATTATTCAATCAAATGAGAGAAATGGTTTCAAGCTTTAGGAGCTATTTTATTAAATTTATATTTTAGTTCTAGCATGATTTCACCTCTTCAGCTTTTAAGTAAGAAAAGAAAAGAAATAGTCTATTATATTGTCTTTATGATTGATTGCAGAATAGGGGAATCTAGGCTGTGAATGCTAAAGCATTGTTTATTTTTCTCCGCATGATGGTACCTATCACTGATAAAGCAATTTATATTTTAATTGAAAAAACCCAATCAGACTGAAGCGTCTGCAGTGTTCTATGGACTTTTGGTGATGCCATACCATTTGTCTGATTGGTTGTGCTGTGGGAGTGATTTGGTGATTTAAAGGGAAATACGTTTCAAGCTATACCAGAGCAATTCACTTGGTATTTATATAGAAATTGCAAGTTTTACCAATTCTAGCCATTCACATTTGAAACATTCCATCTTGTTCTGAAGAAAAAGTACTTGTTTTATCCGATCTCCATATAGCTTGTAGAGGATATGGTACTACAAATAAGATAAGTCATAATATATTTTTAAAAGTAACTAGCATATATGTCTTAAATTTTAATTTAATCTATATAAAATACGCTGAGAGATATCCTTTTTGAGGCATTTATTTTTAATCAATTTTATATCCTAAATTGAAATAGGCACCTCGAGAAGGATATCTCTCGGCGTATTTTATATAGATTAAATTAAAATTTAAGACATATATGCTAGTGGTAGTTGCACAGCACGACATGGAAAACATAAAATATTTTAATATATAATTATATAGTATCTTTTTATTAAAACAAATTATATAATAATATTATTATATATATTATTTTATCATTACGTGGATATATATTAAATTTTCTATATCTATTTAGACTACTTTTAATAATATATATGTGTTGCAAGATCAAAGCAAATACTAAAATCTAAGATATATTAAACTTTATTTAATGGCATGTATTATGGTTATGGTCAGTGTTAGGGTTAAGGTTAGTGTTATGGTAGAGGATAAGGTTTACATCATGGTTTGGATTAGGGTTATGATTAGGTTTAGGGTTATGATAATGGTTAAGGTTTATATCATGGTTAGGGTTAGCATGGTTAGGTTTAGGGCTAGCATAGTTTAGGGTTTATATCATGGTTAGGTTTAGGGCTAAGGATTATTGCTAGGGTTAGGGTTTATGGTTATGGTTGGGTTAGGGTTAAGGTCTAGAGTTATGGTTAGGATTATGGTTAGGGTTATGGTTTACATCATGGTTGGTGTTGGAGTCTGGGTTAGGTTTATGGTTAGGCTTAGGGTTACAATTATGGTTAGGATTATGACTAGGATTAGGCTTTACATCATGCTTAGGGTTAGGATTAAGGGTTAGTGTTAGGATTAATGTTAGTATTTATATCATGGTTATGATTAGGGTTAAGATTTGCATCATGGTTAGTGTTAGGGTTATTGCTTGGGTTAGGGTTTAGGGTTTGGGTTATAGTTAGGTTTAGGATTATAATTATGGTTATGGTTATGGTTATGGTTATGGTTATGGTTATGGTTAGGATTTACATCATGGTTAGGATTAGGGTTTACATCATAGTTAGAATTATTGATAGGTTTAGGGTGTACATCATGGTTAGGGTTAGGTTTCAAGTTATTTTTAGGCAAACAACTATCCAGCCCTTTGGATGCAACAAGATATTAATACCCTTCATATATTATTAATATATTATAATAGATGATTGGTGCATCCTAAGGGTTGTAGAGCCATTCCCCATTTTTAGGGTGAGGGTTTAGGGTTATGATTAGGTTAGGTTAGGGTTGGGGTTATGATAAGGGTAATGGTTTAGAGTTGTGGTTAGGACTATGGTAAAGGTTATGGTTTACATCATGGTTCGGGTTAGGGTTAGGGTTAATGTTAGTATTATAGCTAGGGTTATGGTTTACATCATGGTTAGGGTTAGGGTTAAGGGTTACTGTCAGGATTAATGTTAGTGTTTACATTATGGTTAGGGTTAGGTTTAGGGTTAGCATTGTGGATAGGAGTTACAAAATGTTTAGGGTTATTGTTAGGATTATGGAAAGGGTTAGGGCCTAGGATTATGGTTAGGGTTAGGGTTATGGTTTGGGATAGGATTTAGGATTAGGATTACGATGATAGTTAGGGTTTACATCATTGTTAGGATTAGGGTTAATTTGAGGGCTTGGGTTATGGTTAGGTTTAAGGTTATAATTATGGTTATTGTTAGTGTTAGGATTTACATCTTGATTAGGGTTAGAGTTAGGGTTAGGATTAGTATTACAATTTATCTAGGGTTTAATTTCGGTTAGAGTTAGCATCAAGATGCCTATTTGACTTTAGGATTTACATCATGGTTGGGTTAAGCTTAGGGTTGTGCTTAAGATTATTGTTAGGGTTAGGATAATGGTTAGGGTCAAGTTTATGATAAGGGTCATGGTTTAGAGTTATGGTTAGGACTATGGTAAAGGTTATGGTTTACATCATGGTTCGAGTTAGGGTTAGGGTTAACATTAGTATTATCTAGCTAGGGTTATGATTTACATCATGGTTAGGGTTAGGGTTAAGGGTTAGTGTTAGGATTAATGTTAGTGTTTACATCATGGTTAGGGTTAGGTTTAGGGTTAGTGTTATGGTTAGGATTTATACCATGATTAGGGTTATTGTTAGGATTATGGATAAGGTTAGGGCCTAGGATTATGGTTAGGTTTAGGGTTCAAATAATGGTTAGGGTTAGGTTTATGGTTTGGGATAGGGTTTAGGATTAGGATTAGGATGATATTTAGGGTTTAAATCATTGTTAGGATTAGGGTTAGTTTTAGGGTTTGGGTTATGGTTAGGTTTAAGGTTAAAATCATGGTTATTGTTAGGGTTATGATTTACATCTTGATTAGGTTTAGGGTTAGGGTTAGTATTAGTATTACAATTTATTTAGGGTTTAATTAGAGTTAGAGTTAGCATCGAGGTGCCTATTTGACTTTAGGTTTTACATCTTGATTAGGATTAGGGTTAGGGGGTTAGGGGGTTAGGGTTAGTATTATAATTTAATTAGCGTTTAATTACGGTTAGAGCAAATATGGGGGTTATGCTTAGCATTCAAATAAAGTTTGAGTTATAATTTAATTAACATTATGGTTCAAGCACAATTAGAGTTGGGGTTAATATTAGCTTAGGGCTAGGGTTCAATTAGAGTGAAATCTTAGAGTTAGGGTTTAAAGGGTTATAGTTAATTATAGTTAGGGTTCAATTGTAGTAGGGTTTGATTGTGATAAGGGTTTAATTATAGTTAGGCTTAGGATTTGAGTTTAATTAGGGTTAGAATTTGGATTATTATTCGTTTAAATTAGGGTTAGGTTTTAATTTAGCTTAGGGATAGGGTTCAATTTGGTGTAGTGTTAGAGTTAAGACTTTATTCAATTTTTTTTTTGGTACATGAACCAATTTTCATTTACTTCTTAAAAATTCTTTATTGAAAATATTATGTATTTTATTAATAAAAGAATGTAATATTTTAGTATATAAATAAATTATTATATATTCTATACAATAAAATAAAATAATTTTTAAGAAAAATTATATTAATTTTAAATTCAATAATTTTAGTTAAATAAAATTACTATATTATACATATTAAAAAATTCTTGATTAGTATAGATATCTAAAATAATTTTATATAATATGTATGAGCATCCTTTAAATGAATGTCTTTAAGAAGTTTATACTAATTTTATTATCTTTTATGTGCTATTTTCATTCTTTTTAATTTGAAGAAATAACTAAAATCATTTGTATTTATGACTAAAATATAATCCTTTCCATGTCACTTGCGAGATATGGTTGTTTGATAGATTATTTATTGATTGCATTGTTAGCTAAATGCATGGTTGATTGCATTGTTAGCTAAATGCATGGTTGATTGCATTGTTAGCTAAATACATGGTCTACAGTTTGGTTAAGAATAAGCATTCTTTCTTATTATATTTTTCTTCATCCCATCTTTTTCAAACTTTTTTAATTTATTTTTTTTAATTTTATATTGAGTTAAGAGCTATTTAATTTATCTTCATTATTTAATTATTAATTATTCATTATTTGATTTTTTTGGTATCTAATTATCTAAAAGTAATTCATTATTTTTCATCCATATCCATGATAATAGGGATAATAGATACAAACTTTCTTCTAAAGCATGGTTTATAGATGAAAATAGCAATTTTAAACTATTGTTTGTGTTAGGAAACAACTCTTTGAAAGAAGAAAGTTGCATTTTAATTTTCTTATTATTATACTATTTGGGCATTCTTTATATGTAGATTTTTGGAAAGAAAAAAAAAAGAATTTTTTTTGCTATATTGATATTTAAAATTATAGAAAGATATTTGTCACAATCTTAATTCATTGCAAGTAGTTAAATTATACTATTAAATTTTATGAAAGATTCAAAATAATTTTTCAAAGGTTATGGTTAGAATAATAACTTTTTTATAATTTATATAAATTTTATGAAAGGTTAGGGTTAGGTTATCATTTTCTGTAGGGTTGGGTTATATTTTTAAGGATAGGTTTGTTATTTATTTTAGTTGAAGAGAAAGTTAATATTGATCAAATCTTTAGTTTTGAATTGACAACTTTTTCCGTTTGTTATATTAAAAAATTTATTCTATTGTATGTAATGTTTCTCAAATTCAAGAAGTTATATTTATCACATTGACTTTGATGTTTTTCTATGCTTAATTTAATTTTTCATTGTTCATTTATTCAATTAAAATCCATGATTCCTTTGTATAATATATCTATAACCCCAGCCCCCCCAAAAAAGAACACTACTCCTTATTCAATGGTAATTTTGTCTTGAAAAAAATACTCCTTATCCAATTACAAAACAACTGGAATAATAGAAATAATTTTCTTTTGCAATCAGACCCTTTCGCTTCGGATGCGGTGAGAAAGCTTAATATCCTTGGCCATGATGAAGACTCTCTTGGCATGGATGGCACAGAGGTTGGAGTCCTTAATGAGCCGTGCTAGGTTTACCTCCAATGCCTCTTGTAGTGCAAAAACGATGGAGCTTTGGAAGCATAGATAAATCTTAAAGTTCTGAGCAATATCTTTGACGAGTCTTTAGAAGTGCAAATTACTCATAAGGACCTCAGTGTTATTCTTGTATTTGCATATCTTGCAAAGAGAAATAGTGTCAGGCCTAAACCTATGTGGCTTCACTTTGCATGTCATTGAAATAGTTGGTGTAGTTGTATTCATTGTCAATTTCTTGTGGGGAGTCTTTACCCCGATCGACATTCTTGTTGTCTGCTTTGTACGGGTCATTCTGCTCAGTGAATGATTCTCCTTCAGTATTGAATTTCCCTCGCTGCACATATCCTTAAAATTCTTATTTGATTTATATGTAAAAAAAGATTAATAAAATTATATTTCCTATACATTAATAGAAATTAATAGAAACTAATTGAATAGAGTATCTTTTTAATTGTGAAATTGAGAAAAATTAGAAATAAAACTAACATTTCTATTCTACTATTCATTTTTTTACATGCAAATCAATTGAATTGTAAAATTAAAATACATTCTATTTATTTAAATCTTTAAATGTTAAATTTAAAATTAAAATTTAGATATAAATAAAATCTTTCAAAAAAAATTAGATATTATATTTTTCTTTTTGAAAGGCAACATTAACCCTCTGTCCCTCTCTCCTACTTCCAGTTTTTAAAAAAATGACCAATTATGGTTTTCTATATATAATTACTTTATGGATATGTTATAAACTATGGAGAGGATGTATTTTTGATACATTAATTTTTATAGAAAGTTGTATAAATGTAATTGGCCCTTCTTGATGGTTTTTATTTTTTATAAAATTAGCTATGGCTAATAAGTAATGACATGGTTTGAAAAAACTGCTAACATTGATAAGATTTTTCAAGTTTCCATAGGTGAGCATTTTGCTTCTAGTTTTCTAGAAAACAATGTGTCAATTCTTTGCAGTAAAAGATGGTACAGACGTTCACCATTTATCTTGCTTGAGGGGAAAGGCATTATTTTGGAAGGAAGCAATTAGTTGAGAATATAAATGTGTTTATTCATCAATCAACATGGACATCTAATCTTATACTTACTGTTTAAATTCTGCCAAAAAGAGTCAAGAAAGATATAGTTATATATGCTTCCTTGGGTTCGAAGGCAACCGGCTGTGAAGAAGATAAAGTATTTAATCTGACATGGTTTGACAAACATATATTTAAATATAGAGCTGCATGTGAATTTTTTTGACAGATTGTCTCAAAGGCTCAAGAGATGTCATCTCATGGAATGCAATGATTGCAAGATTTGCAGAACATGGATTTGTTGAAAAGGCTTATGGAACTTTCAGGAAAAAGTGATTTGCAGGTATAAACCCAAATTATTTGTCAGTGTTCTCCCTGCCTGTGCAAAAATGGAATCATTTGAATAGGACATGGAGATGCATCAAAGCATAATGGTATGGGGATTTTTTTCAGATATCATGCTCTGGTAGACATGCATGCAAGATGTCATCTCATCCAATGCAAGGATTGTAAGATTTGCAGAAAATCGATTTGTTCATACTGACAACAATCAATGATTATCTTGTGGTAGTCCTTGGAGATAATTAAAGTGTTTATTAGATAGCGATTTATCAACAACGATCACTATAATTAACACAGTATCCAGTTATTATTATCGTTATTAGGAGAAAGATTAATTAATTAGCTTATTGATGTCATCACTATGCTAAGAAATAGCAATAAGAAGTCAATGGTAAAGATTCATAAGGAACATTGATGATCAACCCCACACAGCCTATGATCACAATAAGTAATAAATCAGAGCTACTATCGGTAAGACAAACAAAGACATTAATAAAAAGAAGAGTGATTCATCAATGACTAATCGACATATGACAAATCCACATTCATAATCACCATACAAGGAAGGAATAAATACATTGAGCATCCTATGATATATAGATCAGATCGATGAACATATCGGTTAAGGGAAAGTAATGTATCAATTGAGATTACAAGCATTTCGCCAAGTTATACAAGGAGACTATAATATCGATCCAATAAAGTCGATTAATCGTAGATTAGTCTTGACTATCAATAATCAAAGTTATCATAATCAATTAAAGTGGTAATGCTTGACTCATTGATTAATCGTAACAAATAGATAAACAAAGAATTGTTATTAAAGTGGTCGTAGTTTAGGAGAGTGATAGTGGTTGTAATATCAACAATTATATAAGCCATAAGACACAATTTGATTAGCAAGACAGTAGTTATGAAAAGATCGATCTAGAAGAGATGTGTCTTATTGAAAGATGCCATCCTTTTGGTTTGGGGGTATAAAAGCAAGTTCAAACACATGGAATTTATTATTGGTTTTTCTAATGCAGTCAGACTATTTTCTAAGAGCTATTATCAGAATCAAGATATTATAGGTACCGAAATCAATTAAAAATAAAGAAAATGACAAGATTTATAACTCTGAGCACAACAAATCTTAATACAAGGAAGAAATAGGGTGAAGCGCCATTTTACTCACCCTAACCACTTGCAGCGGCAATTGCAGATGCAGTCAAATTTCAATCTGTCAAAATGTAATGAATAAGATGGCCTCAGGTTGCGTGTAAGCTCTCTTTGAATACACTGCAAATGAATCAGAACTATTTCCAAACTCGGCTAGATAAATCAAATCGCAAAGCAGAATTGTACCTATAGAATGGTAACGTGTACTGAGGGCCTAGTTGTGGAACATGCTTTTGGTCCAGAGGTGATGCTAATGAATTTGTGCCTTCCAAGAGTGGTTGGTGCTAGCGTTGTAGAAGAAGCAGTGATTTAGGCTTTGATTCAGTCCAGAGAAACAGTAAAAGATAAAACTCATCAAGTGACAAAGGAATATGAGAATGATGCCACATATCTTTTACAATCTCGAGAACATATACCATTTGAGGAGACCGTTCAAATGGCTCTTCAGCTAGATTCACACATTTCGATGCAAGCTGTCATTACAGATAATTGATGCAGTGGTGATTCTTCATCTCCCATCAGTTCATCTTCGAGCCAAGCAGAAATGGGATTCATCATATAGTCACCACAACCACTTCTTCTTCCATTATCGTCAGTTTCAATTTTTTTTTTTTTTGCCTTCCTTCTCACCGGGGTTTCAATCTCATTTTGTAAATAATAAATGTTGTTTTGTCAAAAATAAAATTAAAAAAATTATATGTAAAAGTTAAAAAGTGTACAATAAAAATAATTCTTCAATATAAATAGTATAAATAAAATCAAATAATTGTTAAATAAAAATAAAAATTATTTGTTCATATATTTGTAACAAATAAAATAATTTTTAAAGTCAAATAAATATCTTAAGTAGAAAAAGTAATTTTGCATCTTTTTGCATATATTTATTTAGCTATTTGTGTATTTGTAGTTGTTTGAATAGATATTGAAATTCAATATTATATAAAAGAAATTAGTGAGATATATATCTAACTTATCTCACAAATTTAATATAGACTCTTCTAATCTAATATTTTTATTTGTTTCTACATAGATATATGCAATTGTTTCTCTACAAGTAGATTTTATGTATTTTTTAAAATAAATATTATTAAAAAAAATTATCAGCAAATATTTACATTTTCTAATTCAATGAAAAGAATTTGATATAAAATGCTAAGTGAAAGGCTAGACCAATTCATGATTAATATAAAATAAATAAAAAGTAAAAAGTTAAATTGGCATGCAATCCATAAGAAATAATATTTTATTCATAATCCCTAAATACCATGGGATCAAAGAAGCATATTGTGTGGTTTGAGATCTTTTTTGTTTGAAAATTTCTCTCTTGTGCACAATAGTCTATATTTCATCCTTTTTTCCACTGTCACTAGTTAGAGAGAATGGCTAAGAACCCTCCATAGTCGGAGGGGATTTGTTTCCCTAAGTAGCTTTCCATGCGGGGGATATACAGCTTTGATTGACTATAGAGTGATCTACCTTCAACAAATTTGATAATTTAGTTATAATAGTGTTGATAATTTGTATTCTTTCATATGAAAAATTAAAACTATTTGTACATCTTTCACAAAGGTGATGATGAAGAGAGCCTTCTCATCTTGATTGTCTATAACCTAACTTGTTTCTTAATTTTATTGGTGACTTGTGTCATCATAAATGATCCCAAGAAGTTGTTGATTGCTCCGAAGCATCAATTAATCTAGAATTAAAGAAAAGTATTAGGAAATTGAACCCAAATAAGGATTATATTGATATATCATTTACTACAATTCAAACTAAATGCAAAATTACATCAAGAAATCTAGAAGTAATCCCGAAGATTTGTATCATGATAATATTTTTTTTATATATATATAATTCCTATTTGAAGTTAGGGGTAATTGAAATGACCATTCATTCCATATCTAGCAAAATAATCCACCCTTTGATCAGTTCTTCTTTAAATTCCAAAATAAGGGGAGTTTGGACCTAGGTGAGGGAAATCTTCCTCTTAAGAGAGACCAACATAGATTTCTTATCTACAACAACCTTGTTGTCAAAATTAACAAATGAATCAAAGTCACTATTAGTGGAGCATGAGTAGAACATGATCTCTGAGTTGATACCCTAGTACCTATCTTTTTTCCTTCTATATTTGCAATGTAATAACCCACCATAATTAACTCAACAAAATTGAGTATTCTTTTTTTTGTGTGTTTAATTTTAATCATTATGTTTTATTCAATCACATACTCTGGGCATCCATCCATTTGGATTAGGCATTCATCCATCTGGGATGAGAATCTAACCATACGGGTTAGGCATTTGTCCATACAAGACATAACATTTCATCTATCCAATACAGGATAGGCATCTACCCATATGGGGTAGGCATCTACCCATATGGGGTAGGCATCTACCCATATGGGGTAGGCATCTATCCAATCGAGATAGGAGGTGCTCTGGCCAAAGACTTAGACTCATTGGGACCATTCGGGTCCTGAGCCACTCACTAAGTACTACACTCTTCTAACATAAGTGCACCGAGGTGGCCGTCCTTAGGAGTAATTAAATAACATAATACAAGCTTGAATTCCACCTCAGAATTTGGCTTAAAGCCTCGAGAAGTCAAGTGAATCCATACAGGATTCCTTTCGAGTATGCATTGAATTAATTTTTCCAATTTAATTATCTTCATATTTTAAAATAGGATTCTTACCCAATCCTTCCTTTACCAAGCCTAGACCCCACCCACGAACACCTGAGTATGAGGGACAACTTTGTCCCAAGACTGCCTACATACTCGCTTCGGCACGGGATCAAGGCGTAAAGTATGTAGTTCTAATATCTACTCTACGGTTTGATGTAAACTGATTAGTGGGTATGCAACCCTTTCTAGGGTCAATATCCCAGACAGTTTCTCTATGGTTGCTACCCACAACGGTAGCACTTAAACAAAGGCTCAAGATGGCCTGTTGTTTGTGGCCTAACAACTACATCCTAACACCTATCATGAGCGTCACCCTTGACCAAATTTTTAAACACCAATATCCCTTCAAGATTTAAAAATCAATTTCATAAAAGCTTTTTACTTAAACCAACCCTAAAGGGGGTTTACTATGGTTTCTCTCAACGGATGAAAAATCATTTAAAAATTATCTTATTAGATTATTCATCCAAGGGTGATTACCTGCCCCTTGGATTTTAACTTCCAAGTGTCCCTTATTACTCCCTGACGATTTTTAGGGATGATGCCACATACGTCAATGATGTGGCTTTATTAGGCATTAAGTGCAGTAGTTCAACATGACGGCATTACCTGTAAGCATGACCTACAAGCACCATATATACCGATCGCTACTAGGTTTAGGTTTCCATCTTCCTTTATTTAGTCTTCTAACTAAGAAGCTATGAAAACATCATGCTTGAAAACAATTACTAATTGAACATGCATAATTTCTAATTGATTGAAATAACTACTTGATGAATTACGTAGAATAAAACCATAACTTGAAATATAAATTTGATACGAAAAACTTGCATATTAATAATTACATGTGTACTTGCATGATATTGTCAAATAAATGTAGTTAATCTATAAGAAATTTGCATGATATAAGAATAGCATAATTAAGCAATCCAAAAATAGTGATTAATTTAGGCATTTGATTCAATTTATATTAATGTGAATTAGTTGCTAAAGGCCAACTAAGTGCCAAATGGATCTTATATGGAATGAATGATTCTAGTTAAAAGAATTGGTCCATTATAATTTACGAATATAAAATTTACCAAGGATACTTTAATCATGAATTCACTGCACAATAATCCCCAATATTTATAAACTTTTCTAAGTTAAATTCACAACTTAAAATTTATACTAAGGAAGGAATTTAATATTCCATAAATTGCAACTATTAACAGTTAAAATTAAAATTTAAGCAATTAACTTTAATCCCAAAGTAATTACTAAAAACTTCTAATTTCCAAATTAAAAGATTTTATATATAAAAAAAAAACTATTTACAAAATGAAAAAATAATAACGAATTCATTGTTTTATTTGCAAATGGGGAAGTGGGGACCACGGGTCCCATCACCCCCCTGCGGTCCTGCATATGCAGGCCCATAGGGTTGAGGGGGCCTCGTGGTCCCCTCCACTCCCCTGCGGCCACTGACAGTGACCGCAAGGTAGTGGGGGGTACCACTACCCCTGGAGGTTTCAATACCCGCCGCCCTGCACGTTGCCATCATACCTTCGAATGTTTTTCGAAGACCATGTCGTAGTCATTAATGTATTTTGACATTTCAATGCAGTTTATTATAATTAAAATGTGACGTTAATATGCATTAACATTCGAAATAACTTTATATATATATATATATAGTTTCATATTCCCTTACTTTAAAAAAAACAAAAGAGATTTATTCATGAAAGTAAGAACAAAAATAGATGATCAAATAATTTTTATTTATTTTTGATTGATTTTCACAATAAACGGGAATTTAACATTTATACAGAGGGAGAGAGAGCTTTATCCAGCATTCACAGGGAAATTGTTTATTTCCAGGATTCGTTTCCAGTATTCACAGGAGGATTTTATTCAACTGATATTCTTAGAGAGGTCTTTGTTCAACTCATAGGGAGATTGATCTAATTAATAATCACAGAGAGATTCAAATTTATCATAGAGGAAATAATCGTAGTGAAACCTATCCTTTCTTTTCAACTAATTTTTCACAGAGAAAATATATAACCAGATAATGAAATCAAATGAGAATATCACAGAGGATTATTTACAGCGAAATCTATCCTTTCATTTCAACTAATTTTCACAGAGAATATATATATAACCAGATAATGAAATCAAATGAGAATGTCACAAAGGATTATTCACAGCGAGATCTATTAAAAGGATGAGATTCAAATTTCTATTCTAAAAACCAGAGAGATGAATAAAGATTGATCTAATCTAGTTCTCAGCAAGAAACTGAAACAAATTGATCTGATTCTCATCAAGAAAATTTAAACAAATTGATCTAATCTAATTCGCAACAAGAATAAGATGCATGATTCAAAATAAAATAAAACTAAATAAAAGAACCTGGATGCTTGCAATTGATGTAGAATCCCCTATGAATCCTTCAATTAGCCTCCCTTGATCCTTCAAACTTGAAAGAA
The DNA here is from genome assembly GCF_030272615.1 of Cryptomeria japonica. Lineage (NCBI taxonomy): Eukaryota > Viridiplantae > Streptophyta > Pinopsida > Cupressales > Cupressaceae > Cryptomeria > Cryptomeria japonica. The sequence goes on from NC_081413.1 coordinate 76,902,816, forward strand.
ATCATCCAAAGCAATCTTAGCTTTTTTCAAAAATGAAATATGACTACCAAAACAAAATTTACTTGAGAGAAGAATTTCTTTATGGAATAACCAACTCCCATTTTTGAAAACTTGCATATCATTTATAAGAAAAATCCCTCTATTCCACTATCTAGAATTTTAATTAAAAAAAGGAGATTCTTTCCCAATTTTGGACTTCATGCAAATTGATTAGACTTAGTGGAGGAGTTACATGCAAGGTGGTGGAGAATCCTCTAGAAGCTTCTTATTCTTCCTACAACATGTGCCATAATTGGATGTGGAAAACTAAATAAATAAATAAGAAAAATGTATATTTTCCATGTGTGTGTGTGTGTGTGTTTTATTATTTTATCCTTTTATAATATTCATTCAATCATTGAAATAGCTTATCCAGAAATATAATAGAGTTTGTATTTTAAGTCCAAAAGTGATAAGGGAGGGTTGTGACATCCTCCCCTCCTTAATTTGTGCATCGTCCCGATGCACTATAGTTCATGATTAAAACAAAAATGGAAACAACTGCTGCATTTCCTTAGTATCTTCCCACGTGGCATTCTTTTCATGACACTGGTCCCATTGTACTTTACACTGATCAACCTCTCTATTGCGCAACTGGCATTGGCACCTCTCCAAGATTTTGAATGGCTCTATCATTATTCCTCCCATTTCCTGGACCTGTAAAGCATCCGAATTCAAAATGTGTTTCTCATCAGGTACATACTTCTTAAGAAGAGATACATGGAAGACATCATGGATTCAGCTCAACTGGGGAGGTAAGGCCAACCGGTATGCAACTGGATTAATCCTTCTTAATATTTCAAAGGGTCCAACATAACGAGGTGCAAGCTTAGTCTTTTTCCCAAACCTTATGGAACTCTTGTGTGGTCTAACCCTTAGGAAGACTTTCTCTCCCACCTCAAACTCCCTTGGTGTCCTGTTTTTGTCTGCATAACTTTTCTGCCTATCTGAGGCTTCCTTTAATCTTTGCCTAATTTCCTTAGTTTTCCTCTCCATCTCTTTCAACATATCTGGTCCAACAATTACTCTATCTTCAAGACTATCCCAACTCAAAGGTGTTTGACATGGTCTACCATACAAAGCTTCAAAAGGTGCCATTCCCAAAGATGTTTGATATGTATTATTGTAAGAAAACTCTACCAGAGGTAGGTACTCTTCCCATTTCCTCTGTTGGTCCATGCAGTACATGCGAAGTAGGTCTTCCATAATCTGATTTGTCCTTTCTGTCCGACTGTCGGTCTCAAGATGGTATGTGGTGCTAAAATTTAGTTGAGTTCCTAGAGCTGATTGAAGAGTGGTCCAAAACCTTGAAGTGAATCTAGCATCTCTATCTGATATGATTTTCTCTAGTATTTCATGCAACCTAAATATTTCCTTAACAAAGTGCCTAGCCAAGGGAGGTGCATCATCCGTCAGATTCCCTGGTATAAAGTGTGCCACCTTAGTGAGTTTGTCAATTACCACCATTATTGCATCATGCCTAGAAGGTGACATGGGTAACCCTTGTACAAAATCCATGCTAATAACTTGCCACTTGTGTTGAGGTACATTGTGCAATTGTAACAATCCAGCTGGATGTCTATGTTCCGCCTTTACTCTTTGACACTCCAAACATTTAGCCACATACTTGACAATGTCATTCTTCATCCCTTGCCAAAAGTATAACTTCTTTAGATCTGCATAAAGTTTGTTAACTCCTGGGTGCCCTGAATAAGGGGCATTGTGAGCCTCCAACAAGACTACTTCCCTTAAGTTTCCTGAATTAGGAATATAGATTCTATTATTGTATCTGAGCAAACCATCTTCATCTAATGTATACCCTTCGATCTTAGGATCGGTTGGATTGTATTCTAAAGTCAATTTGACTTGCTCATACCATGGGTCATGTCCTTGTTCATCCATTACTTGCCTTTTGAAAGAAGTTTTGAAAGTTGCTATAGTCATCAAGTGTCTCCTCCTACTTAAGGCATCTGCCACCCTATTTTCCTTCCTCTTAATATATTCAATTTCAAAATCATATTCACTTAGAAACTCTAACCACCTTCTTTGTCTGGCATTTAATTGGGGTTGGGTAAAGATGTACTTTAGTCCTTGGTTATTTGACTTCAATTCAAAGGGCTTCCCTAGCATGAAGTGTCTCCATTTTTGTAGGGCATGCACAATCACTACCAACTCTAAGTCGTGGGGTGCATAATTGACTTCATGAGTCTTTAGCTTCCTAGATTCGTAAGCTACTACCCCTTCATCTTGGACAAGTACTCCTCCTAACCCTTCAATAGAAGCATCGGTTACGACTGTGAAGTGTCCATTCGGATCTGGTACCTTTAGAATGGGTGCTGAAGTTAGTTTCCCTTTCAAAATTTGGAATGCCTTATCACTTTGTTCTGTCCACACAAACCTTTTACCCTTCCTTTGTAATGAGGTGATGGGTTTTTCTATCTTAGAAAATCCTTCCACATACCTCCTATAGTACTCTGCTAGCCCCATAAAGCTTCTTACCTCTAAAACATTTTTAGGGATTGGCCATTCTACTATTGCCTTTATTTTATCTGGAACAACTGCTATTCCTTCCTTTGATATTAAACGCCCAAGGTAGTGAATCTTTTCCTCAAAGAAGGCACATTTTGACAATTTCCCATATAATTTATGTTCTCTCAACCTTTGCAAAACAATTTGTAGGTGTACTAAATGTTCCTCCTCATTTCTAGAGTAAATCAATATGTTATCCAAAAATACCAAAACAAATTTATCGAAGTAGTCATGGAGTAAACTATTCATTAGGTTCATAAATGCAGCTGGGGCGTTGGTTACACCAAAAAGAACTATAGTGAATTCATAATGTCCATATCTAGTCCTGAAGGCTATTTTTGAATTGTCTTCCTGCTTAAGTCTGAGTTGATGGTACCTTGACCGGAGGTCTATCTTTGAGAAAACTATTGCTCCTTTCATTTGGTTAAAAAGATCCTCTATGTGAGGTAAGGGATACCTATTCTTTATTGTGACCTTGTTCAACATCCTATAGTTGATGCATAGCCTTAAGGTTCCATCCTTCTTCTTAACAAACAAAACTGGCGCTCCCCATGGTGATATACTTGGCCTTATTAATCCCTTAGCTAAGAGTTCCTCTAATTGTATTTTGAGCTCTTGTAATTCAGTTGTGTTCATTCGGTAAGGTGCCCTTGATACTGGTTCAGCTCCTAGTAGTACTTCGATAGAAAAGTCAAACTTCCTCTTAGGGGGTAAGTCAGGTAATTCTTTTGGAAAAACATCCTTAAATTCTTTTAAGAAAGGGGTACTTTCAAAGGTTGGTGTATTTTCCTCTTTTCCTTCATCAATTTCAACCATATAGATTTGGCCTCCTCTTCTTCTTTCCTTCTTTAATTGCATGGCTGATATGGTTTCTATATTAATGGGTTTAAACGTTCCTTGGATTTTGACCCTTTTCCCCCCATCATCGAAACATTCAACAACTTTGTTATAGCAATCCACATTAGCTTGATGGTCTGTTAACCAACTCATTCCAATAATTACATTATATAATCCTAGGGGTGCCACATAGAGATCTACCCTTGTTTCAAACTCAGGAAATTGTACCCTTGCCCTTGGCAAACACTTAGTTACTTCCCTAATTGCCTTATCCCCATATTGAACCGTCCATGATGACTCCATTTGATTAAGTTTTAATGCATATTTGTTTACTAATTCAGGTGAGATGAAACATTCAGATGATCTAGTGTCAATTAGAACTGATATTGGTTGTTCAAATAGTGTACCTGTAGTTTCCATGGGAACATTCTGGTATCTTCCTCTTCGGTTCCTAACTGCTACATGAATCCTTTGTTGGGGCCCTTGTTGGGGATGATTGGCCCTAATATGTCCTTGCATTCTGGGACATTCTCTAGCAAAATGGTTTCCCCCACACATGAAGCATCCACTTGGAGGACCCCTCCTACCTTGATTCCTAGGGGGATCATTCCTTGTTTCATTGGCCCTAGGTGGATAAGTTATCCCATTCTGCTGGTCATTCCTGTTATAGTTGTCTCTGTTATTATTGTCCCTATTATTATTATTATTATTATTTCCATTCCTCTGATATTGATTAGGAGGTGGCCTTCTTTTGGAAGAATTATTCCTCCGACCCTTGTTGAAATTGGTGTTTCCATTGAATTCCTGTTTCCTTTTAAATGAGTGGTTCCCATTATAGTTCCGCCCTGCTAGTGTTTGAATCTTCCTCTCTTGCCTTAGGGACTTTTCAAGTACTTCGTTCATGTTTTTGGGTCCATGCATGTCAACTTCTGCCCCTATGTTGGTATTTAACCCCAAAATGAACTTCCTTGCTTGGCCTTCTTCATCTTTCTGGTACATAGGTACATATTTAGGCAACTTGGCGAACTTATCCCAATATTGTTGAATGGATAGGGGCCCTTGATGTAGATTATGGAATTTTGTCACCTTCTCATCAAAGAACAATTGAGGGAGCCACCTATCTTGGAAGTGGTGAATAAATTGATCCCATGTGACCGTATCCGTGCTATACCCATTTTTTTCCTTGGTGTTGGTCCACCAACTAGCTGCCTCCCCTATGAGTTGATAGGAACCCCATAAAGCCTTGGTTGTTTCGCTAAAATCTCTTAGCTCAAAATACTTTTCCATTTCATTTAGCCAATTCTCAGCTCCTTCACCAATTTGCCTCCCATCAAACTTAGGAGGAGTGATTTTCTTTAAGTCCTTGGAGAGTTCCAATATGTTATTTTCCTTTCTATTACCCATCATATTCCCTTGATTGCTACTAGGGTTTCCATTTTCGGTACCACTTCTATTTTCAAAGCCATTCTACCTTTCCCTAAGGTCCTGCATTGATTGTTCTAGGAAGTTGATTTTATCTCTTTGTTCGGTTAGAAGGTCGATTATAGGTTGGACCCCATCTTCGTTATTTCCTGGGTTGTGTCGATCCTCTTCATGGTTTTCCTCATGGTTTTCCTCATGCCTTTGACTCCTAGTACGTCTTCCATTACCCCTTCTGCTTCCTCTTCCTCTTCCTCTTCCTCTTCCTCTAGCCATTCTAGGTTTTTACCTGAAAGTTAAATTATGTAGTTAGTTCTTGATTTAGGATTTTAAAATTCAATTTCTACCATTGCAAAACATTCCCTTAGTTGAATAAATTGAAGTGAGCACAAGGCCTAGATTTGAACCTTTGCTCTGATACCACATGTAATAACCCACCATAATTAACTCAACAAAATTGAGTATTCTTTTTTTTTGTGTGTTTAATTTTAATCATTATGTTTTATTCAATCGCATACTCTAGGCATCCATCCATTTTGATTAGGCATTCATCCATCCGGGATGAGCATCTAACCATACAGGTTAGGCATTTGTCCATACGGGACATAAGATTTAATCTATCCAATACGGGATAGGCATCTACCCATATGGGGTAGACATCTATCCAATCGGGATAGGAGGTGCTCTGGCCAGAGACTTAGACTCATTGGGACCATTCGGGTCCTAAGCCACTCACTAAGTACTACACTCTTCTAACAGAAGTGCACCGAGGTCGCCATCCTTAGGAGTAATTAAATAACATAATACAAGCTTGAATTCCGCCTCGGAATTTGGCTTAAAGCCTCAGGAAGTCAAGCGAATCCATATGGGATTCCTTCTGAGTATGCATTGAATTACTTTTTCCAATTTAATTATCTTTATATTTCAAAATAGGATTCTTACTCAATCCTTCCTTTACCAAGCGTAGACCCCACCCATGAACACCTGAGTACGAGGGACAACTCCATCCTAGGACTACCTACATACCCGCTTCGGCACGAGATCAAGGCGTAAAGTATGTAGTTCTATTTTCTACTCTATGGTTTGATGTAAACTGATTAGTGGGTATGCAACCCTTTCTAGGGTCAATGTCCCAGACAGTTTCTCTGCGGTTGCTACCCACAGTGGTAGAACTTAAATAAAGGCTCAAGATGGCCTATTGTTTGTGGCCTAACAACTACATCCTAACACCTATCACAAGAATCACCCTTGACCAAATTGTCAAACAACAATATCCCTTCAAGATTTAAAAATCAATTTCATAAAAGCATTTTACTTAAACCAAGCCTAAAGGGAGTTTACTATGGTTTCTCTCAACGGATGAAAAATCATTTAAAAATTATCTTATTAGATTATCGATCCAAGGGGGAATTACCTGCCCCTTGGATTTTAACTTCCAAGTGTCCCTTATTACTCCCCGACGATTTATAGGGATGATGCCACAAACATCGTTGATGTAGCTTTATTAGGCGTTAAGTGCAGTAGTTCAACATGACGACATTACTCGTAAGCGTGACTCAGACACACCGTATATACTGAACACTACTAGGTTTAGGTTTCCATCTTCCTTTATTTAGTTTTCTAACTAAGAAGATATGAAAACATCATGCTTGAAAATAATTACTAATTGAACGTGCATAATTTCTAATTGATTGAAATAACTACCTGGTGAATTACGTAGAATAAAACCATAACTTGAAATATAACTTGGATACGAAAAAATTGCATATTAATAATTACATGCGTACTTGCATGATATCGTCAAATAAATGTAGTTAATCTATAAGAAATTTGCATGATATAAGAATAGCACAATTAAGCAATCCAAAAATAATGATGAATTTAGGCATTCGATTCAATTTATATTAATGTGAATTAGTTGCTAAAGGCCAACTAAGTGCCGAATGGATCTTATATGGAATGAATGAGTCTAGTTAAAAGAATTGGTCCATTATAATTTACGAATATAAAATTTACCAAGGATACTTTAATCATGAATTCACTGCACAATAATCCCCAATATTTATAAACTTTTCTAAGTTAAATTCACAAATTAAAATTTATACTAAGGAAGGAATTTAATATTCCCTAAATTGCAATTATGAACAATTAAATTAAAATTTAAGCAATTAACTTTAATCCCAAAGTAATTACTAAAAATTTCTAATTTACAAATTAAAAGATTATATAAAAAAAAAAAAAAACTTTTTAAAAAATGAAAAAAGAATAACGAATTCATTGTTTTATTTGCAAATGGGGAAGTGGGGACTACGGGTCCCATCACCCCCCAGAGGTCCTACATATGCAGGCCCACAGGGTTGAGGGGGCCTCGTGGTCCCCTCCACTACCCCTGCGGCCACTGAGAGTGACTGCAGGGTAGTGGGGGGTACCGCTACCCCAGGTGGTTTCAATACCCACCGCCTTGCACGCTGCCATCATGCCTTCAAACATTTTTTGAAGACTGTGTCGTAGTCATTAATGCATTTTGACATTTCAATGCAGTTTATTATTATTAAAATCTTACGTTAATATGCATTAACATTCGAAACAACTTTATATATATATATATATATATATATATATATATATATAGTTTCATATTCCCTTACTTTAAAAAAAACAAAAGAGATTTATTTATGAATGTAAGAACAAAAATAGATGATCAAATAATTTTTTTTTTTTTAATTGATTTTCACAGTAAACAGGAATTTAACATTTACAGAGAGGGAGAGAGAGCTTTATCCAGCATTCATAGGGAAATTGTTTATTTCCAGGATTTGTTTCTAGTATTCACAGGAGTATTTTATTCAACTGATATTCTTAGAGAGGTGTTTGTTCAACTCACAGGGAGATTTATCTAATTAATAATCACAGAGAGATTCAAAGTAATCATAGAGGAAATAATCGTAGTGAAACCTATCCTTTCTTTTCAACTAATTTTTCACAAAGAAAATATATAACCAGATAATGAAATCAAATGAGAATATCACAGAGGATTATTTACAGCGAAATCTATCCTTTCATTTCAACTAATTTTCACAAAGAATATATATATAACCAGATAATGAAATCAAATGAGAATGTCACAGAGGATTATTCACAGCGAGATCTATTAAAAGGATGAGATTCAAATTTCTATTCGAAAAACTAGAGAGATGAATAAAGATTGATCTAATCTAGTTCTCAGCAAGAAACTGAAACAAATTGATCTGATTCTCATCAAGGAAATTGAAACAAATTGATCTAATCTAATTCGCAACAAGAATAAGATGCATGATTCAAAATAAAATAAAACTAAATAAAAGAACTTGGATGCTTGCAGTTGATGTAGAATCCCCTATGGATCCTTCAATTAGCCTCCCTTGATTCTTCAAACTTGAAAGAAATCCTCCAAAGCAATCTTAGCTATTTTCAAAAATGAAATATGACCACCAAAAAAAAATTTACTTGAGAGAAGAATTTCTTTATGGAATAACCAACTCCCATTTTTGAAAACTTGCATATCATTTATAAGAAAAATCCCTCTATTCCACTATCTAGAATTTTAATTAAAAAAAAGAGATTCTTTCCCAATTTTCGACTTCATGCAAATTGATTAGACTTAGTGGAGTAGTTATATGCAAGGTGGTGGAGAATCCTCTAGAAGCTTCTTATTTTTCCTATAACATGTGCGATGTGGAAAACTAAATAAATAAATAAGAAAAATGTATATTTTCCATGTGTGTGTGTTTTATTATTTTATCCTTTTATAATATTCATTCAACCATTTAAATAGCTTATCAAAAAATATAATAGAGTTTGTATTTTAAATCCAAAAGTGATAAGGGAGGGTTGTGACATGGAAAAACCCTAGTACTATTCTCTAGAGAAGTAAATGAATCCAAAGTAGAAGTGCCCTTGACCATAACAGAGTAACCATAGATCCATGTGTAGAGGAGGACGATAATAATGTATCAAAAGGATAATAGAAATTTAAGAGCTTTGAAAGCAATATTATATTATGATGCTTCAATTTTAAAATTAACAGAAACATTATTTTTTATCACATAAAATATTGAACATATCTTATAGAAATGAAAATCTGTTTTTTATGGATCAATCTATTAATTCAAAGTCTTAAAATATAAAATTATAAATATAAAACAAAATATTATTCTCTCTAAATATATTCTCAAGAGTATTAAAAATAATTAAAATATAAGTATAGAAACGTTTATCCTAAAAAAACCAATATTTCTTTAACCGCACATATACTGCAAGGGCTTCATTATCAGTGTGTGAGTTGGAATCTAGAGGTGATAAGAAAATGAACGCTAATAACATATTTGGAAATATAAAACATAAAACAATAAGAAAGAATTAAAGTTGGAGAAATTCTTTACTTATAAAAGAAAATGCTGGCCTCTTTTGCAAGGAATCCGCATGCTTAACAACATATCTGACAAGGAATAATATCTATGAATATTATTCCTAGAGATTACTGGTAAACTAGTACACCATCCTCCATTCTCTTTACTATCAGCAAAAATGGTTTCCTACTTTAGTGTTATTGTTACTTAGATTTTAATTTAAAAATTACATTCAGAATAAATTTCGTACAATCATTATAACATTAAAAGATTCATAACATTTACAATTAAAAATGTCATGTGGTGCCTTATCTGATACTCAGATTTTGTGTACTTCTTTGGTAGTATTTGTAAAGGCGTTCACTAAAGGTGCTCAGATAACCCAACAGTGTAAGGTGTAGATTGACTCCAGAGATCTTGGAGTGCATTCATGGAGAGCTTGGAAAGAATGTAAAAGAGCAATTTGAGCCCCTATACGCAATTCCATTTTTAAATGGGGAATCCTTTTATATATAGCAAAAGAATTTTCAGATGAAAATTTTCGAGACATGGAGAATGTAAGATGTCACTCAGATGCGTACCGTAGTTTATCTAAATTACTTTATCTAATATTTCTCAGTGTTTCTTTTCCTTTTTGCCATCATCAATGACACCAAATTTACACTAACTTCAATTTAAATAATCCTGCTTTTAACATTCGATGTACATATACGTCTATATATCACAACATAGACATGAAAACCCCCATACTTGAGAAGTTAATGTTGAGTCAAGTATTTGTGTAAAGAAGTGAAGCTAAATCCATGGCTGACAACGGCACACGCGGTGTTAATGACCTTCCCAAGTCATTATGCCATTCATCCATTCCGCATCTACTAGGAGGAGTGTGGGCAATGGTAGTTTTAGTTGCAGTGGCTTTCATCATCTTAGGGTTTTCCCACTGGAGGAAGAAAGCACTTAATGGGCAAGAAAGTGATGGCGGTGGGAATACTAGTGCTGAACATGGTGAGAAGAATTGCAACAATAAATGCTCGTAATGGTCATAATGGCTGGTGATGAGCAGCCATCTTTCCTAGCAGCTCCAGCAGTGTTGTCAAATCCTCTTCTAGAAAAGAGTGAATAGTGACATCAAATTCTATGGTCAAGAGTTGTATTGAGTGATTTTGTTGAGATACATTTTATATTAATAAGTTAGGATTCAAACTTAGGACATTTCATATGGATTGGTTAGGACTTAAACATAGGATCTTTCATGATCTACATCTTATATGGATCATTTAAGAATTGGACCTAGCTACCAACTGAACTACTGACCTCTACTCACCTTTCTATGATCAGTCCATTGTTGATCTTGTTGACTTCTTCTCTTTGTCGTTTTGTCCTTGATGATAATCGACATTTCTTACGTGGACTCTTGTTTATTGATATTTGACCGCATTAATATCAAAGTGACTTGACTCGTGTTATTAATAAAGTGAGTGTTATTAATAAAGTGACTTGGCTTCGTGCTTACTATTTTCATTATGTCGGCAGTTATATTGGACGGATTTCAAATATTCATTCATTTCCATTTGGTACTCGAATGAAACTCAAAATAGAGTAAAACAAAATAATTTTTCATTGTGCGCTATAATGAACAACAAACCCTAGCCGCCATGATGAATCTGTAGTCACAGATGGATGTGTTCCTGTTGGTAATCAGTTTTAGGTTTCAGCTATATAGGATTATGTCAAGAGGCAAGTTGTTTGGTTGACTATCCACGAGCTAAAAACCAAGATATCTGAGATTTTTGTGTTGTTGCAGCTTAACAGAGCTACAATGAGCATTCTCGTGCCGACTTTGACTTATCTTTCACCTATGAGGAAGAGTAGTTTTTGGAGATTCTTTCAGTGCCATTTATGGCCGATTTCTCTGGGATGTCATGCAGATTTTGTGGAGTATTTACAAGGTTTTTCAACAGCCTTCTTCAGGTGATTTTGATTTGCAATGATAGAGGTAACTTTTTGTATATACGGTATCTCTTTCAGTTTTTTGAAAAATAGTTATCTTTTTCAGTTCAAAAATTAAAAAAAAGTTTTCTCATTAACAGTTGATTAGTTAGGGTCTGGGAACCCTATTTGAGGGTTACTCATGAAGATAGTTTTTGTCATCTTAAAAAAAAAATGAAGAGAGAGTTTTGAACAGAAAATGAAAAAGTGTGAAGAGGTTTTTTGTTTTTAAATGAAAAATATAACAGATCAGTTTTGGCATTTTTTTTCTAGAAGAGAGACAGTTTGTGTCTCAAGTTATTTTGTGATAGTTAAAAATTCTTACTATATATTGTTTTCAATAAGGATTTTGGGACTCCAGTCACAATGCAGTTGTAAGGTCAGTATTGATAACAATTTTTGTACAGGGTTCTTTTAATTTGAGCGGTGTTGAGTAGAGACTCCACAAAGGCTCATTATGCTTGAGAATTGTTCTTAAAATTTTGCATAGGCATTCAAGAAAGATAAGGTGTTGAGAAGAGACTCCACCTTTGTGCATTAAAGAAGGATAAGGTGTTGAGCAGAGTCTCCACCATTGTGATAAGTTGATGTTTTGTTTGAGATGGAATAAAATTGGCAGGTTACAAGTGGTTTTTTATACCCCATGAGGGTTTTTCCACTCATAAAATTCTTGTGTTATGCATTGTTATCTATCTATCTTAAATTATCTTTGTGGTCATTCAAGTTGTCAGGCTCTGATACTTTATATTGTTCATGCTTTTGCAAAATCATTATCTTTTAAAATCTATTATATCTCGTTGCATGTGGACACTTTATTACAGAAGTTAGTTTAAAAAAAGGAAAAATTGCATTGTAGAGAGCATACACAGGTTGTTCATTAAATTGAATCGAACTATCCTACATATGCTCTTGAAATGAATTAAATATTTGTTCACAAGGTTCTGTTGTTCAAGTTTGTCTTGGTCTTGAGAGTGAAGTTTTATTTCACTTTGATTCACCCCACCGCCTCTCAGAGTGTATCCATTTCCAACAAGTGGTATCAGAGCATAGGGTCCTGAATTAGGTTTTTCCTAGGATAGATCCTGGTCTTGGAAGTCGGTCATCATGTCCAATATTCAAGAGGGGTCCTCTATTACTAGAGCTCCATTATTTGATGGAATTGATTATGTGTTTTGGAAAATCAGAATGGAAACATATTTGATTTCTCTTGATGTTGATGTCTGGAACATTGTCTGTACTAAGTACACTATTCCTGCTAACATTCCTACAACTCCTGATGAGAAAAAATAGTATGAAATGAATGCCAGAGCCAAACATGCTATCTTGTGTGGTTTGACAAAAGATGTGTTTGTCAAAATCATGCACTGTAAATCTGCCCATGAAATATGGGAAAAACTTGAAAATATCTATCAAGGAAATGAAAAAGTCAAACAATCAAAAATTCTGACTTTAAAAACTCAATTTGAGGAAATGAAAATGAAAGATGATGAAAAGGTTGCTGAATATTTTTTGAGAATAGATGAGGTTGTTAATGGCATGAGAGGATTAGGTGAGGAGGTTAATGAATTTACTGTGGTCAAGAAGGTTATTAGAACCTTACTGCCTAAATATGAGACTAAGGTTTCAGCTCTTGAGGAAAAGAAAAACTTTAATAAGCTCACCTTAGATTATCTTCAAGGAACATTAATAGCTTTTGAAATGAGAACAAGCAAAAGTGATAATGCTAGTTCTTTATTGAAAGAAGCTGCCTTTAAAACTGAAAAGATAGAAGCTATTGATAGTGAGTCAGACCTATCTGACACATTAGAAGCTCTCCTAGTGAGAAAGCTGAAAAAGAAATATAGAGCAAAGTTGCCTCTTAAATGTTTCAACTGTGGTAAAGCTGGTCATTTTGCAACCCAATGTCCTAATGTTGATCAAAACCTTGATGATGATCAAACTGAAAAACATTTCAGGAGAAAGACCTTTTTGAAAAAGAAATTTAACTTCAACAATCTTAAAAAGAAAAAGAGTCTATTCAGTAAAGAAGACTCTAATGATGATTCAGATGATTCTTTAGGAGATGAAGGTGAAACTTTGTTCATGGCTGAAAATGAAATGCCAAAAATATTAAGTAGCAAGTCTGATAGTCAAATGAACAGTCAGTCTGATCAAGAAAATTGTGAGATAAACCTTGAAGGTGAACTACTATGCGCCCTTCAAGAGATAAAGAAACTCAAGAAGCACATTTCTGCTCAAGAGAAAAGTTCACATAATGTGACTGTATCTCTACAAACTGAGATAGATGACTCTAGAAGAGTTATAGAGAATCTAAAATCTTTGCTTGCTGATAAAGAAAATGAGACTCAAACTCTCAAGAAACAAGTTGATTCTCTTTCAAAGCAAGTGGAAGAACATAAAAGAACAATTCATTTGCATAATATGCTAGGGAAACAAAAACAACTTGTTGACACAGGTGAATGCTCAAATTCTGTAGATTAGAATGTAACAATTGGTGGTAAGAAGCATCTATTTGAAAGTAAGTGGAACAATTTCAGATTTAATTCCTTCTTCAATGGATATTGCTTCTTCTATAATAGATTTGGTCACAAAGTGAGCACCTGCAAATTCATGATGTCTAGACCACCAAAATTTGGGCAAAATCAATATTTTGGCTTTCCTAAAACAATTAGATGTTTCAAGTGTAATGATATAGGTCATACTTCCAAACAATGCAAACAAAATAAATCAACTATAGAAAAGGTTTGGAGACCCAAACAAATTCAAAACATAGAACAATCCTTGCTTGTTCAAACTACTTTTCTATCTAATAAGAAATCTTTATGGGTTGTTGATAGTAGTTGTTCTAACCACATGACAGGGGATAAAGATAAGTTCTTGAAACTTGAAGACTATGCTGGTGGTTGTGTAAAGTTTGGTGACAATTCTAGAATTCAAATAAAAGGTAGAGGGTCTTTACTTCTTAATGATGATACACCTCTTCATGATGTGTATTATGTAGAAGGCCTTAAACACAACTTGTTGAGTGTCAGTCAAATCTGTGATAGTGGATACAATGTCTCATTCAACTCACAAGGTTGTGCAATCAAAACCAGGTCTAGTAAAACAGTTGCAACAGGATTAAGGACACATGGCAATATATATAATTTTCTTGACTCATCAAATCATGAAAGAAATGAAGGTATGTGTCTTATGGGTCAAGTTGAAGATAATTGGTTGTGGCATAAACGTTTAGGTCACATAAATTTTGATAATTTGGTTAGAATCAGTAAATATCAGAATGTAAGAGGCCTCCTAGTGCTTAGTAAACCATAAAATGTTGTTTGTTCTGGGTGTATTAAAGGCAAACAAACAAAGGTAAGCTTCAAATCAAAGGAACACTCCTCTACTAAACCTTTGCAGCTAGATCACACTAATCTATGTGGTCCTACTAGGACTAAATCTATCAATGGTGAAAAATACTTTATGTTGTTTGTTGATGACTACACAAGAATGGTTTGGGTAACTTTTCTCAAACACAAGTCATTAGCCTTTGAAATATTCAAAATCTTTTGTAAAATGGTTGAGAGAGAATCATATTTGAAACTTAAATGTTTGAGATCAGAGAAAGGAGGAGAGTTTACCTCTCAAGAATTCATTGAGTACTATGAAATTCATGGTATAAGAAGACAGTATGCTGCTGCTAGAACACCCCAAGAAAATGAGGTAGTTGAACGGAAAAATAGAACTGTCAAGGAAATGGCTAGAACTATGTTAGATGAAGCCAAGTTACCTGATAGATTTTGGAAAGAATCTATTCATACAACAGTTCATATTCTCAATAGAGTGCACATAAGAGTGAAGTCTAATTTCACTCCTTATGAACTATGGTATGGTCATTCTGCAACTATTAAATACTTAAAAATTTTTGGTTGCAAATGTTTTATTAAAAAGGACGATGAAAACTTGGGTAGTTTTCAGTCTAAATCAGATGAAGGTATCTTTTTAGGCTAATCTACACATAGTAAAGCATATAAATGCTTCAATTTAAGACTGCATTAGATTGTTGAAACTATAAATGTTACATTTGATGAAAAGGTGTTTCTAGATGATAATCATGAGCAGGATGTTGAAGAGGAGCATACGGTAGCACTTGATAGATCTCCCAAATTTGCTGTAGCAGATAACTCTCAGCAAGAGAATGCATCAAGTCCTAAAGTAGTAACTCCTCAGAATACACCCTCCGGGGTTATTACCAAGAGACATCCTCAAACTCTAATTATTGGGGATAAAGATGCAGGGATCTTAACAAGGAGAAAAGCCAAACTTGATGAACAAGCTCAAATTGCTGAACATTTTTGTTTAGTAACTGATTTTGAGCCTAAGAATGTAAATGATGCTTTAACTGATGATTTTTGGTTGAAATCTATGCAAGAAGAAATCAGCCAGATTGAAAAAAATAAAACTTGGGAGTTAGTTCCAAGACCTGATAACAGAAATGTAATTGGTGGCAAATGGATTTTCAGGAGCAAACTGGATGAGTATGGCAAGGTGGTATGAAATAAAGCACGTTTTGTGTGCAAAGGGTATGCTCAATAGGAAGGTATTGACTTTGGTGAAACTTTTGCACCTGTAGCTTGTATTGAGTCAATTCGAATATTTTTAGCATACTCTTGTTTCAAAAATTTCAAAGTATACCAAATGGATGTTAAAACTGCTTTTTTAAATGGTTTTTTGGAAGAAGAGGTATATATGGAGCAACCTAAAGGGTTTGTTGTTCAAGACAAACCTAATCATGTATACAGGCTGAAAAAGGCCCTTTATGGTCTTAAACAAGCTCCTAGAGCTTGGTACTCCAGGTTGGATTCACATTTGATAGCAAATGGTTTCATCAAAGGTAGTGTGGATAGTAATCTTTATATAAAAAAGGAAGGTGATGATATCCTAGTTATAGAAGTTTATGTTGATGACATTATTTTTGGTAGCAATAATGATGCACTATCGCAGAAATTCTCTAAAATAATGGAATCTGAATTTGAAATGTCAATGTTAGGGGAACTAACATTTTTTCTTGGTCTTCAAGTTTCTCAACTTGAACATGGCACATTTCTGTCCCAAACAAAGTATGAAAGAGACATGTTAAAACGATTTCAAATGGCTGATTGCAATGCAGTAAGCACTCCTATGGTCACTGGCTGTAAACTCTCAAAACTAGATGAATCTCCTGAAGTTAATCAAACAGAGTTTAGGTCCATGATTGGTAGTTTATTATACTTAACTACTTCAAGACCTGATATAATGTAGGTAGTCTATATGGTTTCTAGATTCCAATCTACTCCTAAACAGTCTCATCTTACAGTTGTGCAAAGAATATTTAAATACATTGAGGGTACTCTTGACTTTGGTCTTTGGTATCCTAGAAATGACAATTTTACATTAATAGCTTATACTGATGCTGATTGGGCTAGTTGTTTGGATGACAGAAAAAGCACCAGTGGTGCTGCATTTTTCCTTGGTGATTGTCTTGTAGCATGGCATAACAAGAAACAAGATTGTATCTCTCTTTCTATAGCAGAAGCAGAATATATTGTTGCTACGTCATGTTGTACTCAGTTGCTTTGGATGGCTCAAACTCTTTTGGATATGGGTATTACTATTGACAAGCCTATTTCTATATTTTGTGACAATACTAGTGCTATAAGTTTGTCCAAAAATCCAATTATGCACTCTAGAATGAAACACATTGCTATTAAGTTACTATTTCTTCGAGAAAAGGTGTTGACAAATGAAGTTATCTTGCAATATGTTCCTACTCAAGCTCGGGTAGCTGGTATTTTTACAAAGCCTTTGGCTCCAAAGGCATTGGAAAGGCTTTGTTTGAGATTGGGAGTTGTCTCTCAATCCCAACTTGTTTAACATTTTTCTTGGTTTAGGGGGAGCTTGTGCTTATGGCCCCCTTCAAGGATCTACTTGTATGATTCAATTCTATTATATAGCTAAAATCAAGTGGGTCCATGTGTGTTTATGGCTTATCTGAAGCATGGTTTTGATAAAACTTGATAATAGGTATTTTGCCCTTGATGACAAAGCAAAATGCCAAGGGTAATAGATACAGGTGTTCAGCTTTCATGCTCATTTATGCTCCTCATGCTCACGAGTTATAGGTTATTTTTCATGTCATATGATAATATGTCTTCTATTACAACATTGATAGTGATCTGCACAATGATATACCTTGACAACGATATAGTGATTTGTTATGGCTCGTACATGTATGATGTGACTTTATTCGTTGTGTATCATCTTCCTATATTTCTAATAGTTTGGATCCTGCAGCATGCTTTGCGCTCTTGCAGTGTAGTGTTTTTGTCACTGATGATATTTCATAATTTGTCTTGGTACATCGAGAGGGATACTTATCTTGTTGTGACTCATTTTCTACTCTTATTTTTGTGGCTTGCAACATTTTTTTTCCCATTGTCTTTGATGCCAACAAGGGGGATAGCGTTGTGTGTTGTTTTCCATCAAGGACAAAGGAGGAGTTTGTTGACTTTTTCTCTTTGTTGTTTTGTCCTTGATGACAATCGACATTTCTTAACAGTGAAGGTGGCATTTGGCAGCATTATTACGATGATTACGTGGACTGTTGTTTATTGATATTTGACCGCAATAATATCAAAGTGACTTGGCTCATGTTATTAATAAAGTGAGTGTTATTAATAAAGTGGCTTGGCTTTGTGCTTACTATTTTCATTATGTTGACAGTTATATTGGATGGATTTCAAATATTCATTCATTTCCATTTGGTACTCGCATGAAACTCAAAATAGAGTAAAACAAAATACTTTTTCATTGTGTGCTATAATGAACAATGAACCCTAGCTGCCATGATGAATCTGCAGTCACAGATGGATGTGTTCCTATTGGTAATCAGTTTTAGGTTTTAGCTATACAGGACTATGTCAAGAGGCAAGCTGTTTGGTTGACTACCCATGAGATGAAAACCAAGATATCAGAGATTTTTGTGTTGTTGCAGCTTAACAGAGCTACAATGAGCCTTCTCGTGCAGACTTTTACTTATCTTTCACCTATGAGGAAGAGTAGTTTTTGGAGATTCTTTTAGTGCTATTTATGGCCGATTTCTCTGGGATGTCATGCAGATTTTGTGGAGTATTTACAAGGTTTTTCAATATTCTTCTTCATGTGATTTTGATTTACAATGAAAGAGGTAACTTTTTGTATATACGGTATCTCTTTCAGTTTTTTGAAAAACAGTTATCTTTTTAATTTCGAAAATTAAAATTTTTTTTTCTCATTAACAGCTGATCAATTAGGGTATGGGAACCCTATTTGAGGGTTACTCATGAAGATAGTTTTCATCATCTTAAAAAAAAATGAAGAGAGAGTTTTGAACAGAAAATGAAAAAGTGTCAAGAGGTTTTTTGTTTTTAAATGAAAAATATAACATATCAGTTTTGGCATTTTTTTCTAGAATAGAGATAGTTTGTGTCTCAAGTTATTTTGTGATAGTTAAAAATTCTTACTGTATATTGTTTTCAATAAGGATTTTGGGACTGCAGTCACAATGCAGTTGTAAGGTCAGTATTGATAACCATTTCTACACAAGGCTCTTTTAATTTGAGCGGTGTTGAGCAGAGACTCTACGAAGGGTCATTATGCTTGAGAATTGTTCTTAAAATTTTGCATAGGCATTCAAGAAAGATAAGGTGTTGAGAAGAGACTCCACCTTTGTGCATTAAAGAAGGATAAGGTGTTGAGCAGAGTCTCCACCATTGTGATAAGTTGATGTTTTGTCTGAGATGGAATAAAATTGGCAGGTTACGAGTGGTTTTTTATACCCCATGAGGGATTTTCCACTCATGAAATTCTTGTGTTATGCATTGTTGTCTGTCTATCTTAAATTATCTTTGTGGTCATTCAAGTTGTCAGGCTCTGATACTTTATATTGTTCATGCTTTTGCAAAATCATTATCGTTTAAAATTTGTTATATCTTGTTGCATGTGGACACTTTATTACAACTGTTAGTTAAAAGAAAGGAAAAATTGTATTGTAGAGAGCATACACAAGTTGTTCATTAAATTGAATTAAACTATCCTACAAATGCTCTTGAAATGAATTAAATATTTGTTCACAAGGTTCTGTTGTTCAAGTTTGTCTTGGTCTGGAGAGTGAAGTTTTATTTCACTCTGATTCAAACCCCCCCCCCCCTCTCAGAGTGTATCCATTTCCAACGGATCTGAGTGTGACTTATTTCGAACTGATTTTACAAACAACGTGGAAAGTGAATATATGAAAACAAATAATGGTGGATGGGAATTTTTTTAATTTTATTTTTTAATTTTGGGATAGTGAACCAAGAGGTTTCAGTATTTCTTGTTTTTCACTTGCAGTTTTTAACAATTTGATTTTATCAGGAGTATGCAATGAAATGAGAGAAATGGTTTCAAGCTTTAGCAGCTATTTTATTAAATTTATATTTTAGATAGCATGATTTGATCTCTTCGACTTTTAAGTAAGAAAAGAAAAGAACTAGTCTATTATATTGTCTTTTAAGTAAGAATGTCATCTATGTCTTTTAAGTCATCGCCACGTAGAATACTATGTTTAAGTGAATGCTTTTGTAAGTAGTAATAAATATATCAGATTATGTGATGGTTTATTGATATTTAATCATATAGATTTTTTCGTTTTTGATTAAAATAAGTGGGGAAATGTCTCAAGCCATTACAGACCATACACACAAACCATCTAGTTCAAATTGGAACCAAATCGGTATGACAATAGTAAAATAGGCAACCAGCAAAAACACAGCTAAGCTGGAGCAAAAGAAAAACTAAAAAGAAAAGGGTTGCATCATAAACTAATGGAATCATTGAACATTGAGAGAGGTTGAATTAGTGTTTTTCAATTCAAAAATTTATTAAATTGATTCTTAAACCACTGGATGAATAAGAATGCAAGTAAAGTGCAGAAACATAAACCAATCAACCACAAAACCATAACACCAGAATTTTTACCTGCAAACTCGGAAAGGGAAAAACCACAGTGGGATTTGAATGCACGGTATTATTATACTTTGATTAGGAGTATGATAATATTACAAAAGGGGGGCTACAACCCTGGAGGAAGGCTCCCTACCTTACAAAGATTGCAATTGATTACAAGTATGACTAATGTGTTGTGCTTCTGGATGCAGCTGTGTGAGCATTTTTTGGCATCAACAAAATAATAGCATTTACATATGCCAAAAAATAGTTCCAGATAGGCTCAATTTGTCTTCTGCAACTAATTTGTCTCTCTGCTCTATTCTGCTACATAGTCATATACCGGAGCACCAAATTTGCAATCACACACACAAAAATTTGCACAATCTCTCATACAATATTTGCACACTCACACCTTCATGTAAAATGCTCAAATGAATCAGTCTTATATATCCACACTGCCAAAATAAATCGATTCCCATGTCAGCTTCCAAAAATAGCATAACATGCAACATGAAATGTGTACCAACAATTCGGCTCAATTCGTCCACAAATCCTTATGTGGACCTAAAACAAGATGATAAAAAGATTCACACATGTTGGCTCAATCACCTTGAACTCGAAATCAATCACCAAAATCATCCCAAATATTATGCATAACACGTTACACCAAAATAGTTATGTTCTTCCTGAATTACCAGATACCAAACCTTCAATCTCGCTGATGAATCAACGTTGGATACAAGGATTATAAAGTAAGTTTCCTCGAACCTCAAATCATATGCCTCTATCACTGCAACCAAAGTTATGCAACCAAAATCAAGATCTGCACCATGTACTCATACTCTGCCAGATAATGTATTCCACCTTCTAGACTTATGCCTAATGATAATAAAACTTCTGGTAAATCAAATCTACACATACCGGATATGATTTCTGAACTAAGTTGCCATCAATGACAACTCCTAAGCATCTCTCATGCATCAATCTTCATTGGAACAGTGTCTCTTGCCAACATCTAAACCAACCATCATTACCCAAAAGATAACCAAAACATGACACTTTAATTGTAGAGTCAAAATGGACCAAAGCAAGCTATTGAGGAACAAAGTTGGGACTCAAAAGTGGGTCCAATGAGACAATTTGAGTTTTTTTGGTTTGAGAGGGAAAGACTCATCTTTTTATAGTGAACGGCGATCTAAGAAGATCGATTTTTTTTCTAGAAATTGGAAAAGAGTAGTGCTAGAGGAGTCATCTGAGGTTGCAGACAAGTCTGACAAGTGAGCCACTGAGCCTAAAAGGAGAAGTTGATAATCCAAAGAAAGGGAGTATGGGACCATATATGGGATGAGGCTAGAACTTGAAGGAGGCAAAGGAATAGCAGAAAAATGAGTCATCAAAATAGGGGCCATAGAAGTAAAGTCAACCAGAGGCAAAATAACACAAGCTAATGAGACAGGTGTTGCTTGACTAGAGGCCAAATGAGTAGAGGTTACATAATCCACTATTGTAGGTATTGCAACTGGAGAAGGGGTGCCAAAGTCTATAGGATAATTCAACCTAGAGTCTGATTCTATAGGAAATACCATAAGATGGCATTGTTCAACATCATTCCACCAAGTCAGAGAGGAATGAAGGTGGAGCCATGGAGCATGCAGAGACAAGATTTCTTGTAGAAAAACAACATCTACATTGGAAAGGGATTCCTTCATAGTCTAGTATTTATCACCAAGATAACTCATCGACCTTAAGTGTGATCTAAGAAAGAAGTGGATTAGAAATGTCAAAGTTTAAGAAAATCCTAGTGAAGGAAGTGGAGAAAAATGACTGATATTATGGTTGACTTTGATGAAACAACCCAAAGTATTGCTAATAGCTTTGCAGGAAACATTACACCATAAGTGATTTCAGTTATTTATTAAAATAATATGTAAAAAATTTAAAAGTGATTTATATTTATGAATGTACATGATTTAAAAATAGTTTACACGTAAAATTATGTTGTTTGGATAGGTGATAGATTGTCTTTTCTTATATGACAAAAATAGGTCTAATGGTAATGGACAAGGACGATTGCCCCTTTCATGTAGGAGTAGTTGATAGATGTGGGTGTTTGGCTGATGTATGGTTGTTGTAAGAAGCATGTTGGTCTCTATTCAATGAATGTTAATGTTATGTTGGGTTAGTTTAAAAGAATCATCCAATTGACTAGTTGCTTCATTCAAAAAATATTATTAAAAAGGGTTATCTTTGTGTTAGTGTGTAGCTCTTAATGTTAGATTTATGAAAACATAATATCTTTTAATTTTTAATTCTATAAGTAATGTAATTTCATTGTGAACAATGATGACTACTATAAAAAATATTAGAAAAACAAAAATTATGTTAAAAATCACCAAAAATGAATCAAATTCCACATGAATGTCTATGTTTCAATGAAAAGAATATTTTAGTATCAACAAATATGCTATATAAAATATAAATAAATTGTTGTTTGTGAAATTAAGAAAAATATACAATATAGTCAATTACAAAAGATTCAATAGTGCAAATAATATTTTGTAACTTTGTTTACCTTGCTCCTTTGATTGAGAAAAAGTAAAGTGCACCCTTTAAGTGCTACTTGATGTGCTTAAATTCTATAATGGATGTAACTATGTGAATGTTAAGTTCTCTAAATTGCACTAGCATAGAAAGAGCTCAATTTTTTAAGGTGAAAGTATAAACACATGTTTACCATGAAGGTGCATTTTTGAAATGAAGGAGAGAAGCCTCAATTTATACATATGTCATGAAGAAACTCAAGCACCGAGGTGCAAAGTTGATGGAATGTTGCAATTTGAGGATTGTAGATATTGAATGAATGCTAGTCACAAGTGGAAGGGTGGAAGAAGACAAGTGTCCCATGAGGCATAAGAAAATGCATGTTCACACATGTGTGGGTAAGAAATGTGTAAGAGTTATGGAGACTAGGGTTTAGGCTAATGTGATAAATCTAAGGTGGAGATTGAGAGGGTTTTAAGATTATAATTTTGCATGTGTAAACACATGTTTGATCAAGGAGTAAGGTGAGTAGCATGCTTGCACATGTGAGGGGATGAGGTGTTTGAGAAACATGTTAAGTTATGAAAAGTTTAGATTTTGATCTATGTTAGGATATTTATGGCCAACATTTAAAATTTGAAAGATTGAGGTGAGATGGAAATAAAAATTATAAGAAAATTTATTTGGGGGTTAATTACTTTTAACTAGTTAATTAATTAGAGTTAATTACCTAATCATGTTGGAAGAGTTAAGGACCAATTTATTATTGATTTAATTAAACTTAGGATGAAGATGAAAATTAATTATGATATGGGTAATCAATTAACTAAAAAATTATTTAAGAACAACAAAAGTGTCTAAGAAGCAACGCAAAGAGTAAAGGTGGAAAAAAGTGTGAGGGTGGCTAGGTTTTTCTCTATGGAAATGTTTGCAAGAGCAACAAGGGATTCCATAATGTTGGTAGGTTTTAACTTGAATATGCAAGAGGAAGATGAGGTTGATGGTAATGAAGAAGTGGGAGATGTGGGAGATGAGGTTCTCAATACCCCTTTTTTGGCAGTTTATTCTTGTGCTATGACTACTATAGAAGATATTGTAGACATTTATGGTGTTGATTATTATGATTGGTGGGGAATACAAGAAAACTATCATTCTTTTACTTATCATTGGATTTTATCTCCTTTCAATGGAGCTAAAGTAGTTGATCTTTTGGATGATCTTGATCATGAGATGGATGGGGCTCCTCCTGGACATCCTCTTGGAAGCTTGTTTGAATGAGAATTTTTTTGGTGGAGAGGTCAAGTTGGAGGCAAATGCTAGTGATCCTTTTCTGGGTCTATTGAGAAGGTTTTCTATCCTCCAACTCAAAGGAAAAATCTATGAAACCTTGTTTTGCAATGGTGTAGTAGGGGTTTATGTTTAATACTTCTAAGGATGATGTTGTTTTATCACTTTTAGGTGTGAGCCAAATGGTTTTGAAGGTGAATGCTAATTCTTCTCTAGAGAATTTTCACAAGTGTTTTAGAAGTTTCAAGCTATATTTTCTCCTTTTTATGTCAACCTTAAGGATTCTAAGGTTACTTACAAGTTGGAGGACTATGGTATAGATGTTGATTTTTCTCTAGATATTATTGATAAGGATGGGAGTTTTTATGTGCCTATGCCTATTTCTTCTTCCCCTCATGTTGGTGCTAGTTCTAACATGGAAGGTTTGGGTTTGGAGGATGTTCAAATCCTAATAAATATTCCTTATTATTTTTTGGAAGAGTCAAGTGCATTGTTTAGGAGTTTACTAATTGGGAGATTTTGTGTTCATCTTCCCAATATTGATGTTGTGAGAAAATGGATCCTTCACGTTTCAAAACATAGAGGAATTGTTAAAGTTTCTGCAATGTTGAATGACTATTTCTTTTTCTTATTTCTTTATTTTTTATTGAGGAGGATTTATCTATGATCCTTATTGACGATCCCTAGTTTATGGGATTTAATAGTCTTAGTCTTTAAAATTAGTCTCTTGGTTTTAACCCTTGAAAGAAAATATTCTTATTTCATTTTCAGGTTCATTTACCTAGGTTGCCCTTGGAGTTATGGAATAAAAATATTTTCATGATTATTCCAATTCTTTTGGGAAATATAGTTTTGTTGATAAGAATACAAAATTCTTGAAGTGCTTGTTATTTGCTAGATTTTGTGTGCCTCGAGAGAAAACCCACATTCTCCCAACCCATTTTACCTTCTCTAAATTTGATGATTGGGAATAATAGATTGAGTATGAAGACTCTTTGTTTATCTATTATTATCACAATACAAGAGTTGTGAGGTAGCATGAGTCCCTGCCTAGTGCCAAAAACAGGCAAAATTGATTTGTACAAATGCAGATGTTTGTGTAAAACATGGGGGAGGATGTTATTTTATTTTATAATATTATACAAGAATATTAAGTATTGATATTAAAAACAATAATAACATTAATTGAAAAATAAATTCAATATTAACAAAAAAAATATTATATAAATTGAACATAAATACAATTAAATTCTGAAATAAATTAAATTTAAAAAATTAATACTATATAATTCAAGTAAAAAGTTCAAAATAAATTAAACTATATTAAAATTGATACAATTTACATTTTAACTTTTACATTAAAAAATACAAATAAAATCATAATAAAAAAGCTCAGGTAAAACCGGGAATAAATTGGCCCTGCGGAAAACTCCCTAACCCTAGAAACGTAGAGCGTCCAGCCATTTTTGGGGATCCAAACCCTAGCCACTTTGCCACCATCGCATCGTATAATAACCTGAAATTTGACATCATTAACAAAACCCTCGTTAAAAATTCTACACCAAAAAAAAGAAGCTACCTTTGGCAAAATTTGGCTTCCATCATCGAGTGTTGCAATGCTTGAGTTGTCTTGCCTTTAGTGAATTGCAGAAATCTTTGAGCCGAATCGAATAGTATTTGTCGGCAGTCCTTGAGCCAGGGTTTGGAGAAGCTCTTTACGTATGCACATCATGGTCTTGCAAATCGATAGTCTTGGTGAGGCCGCTGGTTGTAGATAGCGTGTAAATTCTTTTTAGAAACACAGGTAAAAAAATTTAGAATTGTGAAATTTATCATAGTTTCGAAAAAAAAAATTAACGACAACAACCAATGATAAAAGCAAAAACTAATTTCATTTTAATTATTAATTCTATTAAATAGCAAAACATTAGAAAATGTGAGAAAAGCCAAAAAATAATTAAATGTGATTGGTTGTCACGGATTTCAAAGCAAATTAATAGGCAGAGATGAAAACATTAGTTTCCGCCTATAGATAGGCGGGACTAATAATGGGTCATCTCCACACTTTCTACTTGAAAAATAAAAATAGAATTTCATTATGGCAAAAGAAGGATCAAATGTTTATTTCGTAAGGAGGAGATAATTCTTAGTAATGAGGAGGTTCAAAGAATATACATTAATAAAAGTAAATCCTCTATGAATAATATAAGGATAGACAATATAAGGGGGCTGATAGATGGATTTGCTACTTATTTAATGTCTCCTCATTGTCTTGAGAAGATCAGATTGAAGGAGAAGGATCCTACTAATGTGATAAGACAAATATCTTTGAATTATTTTTGTAAACCACCCCAATTTTAGGCTAGTTTTTGTTAGCTTTAGTGTTTTTGTGTCTCTTGTTATGTATTTTTCCTATGGCTGTGGGATGAAAAATTCATCTTCTATTAACAAAGTAATCAATTAGAAACCAGGGAAATCACAAATCCCTATCCTAATCAGAATTTAACAAACAATACAATGAAATAACACAATTGAGAAATAGGAATTATAAATCATCAAATCAATAAAGACTCCCTATTTCATGACTGCGTAGAACTTCCATTGCTCTTCTCCTATTCGTGGTATGATGGCTCTTAGATATTACACTGGTAACTTGCAAGTGACACCAAGATTCAAAGTTCATGATTGTTGAAAATGGAGATTGGATGCTCAATTTATAAAAAATTGGATGAGATGGATTGAAAGGTGGAACCGAATGATCAAGAGGTGTGAACTTAGGTGACCTCAAATGAAAATTGATAGTTGAACTATTGATTTTAGAAGTGTAACTCAATAGATTGAATAGATTAATTGAGTCAACTTATTGAGAAAAAGCTGACTGAAGGAAGAAAACGAATGATTGGTGGAAACAAAGAAGATGACACAGAGAGCTTAATTTAGAAAAAGATAACTGAAATATGAAAATAGAAGTTGAAGAGATAAATGATTTAATTAATTAATTGATTGAATTAATTAATTTAGCATGTGTTTGCATTAGATTTAGATTATTAAATTAATCTTTGCATGAGATTTTATTCAAATAATTGAATTTATTAATTCAATTTAGTATTTGAATATATTTAGAACTTGACTTTGATTTTCAATTTGGTTTTTGAAATCATGCACATGTATTTGAATTTGGAAGAAATTAGAAGAATATGAAATTAAATGAAATTTGAATTTGGCGATTTGGAATTGAAGAATTAATTAGTTAATTAAATAATTTAAAGAAACTTTAATTATTTAGAAATGGAATTTAATTAAATAATAAAGATTATTTAATTTAAAGGATTAAATCATAATTAATTAAATAATAAATATTTAATTAATATTTTAGAAGAGGGTTGAATGATTAGATGATTAGAGATAGAAATTGAATAATTAGTAACTTATTTAAATAATGAAGATTATTTAAATTGGGGAATTAACCATAATTAATTAAATAATAAATATTTAATTAATATTTAGAAAATGATTAAAATGATTAAATGATGAAAGAATAAGAAATACAATAATTAGTAAGATTATGAGGAAATATGAAATTAGAAGAATAAGATTAATTAAATAATAAAGATTATTTAATCAATTAGAGGAATAATTAGTACATGATCAATGAGACATTTTTAGGTGTCTACATTTGCCCCTCTTTGAGACAAAGCCGGAACGACATTGTTTCAAAGAAAATGAAAATTTTTTCCCCAGTATGCCTTGGTACTACTATATAGTGTAAATATGCCCCCTCGGAAAAGGTGGTCGGAAAATTCCAAAATTGAGACCATGTTTTTGATATCAGTGTAATGAGCAAGTGTGTGGAATTTCATGTAATTTTGAGATCATTTGAGTAGGCTACGAGGTGTTTGAACTTGGCGGGGACCATGGGCATCGAGGTGTCAAAAAACCCTAATTTTAAGTTATAAATAGAGATTTTTAGGATTTCATTTGCTCATTTGCACTTTGGTAATTCCTTGGTTTTCTCTGCAATTTGTGTTCTTTTTTCTGAGTATTTGATCATCATGGCTAGTTATAGTGCTAAATTGCACCTATCTAACTGAGTACGTTCATATCAGAGACCTCTTGAGACTGGCGCCATGGTATTTTTCCAATTTTTGCCCGATTTATGCCTGTTTTATGTCTATTTTTTTTTTAAAAATTCCATGATCAATTTTTGCTATCTATTATGCAATCGCTTGTTGAATTTTGCACATTAGTGTTAAGTGTACCGCAAACGTTGTAAATGCTATGCATGCGCCCTAAGTGTTACACATTAGTGTTAACATGCCGCATTCATGTATATCATTACGCATAAGTGTTAATTGTTACACATGCGCCCATTTCATTACGCATTAGCTTTAATCATCACGCAAGAGTCTTATTTGTACTGCATAAGTCATAACTATCATGCATTCGTTGTATATGTAATTTTTTGTCTTGTGTGAAAATATTTAAGTTTTTCGGGATCCGATATCTAATATTTTTATCATTTTCCCATTGCAGCAGAACATTGGAGTGTTATACTGCCGATAGAGCAGACCTAGTGGACTTGATCTTCGAGTTGACTTGCCGGATGAGGAGATTGAGCATATCTGATAGCTTGGTCTATACCATGTTTTACATTTTCCAGAGGTTACGGCCAACAAGGCCATGATTATACCTTTGATAGAGAGGTGGCATTCTCAGACCTATTCTTTTCATCTTCCTACTGGTGAGGCATCCATTACGTTAGAGGATGTATGGCGTATACTGACTATTCCCATTCATGGTGAGAGAGTTATATATGACCATGATGATGGCATTACTAGTCTATGTGCACTGTTCGAGTGTGAGATTCAGGATTTGCAGATCAGTGGCCATTATGACATCCCTTGGGCATGATTAGACTATGATGACCTGACTATTGTATTATGCAATGTTGTCAGTGGTTTATTGATACCTGACACATGAGGTCATGGGTTTCCAGTTGGATGGGGCAGAGTGCTCCATGATATGATTGTGCATTGTCGATTGTATCATTGGGGTCCTTGTCTACTTGCCATGTTATATTATCAGATGCATGGTATTGTGTATCTTGGATATCGTTCTATCAGTTGTGGTGTTACTTTGCTTCAGACATGGGCATGGGAGCACATTTCTATTTCTAGGCCTTTCATTCATGTAGACTTGCAGCCTGGTGAGCCTTATGCCTTCAGGTATACAACATGTATCAAACATAGGGGTTTGGGGAACACCTTGTACTGGAGACATTAGTTTGACATATTGTAGAATTTTATTTGGAGACCTTACTTAGATTGCCCTGGTTGGCCTGATGATGTAGTGCATTTGTTTTTCTACTGACAACAGAGATATCTTATTGGGAGGACCTTTGAGACCCAACGGATTATCGAGATGTATCTTCCAGGGTGGGTTCTCAAACAGTTCAGTGAGGTACAAGTGACACTTATGGTTACTGCCTATTTTGCTCGTGTATCACAAGAGGTATGTGATTGGGGTGTGTACATATAGCCACATGTTGCTTCTGCTGAGTTTGATTCTCTACAACCATTACTTTGGGGTTGGGGTAGAGGTGGAGCAGATCCAGGGACGACAACGGAGTATGATGCATGGTTTGCTGAGCATGGGCGAGTGCCTTTGACTAATCCTATTGTTCCTATTACAACACAATAGATTCATCATCCTAGACAGTGGTTGAGGATAGACGCAGGGGAGAGAGCCGGAGGAGGAGGAGGAGAGGGTGGAGCTAAGGGAGGAGATGGTGAAGATGAGGGAGGAGATGGGGGTGATGAGGGAGATGAGGATGTAGACATTGGTGGGGACACCGAGTCTATTAGCACTGAGGATTGTGATGATTCTTCCGATTCATCAAGTAGTGAGGATGGAGATGATGATGAGCTAGAGGATGTGCCTGGTGCTAAGGATGGGAGAGGATAGGTTGATGATGAGCTGGAGACGCTTAGAGTGTGGGTTAAGAGTTTGGAGGACGAGGTCGCCAGATGAGATATCGAGCGAGATCATCTCTAGAGGGAGAGAGATGAGGCAGTGTGGAGATGTCAAATTACTATGGATGCCTTCGATCAACTTTTTAGAGTAGGTACAGATGCATGCGACCATGCAGATAGGTATTTCACTACTGCGTAGGACTCTATTTATTATCGGTAGGCATATGAGAGAGTCATCCCTGAGGGTCAGAGAGAGCCTAGCTTTAGTGCATACATGGGGAGGAGATCGAGTAAATCTACTTCACGATGGACTAGCAGTAGTGGTGTTATAGGACCACCTCGACATCCTGGGGTAGGATCTAGTGGACAGGATCCACCTGCTGACAGAGGTAGTGTTGGTTGATCATGTTATCTGAGCCTTCAGGCTTATTTATTGTATTCACACACATTATCATTTTTGAGTTATATATATATATATATATGGCATCTGGGTTTTGGTAATGATCTATGTATGTTTTATATGATGTTATGAGTTTTATGATGCATATCTATTTTAATTCTATATGATTCCAAATGCAATGGTAGTACATGTATGTAGTAATGATGTAAATGAATTTAAATGAATGCAAATGACTCTATAATGAATGCAAATGCTTTTTTTGTATGATAATGGTTGAACCAATTTTAACTTAGATATAAATTGAAGGAATGTTAGTCAGATTGATAGAGAGAAAAATTGATGATAGATGTTAGAAAGAATGTGATTTAGACAGAAGATGAGAAATCAACAAACCATTAATAAGCAATTGAGATGAGAATGAGAATGAATTTGAATGAATCACGAACCTATGTCACATATTTATTGCGTCAATATATATTCATCACTGAGCTTTATTATTGAACAATGAAGCTTTAGCACATCAGGGTATAAGGAACCAAGATGTAAAGATGTCTCATTGAAGAAACAAACACGTAGCAGACAAGGAGTGAACCCTCCATTCTGGGAATTGTGTTAGGGGTCGAGGTATGTGTGGTGATTTCACCTTGATGTGAAGGCTCTTATCACAGACACCCACCAGAGAAATTTCCGTAGAATTTCTTCAGTTCACACCACAAACAGCAAACAAAGAAAAAGATAATACCCATCATAGCTCCTCTAGTCACTTGTGGACATCCTTGAGTAGCATAGGAACAATATCTGTCACCAAATGATAAAAGATAAAGACTGACCCAGACAAAATTCAGCAGCTATACTGACCTTGTGCCTTCGTTCTCAGTTGTTTGATGTGATGGTTGATAATGTCTGATCTTAGAAAGTTGTGGACCCCGTTTAAGACGGACCTATCTAATTTTGAGTGTATCCTCTTCTATTTAAAACAAGATAATGATCACGTTGATATGGATATGATACGATTGATAAGACAGTTTGATCAGTTGATTGCAGATGTTTGACTAGATAGTCGTATCCTTTGTTAACTTCTTGCGAAGTGTTTGCTGGATATCTGCTAGGGTATTTGTTTCTCACAAGACATTTTATTGCAAGTTTTTCTGATTGATTGATTTTTTGATTTTTAGTTCTTTTCCAAGAGCTTTTCCAATGTTTTTGGATTATGTAGATCAATATTTGAATGTTTTTCGTTGATTTTTTCAGGATCATATTTGAATGTTTTTGGTTGATTTTTTTCAGGATCGTATTTGAATGTTTTTGGTATTTTTTCAAGACATTATATGGATGTTTTTGGGTATTTTTATTTTTTCAATGTTTTTGGATTTTGTGGTTTTTGATTTTTGTGGATTTTGAGTTTTTCAATGTTTTTGGATATTTGTTGAGGACTTCATATGATTTTTTTTTTGGATTTTTCCAGGACTTTATCTGATTTTTTGGATTTTTTCAGGACTTTATACAATTTTTTTTAGGATTTTTTTCAGGACTTTATCTGATTTTTAGGATTTTTTTAGTTATGCCCCAAGTGTGTAGACCTATATGACATGATGATCTGCAAAATGTATGTGGAGACAAATGAATTTTTGACATGACCTATGTGAATGCAACGTGTAGGATGAAGATGCATTTCCTATTCGAACAAGGTTGATTGTGTTTGTTTTTGCATTTGAATACACCAATTGAAATGGAGGTGCAAAATATTTCATAGATAAGCGGTCAATCGATCTCTAAGGCCCTTTGGAACATTCATCTCAAACACTTAGTGACTAGGATTTACAAATGGAGACGTGGAAAACTTCTCCATTGGTTCTTGAAACTTTGATCTTCTATTTCCCATGTGTGTGCAAAATGCATTAATTCCCGCTCTTTTGTTCACTAAAGATCCTTAGCATCCTATATGACTAGCTACATGATTTTTCTAACTTCAAAAGAATCCTGAATAGATCCTCACTACCAGCAAGCCTTGAGAGCTCTGACGAGGTTATAGACTGTAATTTCTCAAATATTGCTCCATTGCCAGGAGGCACTCATAGCCCTAATGGAGTTACTTGCATGTTCCCATAGTCAAGCTTTTTATCGCATTTGTATACATGATATTTTAGTTATATATCATTTCTCTTTTTGCCTTTAGATGGATATTTGGCATAGCTCTTTTCCTCTTTTTTCTTTTCTTTTATTGACTTGTAAGTAATGAAACCTACTTGGGTGTGACAATTACATCGGCACTGAAGTAGAATTTTAGATTTTTCACTAGTCATATGATAAAATAGGTGTCTAGAATGAATTAGAGATTTTCTTAGTGTGTGAGATATAGCAATTGATAGATTGTGGGTTAACAAGTCTCAAATAGTGAAATTGCTACCCAACCGTAAGTAAAGCGTCATCACAGGGTAATGTTGAGAATGAATGACCTTAGAACCTCAAAGACTTCATGTTTGAATATCTAAGAAAGGAGATGACCCTTGTTTTCCTTAGATGCAAATAGATGATAAATTTGAATAGTTGCCTTGTTTTATTGATTCTTCTATATGCAAATGTGGAAAGTTATTAAGAATGCAATGCATCTAAAAAAGAAACTACATGTAATGTTGTGTTTTAAATGATATGATATGCAATGTGGAAAATAAAACCTAAACTAAACAGCCCTTAGGTATAATATCGCTTAAGGTGCATGTTGTTCATAGGGTCAGAGATTGGATCTCCCTCCATGGTAGCCAAATTATAGGCTCCGTTGCCTATGACCCTTGTTATAATGAAAGGACCTAGCCAGTTAGGTTCGAATTTCCCTGGCCTTTCTCATTCCGCTAGGTTCTTTTGATTCTCTTTAAGTACTAGATCTCCCACTTGAAAAGTTCGTGGGTAGACTCGTTTAATATAACTTCATCTTAGTCTATTTTGATATCCTTGTAGATGCTTAAACACTGTTTGTCTTTTTTCATCAAGGGTTTCGAGTTCTTGTAACCTTGCTACCTTGTAGTTTTCCTCTGATATGATGTTCTGTAAGGAGACTCTTAGAGATGGTATTTCTATTTCAATGGGGAGTATTGCTTCTATCCCATAGACTAAGGAATATGGTGTTGCTCCTGTAGGTGTGCGTACACCTATTCTGTTGGCCCAAAGAGTAAGATTTTACTGGAGATGTCAGTCTCATCCTGTGTTAGTGACTACTTTCTTAAGAATTTTCAATATTGTTTTATTTGTAGCCTCTACTTACCCATTACTTTGTCGATAATATGACATGGAAAATCTCTGTTGTATGTGGAATTTGTCACACAACTCTTTCACTTCCTGGTTTTTAAATGGACGCCTGTTATCTGTAACAAAGCACCTTGGAATTCCGTATCTACATATAATGTAGTTGAGCATGAATTTTGCTATCTTCTTTCCAGTGGTATATGTTAAAGGAATCACCTCAACCCACTTAGTAAAGTATTCAGTGACTATCAAGATAAACTTGTGCCCATTAGAAGAAGTAGGGTTGATTTTACTCACTAGATCGAATCCCCATTGTGAAAATGGCCATAGTGATGTGATGGGTTGAAGATCTTGTGCTGGTGCATGAATAAGGTCTCCATGCATTTGGCATTGTTTACACTTTTGTACATATGTGCAAGCATCTTTTTGCATTGTTGGCCAGTAATACCCTATTCTCAACAGTTTCTTTGACAATGGTGGACCACTTTGGTGAGCCCCATAGATTCTATCATGGACTTCCTTTAAAGCAAGGTGTGCTTCATTCTCATCCAAACATTGGAGAAGAGTTCCATCGAAACCCTTTCTATACAAAGTATCGGCTATAATGGTGTAGCTAGATACCTGATGAATAAAGGTCTTCTTTGATTTTTGGACAGATCTGGTGACATGTATTGGGTGTGTACATATGTATATATTTCATTGTACCAAGGTGATTCTAGACCCACATTTGCACATACATAGTCTAATAAGGGAGTCTCATATGCAGGTAGCATTAACTATTCTATGATAAACTCAAACTGAGTTTTGTTAGCAGGCATATTCAGAAGGGATCCTATGGTTGCCATTGCATCTGCTACCTTGTTTTGTATTCTTGGGATTTGTTCAAAGGTAATTTTGTTGAAGTGCTCCTTGTAATCTTCAACCAACTTCTTATAAGGCACAAGTTTTTCATCCTTCGTGTTGTAATCATCATTGACCTGGTTTACAATCAACTGCGAATCACCATAGACCTGTAACTCTTGTATTTTCCATTGTACAGTTATACGAAGCCCTATGAGGAGAGCTTCATATTCAGCCATATTGTTGGTGCATGGGAAATTGATCCTAAATGACTTATGTATAACATCCCCTTGAGGAGTAATGAAGAGAATTCTTGCTCCAAATCTGTGATGTGACCCATCAAAGTATAATTTCCACATCACTGAGTCAGTTAATGTAAACACGGATTCATTTGGAAAGTTTCTCAGCAACAGATGACTGTCCTGTATAGGAGCCTCTGCTAATTGATCTGCTATGATTTGTCCTTTGATGGCTTTTCTATCTATGTATTCTATATCAGACTTGCTCAGGATCATAACCCACTTAGCCAATTGCTTGATCAATGTTTCTATGCTCAATAGATAGTTGAGTGGGTCAAAGCGTGCAATGAGTTGTACCTTATGACTCAACATGTAATGTCTAAGCTTTTGTGATGCAAAGATTACTACTAAGCATGCTCGCTCTATGGGGGTATAATTAAGCTCATAGCCGATCAGAGTCCTACTTATATAGTAATTGACTCTTTCTTTTCCATTTTTGTCATGTTGTGCCAATAGAGCTCCTAGAGTTGAGTTCGTTGCTGATATGTATAACAATAGAGGTTGTCTTGGAGTAGGAGATATTAACACTGGTGTGTTCAAAAGATAATCTTTTAGAGCTTGGAAAGCTTCCTAGCATTGTTCTGTCCATTTAAAAGTAACTCCTTTCCTAAAAAAATGTTGGAATGGATGACACTTATCTGCCAACTGTGCTATGAATCCCCTTATGGATTGCAATCTTCCTTATAACCCTTTGAGTTGTTTAAGTGTTGATGGAGGTTGCATATCAATGATTGCCTTGACCTTGGCAGGGTCTATTTCATTTCCTCTATTTGATACTATAAACCCTAACAGTTTACCTGTTGTTACACTAAATACACATTTCTTCGGGTTTAATCTGACATTATATTGTTCCAACTGATCAAATATCTGTGTAAGAACTGCAAGGTGTCTTCCCCTGGTTTTTGATTTAGCCAATATGTCATCCACGTAATCTTCCATTATGTTATGGATCATGTCATGAAACAACCTTGTCATGGCTCTTTGGTATGTTGCTCCAACATTTTTAAGACCAAATAGCATCACATTCCAGTAGTATGTTCCCCATGGGCACGTAAAGGCTGTTTTATGTTGATCTTCTGGTGCAATTTTAATCTAGTTGTATCCTGAAAAACCATCCATTAAGGATAGTATCTCATTTCCAACTGTTAGGTCAACTATCATATCGATATTGGATAGTGGGAAGTCATCCTTAGGACAAGCTCTATTTAGATCTCAAAAATCAGTACAGATTCTTATGCCTCCTATGGGCTTAGTTACAGGTAACAAGTTGGATATCCATTCTGCATAGTCAATAGGTCTAATAAAACCTACATCCAACAACTTTTGTAGTTCTATTTTAACTAGTAATGCGATACTTGGATGCATTTTTCTCAATTTTTCTTGTAAGGTTTAACTCCTGGTATCAATGGTAAGTGATGTAACACTAATTTAGAGTCTAAGACTGACATGTTTGAATAGGACCAAGCAAAGTTGATTGGTCATTGCTAAAAAGAAAGAATGAACTTGTCTTTTTCTTCTTTGCTCAGTGATTTTGCCAGATGGATGTTATGTACAACCTCCCCTTCTGCTATGTTTACTTCTTTTGTTTCCTCTATAAGTAATGTTGAACTTTCTCTTTCCATAGGAAGATTACCCAAGTCACTTTTGTCATTATGGGTTGTTTGATCCTTATCTTCTGTTGGAGAAGTACTTTCTTCTCCAATGTATGTCATTCTATTTAGGTCTATAGCAAACCCTGCTTTATGATCACCTTGCAGAACTCCCTCTCTGACTCCTAGAAATTCTGAAATTGCTTCATCATTTTCAAACCAATCCAGTGTTTGTTTTCCTTCTTTCCCCCAATCAATCAAGTGTGAATGTACTAGGGGTAAATCATTACTCCCTTCTTTAGTAGACTCGGATAACATGAAGACTTGATTGTTTGAATGGCTTTGTGTATCTTCATCTTGTATAAGCCTTATTTGATTCCTTAATATTACACTTTTTGGTGGGCTAGAATCATGGAGTGATAAGAATTTGTAATCATGAGAGTCTATCTCACTTTCAATATATGTTTCATCATATGAGTTATCATCACTTATTTCTTCTTGTTCCTGTCCCTAATTTTGTTATAGATTGACTGGCCTTCTTTGCAAATTAGTGACCCTTCATAAGCTTGGTATAAGCCTTTGCAATCTTTCTTCATCTATTTTGTTAGGTTGAGCCTAAGTTGCTTCTCATGGTAGAAGTACTGACAATAACCATGGGTGGGATTTAGGTGGTGAGGGTAATCCTGCATCTATTGCCACATTAGCCTATACTGTTGTGTCAATAACTGCATCATTTTGTAACTCAGTGGTAGGTTCTTGCAAGCATTGTCTCATGTCTTCCCCATCTTATTCTGCACTTGGTGATGTAGGTACCTTATTACTCATTTTAGATGAAGATGGAAGCGCCTGTGTGGACAAATTCTTGTGTGATATGCAATCTGTTGTTTTGCTTGGTCGATTTAGTATATCAAGAGTACACTATCTTTCTTTGGTAATATGTTGTACATGCTTGTATCCTAATCCTCGATTCCCTAGATTATCATTAGGAACAATAGGTTCTAGTGTTCCTTGTTTCTATAACCCCAAGCCTGTGGTACCATCATATCCATGTCTTTGGAGTATTTTGAATCCATTGCCATACTGATCTGTGTGTATTCTAGGTATTGTCATATGATCTTCTTCTCTATATATCCAATGGTTAACATCTTCATTCAGAGATTCTTCTTGTAAGTCACCGCATCTAATGAAAGAGCATGAATCTGTGTATTTGACAATTTCTTTTCCTTTGTCTTGCTTTTGCACTATAGTGTGAGGTTTCCCAAAGGACTTAAGAGAAAGAGACAATTGTTTCCCACTTAAAGTATTTGCAATAGAGTATTCTCCACAACCCATATCCTTTATTTGTAAGGAGGATGTTGTAGGGATATCCTTTTTTGTTTCTATGATCTTTAATGCTTCCAGATGTGTAGTGAGAGGTGTGGCTTGATTGATAGGTATCTGATTATCCACACTGTCTTCTAGATAATTGCAATGTTGGAATGGATTTGGATCACCCTTTATGGTGATTTCAATACCATTGTATGGGAATTTAACACACTGATTGAATATGGATGGTACTGCTTGCATGGTGTGGATCCATGGGTGGCCCAATAACATGTTATATCCCAGTTCTCTGTCCAAGACTTGAAAATCAACCTCTGTTGTTATTGGTCCTACTTGTACAGCTAATGTTACAATTCCTTTAGATGGACATTCTTTGTCATCGTAAGCTTTGATATTTATCCTTTTGGAAGAATCAAAGTGAAGTTCAGAATATCCCAGTGCTTTGACCAGCTTTAAAGTACAAATGTTGAGACCAGCTCCCCCATCTATGAGTACTCTTCTAATTCTTTTCTTATGAATGTAAGCTTCCAGATGTAGTGGGTCATTATGAAGCAATTTATCACTAGGAATATCTTGTTCTGTGAATGCAATACATGTGCCTTGTGTCAGATTCCTACCATAGACTGGAAGGCATTTTCATCTATATCTATGTCCACTATTGAATCTTGAAGTGCTTT
Organism: Cryptomeria japonica; assembly: GCF_030272615.1. Classification (NCBI taxonomy): domain Eukaryota; kingdom Viridiplantae; phylum Streptophyta; class Pinopsida; order Cupressales; family Cupressaceae; genus Cryptomeria; species Cryptomeria japonica. Next base: position 76,941,173 of record NC_081413.1, read on the forward strand.
GTCTAGTATAGCTCTATGATTGGGTGAAATACGCAATAGTTCGAATAATGATATCTGTTCCAGAGTTTTCTTAAGTTGCTCAACTACATTGTAAGTCCCTACTGTTGGTGGTTGATTTTGTGGTATCCCTTGTAAAGTTACCTTTGACCTGCGAGTAACTACTGCATAGTCTCTATCTCTAGGAGTAATTGTGATTGTAGCAATTGTATCATTTGTATCATAGGTCATTTTATCAAGATTTATGTTAAATCCCTCTTCATAGTCTTGATGTGTATGTTTGACATCCATAATATGTCCAATGAGTTCATCTTCAAACCAACCTGAGTGTGATGGTTGATCATGCCCCCAGTCTCTGAGACAAAGATTTGTATCATCATCGTACTTTGGTGCTTCAGATATCATGCAAATTTTGTGATCATCTCTATGAGTATCTTGATATTGGTCCTCTTGATCAGGTGTTTCTTGTGAATCATTGTTTGTTGTATCTCCTGAGCTAATGGCATGAATAGTGTAGTCATATGAGACATTTGTGTAGTTAGTCGTATTGTCTTGGGTACCTGATGTGGTAGCTTTTCCCTTGTCATGCTTAACAAAAGGATCCTTAAAAATCGTATGATTTGTGTTTGTTGAGGTCTTATCGGTATCAATTGTGATGTCCCCTTGGTCTATCATATCTTGGACCAAGTTTTTCAATTTGTAGCAACTTGTCATTTTGTGACCTTTAGTCCTATGATAATCGCAGAAATCATTATCATTCCACCATGTGGGTTTGAAAGGACCCGTTTCATACACTCTTACTTCAGGTAAAGTGATCATGTTTTTCTGTATTAACTTTTTGAGTGCTGACTCAATTGGTTCTCCTAAAGGTGTGTAATTTCTTCTTGGAGAGTTTACCCTGGGGTATCTTGTGTTTGTGTTTTGCGTAGCATTTACATTTGCTGATGTTGTGTCATTCCCTATATGTGGATTTGTTGACTGACTCATTCCCAAAGATAAAACGGTTTGAGTTCTATTTATCATTCTAGCATCTACAATACCATCATTGGTCACATTTTTGTTTTTTGACCATAACTTAGATTTGTCGTTGTTGTTGGTGTTGCCATACTTAATAAGACCTTGTTCTACTAATCCATTTTCACATTTGAGAGCCTTTTCTATGATTTGTTTGAATGTGGTTAAACATTTCATTTGTATCAGATATTTAATCTTAGGAATCAAATTTTTTGTAAACATATCCACTTGCTCTGTTTTCGGGATAACTATCTTGCACCTCCTATAGAGAGCCCTCCATCATTGTATGAAGGATGCAAATGTTTCTTTCTCTTATTTTTTAGTGGCACATAAGTCCATCAAAGTAACCGGGGTGTCAATGTTGTGCGAGAAGTTTTCTATAAATAGTTTAGCTAATTCTCCCCATGATGTGATGGTTGGTGGTAAATGTGAAAACCACTCTAAAGCTAGACCTCCCAAACTTTTAGGAAATAGTCTCATTAGATAAGTATCATATGAGGCAACTTCTATACATGCCATACAAAATTCTCTGATATGATCTCTAGGATCACCCTTCCCTCGATATCTATCAAATTTGGGCATTTCAAAATATTGTGGGAAAGGTGGCATGTATAATGTGTGATCGAATGGATAAGGACGTAGGTCCTGCATTGTGTAGCTCTTTTTATCGTTACCAGTTTGCATTGTCATCATTTGTTGTTGCAAATTCTGTATTTGTTGTGTCAGAATATCTATTTGTGTCAAAGGTATACCTTGTGTTTGTGTATGTCGCACAAAAGGATTCGTGGTTGCATAACTAGGAGGTTGTTGGAAGGTACCAAGATTATAACCTTGTGTGTTGTGCGTTCCACTAGGTACTATGAAATAGATGATATGCGAACCTATGTTTGGTTGAGTTGTATTTGTTGTATTGGCAATACCTAGATTTGCATTTTGTTGACTATATGTGGATCCCATAGAATAGGAAATTGGAGGTTGGGTTGCACTAGGTACTAAGACACTTGATATTAATGGTATGCTCTGTGATGGTATACTAGCATTGATAACTGAGGATGACACACTTGTTTGAAAGTTTGTATTTGTGTTGACATTTGTTTGGATAGGTACGTTTTGAGGAAAACTGGAGGTCGTTGCTTGTATTTGTGTCAAGGGTGGTGTTTGAATGTTATCTTGACCTAAAGTTTTTCCTAGTGGTAAAATCTTTGTGACATCAAAATCCTCAGGTAGTTTTGCCCCATTTTGTATTAACAGCAAAATATATTTTTCCCTATCACTATGTATAAGTGCATCTAGAATCATGAGGACATGTGGGTCTTGTTGTGTAGACTCAATTTCTTCTTTTGTCGAATGTTGTTGTAATTCGTTTATGGTGGACATTGTCTTTGTACCTTAGTGTTGACCTATTGACATGTCCATGTTCCAAGTAGGGTTTATGACTGTGTGTTGTTTGGGTCCATTATTCCTTTCGCTTTTTGGGACCTTGTGACGGGCATCTAAAATTGCCTATATGAAGGTGGTTCTATGCAAGACAATGGCCTAACACTAGACTGTAGACATAATTATGAGGTATGCAAGACTATACTAGACTCTATTGAGGAGGTTGATGTGAGACCTTTTTATCATTTCTAAATTTCTCTAATGCAAGTCTTTCCATTTGTTGACAAAGTTGTTCAGCCTCAATCTCTCTATCAATTATATGGGAAATCCTAGACTCAATATTTATCTCATGTATGACTCCTATATATTGAGGTGCACTTCTTCTTAAATCCCAAGCTAAGTTAGCTAGACCATCAATGATTTCTTGTTGACCACCATTTGGAACTAGATTAGGTTGCTTGAAGGGGAGCAAACCATCACCTGGGAGACCCATGAATGCACATGCTATGAACCTATAACTGACAATAGACTTAGACATATATGAGGTCTAGATGAAGACGTATATGATAATGTAACTATAGACGTATAATAATGACCATATTCCTAAATGAATATTTTATGTTCATTTCTCTATTTAACTAAATCCAATTTAATTAAATTACCCACATTCCTCTATTTAATTAGGTAAATTACTCAATTTATTTAAATTAAATTCACTATACCCATTTAATGAATAAATCATTTTATTCAATTAAATTCCCCCTATCCACTTTTAATTAAATTCAAATTTAATTAAATAGTTATCCTAAATTGAATAAATCTAATTTATTTAATTTCCCCAAATTGCAACCAAATTGAATTAAATTAACTTTATTTCAATTAAATCCTATTATCCCTCCATCCACTTGCATTCTCCTACATTTCCCACTTGCTTCCTAAACCTATTTCTAATCCCTTCTAAACTCTTCTAATCGCTTCTAATTAGCCTAACCCATCTTCTAAACCTTGTCACATCCCTAAGCAAAGGGAAGTCACTTCTCAAAACCTTAAAGTCTTTGATAACCATTAAAGGCTTCAAGTCTTCAACCACTTAATATCCCCAAAGTCTCCCAAACCATTAATGGTTAATTCAACCCTCTTACATGGTTAGAGACTTTTTTCCTAACTTAACCTTCATCCAACCCAAGGGTCTCATCAGGCCTTTAATGCTTTGACCATGATTATCTCTTAATCATTTGCACAAGGGTTTATCCTTGGATTAACTCTTAATCCATTAGGGTAAGCCTAACTTAAGCTTAACCCTTATCTCTAGATAACCATAAGGTCTTCTTAGGCATTTAATGCCTCCAACCCCTTCTCTCAACCCAACCCTATGTTGACACTTGTCACCATTTCATTGGTGCAAATTGCAAACATGGATCCCCAACTTTCAAACTCAACCCTTGATCAACTCTTTCAATCCTGACCATCCATTGCCCTATTTTTGCTATAAATAGAGCTCTCATTCCTCCAGTTTGAGAGATCAATCCAAGCTTGTAGTATCATACTTATGCTCAAATACATTCAAGCTTTTATTTCATATATGCTCATCATTTAGCCTCTCTTTTAACTAGGAATTAGTCTAAATATACATGTTTAGAATACTTTCTTTATCATTTAGCTCAATCATAGACTAATATGTCATCTTATAATTAGTTTATTGCATTTCTAGAATCATGCATAGCTTAGGATGCATCTCATATTAAATCAACAAAAAACATCCCTCGTTCTTGCATTTGCCATCCCTAAACCATTTTCCTCAGTGATCTAAGAGCAAAAACATTGGTTTGAGGGACCGTGTAAGATAGAGAACCATGGGACACACCTTGGGAAGCTGAGTGATACTTCATTACTCTATTGCTTGCACCAAGAAGTCCTGTGGGTGTGTGAGCAAGGCTCCATAGAGTTCTGTTTTTCACATATTAAGTTCTATCGACCCGCTTTTCCTGCATACATTTCTAGCGCCCACCGTGGGGCTCAACCCCATATATCAAATCAGTTTTTGAATTTAACCACTTTTGCAAGCACGTGGGAAAAATGAACTAGCACGTTAAGTCAACTATTTAGCGCATCCAGTAAACAGCCTAGCGCATTCGGTTCACTATTTAGTGCGTGGAGTCCATTATCTAGCACGTGAAGTCCATATATTAGCACGTGACTCCCACTAATCTTTTCTTGTAGGTCTCAGCGCGGGAGAAAAATAGAGCAGCGCTTTCGGTGCACAAAGTAGCACATCCCGAAGATAGTATAGCACATCACGGGTTTCTTTTAGCGCATCACTGAGATTTTGTCGCACGTACAGTTTGTTTTGTAGCGCATCATAGACAAAAAAGAAAAGAACTAAAATTTGTAACTGAAAGTTAAAAAAATTAGACTTGTGGAAGTCCACCAAATCATCTAACATTTTTTTCTCTAGTTTTCTTCCAGGATTCTAACAAATTTGTTGTAGAAAGGAGCTTAATCTTAGAATATTTACATAGTTAGGATTTTCACTAACTTAGTTAAAGTTAGTTTAAATTTTTAAACGTCTTTTATTCTTAAAATTGAACTCACTTATTTCTTTTGGGCTATAAAAAGAACCACTATCGGAAATTTTCTTACTTTTATAGGAGAAAAACTTTATTTGGGCTCTAAAAAGAACAACACAAAATTTTCTTTTTCGCAAAAAAATAGAGCTTAAAAAGAACCTCACCGTCTTTTGGTGTATAAAAGGATTCATTTTCAAATTTTGCAAAGGAAGGAACCTCACTTACGAAGTTTTGTTACAATCAAAAGAGGGAAGTTATTCCCCTTTTTCGATTTTCTTTTGTTGACCATATCGAAAATTTTGCTTTGTCGACCAGGTTCCTTCACTAGATTAAATAATCATTGCTTTGAGGAACTAAAAAGAACACCATGCTTTTTTGGAGCAACATCTCCAAATAGAGATTAGTAAATCACTGAATTGAAGGCTTAAAAATAACTTTGATTGCCTTGTTTCGAAAGTAGAAGGTATATGCTCTCCCCTTAACTGGGTGATCAAAAAGCCAAACCACTATTAAGCTTTTTGTATTTCAAGCATAAAACCTTTAGCAGGCCTGCTTTCCCGAGGAGTTGGAATCAAATCTTAAATCTGTTTATGGCCAATGTGAAGGGAACGACCTAAGTGGGGAATGGCTTTGATGCCAAGAATTCCAACCCACTATAATCAAATGTGGAAAGTGACGAAAGTCCTTTTCAACGGTTGCATGCAGCGATTAGCCTTCCCCAAGTATCCTCGAGATACGTAAAGCCTTTGTTCTAAAGGTTGGGAAGCCTCCTGAGGGAGTTTATCACTGATGGTTGAATGGGAAGCCTGATTACGAACCATTGAAATAGAAGCTTTGAACCGAGTTAGTAACCAAACATTTATAACATCATAGTGCAAGGGTGGGGAAGAATCCGCCCCCAAGATTACTCACTATATATCTCCCAAGATAACTACTCAACTGTGAAGCGATTCACTTTGAGTTAATTTCTGGCAAAAGGCAAAAAAACGGGCGCCCTCTAGCGGGTGACATGGCTGTTTGAGCTGACGGAGTATCGAGACTAGTGGGCTATGATGTTATTTATGACCTTTAAATAAAGAGTCTTTCTGAAGTGTATTATTCGTATCTAAACCTATTAAAACATTGGGGATTTGAACACATCCTCGTAGAACATACACTTTTTGTTAGATTAGGCAAAATGGTTGTACTTTTTGTGCCATGCTTGCATTTACTACTTCAGAAAATCATCCATCAAACCTGAAAAATTCACAAAAGAATTCCAAAATTTACAAAAAAACCAAGCAAAGGAAAAATCAGGGTAGTTTAGCGCATAAGAGAAACTTCTTAGCGCGTGAAGTAATTTTGTTAGTGCATCCAACCATCAATTTAGCGCGTCGGTTCCAAATAGTAGCGTTTTATCCCAAATCAATCTACTGTTAAAATATTTAGCGCATCAGAGAAATAGTCTAGCATGTGGAAGGATCAGCTTAGCACGTGGAAGCTAAACATTAGCGCATCAGGTTCACCAGTTAGCACGTTACTGGCCCAGGCTAGCGCATGGCTTTTTAAATAGATAGAAAACAATTTTTGAATAGTCAAAACTTTAGCGTGTGTCTGGGGGTAGCCTAGCGCGTGTGGTCCTTATTTTAGCGCGTGAAGTAAATTGGGTAGCGCATCCTGTCTTTGTTTTAGCGCATGACCAAAATCAAAAAGGTAGGGGGCAAAACAGTGAGGAATTTTAAAATTTTTGAAAACATTTTCAGAAGCTTTTTTATCAAACATCATTTTTCATCAAAAGTAGAGTGGCAAAAACAAACCGTTAAAAACTATTTCTTGAGCTAAATTTGTGTCAAAACAAACGTTGTAAAAATCCTAAACTGATCGCACGATAAAACATATCTATCTTATCATAATCCAGAAACCTCATCTTTAGTATCAATAGAATCCTTTACCATCTTACTGATTTCATCTCAAAAACACTTGTTTAAAATTTTCAAATTGTCAAATCAAGTCTCCATATCGGGAGGCTTTTATCCATATCATTTGACATGCTTTGTCATGAAGGGGCATCTAAACCTTCACTTTGATAGAGTAAGATTTGAAATTTTTTAGACAAGATCAACTAAATCCAAACAAATCAAAGGAAACCATTGATCACTCATGCATAACTAATCCCCATATTCTGAGAAGAAAGAACCTTTATCATAACATCACGTTAAAGAAACAACAACCTAGTTTTTTCAAGTTCATCAAGAGAAATAAGTTTTTATACATCAATCGTCAACTCTTCAAATCTCATCGGGTATTCCTTCATCATGTCAAACGTTATATCCAAAACAAATCCAATGAATTTGACAAAGAACCTTTAAAAACAAGAGCATACTGTCAAAAGTCTGCTTTTAATCAAATCATGAACTGCGGAGGAAAGATCAATCTAGCATTCTTGCCCAATGAGTGTATCACTTATAACACATCTTGACCAGAAGCACCCAACCTCGAACAACATATCAACAAGGATTTTGTCCCCTTCATCACTGAAAGTTTTTACTAAAATGCCTATTACTCGCTCTCAAAGAAACCAACAAAGCGAGACACACGCAGAGTCTAGTATGAATTGAAGGTTGTCAAATCCTTTTGAAGTTCCACACTTGGAAGAGATTGAAATTTCTGAAGCGCTTCTTCAGGAATGTCAAGAAAACCCTTCATTCCAAAATATGTAGAAAGGCTTATGGAAAATGACAAAGAAAAATATCTGCTCATGCTCACAAGTAAAGGCGTTAAACTTCCCAAAAATTTAGACACAAACATCTTTTGAAACGGATCTTGGCAATATGCATATCAAGAACAACAAAGAGAAGAAGAAACTCATAACTTTGAACAACACATACCTGAGCAACACATTCCAGAACAATGCATACCAGAAATGCGTATACCTGAGCTAGAAACTCCAAAGAAAAATATACCATTTAACACACCTTTTCAGCTGAGAACCAATACAAGGGAAGAACTCTTCCCTCGACAAGACAATATACCTCTGGCTACTCTTACTCAACAAATGCAAATGTTACAATGATAAATACATGACATGCAACAAGGGACAACAATGCGGTACTCTTTAAACGAAATTTGTCCTTATCCATTTGATAGAAGATTGAACATGGTGCCTTTTCATCCAAACTCAGATGTTCCCAAATTTGATAAATATGATGGGAAAAGTGATCCCCGAGATCATGTTTGAGAATTTTGCACAATGAGTCTTGAATTTGCTCATGATGACACCTATCTGATGAGGTTATTCCCAAGAAGCTTGGGAGGGCAAACAATGGAATGGTTATCCAAAATTACACCACCTGTCAGATCATTTGATGAATTGGTTAACAAATTCATAACCCAATATTCCTATAACATTCAACATGCCATAACCATGCTAGATGTTTGCAACATCAAACAAAAGAACAATGAAACATTCATGATGTTCCTTCAATGCTGGTGATGTATAGTATCCAGATATCCTCGAGATATTCCTAAAAAGGAAAAAATGGAAATCTTCATTGACAATTTGAATGGTGAAATGAGTTACAGGCTGAAACTTCAATGCATACCATCTTTCACTAAATTAGTTGAAAATGGCATTCAAGTAGAGGAAGCGTGTGTCAAAAAGGGAACACTCAAGTTCTACAAGGAAGGAACAAACTCATCAAACTACAATAACCAGAACAACAACAACTTAGACAAATCTCGATTTTGGACTCAAAACAAAAACGAAGGCAACAATGAAATGCATGATCCGAAATCTAAGCAACCAGTGCTCGCATTATCCAGAAATCCTCAAAATATGACAAATCCTAAAAATGCTAATCCAAATGCTAACACATATGCACCAAACACTGATCAAGGACAACTCAACACAAACAACACCAATGATACTCAAAGCAAAAACATGAATCTAGGACCTAACAACAATTCATGCAACAACACAAATAATTTCCAAAAGCGTATCTTCACACCACTGGGGCAATCACTAGAATCCGCATTCAAAGAACTTTTGGCACACAAGATTCTTTCTTTGCCTCCAATCAACAACTATGAACCCCAAATCAAACCACCTTGGTGGAATGATTCACACTATTGTGATTACCATCATAACAAGGGTCATCAAACGAACGATTGCATGAGATTAAAACATGTGGTGCAAGATATGATTGATCGAGGTGACTTAACAGTAGATGGTCTCAAAACAAATGGTGATCATGGAGCCTTTAAAAATCCTCTTCCAAATTATAACAAAGATGGAGCTTCAACCTCGAACGATACACGCAGAGCTCGTATCAACCATATCTACAACAACACCATAAATCACATATCAGTTGAAGATCATCAAGTAAATGTCATCACCATCTGAGATAAGTGTGATCATGAATCTGTCAATGTAACAACCCGAACTCAGAAATATGTCTTAAAAGGACATATGTCACCTACAACTACCACACCAAAAATCCAATATGACTTGGTTAGCCAACTATGCAAAACTCCAGCTCAGATATCTATACTGGAATTGCTGAAACTATCACCGAAGCACAAAGACATCTTGGAACAAGCACTATTGGAAACCAATGTACCTCAAAATCTGCATACAGACAGATTTCAAGCCATGGTCGCCCATATGACTGGACCTCATAGCCTCACCTTCTCAGAGCATGACAATACTTCCTTGAGCCATCCACATAACACTCCTCTCCATATCGAAGTCATTGTTTGCAAACACCGAGTAAAATGAGTCTTAATAGATGGAGGAGCCGGACTTAATATATGTACTTTAAAGCTTATCCATGCATTAAGCTTTTCAGAAGAGTCTATTGATCCTTGTAAGAAGATTACCATAAAGGCATATGATGATGAGGAAAGGTCCTCTAAAGGAACTGTGATGTTACCCATTCAAGTAGGACCAGTGCAAAAAGATACTATGTGTCAAGTCTTAGACATGGATCTTACCTTCAATATTTTGTTAGGGCGACCCTAGATACATGAAATACAAGCAGTACCTTCTACGTATCACCAGTGTGTCAAATTTCCTTATGACAGACAAGAAGTCTCCATATCTACTGATCACAATCCATTTCAACATTGCAACACAATGGGGGCAGCCCAAGACAGTTTGGTTCCTCATAATAGAGAGAAACAACGATCTTTAACATCAGATCTACAAATAGCAAAGTCCAACCCCTTATTTGGAGACTTCAAACAGAAAATGCAAATCAAAGACCAAGGCATAGGAGAATACTCTTTGGAGCCCTTATGTTTGGCCGAATTGCCAACATCACCTAGATCTCATGGATTGCCTACTACATCAACACATCTGGTCACTCAACCCATCACCAAATTTGATGGTACCTTCATCCAATTGGGCACTCTAGCACATGAATCAGAAGACAAGGATATTCTTAGCTGGTTATACAAAGATGAGGAAGAAGATAACAGAGCAGCTGCTCTGGACATTATTCTACCTACACACCTATATGGAAAAGGATACTTAATCATGCAACAAATGGGATATGACGGTAAAGGACCTATTGGGAAACGCAGAGAAGGAGTCACTAAACCCATAGATCTTTCTTCACAACCCAGTGGAAACAAAGCAGGATTGGGTTGTGAGCTCACTTTCCTATTAAAAAGGCCACCCTGCCTAACTACAAAACCTCAATGGAAAGTAAAGAAGAAGTACAAAGAAGAATCCTGGCAGGAAGCACTCTTTGAATCAACAGAAACAATCCGCAAGGCATGGGAACGTCAAGATCAGAAGTTACATCAGGAAAAGCTTCTAAACCACAAAAGGGCCATATCTGCAGCAGTAGCTCATATTCAAACACCAATATCTCAAGAACCAATAAAATCATCTCTGGATACCTTTATTTCTCCCTAAGGAAGCACAGTCTATGAACAAATACAAAAAATAGAAGCCGGATCTGACATAGAATCAACAAAAACTATCAAAATGGTAGCCATCATCAAAGATTTGTTTTCACCATACAACATACCAGTTTACAACATTGATAGAATCTGGGATGATGCCTCAGAGACTAATTCCAATGAATATGAATGGGGTACCTGCTCCAATGCTACTATAGATATCCCTAATGATACTGATTCTATATCTCTTTCTCAAGAAGAATATAACGCAGAAGATAGACCTCTTGAATTTGGACCACAAAATAACTATGATGCCAAGGAAAGCGAATAGAAACATTATGAACAAGTCTATATGGAAGATAATACCATTGAAGACCTCGACGAAATCCTAGACTTCTTTAAAAACAAGAACAATCATGATGAAAACTCTATCCTAACACTTACAGTAGCAGAACTAGATCCACCTAATGATTCCTTACCGCTTGTCTTTCTTGACCTCATCGACTAGGATGAACCTGAAATCCATGATATACCAATTTTCCTAGATGATGAATCTATTATCCATTACCTATGTACCATAAATCTGGAAACAGGCTCTACCAGTGAACAAAGTAACGATGTCTGCAAACCAAGGAGTGCCAAGTCTCTCAGTCACAAAAATGAACCAAGTAAAAGATCTAATGCTGAAAACCAGTCAATGGTAGCTCTAGATCACAAAAAAGTAAAAATAAAGGATGCATCTGAGGGTGAAAACCTTTTTAAGACACCTAATGATGGGAGACTTGACACTCTTCCTGAACACTTTCATGAGCAATCACCCATATTGATTGAGCCCTCTCAATCAATCAAAATTGGTACCATAGGAATAGTAAAAAACATACACCTTGCAGAATCTCTGACAGAGGAAGAAAGATCAGCATTCATCATTTTCTTTAGAGAACAGAAAATTAACTTTGCTTGGTCATATGCTGATATGCCTGGAGTGGATCCACACTTAATCATGCATCACTTGTCCATCTCTTCAGGAGTTAAACCAGTCAAGCAAAAGCTATGAAAGATGAATCCACAGGTGGCACTCATGGTTAAAACTGAACTAAAGAAATTATTAGACGTCGGATTCATCCAACCCATTGACTATGCAGAATGGATTTCCAACATCATTCCAGTATCAAAACCAGATGGTAGTACCAGAATATGCATTGAATTCAGAGACGTCAACAAAGCTTGTCCAAAAGATGACTTTCCTCTGCCCAGTATCGACATAATTGTAGATCTTACAGCAGGCCATGCAATGCTCTCACTAATGGACGATTTCTCAGGCTATAATCAAATCAAAATAGCTCCAGAAGATCAAGATAAAACCGTGTTCACCTGTCATTGGGGAATGTACTGTTGGAATGTTATGTCGTTTGGCTTAAAGAATGCAGGGGCCACTTATCAAAGAGCAATGACAACAATATTCCATGACATGATGCATACCTTCATGGAAGACTATGTGGATGATTTACTAGCTAAATCCTTCACTAGAGCAGAACATCTCAGCATCCTAACAAAGATCTTTGATCAATTGGAGAAATTCCAAGTCAGGCTCAACCCTAAGAAGTGTGTCTTCGGGGTTACATCAGGCAAGTTACTAGGCTACATAGTCTCAGCTAAAAGTATCGAAGTAGATCCAGCAAAGGTACAAGCCATTATGGAAATGCCACCACCAAAGAATATCAGTCAACTCAGATCTCTCCAAGGATGACTTCAATCAATCAGGCGATTCATCACTCAGCTAGTAGATAAAAGTCTACCATTTAACCATTTACTACACAAAAATGTACCATTCAGATGGGAGACCAAGTGTGCAAAATCTTTTTACCAAATCAAACAGTACCTGATGAATCCACCACTTCTAGTACCACCAGTCGCAGGAAAGCCACTTATCCTAAATATCTCAACAACAGATATATCGCTGGGGGCACTATTGGCACAAGAAGATCAATAAGGAAAGGAAAGAGCCATATATTATATCAGTGGGACATTGAATGGCTATGAACCCTACTGTACATTCATTGAGAAGGCTTGCCTAACAGTGGTCTTCGCATCTCAGAAGTTTCGACATTATATGCTAGCACACACCCATTAAGCTAGTTGCAAAAATTGATCCTCTCAAATATCTACTCAGTAAGGCAGCTCTTACAGGCTGATTGGCTAAATGGGTCATGATTCTCAGTGAATTTGACATTCAATACATAGACAGACGAGCCATCAAAGGACAAGCAATTACAGATCAGCTGGCTAAAGCACCACTACCAGGAAAACAAACCATGGAGATTGAATTTATAGACAAGGATGTTCTTACTCTTTCTACCAAACAATGGACCCTATACTTTGATAGATCCTATACACAACATGATTTAGGTGTTGGCATTCTATTCATCACTCCTGAAGGACACACTATACCAAGATCATATAGGCTTATGTTTCCATGCACAAATAATGTGGCTGAATATGAGGCATTGGTTATAGGTATCAAAATGGTCGTAGAATGGAAAATCATAGAGTTAAAGGTCTATGGAGACTCACAACTAGTCATCCATCAAATCAACAACGACTATCAGACAAAAGATGACAAACTACTACCCTACAAGCGAATGGTGGATGATTTCAAACAACATTTTGTACACATCACCTTCAAGCAAATACTAAGGATGAACAACAAAGCAGCCGATACAATGGCTACTATCGCCTCATTACTACAAATTCCAGAGCAACAGAGTCGATACGAGTTCCTGGTAGAGCAATTGTTCTCCCCTGCCTATGACCACTCTGAATCCCATGTTATCTATGCCTTGACTAGTTCAGATTCTCCATTATATGGACCAATATACGACTACCTCAAGAACAATATCTTACCCATTGACCAATCCTGTAACCAGAAATGTAATTTTATCTAGCAAGCTGCCCATTATACCCTTATTGCTAATACTTTGTATCATCAAGGTCTAGATGGTACTCTTCTTCGTTGCCTTGATTGTAATGATTCTAATTCTGCTTTACACGAGCTTCATGAAGGTATTTATGGCACACATTCAAGTGGTACTACTCTTGCTAAAAAACTTCTAAGAATGGGATACTACTGGCCTACAATGGAGAAAGACTCATATCACTTCGCCAAGAAATGTCCTAAATGTCAGATCCATGGTAATCTGATACATGCACTAGCATAGGAACTGCAGCCATTTACAACATCTTGGCCCTTTTGTCAGTGGGGACTAGACTTAGTTGGCAAAATTCATCCTTCATCTTCAAATGGACACAAGTTCATTATAACTGCAACATAATACTTTACCAAATGGATCGAAGCAGTTCCCATGACCACAATGTTTGGGAAACAAATTGCCTCTTTTATCCTCAATTATTTGATCTGCAGATATGGTATTCCAAGTTCAATCATCACAGATAATGGATAGCCTTTCAAAAACCAAGATGTACAAGAACTATGTAAAAAATTCAAAATCCAACATAGGTTCTCTACACCATACTACCCACAGGGAAATGGTCAAGCGGAAGCATCTAACAAGACAATACTGAAAATCCTCAAGAAAACAGTAAATGATGCTGGCAAAGATTGGCACGTCCAACTCAATCCAGCACTTTGGGCATATAGAACTAGCATCTGCACACCTACAGGAGCAACACCATACTCATTGGTATATGGATCAGAAGCCATTTTACCCCTGGAAGTAGAAATCCCATCTCTCAGAGTCTCTTTGAAAGGTTTAATCCCAGATGAAGAGTATCGAGTTAACCGACTGCAAGAACTTGAACTATTAGATGAAAGACATCAGCATGGTTACACTCATCTCAAAGCATATCAACAACACATGTGCAGGAGCTACAATCACAAGGTCATCCCCTACAACTTCAAAGTTGGTGACCTAGTCCTCAAAGAAAATCCAAGAAATCAGCAAGATCGAGAAAAGAAAGGGAAGTTTGAACCTAACTGGTTGGGTCCCTATGTCATCATATCAGTCTATGAATCAGGTGCCTATCAGCTCACAACTTTAGAAGGAGATGTGCTCGATGAACCAACTAACAACATCCATCTAAAAAAGTACTACACTTAAGTAGCCTAGTGCACGAAAAAAGCCAAAAAAAATAAAAAATCTTAAAAAAAAGCAAAAAAAACAACAACAACAAAAAAAAAGTACAAACAAATGGTGAAAACTTGTGAAAGAATGGCTCCTCTATCTATCTCCATACCATTTTATTCATACAAACACTATCGGCCATCGCCCAACACTTAGCACATATCCATTCAGGACATACTTAACGCAGTCACTATCCTGGGTTATCCATATATATCCTCTTACCACATTCCACCATGGCTTGGAAATCACTGTACATATTCACATCAAGAGGCACACTCCGCTAGGGGCATTAAAATCATCAAAAATTGCAAACATTCAAAATGTCAAAACTAGAAGCAACACTCAGAAGCATGACATCCAACAACCAAAACACAAAATTCACAAAAAATACCAAGGATGGATGATTTTCTGAAGTACTGAATGTTGCATTATAGCATACAAATCTTGACTAGTTTTGCATTTTGAACTTTTTCAATAATTGGATTCTCTTCCTTTTCTCACTAAATGCTTCAAAGCTAGAGATCATGGGGCAGTTCCAATATTTTCTTAGTCTTCTTTCTGGGAGCCGATCAATTGTACTGTGTGAATACTTGCCTCGAGACATGATACATTGAATATCACTGAAGGCCTGATTCCACTTCATGCATACAAATGATTTAATCTTGTCTGTTTATACGCAATACGCACTCAGGTCATCCTGGTTCAATTATACCTTGATGCTTGTGCTATCTTGAAAATAAAAACATCATGTAAATTTTTCTCAGGTCATTATGGTTCAATTATACCATTATGCTTGTATAAATTTTCAACATATCCTAAACAAATCAATGCTCAATGATGATACCTACAAAGAAAGAAAACAACATATGGCTATATCGGATGGCAAATACAGAAGGAGGATGCTACCAAAAACATAGTTGCATATCATTTTAAAACAGCTGCATATCATTTTACAATTAGTTGCATATCATTATCATACATCTCACCAGATACATTTCATAGCATATCAAATCATACAAGATACATCTCACAAACATACATCCTGCATCATACATTATATCATATATTTAAGCATTGCATCATCATAAATGAAAAGAGCACATAAGCACATCCATCCATATAACACACCACATGATCAAAGAAAATGGTGTCGTATATATATCTCAAAAATGATAAAAATGTACAAAATCTATCATCACTATGTCCAGTACAAAGAATACAATGATCAACAATACAATAGAGACCACGTCTCTCAAGTATGACTATCCCTTGATGGAGATGGTCTGGCTCCAGATGTCCCCTCCCCTGGATCTCTAGGAGGGTCCTGTCTTGGTGGCCCTGTCACACCTCGGCTCTTAGACCGTAACCCAGTATCTCGAGATCGACTAGATCTCGACTGTGTGAAGCTCTGTACTCGACGATCCCTGGGTACCGCAGCCTCATAATGCTGCCAATAGTACTCCACCTCCTGAGCTCTCAATGATAGCTCTCTCAGGGTGTCTCTCATCAGACCACCCACCGCTGCTCTCTGCACACTAGATGCAAGCTCCTCCGCTCGCCCCCTCCGCTCTATCTTTGTATCCCGCTCAGTGGTCAACTGTGCAATCTGCTGCTAATATGTCAAAACCTATGCCTGCAGCTACTGAACAGTCACCTGCAGGGTCCAAATCTGAGCATCCTCAACATGGGTAGGGACCCAAACCCGTAGTGGTACCTGTGCAGGGGCATCCCCTCTCACTCTGCCTATCCTCGGTGCTAGAGGTGGGAGCACATCCATCCTCCTCTGCTGCGCTGGTCGCATCACCTCATCAGTACCCCCCACTACAACTAGCACCTCCCCCACCCTCCCCTCTCCACCGACTCCAATAGCTAATCCGCCTCTCCCCTTGTCTATCACCTCCTGTCTAACTGCCCTCTCCACACCTCTATCTCCTCTCCTCCCTCTATCTCCCCACCTCCCTCTAACTCCTCTCCCTTGTCATCCTCCTCTATCATCTCCATCGTCCTCATCATCTCCCTCTCCCTCCTCATCATCATCATCGAATGCCAATCGCATCTCCTTGAGATTAGATATCCTGGCCACTGCTCGCGCAGCAAACAATCTCGTGAACTCATCAATCATGCCCTCATCCAAAATCTCTGGGGCATAATCCCATATCTGACCCGCTATACTAGCAAACTCCTCCACTACCACCGCACTATCAATGGTCGGGCCCCAATCAGCTACATCCTACCTCCACCATGCATATAAGCAAGCTCCCTGAGGTATACCCTACTGTCGACCAAACTGTCTCAAAACTCTGGTCACCACAAACCTCACAATGACAAATGGGGTCCTCCAAATCAGGTATCTCGTCATGAACACATAGGGCATCTCCAGCCCATCCTCCGCCCACACCTCACACACTGTATACAGTCGCCATGTGACTGTATCAATGTCATCCAACACTCTCCTCCAATGCTCTAGTTTGCCCAGCTTCCGCTGGACAACTAGACCCCTGTATCCATAAGCATATGCGCATCCCACAGGCCTATCTCTGTCTGCTAATGGCCTAGCAGCTAGAATGTGCTCCTAGCACCATACCTATAACAACGTCACGCTAGCTGATAAACTGTCATAACAAAGGTATACCACCTCATGTAGGCCCCTATACAGATGGGCTAGCATCGTCGATCCCCATGAAAACCTATGGCCCTATGTAACCATCTCCTCTAAAACCAGCCCCCATCCCATAGAGAATCCCTTTGACCTGCGATCAGGATGAAGGAATCCACCAATAAACCCTGCCAGTACTGATGGAAGTGGTGCATAATCCAGGTCTACGAACTCCTGCCACGGGATCTCATATCCATAGATTGTCTCATCATGAAAAATGTGGCAAAGTGCCTCTGTACCGCCCTCCTCTGACTGCTCATACGGTAGTAGTGCACCTACTACTGGTATGTGCAGGATCCTGTAACAATCCTCTAGTGTGACTGTCATCTCACCTGTGGCAAAATGAAAGGTGTTCATGTCACTATGCCACCTCTCTGCTAGTGTTGTAAGTAGCCCCCAGTTCACAGTGAACTGAGGCATATCTAATAGGGATGTCAACCCACATCTCTCAATGATATCAAGGTTGGCCTGAGTTAACCGTGGTATCAATGTCCATGGCCTCAGAAATCGCTCCCGTGACTGAACCACACCCAATCGCTCCTGTCAACAAGCAAAACAAATCCAATATGAGTTTCCACATCAAAACAAAGATATTAAAATCAAACTCACATTAACAACATGAAACAAATTGTTCATCTACATCAAGTTCAAAATCCTATCATTTCATATCAACTTGTAAAACAACTCAAGTTATCAAAAACCATATCAAAATTTGTAACACAACTTAAGTCTCTAAAACACGTAAACTTGTAACACAACTCAAGTTTCCCACCCATATCAGCTTGTAACACAACTCAATTTTCCAACCCATATCAGCTTGTAACACAAATTAAGCTTCACAAATTGAACTTGAAAATAGAATGCGCGAACAAATCATGCTTTGATCGAATCAACACATTAAATATCTATGCATAACTTTAAATATCGCAAATCAACACAAGTTATATCGACACTCATATTGAACAAATCAATAAAAACTATGACAGCAAGACACAACAATTTCACAAATCCCCTCATCTCCCAAAATTTTTCCCGATGCGCTAAAACAGGTTGTCTACACACTAGAATCCACCCATATGCTAATCTGTTTTTCCTACATGCTAATCTATTTACCCTATGCGTTAGACTAACTCTACGCGCTAATCTTTTGCCCTCATGTGCCACCCAACCTTCCCTATGCGCTAAAACCTATCTATGCACTAACCTATACCTCGCTGACGCTACCTGTTCGACCCTATGCACTAGGTCTATCCTACGTGCTAAAACCCCTTACCCATGTGAACCCCTATGACCCCCATGCACTAGGTCCACCCTACGCGCTACCCTACATTCAGCATATGCTATTTTAACTCCCTGCGCTACCCTAGACTTTCTATGCACTACCCTATTTTGATTCGGACGTAGCCCTAAAAATCAGCTTTATGCGCTACCTAAATTTTCGTATGCACTACTTTGCGACTTTGACGCGCTAAAACGCTAAAACCGAGTTTCAAAAATCAAAAAGGGGTCAAAAGTGATGACTTACTGGTGGTCCATATGCGGTAGGTCTTCGGTACCTCCGAATGTGCTCAAAACGATGCCTGGAATACGGGATAGGCATTTTATCTTCAGACCAGATTCTCTTTCTCCAAAGTCAACAATGAACAAATGAATCAAATTAAACCACTTTTCCCCTTTTATAGGAGGAAAATGAAATTAGGGTTAGGAACAGGGCATGTAATGTGGTCGTAGTCTCCCTTATACCCTAAAATCTGTAAATTATTGGGAGATGAATCAATTCAAACATTTCATATAGACAAAATCATACACACCAAACACAAATCGCCATATCAAATCAAAATTTTCAAAATATTAATTCATCTCTCGAGGGGGCATCATGCATCAAATCAAATCTGGGGCACGACTTGCAAATCATAAAAGTGACACAAAAATTGCATTTGATCATAAATCATGATAACACATTATTTTCTTTGAAATAACATGTGCACACACGTCACTTCAAAGAGAGGCAAAATGTAGACATATAAAAATGACCATATTCCTAAATGAATATTTTATGTTCATTTATCTATTTAATTAAATCCAATTTAATTAAATTACCCACATTACTCTATTTAATTAAGTAAATTACTCAATTTATTTAAATTAAATTCACTATACCCATTTAATGAATAAATCATTTTATTCAATTAAATTCCCCCTATCCACTTTTAATTAAATTCAACTTTAATTAAATAGTTATCCTAAATTGAATAAATCTAATTTATTTAATTTCCCCAAATTGCAACCAAATTGAATTAAATTAACTTTATTTCAATTAAATCCTATTATCCCTCCATCCACTTGCATTCTCCTACATTTCCCACTTGCTTCCTAAACCTATTTCGAATCCCTTCTAGACTCTTCTAATTGCTTCTAATTAGTCTAACCCATCTTCTAAACTTTGTCACATCCCTAAGCAAAGGGAAGTCACTTCTCAAAACCTTAAAGTCTTTGATAACCATTAAAGGCTTCAAGTCTTCAACCACTTAATATCCCCAAAGTCTCCCAAACCATTAATGGTTAATTCAACCCTCTTACATGGTTAGAGACTTTTTGCCTAACTTAACCTTCATCCAACCCAAGGGTCTCATCAAGCCTTTAATGCTTTGACCATGATTATCTCTTAATCATTTGCACAAGGGTTTATCCTTGGATTAGCTCTTAATCCATTAGGGTAAGCCTAACTTAAGCTTAACCCTTATCTCTAGATAACCATAAGGTCTTCTCAGGCATTTAATGCCTCCAACCCCTTCTCTCAACCCAACCCTATGTTGACACTTGTCACCATTTCATTGGTGCAAATTGCAAACATAGATCCCCAACTTTCAAACTCAACCCTTGATCAACTCTTTCAATCCTGACCATCCATTGCCCTATTTTTGCTATAAATAGAGCTCTCATTCCTCCATTTTGAGAGATCAATCCAAGTTTGTAGTATCATACTTATGCTCAAATACATTCAAGCTTTCATTTTATATATGCTCATCATTTAGCCTCTCTTTTAACTAGGAATTAGTCTAAATATACATGTTTAGAATACTTTCTTTATCATTTAGCTCAATCATAGACTAATATGTCATCTTATAATTAGTTTATTGCATTTCTAGAATCATGCATAGCTTAGGATGCATCTCATATTAAATCAACAAAAAACATCCCTCATTCTTGCATTTGTCATCCCTAAACCATTTTGCTCAGTGATCTAAGAGCAAAAACATTGGTTTGAGGGACCGTGTAAGATAGAGAACCATGGGACCCACCTTGGGAAGCTAAGTGATACCTCATTACTCTATAGCTTGCACTAAGAAGTGCTATGGGTGTGTGAGCAAGGCTCCATAGAGCTCCGTTTTTCACATATTGAGTTCTATCGACCTTCTTTTCCCGCATACAGTAACTAATATGTATGATAATGCAAAAAAACACCTAGGACGATAATGAGGATGTAAGTTGGAGTATGCAAAAGACGTAGGACTATAATGAGGATGTAAGTGGGACTATGCAAAAGACATAGGACGATAATGAGGATGTAAGTGGGACTATGGAAGGACGTAGGATGATAATGAGGATGTAAGTGGGAATATGCAAGGACTATGTAAAAGACTGCCTAGGGTCACAAGTATGAAAGGACTTTTGAGTTTTGGTTTCAAAATGGACTTTGTTTTCTATAACTTCGTGTGTAGGACAATGCTTTGTAGTTTTCCAAATTTGAGAATAATTGCTGGTAGGTATGTATAGTTGACTAACTCAATTTTCATACAATCTCAAAAAATTCAGAGATACAAGGGATAGGGCCTGAAATAGCCCAAGGGACTGACTCAATATTGGTCTATCACAACGATACATAAAAAATCATGGAATACAATCTTAGGCTAGAGCCCCCATAGAAAAATACTGAAACAAGATGGATAGATAGAGAGTCTGGCAGCACTGGCCCCACTCCATGGCACACACTTCTCGGGCATGCTAGTCTGTCTTACTCTAAAGATCCGAAGATCTTATCACCAAGGGATTTTTGTCTCATAATGTAAGGTACATGAGGGGTATCTATGCAATATGATCCGCACTCTCAGAACCACTGAATGTAGTATTTTCGGCAACTAAATTGGTTCTTAGTATTAGGTTTCGAGGGGTCTCGATCCAACGATAGATTCTCAGCGCAAGACACTTAAGGCTTTAGTTGAGCTTATCAGTGCAAGGAAGGCCCCCACATACATTGAGTTCACTCAACATGCTAGCTGCCTGACCAGTATATTTATATAGCGTCTTGAAAAGCCCGCTTGAGAGTATGCTGGGAGAGATGATATCCCCAATGCATCCCAATTTGAAGTACCTATGTGGGGTGATTAAATCCCTAGTCAAAGATACCCCTTACTATGTAGAACAAAAGAAAATTTGGATGTCATTGTCACCTTCCTTCTTTCTCCCAAGAGCCCGATGGCGGGTAGAAAGTCAGTTAGTGCAATAATAGGTCCAACCCAGACACAATGAAAAGTTCTTTACCTTAAAAAATAGAAAATGATTTAATCTAATGTAGCCTAATTCACGTTCATTTTATAGCCCAAATTTAGGTGTTAGATCTGCATGTGCATGTCAATTTTAAACACCAAATCCAAGTATGAAGGCATAAATGTCAATTTTAACCATTCGTTGATTTTTAAGTACCAAAAACCAAGTGTGACATACATGCATGTCAATTTTAGCCCATGTTCATTTTAAAAACCAACAACAAAGTGTGAGATTATGCATGCATGTCCTTTTTAATTGTTTTTGATTTTAAGCACTAAAAAATTGAAGTGTGAGATTATCCATGCATGTCCATTTTAACTGTTGTTGATTTTAAGCACTAAAAATTTGAAGTGTGAAGTGTGCATGCAAAAATTAATAATCTAATCCTCTCTGCGAATCTGCCACAGGCTGCAAATAGAGGATTAGTAGCAAAATTAAACCAACAAAAAATTGAAACTCAAAACTTGACAGAGGCGATTGCATAATACTACATGAGCGATTGCATGATACTTACAGATCGAATGCATAAATCTGACAGACTGAATGCATAAACCTGACAGATTGAATGCGTGACGTTATCTAGTTGATTGTGTAGTACTAACAACTCGATTGCGTGATAGAATTGAGACAACAAAAGAAATTAAAAACTAAAAAAATTAAGAAAAACTAAACCCGATCAGGAACCTGCGAAACCAATTGTGAAGCCCTAGCCAAATCCCTCATCATCCATTCAATATTGATTAGATCATATTTAACTATATAAGAAAGAACTAGGCTATTATATCTTTCTAAGGCCAGTTGTTCCTCTGAATCTTGTATCAATTTTTCTGCCTAGAGAACTTTTTGATATCGTTTGGCTTCTCTCCTTTGTTGTTTCATCCTTCTTGCACCTGAAATCTTGAACTGAACTTTTTTTGCCATAAACAATGTTAATCAAATCATGAAATAAAAGAAAGTAGTCCTAGATTAACTGATTTTAAGACAATATTAAACAAAATAGATAATAGACAGAAGAAAAAATTTAACAGAACAGATTCTTGCGAATGCGTGATCTCAAAAGGGCGATTGCGTGTTCTAGACAGGGTGATTGCGTGACCTTGTCTGAATGAATGCGTGATCCCATCTATGCGATTGCATGACGATGTAAGCTCAATTGCATGATGGAAAATCTTTTCTCGAAATTCATGCAACCTACAAAAAAAATGAAAAATCCGCATAATCTACAAAAATCACAAAGAACACAGAAAAAGTTAAATTGTTGTTAGTTCACGTCGGGTTCACCAAAATGTGAGATGCAAAATTCATCTTCTATTAATAAAGTAATCAATTAGAAATAAGGAAAATCATGAATCCCTATCCTAATCAAAATTTAACAAACAATACAATGAAATAACGCAATTGAGAAATAGGAATTATAAATCATCAAATCAACAAAGACTCCCTATTCTGTGACTGCGTATAACTTCTATTGCTCTTCTCCTCTTCGTGGTATGATGGCTCTTAGATATTGCGCTGGTAACCTGCAAGTGACACAAAGATTTGAAGTTCATGATTGTTGACAATGGAGATTGGATGCTCAATTTATAGAAAATTGGATGAGATTGATTGAAAGGTGGAACAAAATGATCAAGAGGTGTGAACTTAGGTGAGCTCAAATGAAAATTGATAGTTGAACTGCTGATTGTAGGAGTGGAACTCAATAGATTGAATAGATTAATTGAGTCAACTGATTGAGAAAAAGCTGACTGAAGGAAGAAAAAGAATGATTGGTGGAAATAAAGAAGATGACATAGAGAGCTTAATTTAGAAAAAGCTAACTGAAAGATGAAAATAGAAGTTGAAGAGATAAATAATTTAATTAATTAATTGATTGAATTAATTAATTTAGCATGTGCTTGCATTTAGATTTAGATTATTAATTTAATCTTTGCATGAGATTTTATTCAAATAATTGAATTTATTAATTCAATTTAGTATTTGAATATATTTAGAACTTGACTTTGATTTTCAATTTGGTTTTTGAAATCATGCACATGTATTTGAATTTGGAAGAAATTAGAAGAATATGAAATTAAATAAAATTAGAATTTGGGGATTTGGAATTGAAGAATTAATTAGTTAATTAAATAATTTAAAGAAACTATTTAATTATTTAGAAATGGAATTTAATTATATAATAAAGATTATTTAATTTAAAGGATTAAATCACAATTAATTAAATAATTAATATTTAATTAATATTTTAGAAGAAGGTTGAATGATTAGATGATTAGAGATAGAAATTGAATAATTAGTAACTTATTTAAATAATGAAGATTATTTAAATTGGGGAATTAATCATAATTAATTAAATAATAAATATTTAATTAATATTTAGAAAATGATTAAAATGATTAAATGATGAAAGAATAAGAAATACAATAATTAGTAAGATTATGAGGAAATATGAAATTAGAAGAATAAGATTAATTAAATTAATTAAATAATAAAGATTATTTAATCAATTAGAGGAATAATTAGTACATGATCAATGAGACATTTTAAGGTGTCTACAATGGCTATTGTTTCATGTTATGTTAGTATTAATTCTTAATTATTCTCTTTGTATAAGAGTATTAATTCTTAATCATTCTCTTTGTATAAGTGTCAATGCCATTTCAGAATCCCTTCTTATTTAGTCAAAAAATAAATTATTATTAAATTAATTATAGGAATTTGGGACAATGGTGAGTTACCAAAATAACTGATTAAATATTCCTTTATTTAATTAATCGAAAAATTATGAGTTGATAGTGGGTCATGAGTTTTAGTGTTCTTCATTTTCCCCTCTTCGCTATGTTACCGTGTTTAGAATTTCAACCATAGCAAAGAAGAATAGAAATATATCTTCATTAGTTGGGAGAAATGATGAAAGAAATATTATTGGATGACACCCACTTTGAGATGTTTCTTAAACAAATAATTTATCTAGGGTGTTGGAGCACAATAATGACATGTGGCTCAATGAGATGGAAGAGTAGATCAAAGTAGTTAAACCATCAACAAATTGACACAAATATTAATGCAATACAACTAATATTTTGGCTACCTAAGCTAGAATTAAGCATCGCAAATAGGTGAAAACCTATTTAATTCAACATAGGGAAGTTCTTGAAATAATAAAATGGAGGTGAAAATTAGACAAGGCAGGTTAAATAAAAGCCAATGAAAGAAAATTAAAGAAAAAAAGATATGGATGGATAAATACTAGAGAAAAGAGTGAGGGATAAAAACTTAGTGTTTGAAAGGCTTGGGAGTGGGAATGAAATAGTTTAGTTCTACCTTGATCTCTTAGGGAGCATAGAAATAAATTTCATGAAGTAGTGAGGAGATGATGACAAATACCCCTTTTCATAGTCATTGTGTAGAGTGAGTGCAATTTAATAAATGCAACTAGCAGAGGTAGGAGCACCATTAGATATAAAAAGAAAAACCCATAAGGTAATTTTGGTGTAATAATAGCATTTCCAAAGTCAAAAAATAGGTGTTGATTATGGGACAACATAAATTAGCACTTCCATAGTCACAATTAGTGTTTGCATTGAAAGCAATTCCCACATGAAATGAGGCTCAATTATATGAGATCATGTTCACAAGTGTGGAAGAGATGACTTAGTTATTGCACAAAAATAGTGATTCTTTCATGGGTTGATATATATGAAAGGTAGCACTTGCATGGATTAGGTAAAGAAAATTAGCAATTATCTCAAGGGAGAGATAAGAAAGAAATTTTAGATACATGCAAGAGTGGTTGCCACATTTAATTTCATAAGAGTGGACCAGAATGGTGATGGTCTTGATGATGATTCCAAGGGAGAATGGTCAATCATGGTTGGAGGAAATAGGGTTGGGTATGTGCAGGATCATGGTGTGCCAAAATAGGCCCTTAAGTGGCAATGAAATTTCAAAAAATCAGAGTTATGCAGCTTGACATGGAAATTTGAATAAGTTGTGAACATTATTTTTAAAATATGTAAGAAGAGAATCTATAGAAAATTGAATGTAGTTTCTAAGCTACTAGTTGTTTTTTGGAAAAAAAAATTCCTATTTGATGAAAATTCCAAATTTCAATGTAGTGGTACTAAAATTTCAGGAAAAAGATAAGTAAACGTATGTCTGACCACCCTAATCAAAATCAAATCATAATAATTTTTGTAATATTTATAATATAAGTATTAGACTCATGTCTAGATGTGACATATATTTTTTTATAATTTTTTATGAAGTAAATAATTATTTATGTATTTTTTTCTACTATTTTTCAGAAATTCAGAAACTCCTACATATGACCACCTTAACTTGGTCAAAACCTTATGAATTTTTTTTATTTATAATTTTTTCCTATAGCAGATGAAGTTATGAGTGTTTTTCAATCAGTCTATCAATCAAGAATATTGTCAGAACTCAATTAGAAAATAAATAATAATTATTTATTAAAGTCGAAATAAAACAAACCTTATATTGTTGGAAACCTAAAAATGTCCTTAAAAAACCCTTTTCATTTTATCAATTTTGGCTACAAAAAAAGTCGTCAGCCACCAATGTAAAGTCTGGAAAATCAAGGAATACTAAAAAACATGTTTTTTCATTTGACTTTCCAGGCTTGTCACTTCCAAGCCAAATCCCAAAGCATTCCCAAGCCAAAATTTGAAATTTGAAAAATTTTACAATAAAAATCGAATATCCGATAATATCGAATATCTGATAATCCGATTATATCGGATATCTGATTTTAATAAGTAAATTCACTAACTAAATTTGCACATAATTGATCTATTGTTTATTAATATATTAATTTATAAATAAATTAGTATATGATATTAGGGAGAAGGAGAGGGAGAGGGGGGAGTGGGGAGAGAGAGAGAGAGAGAGAGAGAGAGAGAGAGAGAGATTAGGGGGGAGAGATAGATTAGGGGAGAGAGAGAGAGATAGAGATGGGGAGGGGGAAGGGAGACAGAGAGGGGGGAAGGGAGAGAGAGAGAGATAAAGAGATTAGCAGAGAGAGAGAGAGAGAGATTAAGAGAGAGGGGGAGAGAGTGAGATTAAGACACCAACTTGTGTCGTTAAGGGTCATATGGTCTCGTAAGGGGTCCTAGGACACAATATGACCCCTTAGGACACCATAGGACCCATAGCGACCCAATATGGTGTCATAAGGGGTCATATTATGTCCTAAGGGGTCATATTATGTCCTAAGGGGTCATATGATGTCTTAAAGGGGTCATATGACACAATAGGACCCATAATGACACAATTTGGTGTCTTAAGGGGTCATATGGGTTCCTAAGGCGTCATAGGATACAATATGACCCCTTAGGACACCATAGGACCATTAACAGCCCAATATGGTGTCCTAAGGGGTCGTATGGCATCCTAAGGGGTCGTAGGACATAATATGACCCATAAAGACACCATAGGGCCTATAATGATCCAATATGGTGTCATAAGGGGTCGTATGTTGTCCTTAGGGGTCATATGGTGTCCCATGACCCCTTAGGACATAATATGACCCATAACGACACAATTTGGTGTCTTAAGGGGTCATATGGTGTCCCATGATCCCTTATGACCCCTTAGGAAACCATATGACCCCTAACGACACCATATGGTCCCATAAGGGGTCATATGGTGTCCTAAGGGGTTGTAGGACACCATATGACCCCTATGGACACCATAGGACCCCTTAAGACACCAAATTGTGTTGTTAGGGGTCATATGGTGTCCTAAGGGGTTATAGGACACAATATGATCCCTTAGGACACCATATAACCCCTTAAAACACCAAATTGTGTCATTACGGGTCATATGGTGTCCTAAGGGATCGTAGGACATAATATGACCACTTTGGACACGATAGGACCCATAACGACCCAATGTTATGTCACAAAGGGGTCGTGTGTTGTCCTTAGGGGTCATATTGTGTCCTACAACCCCTTAGGACACCATATGACCCATAACGACACAATTTGGTGTCTTAAGGGGTCATATGGTGTCCTAAGGGGTCGTAGGACACAATATTACCCCTATGAACACCATAGGACCCATAATGACCCAATATAGTGTCATAAGAGGTCATATGTTGTCTTTAGGCATTATATTATGTCCCATGACCCCTTAGGACACAATATGACCCTTAAAGACAAAATTTGGTGTCTTAAGGGGCCATATGGTGTCCTAAGGGGTCCTAGGACACAATATGACCACATAGGATACAATATGACCCCTAAGGACACCATATGACCCCTTAAGACACAAAATTGTATCATTAGGGGTCATATGGTGTGCTAAGGGTCATAGGACACAATATCACCCCTTAGGCCACCATTTGACCCCTTAAGACATAAAATTATGTCGTTATGGGTCATATGGTAGCCTAAGGGGTCGTAGGACATAATATGACCCCTTAGGACATCGTAGGACCCATTACGACCCAATATGGTGTCATAAGGGACCGTATGTTGTCCTTAGGGGTCATATTGTGTCCTACGACCCCTTACGATACCATATGACCCATAACAACATAATTTGGTGTCTTAGGGGTCATATGGTGTCCTAAGAAGTTGTAGGATACAATATGACCCCTATGGACACCATAGTAGAAATAACAACCCAATATGGTGTCATAAGAGGTTGTATGTTGACTTTAGGGGTCATATGGTGTCCCATGACCCCTTAGGACACAATATGACCCATAACAACAAAATTTGGTGTCTTAAGGGGTCATATGGTGTCCTAAGGGGTCCTAGGACACAATATGACCCATTAGGACACCATATGACCCCTAACGACACCATATGGTGTCATAAGGTGTTTGATGTTGTCCTTAGGAATCATATGGTGTCCCATGACCCCTTATGACCCCTTAGGACACCATATGACCCCTAACAATAGCCTATGGTGTTATAAGGGGTCCTATGGTGTCCATAGGGGTCATATGGTGTCCTACAACACTTTTAGGACACCATATGACCCCTTAAGACACCAAATTGTGTCGTTAGGGGTCATATGGTATCCTAAGGGGTCGTAGGACACAATATGACCCCTTAGGACACCATATGCCACCTTAGCACACCAAATTGTGTCATTATGGATCATATTGTGTCCTAAGGGGTCATGGGACACCATATGCCCCTAAGGACAACATATGACCTCTTATGACTCCATATTGGGTCATTATTGGTCATATTGTGTCCTACAACACCTTAGGACAACATATGACCCCTTTAGACACCAAAGTTTTTTGTTAGGGGTCATATGGTGTCCTAAGGGGTCATAGAACACAATATGACCCCCAAAGACAATATACGACCCCTTATGACATCATATTGGGTCTTTATTGGTCTTATCATATCCTATGGGGTCATATTATATCCTACTACCCTTTAGGATACCATATGACCCCTAAAGACACAATTTGGTGTCTTAAGGGGTCATATGGTGTCCTAAGGGGTCATATTATGTCCTGCGACCCCTTAGGACACAATATGACCCCTAACAACACAATTGGGTGTCTTAAGGGGTCATATGGTGTCCTAAGGGGTCATAGAACACCATATGACCCCTATGGATACCATAGGACCCCTTATAACACCATATGGTGTTGTTAGAGGCCATATGGTGTCCTAAGGGGTCATAAGGGTTCATGGGACACCATATGACCCCTAAGGACAACATATGACCCCTTATGACACCATATGGTGTCGTTAGGGGTCATATGAAGTCCTAAGGGGTCATATTGTGTCCTAGGACCCCTTAGGACACTATATGAACCCTTAAGACACCAAATTCTATTTTTATGGGTCATATTGTGTCCTAAGGGGTCATGGGACACCATAAGACCCCTAAAGACAACATACGACCTCTTATGACACCATATTGGGTCATTATGAGTCCTATGGTGTCCATAGGGATCATATTGTGTCCTACAACTCCTTAGGATACCATATGACCCCTTAAGACACCAAAATGTGTCGTTATGGGTCATGTGGTGTCCTAAGGGGTCATAGGACATAATATGACCCCTAAGGACAACCTACGACCCCTTATGACACCATATTGGTTCATTATGGGTTCTATGGTATCCTAAGGGGTCATATTATGTCGTACAACCACTTAGGACACCATATGACCCCTAACAACATAATTTGGTGTCTTAAAGGGTCATATGGTGTGCTAAGGGGTCATATTGTGGCCTATGACCCCTTAGGACACCATATAACCCCCAACGACACAATTTGGTGTATTAAGGGGTGATATGGTGTCCTAAGGGGTCATAGGACACCACATGACCCCTATGGACACCATAGGACACCTTATGACACCATTGATGAATACTAAGAGGGGGGGTGAATTAGTATGCCAAAAATCTTTTCACTTAAACACTTTGCAAGACTAACTGTAAACCAGTAAAGTAGTTTAATAGACAAACCAGTTAGCACACATGCAAACCAAATAGAAAATAATGCATTCACCCACATAAGCACAAACACCATAACATAAGATATTTTGATATGGAAACCCAAATGGGAAAAACCACGATGAGATGGAACTCACAAGTAACTATCTGCAGAATAGGAACCAGACCGGTTAAGGTCATACAATGTTCTTTACCAGAATAGATCCTGTTAGGAATCTCAATTTATATTAGGAGATAAGTCCGATTAAAGACTACCTTGCTAGAGGATTTTAGATCCACATATGTGAACCACCTTGTTAGAGGATTTACAAAAGGCTTTTGGGCCTACTCAGTTAAGGGCTATAGACTTGTCGAAGATGTGAGTTATCAACAAGTGAGTGATCTAGCAAATAGCACTGATTGCTTGGTTAGATCCTTGATAGCTCATTCCTAATGCATTCCAGCATTACTTTAGTCTTCTATACATTCATACTCTCTCTGACTCCTCAACCACCTTAAACCCTAGCAATAACATCAACAACAACAACAAAAACCTAAAACCCTAGACATGATGTCCTTATAAAGGAATCTGATTTCATGTCGGTCCAATAGGATTACAATACAATTTCCTAGGTTCAATGCATCTAGACATATTTGGTAACATGACACAAAAAGCACCGTTAAAGTGTCGGCACCATCAAACAATCGGTGGATGGTAACTCATCACAAAACGTTGGTTGGTAACTCATCATAGAGTATTACCGGTTCATACAAAATACCAGTTTAAGAAAAATGCCGGTTGCCAGTTTGACAGAATGAAGACTAGGAAATATGTATTCTTCTGCTTTGATCCTTTGTGCCGCTTGAGATCCTCGAACTGCTTGGGGTCAACATACCGCTTCAGATCGGTAATTACTTTTTGCAAAACACCAATAGTCTAAGGACTATAATGCATCATATCGGTTGGAACAATTGTCAATTGAGTATAACTCATACATAAAAGTAGTTTCAATGCAAGTGTGTGTCCATCAATGACAATCACAACATAATCATAAAAAATGCCAACAATCTCCCCCTTTGGCATTGATGGCAACACTTAGGAAATTTTGACATTTAAGTGTTTTACAACAAAAATATGCCAAAATAAAAAATTACTCCCCCTAAGCATATACACTATCCCTTTTGCATAAAATACTATGCATACTACTTCTTAAAAGAAATAACATGAAAGTATACATCAAAACATTCAAAATTTATACTTATCCTCCTTTCCCAACAACCATATGGTGTTGTTAGAGGTCATATGGTGTCCTAAGGGGTCCTAAGGGGTCATGGGACACCATATGACCCCTTAAGACACCAAATTATGTTGTTATGGGTCATATTGTGGCCTAAGGGGTCATAGGACACCATATAACCCCTAAGGACAACATACAACCCCTTATGACACCATATTAGGTTGTTATGGATCTTATGGTGTCCTAAGGGGTCATATTGTGTCCTACAACCCCTTGGGACACCATTTGACCCATTTTGATACCATATTGGGTTGTTAGGGGTCCTATGGTGTCCTAAGGGGTCATATTGTGTCCTACGACCCCTTATGACACCATATGACCCCTTAAGACACTAAACTGTGTCATTATGGGTCATATTGTGTCCTAAGGGGTTGTAGGACACCATATGATGCCTAAGGATAACATACAACCTCTTATGACACCATATTAGGTCATTATGGGTCCTATGGTGTCCATAGTGGTCATATTGTGTCCTACAACCCCTTAGGACACCATATGACCCCTTAAGACACCAAATTGTATCATTGAGGGTCATATGGTATCGTAAGGGGTCGCAGGACACAATATGACCCCTTAGGACACCATATGACCCCTTAACATACCAAATTGTGTCGTTATGGATCATATTGTGTCCTAAGGGGTCATGGGACACCATATGCCCCTAAGGACAACATATGACCTCTTATGACACCATATTGTGTCATTATTGGTCATATTGTGTCCTAAACACCTTAGGACACCATATGACCCCTTAAGACACCAAATTTTTTTGTTAGGGGTCATATGGTGTCCTAAGGGGTTGTAGAACACAATATGACCCCTAAAGAAAATATACAACCCCTTATGACACCATATTGGGTCTTTATGGGTCCTATTGTATCCTATGGGGTCATATTATGTCCTACTACCCCTTAAGACACCATATGACCCCTAAAGACACAATTTGGTGTCTTAAGGGGTCATATGGTGTCCTAAGGGGTCATATTATGTCCTACAACCCCTTAGGACACAATATGACCCCTAACGACACAATTGGGTGTGTTAAGGGGTCATATGGTGTCCTAAGGGGTCATAGTACACCATATGACCCCTATGGACACGATAGGACCCCTTATGACACCATATGGTGTTATTAGAGGCCATATGGTGTTGTAAGGGGTCATAAGGGGTCATGGGACACCATATGATCCCTAAGGACAACATATGACCCCTTATGACACCATATGGTGTCGTTAGGGGTCATATGTTGTCCTTAGGGGTCATAAGGGGTCATGGGACACCTTATGACCCCTAAGGACAACATATGACCCCTTATGACACCATATGGTGTCGTTAGGGGTCATATGATGTCCTAAGAGGTCATATTGTGTCCTAAGACTTCTTAGGACACCATATGAACACTTAAAACACCAAATTCTATCGTTATGGGTCATATTGTGTCCTAAGGGGTCATGGGACACCATAAGACCCCTAAAGACAGCATACGACCTCTTATGACACCATATTGGGTTGTTATGTATCCTATGGTGTCCATATGGATCATATTGGGTCCTAGGACTCCTTAGGACACAATATGACCCCTTAAGACATCAAATTATGTCGTTATGGGTCATATGGTGTCCTAAAGACACTATATGACACCTAAGGACAACCTACGACCTCTTATGACAACATATTGGTTCATTATGGGTCCTATGGTGTCCTAAGGGGTCATATTATGTCCTATGACCCCTTCAGACACCATATGACCCCTAACAACATAATTTGGTGTCTTAAAGGGTCATATGGTGTGCTAAGGGGTCATATTGTGGCCTATGACCCCTTAAGACACCATATAACACCTAACGACACAATTTGGTGTATTAAGGGGTCATATGGTGTTGTAAGGGGTCGTAGGACACCATATGACCCCTATGGACACCATAGGACCCCTTATGACACTATATGGTGTTGTTAGAGGTCATATGGTGTCTTAAGGGGTCATAAGAGGTCATGGAACACCATATGACCCCTTAAGACACCAAATTGTGTTGTTATGGGTCATATTGTGTCCTAAGGGGTCATGGGACACCATATGCCCCTAAGGACAACATACAACCCCTTATGACACCATATTAGGTCATTATGGATCCTATGGTGTCCTAAGGGGTCATATTGTGTCCTACAACCCCTTGGGATACCATCTGACCCATTCAGATACCATAATCATTTGTTAGGGGTCCTATGGTGTCCTAAGCAGTCATATTGTGTCCTACAACCCCTTAGGACACCATATGACCCCTTAAGACACAAAATTGTGTCATTGTGGGTCATATTGTGTCCTAAGGGGTTGTAGGACACCATATGATGCCTAAGGATAACATACGACCTCTTATGACACCATATTAGGTTGTTATGGGTCCTATGGTGTCCATAGGGGTCTTATTGTGTCCTATAACCCCTTAGGACACCATATGACCCCTTAAGACACCAAATTGTGTCGTTAGGGGTCATATGGTATCCTAAGGGGTCATCGGACATAATATGACCCCTTAGGACACCATACGACCCCTTAACACACCAAATTGTGTCGTTATGGATCATATTATGTCCGAAGGGGTCATGGGATACCATATGACTCCTAAGGACAACATATGACCTCTTATGACACCATATTGGGTCATTACTAGTCATATTGTGTCCTACAACACCTTAGGACACCATATGACTCCTTAAGACACCAAAGGCTTTTGTTAGGGGTCATATGGTGTCCTAAGGGGTCATAGAACAAAATATGATGCCTAAAGACAATATACGACCCCTTATGACACCATATTGGGTCTTTATGGGTCCTATGGTATTCTACGGGGTCATATTATATCCTACTACCCCTTAGGACACCATATGACCCGTAAAGAAACAATTTGTTGTCTTAAGGGGTCATATTATGTCCTACTACCCCTTAGGACACCATATGACCCGTAAAGACACAATTTGGTGTCTTAAGGGGTCATATGGTGTCCTAAGGTGTCATATTATGTCCTATGACCCCTTAGGACACAATATGACCCCTAACAACATAATTTGATGTTTTAAGGGGTCATAGGACACCATATGACCCCTATGGACACCATAGGACCCCTTATGAAACCATACGGTGTCGTTAGAGGCCATATGGTTTCCTAAGGGGTCATAAGGGGTCATGGGACACCATATGACCCCTAAGGACAACATATGACCCCTTATGACACCATATGGTGTTGTTAGGGGTCATATGATGTCCTAAGGGGTCATATTGTGTCCTAGGACCCCTTAGGACGCCATATGAACCCTTAAGACACCAAATTCTGTCATTATGTGTCATATTGTGTCTTGACACCATATGACCCCTAAAGACAACATACGACCTCTTATGACACCATATTGGGTCGTTATGCATCCTATGGTGTCCATAGGGATCATATTGTATCCTACAACTCCTTAGGACACCATATGACCCCTTAAGACACCAAATTGTGTCGTTATAGGTCATATGGTGTCCTAAGGGGTCATAGGACACAATATGACCCCTAAGGACAACCTACAACCCCTTATGACACCATATTGGGTCATTATGGGTCCTATGGTGTCCTAAGGGGTCATATTATGTCCTATGACTCCTTAGGACACCATATGACCCCTAACGACATAATTTGGTTTCTTAAAGGGTCATATGGTGTGCTAAGGGGTCATATTGTGGCCTATGACCCCTTAGGACACCATATAACCCCTAAACACAATTGGGTATATTAAGGGGTCATATGGTGTCCTAAGGGGTCGTAGGACACCATATGATGCTATGGACACCATAGGACCCCTTATGACACCATATGGTGTTGTTAGAGGTCATATTGTGTCCTAAGGGGTTGTAAGGGGTCATGGGAAACAAAACTATGTTGTTATGGGTCATATAATGTCCTAAGGGGTCATGGGACACCATATGACCCCTAAGGACAACATACAAACCCTTATGACACCATATTAGGTTGTTATGGATCCTATGGTGTCCTAAGGGGTCATATGGTGTCCTACAACCCCTTGGGACACCATATGACCCATTCAGATACCATATCATATGGTGTCATAAGGGGTCTTAGGCATCATATGGTGTCCTACAACCCCTTAGGACACAATATGACCCATAATGACACAATTGGGTGTCTTAAGGGGTCATATGGTGTCCTAAGGGGTTGTAGGACACAATATGACCCCTTAGGACACCATAGGACCCCTAAAAACCCAATATGGTATCTGAATGGGTCATATGGTGTCCCAAGGGGTTGTAGGACACCATATGACCCCTTAGGACACCATAGGATCCATAACAACCTAATATAGTGTCATAAGGGGTTTTATGTTGTCCTTAGGGGTCATATGGTGTCCCATGACCCCTTAGGACATAATATGACCCATAACAACATAGTTTTGTGTCCCATGACCCCTTATGACCCCTTAGGACACAATATGACCTCTAACAACAACATATGGTGTCATAAGGGGTCCTATGGTGTCCATAGTGTCATATGGTGTCATACGACCCCTTAGGACACCATATGACCCCTTAATACACCCAATTGTGTTTAGGGGTTATATGGTGTTCTAAGGGGTCATAGGCCACAATATGACCCCTTAGCACACCATATAACCCTTTAAGAAACCAAATTATGTCGTTAGGGGTCATATGGTGTCGTAAGGAGTCATAGGACATAATATGACCCCTTAGGACACCATATGACCCATAATGACCCAATATGGTGTCATAAGGGGTCGTAGGTTGTCCTTAGGGGTCATATTGTGTCCTATGACCCCTTAGGACACCATATGATGCTATGGACACTATAGGACCCCTTATGACACCATATGGTGATGTTAGAGGTCATATTGTGTCCTAAGGGGTCATAAGGGGTCATGGGACACAAAACTATGTTGTTATGGGTCATATTATGTCCTAAGGGGTCATGGGACACCATATGGCCCCTAAGGACAACATACAACCCCTTATGCCACCATATTAGGTTGTTATGGATCCTATGGTGTCCTAAGGGGTCATATGGTGTCCTACAACCCCTTGGGACACCATATTGGGTTTTTAGGGGTCCTATGGTGTCCTAAGGGGTCATATTGTGTCCTACAACCCCTTAGGACACCATATGACCCCTTAAGACACCAAATTGTGTCATTATGGGTCATATTGTGTCCTAAGGGGTTGTAGGACACCATATGATGCCTAAGGATAACATATGACCTCTTATGACACCATATTAGGTTGTTATGGGTCCTATGGTGTCCATAGGGGTCCTATTGTGTCTTACAACCCCTTAGGACACCATATGACCCTTTAAGGCACCCAATTGTGTCGTTAGGGATCATATGGTGTCCTAAGGGGTCGTAGGACACAATGTGACCCCTAAGGACAACATACAACACCTTATGACACCATATTGGGTCGTTATGGGTCTTATAGTTCCCTAAGGGGTCATATTATGTCCTACGACCCCTTAGGACACCATAGGACCCATAATGACCCAATGCCTCTCTCTCTCTCTCTCTCTCTCCCCTAATCTTGATCACTCTCTCCTCTAATCTCTCATAGAAATGATTGTTTGAATGAGAAGTGCTCAGAATGTGTCGGGTTGTAAATTTCATCACAAATGAGAAGTGCTCTGAATTAGGTCATTATGGATCCTATGGTGTCCTAAGGTGTCATATTGTGTCCTACGTCTCGTTGAGACACCATTTGATCCATTGAGATACCATATTTGGTCATTAGGGGTCCTATGGTGTCCTAAGGGGTCATATTGTGTCCTACGACCCCTTAGGACACCATATGACCCCTTAAGACACCAAATTGTGTCGTTATGGGTCATATTATGTCCTAAGGGGTTGTAGGACACCATATGACACCTAAGGATAACATACGACCTCTTATGAGACCATATTGGGTTGTTATGGGTACTATGGTGTCCATAGGGGTCATATTCTGTCCTACGACCCATTAGGACACCATATGACCCCTTAAGACACCAAATTGTGTTGTTAAGGGTCATTCTGTGGAGTTGGATTCTACTTGAAGACTTGATCATCTTTCTTGCTTTCAGACCAAATCTCATTTGGATCAATTTCCGATAAGATATCGCTACCGGTTGTCATGAAAGTTTCTTGTTACCGATTGCCTGAGACCTATTATGGTGATCTACCAAAACCCATTCCGAAGCTTGTGTTTCCTTGAGCATTGATCTCGATGTTTCTCGATATGTGGCTGACCTTCTTTGTTTCACCCTTTGTATTTTTTAGAGGAATCTCTTGGCGAGGCCGACCTTGTTCATTTTAGATGTTAGGTCTTGTTCTTTGGGTTTTGATCCCTTTTGGGCTGACTCGATCCATTGGATCGATATATATATATATATATATATATATATATATATATATATATATATATATATATATATATATATATATATATATATATATATATATATATATATATATATATATATATATATATATATATATATATATATATATATATATATATATATATATATTGTAATCATGTTTTAGAAGGTAATCAATTAGAATCAATAAGAGTATCAGATAGATAGACTATACCTAGAAGATAGATATTTTGATTCAAGGTCCCAGTTGTGACCTATTCTACCAAGCCTATGTGTTGGTATGTTATAACTCGGTTGTAATAAAGCTATCTGTTTTGCATTACCTCCATCATATCTTTGTGTTTTTTGTTGTGTTTACTCTTCCTGACAAGTCTAGATTGATCTCCTTAAGGTCCCTCCTCATCGATGACTACTTCAAGTGGTATCAGACCGAAATTTCATTCTAGAAGTTGCATGTCCTAAATTTTGTTGTCGGGTGGTGGATTGCGGATCCATTTGCAATTGCAGAGGACTAGCATGAATTGATGATGCGAAGAGGAACTAGGAGTGGTGGAGTGCGTGGGGATGTAGACTGTACTATGATGGAGATGTTGCAAGGAATAGCAGCCTAGTTAGAAGTAGTCTAGATAGCCTAGAGAAGAGGCCGACATATTGAAGATGTAAGTGAAGATGAAGGAGAAGAAGCCCCGACAGAATAAGTGAACCTACTGACAGTTGATTCAGATGAAGAAAGGTTTTTAAGGGTTTTGAGTAGGGTGAAAACTAAACTTCATTTCACCCCACCGAAATATGATGGGAAGTTAGATTCAGATGAATTGATGGATTGGATCTTGGAGATGGAGAAGTAGTTTTGATTTTGAAAACACTGTAGAAGAGAGGAAGGTGAAATATGCCTATACCTAGTTGAAAGGTCACGCATCTCTTTGGTGGGAGCATTTGCAAGTTGATAGACAAAGAAGAGGTAAATAAAAGATTAAGGCATGTGATCAGATGATTGTTAAGTTGAAATCAAAGTTTGTCCCGACAAATTATCAAGTGGATTTGTTCTGGAAGTTGCAGAATCTAAGATAGAAGGAATCTAGCATGAAGGAGTACACTGAAGCATTTTACAAGTTTAATATCAGATCCAAACATGTTGATGATGAAGTTGAACAAATTGCAAGATATTTGAATGGATTGCAGATGTATATAAAAGATTAACTCAATATGATCAAATTAGAGAGTGTTGAAGAGACTTACGAGTATGCACTAAAGGTTGAAGAGACATTGGATAAAAGACATGAGCAGAGACAAAGAGGTAGAGGTGGAAGGTTTACCAGAGGAAGATTTAAAGGAGGAAGAGGATATACCAGAGGAAGAGGAACTATTACAGATCAGAACAAGGACAAGGAAGTGAGAAAAGAAGGTAATTCATTCTTGGAAGGATGATAGAAATTTCTATTGGAGGAGAGAACCGGATGGTTACCGGAATTAGAAATTTGGAAGACAAGACAAGAGGACATTTAGAGGAACCTGCTTTAAGTATGGAGGAGAAGGACATTGTGCATTTGAGTGTAAGAAGACAAAGGATATTGGAAGAGCAGCAACGGTGGAAGAAAACCCCATGGGATTAGACAATAAACTAGAATATGGAGAATTGCTGATGATGAGGAGAGATATGTGTCATACTAGAGGAGATGAAGAACCCTTGCAGAGGAAGAATTTGTTCAAAACCAGATGTAAGGTATCTAGTAAGTGTTGTAAAGTTGTTATTGAGAGTGGTAATTTAGATAATCTTGTTTTAGAAGAGATGATAAATAAGTTGAAATTGGAGAGCTTGAAACACCCTAAGCCTTATCAGATAGCATGTATTCAAGATGAACAGAAGTTGTTAGTAACTGAACAGTGTTTGGTAAAATTGAAAATTGGGAATTATCATGATGAAGTTTTGTGTAATATTATGCCTATGGATATTTGTCATCTTTTGCTGGGAGGACCTTGGCAGTTTGATAGATAGGAAATACATGATGGAAGGAAGAATACATACACTATTGTGGCCAATGGCATGAAGCAAACCATGTTACCTTTGGAGGAACCTTTGAAGAATGAAGTCTGTACAAATACCATAATCTGTTTAGTAGATGGAAGGAAATTCATGGATGGACTGAGACATAAGAATGTGTGTTTTGCCTTAATTCCTCAGAAGAATGAGAGATGAGAACCAAAAGAAGAGCACCCGAAAGAGATAAGAGATTTGCTGAAAAAATATGAGGACATCATTTCATATAATGTACTTGATGGATTGCCACCTATTAGAAGTATTAGTAATTGCATGGACTTGATTCCCGGAGCTAGTTTTCCTAACAAAGTTGCACACTTGTTGAAACCAACAAAGAATGAAGAACAAAATACACAAGTGAAAGAGCTATTGAACAAATATTTGATCAGGGAGAGTTTGAGGCCTTGTGCAGTACCAAAAATATTAGCACCTAAGAAGAATGGAGAATGGAGGATGTGTACCAATTCAAGAGAAATAAACAAGATCATAGTGAAATTCCGATTTCCTTTTCCTAGGATGGATGACATAATGGACTATTTGAGTGGATCAAAATACTTTACAAAGATAGATTTGAAGAGTGGATATCATCAGATCAGGATCATAGAAGGTGATGAGTGGAACTAAAAATTTAAGACAAATGAAGGACTATATGAATGGTTGGTGATGCCTTTTGGATTGACTAATGCACTGAGTACTTTCATGAGGCTGATGAATGAGGTATTGAAGAAATTCTTGGGTAAGTTTGTTATTGTGTATTTGGATGACATTCTGATTTTTAGTAAAATAAAAGAGGAGCATTTGTTGCAATTAAGATAGGTTTTATAGAGGTTGAGAGAATAAAAGTTGTCTATAAATATCATGAAGTGTACTTTCATGAAGGATGAGTTAGTCTATTTAGGATTTGTGATATTTGAGGATGGTTTGAAGATGAACCCCGAGAAAGTGAAAGCCATTATTGAGTGCCCTACACCAGAAAGCATTGGAGAGGTAAGATCATTTCATGGATTATCTAGTTTTTACCAGAATTTTATCATAAATTTCAGTTCAGTTTGTAACCCTATGACTGAGATCATGAGAGGAGAT
Source organism: Cryptomeria japonica (assembly GCF_030272615.1). Lineage (NCBI taxonomy): Eukaryota > Viridiplantae > Streptophyta > Pinopsida > Cupressales > Cupressaceae > Cryptomeria > Cryptomeria japonica. The sequence goes on from NC_081413.1 coordinate 76,982,623, forward strand.
TAGAAGGAATTCAAGTGGAGCACCAGAGAAAACAAAAGTTTTGAATTGTTGAAGCAGAAAGTGATTGAGCAACCTGTGTTAGATTTACTGGATTTCAATAAGGTATTTCAAGTGGATTGTGATGTAAGTGGAACAACAATAGGAATAGTCTTGAGTCAAGAAGGGAGAGCAGTAGCATATTTTAGTGAGAAATTGAGTGATTCCCAAAAGAGATATTCAGTATATGATCAAGAATTTTATGCCATAATTGAAGCCTTGAAGAAATGGAGACACTACTTGTTGCCTAAGGAGTTTATGTTGTATATAGATCATCAAGCTTTGCAAGATTTGAACAGTCAGAGTAAGTTGAATCAGGGCATATGAGATGGGTAGATTTCTTGCAGAGTTACACCTTTGTGTTGAAGCATAGAAGTGGGAAATCTAACAAATTTGTTGATGCATTGAGTAGGAGAAGGAATTTGCTGACAGAGATGAGAGTGACGGTAGTAGGTTTTAAAGATTTGAAGACCTTGTATGATACAGACCCATATTTTGCAGAACCTTGGAAAGCATGTAGAGAACTAGTTATGGTTGATAGGAAAAAATGGTTGGATTATTTAATTTAGGATGGGAATTTATTCAGGGGAGTTCAGTTGTGCATACCTAAGAGTTCTATGAGAGATAACCTAATAAAAGAGAAACATAGTGGAGGTTTAGCTGGACATTGTTGGCATTGATGAATAGTTGCATTCATGAGTGAGTAGTACTTTTGGCCCCAGATTCATAAGGATGTTAAGAGATATGTGCAGAGTTATAAAGTTTGTCAAGTTGCAAAAGGTAGTAGTCAGAAGGTGGGATTGTATAAATGTTTGATAGTACCGGTAAGACCTTGGGAGGATATAAGCATGTGTAGAGCCCCTCCTTGATCAAGCTCTAGTTAACTTAGTTGACCATGGTTGACCTTACTAATAAATGCTATAATTCAATAGGATGGGCTATGTTAAACAGATAGATTGGTGAGAAAAGTAATTGAACCAGGTTATGGAGTCATTTCACCTTGAGGTGTACATTTTGATGTGTAATAGATACATAACTTTATATGATTCTAGAATAGGATAACTTTGAGATGATGTATGTCATTATTGGATTTGCAGGACTTTAATATGATTATAGAAATAGGATGCATGTCTTATGTATGGATCAAAATTATGAGGATTATGATAATTGCTTATGTGGATTTATTTGGATATAAGATATATCGATTTGTTTAAATGTAAATTGTATGCAGAGTGTTCGATGTGTATTCTTATTCAGGTGTTTAATATTATATGAGGTTATTTGGAATTACTAATGTGTAATTGAGATGCGCAGGAAAATTATCCATGTGACCATGGAAACATTATGGAGAACCAAACCTAGACCTATGTACGTTCGTAAAGCTAGGGGTTGTCTATTTGGAGAGACAACACCCCGTATGTATTGTATTTTATTTGTGAAAGTAAATGTTGCCTGTGTGTTAAAACTGAATTTATTAATTTGTGTAAATCCAACAAGAGACAAATTTCATGTGTAATTTTGTAATGTATTTTATTGTGTCACTTGACACGTGTTGATTTATGTCTTGATTTTTGACTTGTCTCTTGGAGGGAGTTTTTCAACTATAGCTTTTTCAAACATTTGAATGTGGTTCTAAAATTTCCTTGGGTAGAGAGTCTTTGGAGCGGTCAACTCAGGTTTGACCCGAAAATTAACTTCAGATGGGTTTATAAGCGATCAAATGGACTCCTAGGGGTAGTTTAAAGGTGATTTATAAAGCCCATAAGGTATACCTATGGGTTAGGAGTATTTCTAGGCATGTGTCTACTCCCATGTGACTGTTTAGTCATCCCAAAAAGAGGGTTTTCTAAGATGTGCGAAAATTCAAAATTAGAAGGTGCCATCTAGGTTAGATAACCTTCCCTTTTGATGAGAGATCCATTTTGATCTTTTTCTTACTTTTTCCTTTTTCAATTTTAGAAACCTGTGAGAACTCTCACTGAGGTCTTCTTAGGCAAGAATGAGAGATTTTGTGGGTAATCACCCACTCTCCATTTTCGGAGACTAGGCATTTTGAAAAGTTGGTTTTTGGATTCAAAATTTGGGTAAGTGTAGAAGGGAGGATTGTGGATTTGGGCTGCTCATCCTCAAACTAGTTCTAGCATAACTTTGGGCAGATTGAAGGTTAGTTCATCTCTTTGCTTTTTACATTGCATGTCTATGTTGGAAAGTTTGGTTGTATGTGAAAATGATTCTCTTGTATTTTCTTTTGTGAAAATTATTATTATGCAATCAGTATTTTATTTTCTTGTATGCATTTTTTGTGTTTTGGGAGTAACCAAGGCCTTCTACTCTTGGGAGAGTAGGATGGTCTTGCAGGTGGTAGAAGTTTGACAACCCTCGAGTGATAGACTCTCTTTATGAGAGCGAACTCAAGGGGTGTATTTGTGACCCTTGCTGCATGGCCTAGTTTGTGTATTTGGGGGTCATAAGGGGAGAAAGTGTGGCATAGATACCTTGGGGGGCATAAGGAATGTGAGGTTAATGATCTTATGAAATAACTTTGTTTGCCATGAGGTGGCATTGTGTTCTACCATTCTTGCAGTCTCCTTAGGGTATTTGGTCCACTACCACCCATGTAAAAATCATCACATTTTGTGATGGAGTGTAGCCTTCATTGGGAAAGTGTTTTCTATATGTTTTTTCCCTTGCTTGTTGTGTTTGCATGTCTGTAACCTATCTAGGGCTTGGTTCTCTAAGCTCGGGGGTGGCTTCTAGTAAGCCTAAGCTAGGAGGTGAGCACTCCATGGTCATAGCCTATGATTTATTTGCAGGTTGTTTGGAAGAAAAGAAAATGACAAGAAGAAGTTGCTAGATTTATTTGTTTGCAGAAAAAGATTTGGGAATGGAATATTTTATATTTTCAGTTGCAGCAATGTAAAGGGAAACTATATGTTGTATTTATTTTGAAAGGAAATGTATCTATTTTATTTAAAGTTCTCATTTAATAGAAATGAGGGACTAGTCTGGGTATCTCACCCTCTTGTAATGATGACTATATTGTATTCTAAAAATGCCTTAAGTTTATTTAATTCTATCATTTACTTATTTGCAGAAATTAAAATCTGTCAATTATTTATTTGCAGGAAATAAATCTAAGGTTATATAGTTTATCTCAGATTTTAGCAACATGAAATTTAAAATAAAGAATATATACATACATACATACATACATACATACATATATATATATATATGCACATATATGTACATATATGTATATATATATATGTATATATATATATATGTACGTATATGTACATATATGTATATATATATATATGTACGTATATATATGTCTGTATATATATATATATATATATAAACAAATATATATATACACACATACACACACACATATATATATATATTTAAACAGATAAAAAAAATAATAATAATAAAAAAAATTAAGCAAGAGGGGGGGTTTATGGGGCTGAACCCACTGTGTTTATACATAGTGGGCGGCATGGCTCGAGGCACCACTGTGGCTACCCACAGTGGGCGGTGCAGGGGTTGTCACTATGGGCAACCATAGTGGTCAGCTCAGGGGCCTCCCACTGTGGGTAATCACAGTGGAAGGGCACCCGACCCGCCACTGTGGGTAACCATAGTGGTGTTCCGGGGTGCCCACCACCGGCACCCTAACAACCCTTCCCCAAACACTCCGTCGCTTCTCCTCCATGGCTGCCGCTCCCCCTCGACCTTGCACAGTAAGAAAAAAATAAATAAAACCCTAACGTGGTTAGGGTTAGGGTAGCACAAAAAGAAAAGAGAAGAGATTATAAAATGTAAGGGGCATTTTAATATATATATTTTAGTTAGGGTTTTCATGGATATTTTATATATATATATATATATCATATATACATATATATATACATATACATATATACATATATATATACATATATATATATGTATGTGTATATATATATATATATGTTTATATATATATATATACACACACACACACACACACACATATATACACACACACACACACACACACACACACACACATATATAGAGAGAGAGAGAAATATGAATGAATAGGGCATATTGTAGATTAAACATTTTATTAGGTGTTTATATTTTATATAGGTTTTATATAAACATATGGGTATATTTAAGAATGATGTTTAAATTTAAAATATTTATGAAGTTTAAACTTTTAGAAAATTTTATAACAAATTTGGTAAGTTATTTTGGCTATGGGAAAATATATTTTTTAGTCCACCTAAATAAAGGTTTTTGTGAGATTAAACTTTATAGGACAATTTTCATTATGGATTTAATTGATCCTTTATTCAAAATAGTTTAATCACATTTTCATTATTGTAAAATAAAATATAGACATTTATAAACTAAGTGCTAGGACTAATTTATTTAGTTCCTTAATATTATCTTTGTCAATTAATTTAGAGATTTTTGTGTAAATGAGTTTATTTATTTATTTAATGGTGGGATTATAATAATTTCCTTGGAAGAGGATATCGTGGTGGAATTGCATACTTTCAAAAATAAGTCCAAGACCTTGATCTTGCAAACTCATTTAGCCGAGATGGAATCTTATACTAAATAAAGCAATTAACATTTTAATGTTTGACACTTCAATTTTCAATTGCTTGATTAATTAATATTATTATGTTAAAATCATATTAATAATTAATTTATAGATGTAAGATTTAATCAAGTATAAAGGAAGGATGTTTTATCACGGATGGAGGAAACTTGTTAGGAGACGAATAATTATTATTGAATCAAGTAGTTATATTAATGCCTATTTAGTAGAAGTCGATCTAACTAAGAATTATAAATTGCAATTGTAATAAAGGGAACATTCGATGTGAATATATTATTGTCCTTATAGATTCATTTTGTTATGTTTGATTATAGGAGTTATCGTAAATTGTTATGTTAGGAATATCCTAACTTTGTCGTCTAGGAGTTTCATAGAAACCTAAGGCTTCTAGATAAATTTGTTCTATTCATCGCTCATGTTAGAAAAATGTTTTATTATAATTTAAGGTTCCGCTTGGAGCAACCTGTTAAGTTGTCACATCTAATTAAGCATAGGTTGCATGTAATTAAGTGTTCAAATAAATTTGTTGTGTGTGTTTTTGCCCAAAAGTTTGGGCATGACAGCATGGAATTTGTACTTGGATTGCCTAAGACACTAAGAGGGAATGATTATATATTTGTGGTAGTGGATAGATTTTCAAAGATGGCTCATTTCATACCTTGTAAGGAGATATCAGATGCATTACATGTAGCAGGCCTATTTTTCAAAGAAGTGGTGAGATTACATGGACTACCTAAGAGCATAGTTTCAGACAACGACACTAAGTTTGTTGGCTATTTTTGGAGAACACTTTGGAAGAAGATGAAGACAGATTTGAAGTTCAATTTTACGTTTTGTCCACAGATTGATGGACAGACATGAGTTGTTAATCGGAGTTTGGGAAACTTGTTGATATTGGGAAATAAAACCAGAAGTTGGGATTTGATCCTTGCACATGAAGAATTTGCCTACAATAATTCAATGAATATAAGTACTAGAAAAACACCTTTTGAGCTTGTTACCGGAGTGCATCCTAGAGGAATATCAGAATTGAGAGACATTAGCAGTGAAGACTAGAAGAGTTTTTGGATCACATGGCAGCATTGCACATTCAGGTTAAACAACATTTGGAAGATATGAACAACAAATATAAGGAGAAGGAAGATGAGAAGAGGAGACATAAGAAATTTTGACCTTGTAAGATTTTGAGGAAGTTCAGTTCTCGAAATGCAGATGAAGTGGAGCTACCAGATAATCTAAGTATTTCACCTATATTCAATATTGTAGATCTTCATGAGTACCTTGAGCCATAATTCACTGAGGACAGTGTTGCAGACCTTGAGAAACAATTACCCCAAAAGGAACCAAATCAGGTTGAAAATATTTTGGATAGTAGGATTGGGCGTAGTACCTAGAACAGTCAGTAAAAAGAATATCTTGTGAAGTGGAAGAGAAGACCGATTGAAGATTTATATTGGATTTCTTAGGAAGAGGTAGACCACCTTGGTTTCCTTCTGACCCCATCAAAGTGAGAGGCTCAATTTTTTATTAACCCCAGATGTCTAATGCAAAAGCATCCCTAGTTCACAACTATCTTGCATCAACCAAAAACATTTTCCTTTATGTCTTATTGCAGGTTCAGTTTTCTTTATGTGTGTCCTGGTTTTGGCTCACTAGATCCTTGTGGAGTTGGATTATACTTGAAGACTTAATCATCTTTCTTTCTTTCAGACCACATCTCATTTGGATCACTTTTCAACAAGATAGCACTACTGGTTGTCATGATAGTTTCTTGTTACTAGTTGTTCCTTTGTTACCGATTGCCTGAGACCTATTTTGGTGATCTACCCGAACCCATTTTGAAAATTGTAGAGCCTTGAGAATTGATATCGATGTTTCTTGGCATGTGGCCGACTTTATTTGTTTCACCCTTTGGATTTTCCAAGGGAATCTCTTGGCGAAGGCTGACCTTGTTCATCTTGCATGTTAGGTCTTGTTCTTCAGGTTTTGATCCCTTTTGGGTCGACTAGGTTCTTTGGATCGATATATATATATATATATATAATCATGATTTAGAAGGTAATCAATTAGATTCAATCAGAGTATCAGATAGTAGACTGTGCCTAGAAGATAGATATTTTGATTCAAGGTCCCGGTTATGACCTTGTCTACTAGGCCTATGTGCCGGTATCTTGTAACCCAATTGTTACCAATTGGATGTAAGAAAATTTCATGCAATAAAACTATCTATTATGCATTCCCTCCATCATATATGTGTGTTTCCATTGCATATATATATATATATATATATAATCATGATTTAGAAGGTAATCAATTAGAATCAATCAGAGTATCAGATAGTAGATTGTGCCTAGAAGATAGATATTTTGATTCAAGGTCCTGATTATGACCTTGTCTACTAGGCCTATGTGCCGGTATCTTGTAACCCAATTGTTACTGATTGGATGTAAGAAAAATTCATGCAATAAAACTATCTATTATGCATTGCCTCCATCATATATGTGTGTTTCCATTGCATATATATATATATATATATAATCATGATTTAGAAGGTAATCAATTAGAATCAATCAGAGTATCAGATAGTAGATTGTGCCTAGAAGATAGATATTTTGATTCAAGGTCCCGGTTATGACCTTGTCTACTAGGCCTATGTGCCAGTATCTTGTAACCCAATTGTTACCGATTGGATGTAAGAAAATTTCATGCAATAAAACTATCTATTATGCATTGCCTCCATCATATATGTGTGTTTCCATTGCATTTACTCTTGCTGACTAGTCTAGATTGATCTCCTTGAGGTCCCTCCTCACCGGTGACTGCTTTATTCTTATTGTGCAACTTTTTCTACATGTTCTAGTTGAGGAATATTTGTATCTCATTCCAATTGGCTTATTCTCAAATCTTACTATTCATTCCTATTTTTTGAAGGAATCAAGACATTCTCTGTAGTATATTCCTACAATATTTTTCTCTTCCTAGTTTTGCGTTTGGAGTGTCTCCTCTTATGTTAAAATATTGAGTCCTACAAGTCTTATAAACTCTATTTTTGTTCTATATTGTATTTCACAATGCTATACAACTCCCTCAACATTAGGAGGTGTTGGATATTGTTGAGAAGTTTGCTAGAATGATGTTTTCCATTGATGTGAACATATTCTTTTGTGTATTCTAGTATTGTATTTAGATTAAATGAGTTGGTTTGGTCAGTATGTTACATATGAGTTGTTGTTGTTTAATGGGTTTTGTGATACTTATCTCTAGTTGATTTAGTAGAAGTTTCAGTGATCCATGTGGTGATTTGATCAAGTTGTGAGATCTAGTATTGTGGTTAGTTTTCAGTTGTTCGTGTTATTCAGGTAATCTGAATTGTACTCTGCATTGCTTTGGAATTGCAATATCTTGGTTTGTGGATTTGGCAGAGTGTCTGGGACATTCAGGTGTGTCCTTAATTCAAATGATTTGTGATTTGGAGATCCGCAAGTGTATCTTTCAGTTTGGTAGTTAGTTGAGTTGATGTTCTTGAGGTTCGATATAATGATGATGAAGATTATAGTATGTGGTGATGTTGTGGTTGTTGTAGTGGTGATTCATGTTTCTTGTGGATGATTCTAGATGGTTTTCTATCTGTGTTATTGGTCCACATTGATCATTGTGTGCAATATTGATCTTTTTCTTGATACCGTGGTGTTCTTACTGTTACACTACATTTATGGTGATTGTAGCATGTTGTGGATGATTGAGGAATAATTCTTGTTGGTGTTTCATGTTTAAGGAGTTGATTTTGGTCCAGACTATGTCTTAGCCGATATTTTTCTGGTCCGCATGTGTTGTTGTAGTGTGTGAGGTTATTATTTTGTAATTTGTGTTAAGATGTTAGGTCCCGGGAAGGACAACTAATATGGGGGGTGAATCAGTTGTTAACCAGTTCTTAGTAATTTATAAACCAAATAATAATTATTGCAACTTAAACTTAATGTCAGTAAACCAAAGCTAAGTGCTGGTAAACCAGTTTAACTGATATAGCAGTACCGGTCTAACTTAATGCATGAAACAGAAACAAAAACAATATCCACAACACATAAAACAAAGATTTTGACGTGGAAACCCGGTAAGGGAAAAAACATGGTGGGAAACCTTACCCACAATCAGATGATACTACTACAGATAGTATGTGTATACAAATGGGGTCTGCACATGCAAAAAGCCCAATCGCCTAGAGGTCACTACTCAATCACAAAATAGGAGTCACACTGACTACACAATTGGATGGTTAAATCCAATGATAATGTACTGTGCAAAATAATATCTCCAATGTTGGATTCAGTACTGGTTTAAGCTTTGAACATGAGTGTCAAACACCTTCATAACCTTCCTTCAACCTTCAAATAATGTATGCGTGATCCACACAAGGATCTTCTTATTTTTTCTCTTCAATATCCACTCTCACTTATGATGACCATGATCTTCAATAAGATCTTACAATCATATATACAAAACCTAAGACCAAATGTATAGGTCATCTCACTAAAGATATTACAATTATATCAATTACAAATAAGTCTTGATTTTATACAACATGTTTGCTCAATACATTTACCACATTAACCAATCAATAAACCAGTCTCCATGACATGTCATGCTGATCTGGAATATTAGTCCATAACCTAGACCTATTTGCCGGTTACGAAAAATTTGTCAACCCGATTAGACGAATAAGAAAAAAATCAAAACCAAACTTCCAATCCATGTCTTTGACATAACCAAATGATCTCCAAGATATCATTGTTGCCAGTGAACCATATAACCTGTTGGTGAACATATACCGATGACTATGCATAAGCCACTAACCATACCGGTGAACCAAATTACCGGTTCAACAACATACCAATATAACCATAGTGCCAAATAAAAAATGTAGATCTCCAAGAAGATAAGTGTTCACATCAATGACAAAATCAATGCAACACATGACGAAGTCATCCATAATACCAACATAAGGGTTTAGCTGACCTTGAAATATAGGTTAATGAATTGTATAAATATATGTAATATTCATTTGAGAGATGTATCTATATGTGTGAGCATTGTTTTGATCAATCAGTAGTAGAGGAGAAAAGACAACAAATACGAAAGAGTGTGCTGAAGTGTGGAGGTACAGAGTTTGAGTATATATGCTCAATTAGAACTGTAACCATGCATGAGGACATTCTATTTCATGAGTTCATGATTCTTCAGATATAATCTAAATGTTTTTGTAAGGAAATGAGCCTTCCCAAGGGTTCTAGCCCTTCCTGTTATTTGTTTTGAGCAGTGAGCTCTAGGTAGTGTGCCTGAATGCATATGCATTCCCCATTGTAATATTTCACTTACTCCTAACATGGTATTATCTCATTGTGGGTAGGTTCTCACTGTGGTTTTTTCTTAACCAAGTTTTCCATGTCAAAAATCTTGGTGTTATGTGTGTTATTGATGTCATGTTGATTTGTGCTTTTATTGCTAATTATGAGATCTGGATTTGTGTTTAAGTTAAGTAAAGTTTGTGTAAAAGATGATTCACTCCCCCCTCTATGTTTGATGTATTGTTTCCAATAGGTGGGTAGAAGAGTCAACATGTTCTTATGGGAAGAGAACAATGACTCCAAAAGGGATCCAAATAATAATAATATAAACCTAATATTATAAAATAAAATAATACTCAACATAGGGATAAATAGAGACCAAAATATAGTCCAGAACTGAGTACAAACCTATTATGTGGATCTCCTCATTACAATGATTTGCAAAAAAATGTTAGATTTGATGTGTGCTAATTTTTTTGGCAGCATAAGAGTGCTCAAGTGTTTAAGATGCATATAATTATGATATGTTGTTTTTATGAATAATGACTGTGTAGAGTTTGAATGGAGAAAGATAAATTGTAGGGCTAAGATTGAATGCATAAGATCTATGGTGGATGATCAATTTGTTCTCTCAATGCATGAGATATTTCCAACTAGTAACCTAGGAGAGGAGAGGATGATGGTGGTTGAAAAATGGTACCCTTGGACTATAGGCAAAGATGTTTCCATAAAGGAATTTTTTGTGTGCATAATTCAAGTACATGAGGAATGAAAATAAAATAAATTTAATTCCTTGAATGTGACATGTGAGGGATGGGGCGTACTTTCTCAATAGTTGGAGGCCTTTAAGGCTAATTGGGCAACTTTGTAGGACATTTATAGAAAGAGGTTGGTTCAAAGATTTGGGTAGTTAATTAGGTAGATGAGAATAATAGGATTAAGATACAAGTGGGAAAATCTAGAGGATTTGACACTTTGAGAGAGAAATGTAGAAGATACAAAAAAATGATTTTAATTCCCTATGGAGGAAGTGAGCTAAATTAAATAAGTAATGGGATCTATTTAATTTTTTAGATGAAAGGCTAAGAGGTATAGTTGTATGGGTAAATTAATTAAATTAGTTACATAGAAGGGTAGTCTAGTAAATAAAAGAAAAATGGATAATTAATTAAATAATCATGAATTATTTAATTAATGGGATAGTGGGGATAGGCGAATAAAAGGGATAAATTGACCATATGTAAATGGTTGATTTTGGGTGTCTACAATTTGCCCTTATTCAAACTGGCATTATAATAACATCATTCTGTAGAAAATTAACATATAGTTAATGCAAATAAAATTGAATGAAGGCATGCCCTAGCATGGAGGAAATAAGAGGAATAATAATTACGGTAGGTCATGCCCCATTGAGAGGGTGGACTAGAAAATGGACTCGAGTGGCCTTTTGATAAAAGAAAAATACACAAAAGACATGTAGGAGAAGAAAAGAGGAATAAAGGAAGAAAAAGGAGGTGATAGAAAGAAATAGCATGGATAGTAGAGGCTATAGGAAGAAAAAAAAGAGAAATGGGGGACCTAGGAAGAAATTGTGTGAAGAACGAAGTCTAGGGGACCCTATTAGAAGGAAAAATAAATTTGTACTAGTCATTTTATCCTTGATTAGTAGAAATTTTGGAAATTAAGAGATAAATAAACCCTAGAGAAAGATACTTAATGTAGTGTGTTTGACACATTAGATCGATGACACATGGGCAACATGGTGAGAGTGACAAGTGGTCCCATAAGTGAGTTTGATTTTTTTTTTGAAAATTTTCAATTTCACTATTTTTAGGCTAGGATAATAATGAGAAAGAGTGAATTTATGGAATCAAATTTGGTGGGTTCATCTCTAAATTAATAGATTTGTGATTTTGCTAAAATTATTCCACCTAAATTGGTTGGGGTGAAAAGCAATAAGAAGACTTGTGCACAATGTGGAAAGTTTGTATAGGTATCAATTAATTTGGCAAAATATCTAGATAGGTAGAATAATTCTATGTTTCAATATATTTTCTAGAAAATAGTGGGATTAAAAAGGAAAAGGGGATATTCAATTTGATAGATTTGCAATGGAATCAATGGGTTTCCCTTGTTAAAGGGTAAGTATGCTGAGGATGGATAATTTAGTGGGATTACTAATATTTCAATAAATTTTCCAAAATATCAATGGGTTAACCCTATGAAAGGGTGGTTTTGCTAGAAAATAGGATAAAATTCTAATTTAACAAGAAACAAAAGTGTAGGATAGGTATATAGAAGAGATCATGACTAATCTTGTCATGCATGATGAGTAGTGGGGCATGAATTAGCTAGTGAGTTAGGAGAGGAGATTGCAAGTGCTTATTATAACACACTAATTTGATAATATAGACTAGGAATAGCTAGAGGTTATGAGCACAACCCAAATTGTGTGGATGCCCATCATTTAGGTATATTGTTTCCTAGAGCGATAGTGTTGGTAGAGAGGTATCCGTTAGTGATGTCTACCTGTGATCTCCCTATAGGGGATATGATAGTCATGTTAGAGGATGTTTGGTGAATTTAATAGCTCTCAAATTAGGGGTATGAGTATTTACCAAGGATTAGATGATAGTATATTCCTTTTAGTTGTTATTTGAATGGATAGATTTTCTCATATAGAGGGTGGTTAAAATTTGGATTAGCAACTAGATCTAGTACCCAACATGGTGCTATTTATGTGCATGTTGATCAATGGACTACTATTATCACATCATGTTAGGAGACACTTCTTCTTGGATGTATCTATGATGGTCAAGAATATAGTAAGATGAACATGTAGGTTCAGATGGGGATTTGTGAGCTTACACACCTATATTAGGAGCTACAAGATTTTTTGTAGATGAGATTAGAGTCTTCAATACATTACAATACTATAGGTCTGGACTTGGTAGCACATAGCCATGATATGGCTAGTAGATACTCAACTAGATAGAGAGAGGGAGAAGCCTATCATAATTAGGTAGTGGGGATCCTTGTGATACTAGAGTTTCATGATGAGAAATTGAAGGTATTATGGATGATATAGAGGAGGGAGATATCAAATTGAGGCCATACAAAGACATAAAGGGATGAAAGGATGATGCATACTATGTCCCATACATGATCACGATGACATATATCATTGACCAAAATAATTTTGTAATTGAGAGATACAAGATAGGTAGGGTCTTATGGTAATTCATCATTACATAAGATATTTTCTAATAGGGCCACAAGTGCAAAAAGGAGTGGCAAATTGGTAATGTGGAGGTATGGAGGAGTTCATATGGAATTCTAGGATTAGATATTGATGTTTAAATTGGTAGGATCATCAAACAATACAATAAATCATGCTAAAGAAATTTCAAACAAAAAAATGTGAGACAAGAAAAATTCCTTTTTAAGTTTGATTTATTGAGATATAATAAATATTGCTACTTAATAACATGCACTAGGTCTATGTAACATGTACCCATCAAGTTCCCTAAAAATAATCTTTTGATGAAATGTTTGATTAACTTATAAATGTCTAAATAGGAATTTAGATAGCAAGTATCTAATGTTGGATTAATAATAGACATTGTGTTAAAGCGAGTGGAGAATCTTGACATGTTAGGATAAGTAACTCAAGCTATGATGGAGCCTTAGTGAGATCTAAAATGGTTGAGGGAGATCGATTACTTTTATTTATTTAGACTATTTAGTTAATCATGGACTTAAAATAGTAGATAATTTTGGAGTATTTATGATGAAATCCGAGTAGATAATTATGATTTTAATTATTTATAAGGAAATAAGTTAAAATAAGTTTACATATTTATTTTGATAACAAATAAATAAATTATTTAGTTAATTATTAATGCTAAATGAAAAGGGGAATTACTTTGAAAATGAGGAAGTTTTGGCATGGTATTAGTTTTGCAAGGTGTACGCCCTTGGTCTCCTTGTGTTATGTAGTGAAACACTCAGGTTTGTGACATGGCTTAACTACCTCCTATGGAATTTATAAGTCATGGTTATATCGGACATTAAAAGGTTGATCTTTTGGTGCAACAACGACCACAGTTGTAACAAGTGGCATTAGAGTTTGGTCATAGGTTCAAACCCCTCACTTGCACTAGTGGGGGATTATTGCAAGGTGTGAGACCTTGGTCTCCTTGTGCTATGTAGTGCAGCGCTCGGGTTTGTGACATGGCTTAACTACCTCCTATGGATTCTATAAGTCTAGTGGTTCTATTGGGCATTAATAGGTCGATCTTTTGGTGCAACGACAACCACACTTGTAACAATTAGGATGCAATGTTAGAAGTGGTAAAGCTTTGAATATCTACACAAAGCATAAAAATACATATGCACTTTATAATATGTAAATGCTAACATTTTTGTGTTATTATTTGAATTGATTTTTATGAAATATGATGTATACAAATTTTACATCATACTACATATTTTGTCAAAACCTCAATGTTGGCCACTTCATGCACCTACCACCTTAAATAATTATTATAGATACAAGTAATTAAAAATTATATCTATTTAAATTAAAGGACAAGGTAACCAAGCTATTTCAAATTGGTTTGTATTTTTTTGGCTGAATGGACTGGATGATAAGATAGACCTAACCTAGATTATACTAGTGTTAGAATATTATATGTAAAATATAGTAATAGACCAAATCATATATTTTTAGTGTTTCAGATGTAGTGATTTTTGTTACCTAGTATAATTAACATGATTGTATCTCATTCACATGTGACAATTCCTTAAGAACGCATGGATATCTAGAAGTTGAATTTTGTTTCACATATAGCTATGTTCTAGGTAAATTTGTCTAGACAAACAACACGAGGTCATGATAGTGTTGAAGCATAAACATTTGCAGTTGATTTTATAACATTAAGGAAAAATCTTAGTTTATTGAAAATTTTAGATGTTGATTTGGTGTTTATATATTATCATACAACTCCTAATGTTGTTACTTGGTAGTGTATTTGACATAAAATTTTGATAATTAATGTATTCATAATGTTTAGCATGCAAATATAAGACCTTGGGTTCTAAATATAGATGTTTTAGCATGGAAATTGATGAGAACAGATAGACTCTCAAAATGCCAACATTAAGAGTGTATACTTTTAAATTTTTAAATTTTTAAATTTGGGTTGGCATTGCAGACTAAAATTTAGTTAGGTGATAAATGATGTCATTGAAATAGTATATGAGGAGAAAGTCCTAGAGTTTAATATTGGTTCTATTTTATGTGTTTTATAGCATTTTAACTGACAACTCTTGGATATTAATCTTGTATGCAAAATAAGAATATATAAAATGGATAGTAAGTATTAGATGGAGTTTGAATTTGATATATTTAAATTTCAAATAATTTTTTCTTGAATTACAAATGGATGTGGATCACTTCACCTAGGGAGATAGATTCGTAAGATCCATTAGATCTATGTGACTCATGTTTTAGAACTCTTTAGTATAACAGTTATATCTTTTTAAATTAGTTATAATGACAACAATAGTTGCTTTTCACGATAAGTTACCTTGGAAAATTAATTAACTAATAATACTAAGAGCCTATGGTTTAGAGATGGCAATGATAATTAAAACCATTGAAATTGAACGCAAGAGTAAAATAAATTAAATTGATACTTATTTCAAAATTTAATCATAGATCTATCTTATGACTAATATATATAAGTGAATCATTAAGGTGTTGGAACTATAATGCTCATTCAAATGAATATCTTACATTCCATAAATTGTTTGATCTTTGCTTTGGTTCGCCTACATGAATGTCGAATTGATCTTCGCTAGTATAGACTTAATGTTGGATATGTAGGACCTTACTTATAACTCACAAATATTTCTAATAGACTATGGATTCTTGAGAATTGATTGCCTTAATTTTTAATATCTTTAAGTGCATAAGGGCGATAATTGATATTTAGGAACATGTTTGAGAAATCTATTTAATTATGACAATTGGGTTCTCGTCAAGCAAATTCCTAGTGAACCAACTTTATGAGTTTAAACAAATAATTGAAGAGAATAAAGCATTTAATAGACCGAAATGATGGTAATTTGATGAGTACCATTAAAATGTTCTCAAATTTTAGTGACAAGTCCTTGCATCACTCCTAAATAATATGTGCAATTAATCTTGAAGTGAGTAAATCTTTAATTATAACCACTATTAAATCTTTAATTACAACCACTATGCACACAAATCGACAAAAAGTATTCATTAGATTGACTCAAAATGATAAATTTATGAAAAAGTTGGTGACATATTATGAATTTTAAATTAAAAAATTCATGATTTAAATATATAATGGTAGAAATAAATAATGTCGAATTCACATCCACAATATAACTAGTTAAAAGTAACAATTTAATTTTTAAAATATATTATATTTACTTATGGAAGCTGATTAGAAGACAGGATATGCCTATCTCCACCGAACCCCAAAAGGCAATTATGGCCGTCACTTGCTGGCTGTCATAACATACAATTCTCACTTGTCTCGGACATGGATTGCTTCGTGGGATTCGTACTTCTCCCCACATTCTCCATTTCATATCCATTTCTGACTAATCCGCACGCATCAACTACCATTCTTCATTCTTCATCATTGTTTCAGATGAAATCTCTCACCCACATTCATTATTCATGGTCAAAATCGAAACTGAAATCACATCGCAAAGATCTATATGATTTCTTCCACTTCGGCAAATATTGTGGTCCACAAACAACTTTGTTGATCATATCATAGGAAGTCAAAGCAATTATGGCTTTTATCCTTGTACTCGTATTACATATGCAATCCGTAGGAATTGTATTGACAAGGGTGAGGTTAAATCCATAAAAGTCAATACCACAAAGCGTTATAATGGCTTGGGAACCAGTGGCGTGTGGCATTGGTCTGCTCCATGTCTGTTGGTGGGATTATGTGCTGTGGTGGTGTTAATAGCAGCTCTTACCATTGTTAGGGTTTTCTCCTACTTGAAGAATGTTGATGATATTCTAGAAAGTAGTGAAGTTCAACATGGTGAGAGTGTAGATGACGAGGAGTGGAGAAAATGGAGGAGAAGGTGACTGTGAGAATGGAGGGTGATGAGACGCCCTCTTTCCTCGCTTCGCTACTCCAATAATGTTGGAAAATTCTATCCAACCAGATATGCCTGTACGGAAAAGTGATTGAATGATAAGGATTGGTGTTTATTTGAAGGTCATAAATTTGCAGCCGTTGATTATAAATTTAAGCTAATTTTCTGTCCCTCGGCTGGTGGATGGTGAAGATAACATAGCACCTCAATGGCTATTGAGTATTTGTTTTGGCTTCTTCTGTAGCATTTTACTGGTAGAAAATTAACGAAAGGATGCCCTAGCGTGGAGGAAATAGGAAGAATAATTGAAAAAGAGTGAACTTATGGAATCACAATTGGTGGGTTCATCTCTAAATCAAAAGATTTGTGAGTTTGCCAAACTTATTTCATCTAAATTGGTGAGTGTGAAAAACAATCAATAGACTTTTGTGCAAATTGGGAGGTTTGCAAAGGTATTGACGGATTTGGCAAATCAATTGCTTAGGTAGAATAAATCTATGTTTCCATAGATTTTTTTAGAAAATAGTGGGACTAAAATGGAAAAGGGAGATATTCACTTTGATAGATTTGTAATGGAATCAACAAGTTTTCCTTGTTAAAGGGCTGGTATGTTGGATATGGATAACTTAGTCAAATTGCTAAGATTTCAATAAAATTGCTAAGATTTCAATAAAAGTGTTAAAATAAGATTATTTTAATATGAAAGATTTCAACAAGAAAGAAAAGTGTAGGATAGGTAGATATAAGAGATCGATTGATCTTTTCATGCATGATGTGTACTGAGCATCAATTAGGTAGAGAGCCAGGAGAGGAGATCTAAGGTGCGTACTATAGCAAATGGATTTGATGATATAGAATGGGCATAGGTAGAGATTATGGGCATAGCCCACATTGTGTGGATGTTCATAATTGAAGAACATCGTGTCCTACTGACACTGCTAGTAGAGAGGTGGCAGCCAGTGATGTCAACCTTCTATCTCCTTATAGGGGAGATGACGATCATGTTAGAAGACATTTGATAGATTCTATAGCTCTCAAATAGAGGGCCACAATTCTTTACAAAGGAGTAGATGATAATATACTCCTTGTAATTATTATTTGAGTGGACAAATTTGCCAATCTATCAAAGGGAGTTAGATTTAGATCGAGAACTAGACATAGTACCCAATATGGTACTATTTGTGTGTATGGTGACCAATGGACCACTATTATCACATCATGATAGGAAACACTTCTCCCTAGGGGTATTTGTGGTGGTCAGGGATATGGTACAATGAACATGTAGGTTTAGATGGGGGGTGCGTGTTCTTACACATTGGTGCAAGAGCACCTAGTATCAAGTCATCGTGTTAATTAAATGTTTGAGTCTTAGGAGTAAGGGGTCATGTTATTCTAGTTCAATAAGGTCTATGTAGACCATTTGTAATGTCATTTCATGTTTTCAAGTTTGTGTGTCAGAGTTGGAGTCATATTTTGCAAGTGTGTAAACATTATCAATATTGTCATCGGGATAAGTTATACCGATAAAGTTTCATTGTTGTAAAAATATGTCAATGTTGTCATCGGGATAGTTTTTCTGATGAGGTGTCACTGTTGTAAAAGAAGTGTCAAGTTTGTCATTGGGATAGTTATCCTGATAAAAGAGTCATCAGAATAGTTTCTTCTATCGGGTTTGGCAAATATGGTTTAGCCAACTGTGGAAGGTTATTCCGATAGATGTTCATTTGCCTTGTTTGATATAGCTATGCCGACATGGGGTCATCGGGGTAAGTTTACCTTATCAGAGTTGCACAAAAGGTTATCCTGCTGACAGTAGCTATTCTGATGGGTGAATAAAGGCTTCATTTCAAGATTTCTATCCTAACATCGGTGTCTAGTAGGGTCTTATCAGTTCGGGATTGTTATTTTGATGCATGTGTTCAAATTTGATTTTTCAAATGTGGAAGTCGATTAGTCATGCAGTCCAATGGTCATGGTGGGAAAGCACAAATTTGGTACAAATTGTATAGTGACGTTGGAAAACGGGTTCTGAAGATTGAAATATAAAAATTTGAATTTGAATATGATTTTGTAACACAGTTTGAAAGTTCTTAAATCATTGGAATCGTATTGGAAGTTCTTTTCATTTTTCTGTAATTAATTTATTTCCTGTACTTACATGTCATTGTATTAAATTAGTTGGTCAAGTTATATGTATGGTTAAGCATTGAATTACCTTCTAGTTGTCGGTGATCTAAGTTTCAAATTCATTGTGAAGAAAAAGAAGCATATTCGTTAATACATGGAGACCTAGTTAGCAGGGTAGCTAGGGTTTTATCCTCGTTTAACAATTATCCCTCTCTGTATTACATCAAAGTGGTATCAGAGCTTAGGTTCTAATTGGGAGTTTTGTGTGTGTATAGTCTGAGCGGAAATAGTGATTGCATAGAACAAGAAGGGAAAGATGCCTCCCAAGGCAAGTGCAGTCCTCACAAAAGAGGTGAGGTCAGTCAAGGACGGTCAAGATGGTATGTTAGTCAGGATAGAAGCACTAGAAGAAATTTTGAGGATAACTAGGGTTGCTAATGTGGATAGCAACTCAGAGGAAGAAGAGGTAGGTGAGTAGGGGAATGAAGCTCCCCAAAATGTATCCCAAGAAGAATAGTTGGGGCCGAAAGAGAAAAAGTTCTAGTGGTGCTCAAGGCTGTCAAAGGAGACCATTCTGACATGAAATTGGATTTTCCAATGTATGGTGGCAAGATGGATAATGAGGAGGTACTGGATTGGATAGATGCCCTTGACATCTATTTTGATTTCAAGGAGGTTCTAAAAGACCAAAAGTTGAAGGTGGCCAAGACTAAGTTGAAGGGGTCAGCACTGACTTTGTGGAATTACACTCAGTCAGAGAGATTGCGAAGAGGAAAACCCAAGATTAACACTTGGGACAAAATGGTAGCAAAGGTGAAGGCCCAATTTCTACCGGTTGACTATGAGGTTCAAATATTTAGGAGATTGTAGTACCTAAAGAAAAAAGAAATGGATGTGATGACATACACAAAGAAGTTTCATAAATTGAGCCTAAGGGAGTGGCACTGTGAAGATGAAGTGGAGAAAATAGAAAGGTACATAAATGGGTTGAGACATAACATACAAGACGAATTGAGTCTAACTACCCCTAGGAGTGTAGAAGAATGTTTTTAGTTAGCCACAAGAGCATAAGAGAAGGTTAAAAGGAGGCAGGAGTAGCAGACTAGGGGTAGAGTAAAGAACAATAGAGGAAGAGGAAACTTTGGAGGAGGTAGAAGACAACTCCAAAAGTGTCAAGGGGAGACTAGTGGACAACAAGAACAAACCAATTTTCAAAGAGGTCGATTCAGGGGGAAAAGATCTAACACAAGAGGCAGATTTGGAAACCAAGGAAGAGGATCAAATAAATTCTCAAGGAAGTGTTTTCAATGTGGCCAAATTGATCACCTTGCGTGGAGATGCCCAAACAAACCAAGTACAAGACCATATGGAGGGGAAAGTAGGATGCAAGTTGTTCATGAGGAAGAGGCAGAGAGTGTGAACTCACCATAATT
Source organism: Cryptomeria japonica (assembly GCF_030272615.1). Classification (NCBI taxonomy): domain Eukaryota; kingdom Viridiplantae; phylum Streptophyta; class Pinopsida; order Cupressales; family Cupressaceae; genus Cryptomeria; species Cryptomeria japonica. The sequence continues at coordinate 77,003,340 of NC_081413.1, forward strand.
ACTTGTAGAACTTGTGGTAGGGGAAAATAATTACTTGTAGAACTTGTGGTAGGGGAAAACTTAATCATGAGGAGGACATTGATCAAGGTTCCAACCATCAAGGAACCACCACAAAGAAATAATTTGTTTGCAACCACATGTATGGCACAAGGTAAGGTATGTAAAGTGGTAATTGATTCCGGTTCTATTGATAATTTAGTTGCACTAGAGATGGTAGAAATGTTAAAACTAAAGAGGATCCCTCACCCCACACCATATAAGGTATCTTGGCTAAATAAGGGTCAACAAGTACTTGTCAATGAGCAGTCTTGCGTAGAGTTCAATATTGGTCTGTATGAGGATAAAATTTTGTGTGATATCATTCCAATGGATGTGTGCCACATCCGACTTGGCAGGCCTTGGCAGTATGATAGGAAAGCTAACATGATGGAAAGAAGAATGTCTTTGGCATCAAGAAGGGGGGAATGTCTTATACCCTTACCCCACTAAAGGAAGATGAGAGTGTAGTCCATGAAGGACCTAGTCTAATGGTGGTGAAGGAGAATGAGTTTATGAAGAACCTAGAAGAAGTGGAACGTGGATACACTATTGTGGGGAAACCAATCTTGGAAGAAACAAATAATGACAACAAGGAAGTTCTTAAAGAGGTGCAAAACCTGCATGATAAGTATGAAGGTCTAGTAATGAAGGAATTACCTAATTCCTTGCCTCCATTTTGTGAAGTGAGTCATCATAGTGACCTAATTCTTGGTGCAAGTCTTCCCAACAAGACGACATACAAAATTACAAAGGTCCAAGAATTTCTTGATAAGGCCTTGGTGAGAAAGAGTTTGAGCCCATGTGCTCTGCCAACTATTTTGGCACCCAAAAAAGATGGAGATTGGAGGCTTTTTTACAGATTCATGGGCTATCAACAAGATAACCATTAGATATAGATTTTGTTGGCATTCTACACTCTAGTGAGAAATGATGGTGTTCTCATTGATGGCAACCTACCAGCAACCTTCAGGAAACCACCTGGCATTCATTTGGTAAAGACACTGGCAGGCACCGACACCAGCAGACACTTCATCGACATCAACAATAATGTATACTGACACCCCACCAGACAAGAATAAAGTTTTGTTTATTGTATTTAAATGTGAATATCTTTTGTAAAGATGACATGGCATATTGTAAGACACTCATATATGTATGAGATCTTGTAAATCATTTTGTAATGATGGACATATGATAGATGATAGAGGATGAGAATGAGCAAATAATAAGGGCAGATTTTGTATAAGGTTTATAGTTATAGTATGAGCTTAAACTGGTACTGAACCCAGCATAGTCGATGCTGAATTGTAGTAGTACATTATATTGGATTTTCCCAATTCATTTTGTAAGTCAATGAGACTTTCATTTTTTAGATTGAGTAGTCAGCTCTAGGCAATTAGCCTTCCTGCATGTGCAGGCACTACATTGTAAGTAACATCCATTCATTGGCCAGTGAGTGAATATTGTGCATGACAAATCCCACTAAGTTTTTTCCCACACCGGGTTTCCTCATTAAACATCTTGTGTTATGGTGTGTTTTCCATACTATCTTTATTATTCCTATTTGCTGCATTAATTCTTGCTTACCGGTACACTGTTTTGAAATGCAAAATACTTAATAAGGTCAAATATTTTGTTAATTGGTTAGATACTAATTCACCCCCCTCTCAGTATCTTTGGGACTATCATTAATCCTAACAATTGGTAGCAGAGCTTGGTCCTCTATTTTCAAAAGTCTAATAGCTTGAGAAAGATTCTAACACCAGTACAAATGGAGAACTTAAGAAAGAAATTGGAAGGAGCTCTTGTAGACTATGATTCAGAGAAGTTGAAGAATATCAAACTTGAAGATGATTTGAGTATTGCACAAGAATTCATTCAAGGACTTCAGGAGAATCTCACTATTGCTAGAAATAAAGGAAAAGAACTTCATGAGAAGATGTAGAATGATGATGATGAAAATGAAACTCTCAATGATCTTGTGAACAAATTGAGGCAAGAAAATAGTACTATGAGGAATCAAATGCAAGACATGACTATGAGATTTTGTGAAGACATTGAAGACAGAAAGAAGAATGAAGATGATTTGACTAGGAGACTCAATGATGTTGGAAATGAAAATCTAAGACTCGGTCATGAAAATAATATGTTAAAGAAAGATCTGATTCACATGCAACATGATAAAACTGAACTTATGAGACATATGGGAATTCTGGAAAATGAGTTGGCTACTGCAAATCAGCATAAAGAGAAATTCAAGAAAATTTTAGAAGAACTTGATGATATGCTGAAAAGTCAGAAACCTAATGGAGATACTAATGGACTTGGATTTGAAGTTGGAGAAAGTTCCAGTTTTGCAAATAATCATTATCATAGTAAACTGGAAAGACAACCTAATGCTTACAAATTTAACGGGAAATGCTTTAACTGTAACAAGTATGGTCATAGAGAAAATCAGTGTACATCTAAAAACAATCAGAAAATTAGTGCAGCCATCGGTCAATGTTCCAAATGCAACAAAATTGGTCACAATTCAGAAAACTACAGAATGAATGTAAGATGTTATGTTTGTGGAAGATTTGGGCACTTATCTAATCAATGCCGAACACAAACCAGCATAGTATATGGAAAGGCTATTTAGAAGAGTAATGTGACTTGTTATGCTTGTAACAAGATTCGACACATTGCAAAATTTTGTAGAAGTAAGACTTCACCGACAAATAATAAAGGACCCAGTTTGAAAGGAAAAGAGAAGGTTGATGAGGTAAAGCAATAATTTTCAAGACAATGGATTAGAAAGATAGATCAGAATGTTGATGAGACTATTCCTTCACTAGTAGAACAAAGTAGTACTCCACCGGTAGGAGATTCTTCATCTAAATGAGAACTAACCCTTTGGGGGTATTGAACAAGTTGAATATCATGCAGTTTACCCTCAGTTGATGGTGTGAAGATGAATTTCTTCTCTACTAATAGATGTGTTAAGTTTTGTAGATCAAGAAATTGGCAATCATCAGAACAATAGCAATTAGGACAATCACAAAACCTAAAATTGCAATGAAAGCAATCCTAATCCAATCAATGGAAACATAAAGACAAGATATTCAAATCAAATGAAATCGAAACAAACTGACACAGATATCTCCTTCATGTGGCTCCATTGTTCTTCTTTCACCTTCAAATTTGATGTGGATCTCACCTACAAGTGCAAAATGCATGTGGAAAGCAAGTTGTTGAGAGATGAAATTCGTAGCATAAGGTTACTCAAAAATGTGATTGATTCTCTGAAAATGTGATTAGTTCCAATAATGCGAATAATTGATTGAAGAAAATCATCCAATTTATAGACAAATTGGAGAGATGACAAGATTAGCATGAAGAGATTTGAAAGGAAATTTCAAATCAAGAATGACAAATATGACAAATTATGACAAAATTGACACTTTCTATGCAAGATTGATTGATTGACAAATTATGACAAAATTGACAAGATTGCTATGCAAAATTGATTGATTGACAAATTATGACAAAATTGACAAGATTGCTATGTCATTCCCATGAAATTAGGGAAGAGAGAAAATAGCCTCCATGATTGCAACAAATGGAAGCATAAACATAGGAGAAATTTAGGGGATGAATTTAGAGGAAATATTAGAAAAATAGGAGAAAATAGAAAATTAGGTTAGAAATGATGAATTGGAAATTAGGAAATTAGAAAATTAGAAAATTAGGTAAATTTATTAATAATTTTTCATTCATTAATTAATTCACAAAAAGAAGGGGAATTAATTAGCCAATTAAATAAATATTTAATTGTGACAAGAAGACTTAGGATAAATAAATAAATTATTTAACCTAGAGGGAAAATGACAAACAAGATTAAATGAATAAATCATAAAACCCTAGAAGATGAATTAGAAATGCAAGGACGACAATTAGGTCTTGACAAAAGATAATTGATGTAGGGTCGATTTGATCATGATTCCGATTGGCAAAGGACCAATGTTGATAAATGACTGAGATTGGTTGACAAATTGACCAAGATTGACAACGAGATCAAATTGATAGGCACCAATTGATGAGGAACAATGACTAATTGATCCAAATTGACATGATTGAAAAGGGCAATGATCGATGACAAATCGATCACAAAATGACAAGATTGACCAAGACAAGGATCGATGATGAATCGATTGCAAAATGACGGGATTGACAAGGACAAGGATCGATGATGAGTCGATCACAAAATGACAAGGCTAACAAGAGGACAAAACCCTAATTCTATCATCAATTAGGATTGACGATGTCTGAATGAAATCGAATTGATGATGTCCAAAATATGACAAATGAGCATGCAAATTGATGCGACAGGATAAGATCGACCAAAATCATAACTGAAGATTGTTATCGACAAGACCAAATTCCAAAGCGAGAAAAATGAGGAATGCAGAAGAAGGACTCGATGCTTGCAAATGATAAAGACCAAGTGCACAACATAGAAGAAATGTTAATGCGACGCAAAAACCCTAAAATAAAGGAATGCGCAAATGTCAAAGTATGACTCCGCAAGCGTTGACCATTTTTAGACATCTACATTTTGCCCCTGTTTGAGACAATGCGATTCTAAGCATTTTTTTCAAAGAACAATAATGAAAATGCCCCAGACAATAATGATGACATATGCATGCCCCCTCGAGGAATTGGCTGGAAACATCCAGC